>NC_056478.1:19043049-19643049 GCF_008729295.1 Plectropomus leopardus
AGTGCCTTGAGCTAAAAAAAACAACCAAAAATAGCGGGGAGAGGGCAACCAGCAACTTAACAAGATGTGGCCCAAAAAATGAGCAAAAATTGGTCAAATGAAATGGGAAAATTACCTGAAAAACAAGCAAAAAAAAAACTGGACAAGGAAAAAAAAAAAGAAAATTACATTAAAAAGTGTTGAAATTAATAAAGGGGTATTCCTTTTTTTTGTAAAATACTACTAATAATTATTTTGTGAACAGTTTCCCTCACCTTTTTTCCCCTTTAAAAAAATAATGTTCACGTTTTCTTTCATGTCATCTTTTATTAATTTCCTACAGTATGCAGGACATTTTTTTTGTCTGAGTCAGCAGTTAACGACGATAAGCAGCAGAGCGGAAAAAAATCAGCAGCGCTCAACTGCTGACTGAGTTGTTTTTTTGTTGTTTTTTTTTTTACTGAAGACAAAATATTTATCTACACCCCTTGGTCCCTGCTCCACTGTATGCAAATCAACCTCAGCCTTTCTATTTTTCACCTCGGCTGCCAGAACTTGAATAGAGAGGGAGAGCCAGAAAGTTATCTTTAAGCACCACACAGAGTAGTGGTAGACGCTGACGAAATCTCCAACACACACACACACACACACACACACACACACACACACACACAAACAAATCCAATGTAACTGTATATATTGATGTGCATATGTTTGTGTTTTCTCTCCCACCTTCTTGAGGTCCTCCTGGAGCATCTTCACCATGGCCTCCAGCTTGGTCACCTTCCTCTCGAGCCCTATGTGGCCCTCACTGTGGACGATAAAGAAACACACTCGGCCTCGTTCACACACTCATAATAATAATAATCATCGTCAGTTATGATCAGTCTTGAACACGCTGCAGGACTATGATGAACACGGTTAACACTATGTGGCCTTCACCATGTTACCCACTGGTTTACTGCTCAGTGTGTGTGTGTGTGTGTGTGTGTGTGTGTGTGTGTGTTTGTGCTACACACACTGTTCACCGTCTGCATTCACTCCCTGTGTCTGTACATTTAGTTTCTATGTCGTGCACATCACAGTCACATTTCTCCTGCTAAGGCTGTAATGTTACAGCTCCACAGGGCGGTAATAGAGAGCGTGCTCACCTTCTCTATCACGGTGTGGTTCAGAAACTCTACAGCACACGAGAAAATACTTCACAGCAGAGTCATGTACACACCCTCTAAAGTATTTAGCTGTATATAGCATAAAAGTTTAGACATTTTAATTATTTGAAACTTGTGCAAATTGGCTTGATTTCTTTCAAAAGCATGGAAAGAGGGCCATGACAAACTTAAGAAATGGTCCAAAAATGAGCAAGAAATTGGAAAAAGAAAATTATGTTAGAATATTAAAAAGAAAAAGTCAAAAAAATGGCCTCAAGAAAGTGCTAAAAGGTTTTTTTTCCCTCCTGTAACATAACTTCAATAATATAATAATATTTCAACGTATAGAACAGGGTTAAGAAGCTTTTTTTTTAAATTGAAAAATCAAAATATAGGTCTAAATATATGTATCAAATCTGAATCAGAAATAATTTGTCGATCCTGTGGGGCAGATGTTGATTCGTTACAGTAGCTCTGATGTTAAAAATTAAATAAATAATTATAAAAACATCAGAAACTTAAGAAAAATAAATAGAATGATTTTATTTACATTTTAATTATATTTTATTTCAATAATATCAAAATGATTTATTGTTGACAGTTTGGGTCTGTTTTAATAGCAACTGGTGTAATTTCCATTTTGTCCGGTGGGTGGCAGTAATTTTTTCATCATATCTAATAATCCCATCCAACAAATTTTCAAATCATTTTCTTGTCAACTTTTATTTATTTATTTCTTTACTGATTATATTTATTTGCAATTTGTGGGATTTCTTTCTCAATATGTTTTTTCAGGTGTTGGTTGTTGTTGGTTCAGGCGATCCAGGCTGCTTAAAGGACTCTCACACCCTGCAAACTCTCTGTTATTCTTCTCCCTTTAGGTGAAGACTCTGCAGTATTAAGACTTGAGCAGCTTGCTTATCCTGAAATATACTTCCTAAATGTTTCACTGGTTGTACAAAGAAGCACATGCACTTCGTGTTGTCATTTTAAGGGCCTGAACTTTATTGTTGCACAACTATATTTACTGAATTATCTCTGTGTTGTAATTGTCGCAGTGCTTTCTGTGGATGCTCCTGGTTGTGGGTCCTATGTGATTATGTTTTGCTGTTGCTGAGCGCACACAAACAAATTCAAAATGAACCGATGTTGATTATGGAAATAAATTATTGAAACTATACTTTCCCACTAATGCACTGTTCAGTCTTTATCTTCTTTACATTATTCGGATCCATACGGACTTTCTAGTTGGATGCTAAACTGCTTTTTGTTGTGCGAGCAATAACGATAAAGTTGCATATAATCTGATCTAATATGACCCCAAAGGACGTGAATGTTTTATGTAAAGTTGTTAAAGAAGCTGCATGATGAGAAGCCTCGCTGAATGAATGCAGGATCTATTTTTAGCAGTACTTAAATATATGATTAGCTTTACAGATGAGGGAGTGAACTGCATATTTTTTCCTCAAAAAGGAAAACAACAGGCTCATTTTTACTTAGCCCTGCTCCATCTGAGGAAAATTTTTGATATGACGTAGAATACTGCAATAGTTATACTACTTCGGATTCAGTATACAACTGATTAACAACAAACTGCTTGCTGAATTGTAAAAAAAAATTAAAGAAAATTATTTCCAATAATTCTAATTTTAAAAAATGAACACTGAATAAAAAAAATGAAATTAAAAAAGCATCAATAATCTTCTTTTTTAAAGTAGCTGAACTTTTGAGTGCAGTTTTCTACTGAAATTCTGAGTTTACTTAGTTGTATTTTGCGAGCTGTTTATCATGCAAAAAAAAAAAAACAACAACAAAAAAACAACAACATTGCCCAGCCCTACTTTTACTTTGTGTCTTGTTTGGCTGCAAAATGCACAAGCTGCATGGGTTTCCCTCGTATTTCTCTGTGAGCATTTTGGTCCCGGCTGTAACGCTTCTGGTATGTCCCTTTCAGGTATAAACAGGTGTGAATGAAAGTAAACTGGTGCAGGGTGTGCGGGTATTGGTGCTACCTAGATGAGGGTCGAGACAGCGGAGCAGGCTGCAGCTCTATGTGGGGCTGCTGGGGACTGGAGGCGCCGCTGCTTCGGTGGTTTGAATCTCCGAACACGTAACTTCTCTGGACTGGAAGAAAAGAGAAATGGATGAAGGTAAACACAACTGAAAACCAGCATCAGGTGCAGGCAGATGCACAATGAATGAAAAATGTCTCAAAGTCTAATCATAGTGTAAAATACATTCATGGTGTAACTGTGATGATGATAGTACGTGTAATAATAACCTTTAGGACAATTTTATGTTATCTTTTCCTCATTCAAGGTCTTAAAATACAAAACTCCAAAAGTCTGGTGCTTTTTATTTGCACAATAAATAAATCACACAAAAGGAAATACATTTGTGTAGTTATTATAAATACTATTACCATAGTGTGTATTTCTTTCACTCTCAAAGGTATTGGCCACATCCACCAGGTGTGTCCACTCTAGAGGACTGTCCCTGTCCTGAGACGGGAGGGGCATCAGCTCCTGAGGGAGGGGTCCACGATGACGCTCCACCAGATCCACCAGTGATGTGTCAGACGCCGAAAGGTCACCTGTAAACACGGATTTAATTGAACTGAATGTGAAATTGTTGTTTGTGTATTTTCAATCAAAAGGGGGCAGCAAAAACATCAGATCTGACACAAACTCTTTCACTTTATTCATTATTTTATATCATGATTAAACTTAGTGTGGATGTATTACTCTCTGCACATACCGTGCAGTTTGACTCCCAGCTTGTAGGAAGGCCGTCGGAGGGGAACTCCGCGGGTGGTGGGTGAGCGTGGGAGGGTGGAGCAGCTGAAGAGAACATCGGCGCCGAGTGTCGGTTCAGCCACTGCGTCGCACAGGGGAGGGAGGCGCTGGCCACGATAGATACTCTCATCCGACAGGGTACGATGGAGCGAGCCGCGGCGCCTGAGAGGCTGGCTTGGTGGTGATTTCTGGCCGTGCTGCACAGCATGAAGGGGAAGTGATGGAGAAGTGTTACTGTAATATGACTAAAACTCAAGATCTGAACCCAGGCGTCATGTGGGTTGACACCTGTAGAGACCAGCAGCATCGATGACTCATCAAATCTTGTTCAGGTTATTTATTACAGCATTAATCACAAACTGATGTTGTCATTTACAACCCAATCGGCAGAAAAAATGTCAGCATTGTGCATTTCTGCACACTAAAGATATATTTCATTTATAAGTTTTTATGTCCAAAGCTTTACGTTGAAAAAATACTGGTTAACGTGTGGTTATTTTCAGGCACAAAACACACTTTTTTATAAGGAAAGGGTGATGTTTTGACTTAAAACACCCAGATTTGGGGCACAATCCCAGCAGGAAAATCAGCAATGTCTTGGTAAAAAACAGCAGCATTTCATGCCACTATTATGGCAGGAAATGCAGCAATGTCAGTAAAAAAATAACACTTTTTAGGGCACTATGCTTGTTGACAGGCTGCTAGAAAACACCCACATTTGGAGTCAAAAAGCAGTTGGAAAAATGATGACTTCTTGCTGTAAAACATCCATATCCGGAGCCTAAAAAAAACGAAGGAAACACTGCGACGGGTTGTTACAAAACATCCATGGTTGGTGCCTGAATGGGGCTGGAGGCAGAGATGACTCTGTAAAACAAGGTTAGTTGTTTGTTGGTCAGTGGCCTGCAGCTTAGCAGCTGTCTCACCTGTGTGACAACACATCCAGCATCCCACGACCTCCTGATGACAAAGTCATCGTATGTTTTACTGTGATACCTCTGAAACATGCAGAGTACAATGCCAACATTTTCCTTCTGCAACTGGGAGGATATTTATTGTCTTATTTTTACTTTGATAATTGCTTAGAGAATTGACTCCAATCAGGGTTCCCGCAGATCCTTGAAAAGTCTTAAAAGGCATTGAATTCATAAATATAAAGTAAGGCAGTTACATTTCTGAAATCAATCTTTCAAAAAGTCTTTTCGACATTTTTAGGACATGAGAAGTAGGATTTTATAAACCGTTTTTTTCTGATGTTGCATTGGAAAAGTCTCAAGTGGTAACATCTACTTTTGGTCAAATAATTTCCCAAATTCCTCGTCATGATAGGAATCCAGGCAGTGGAATCTCACATGCAGAGTGAAAAACACAAAATTGCTGAGAAAACAGTCTGTAAATATAATTTTATGTTCATTGTCTTATACATGTTCCACTCTAAAAGGGTTTTTTTAACACTTGGTATAAGTATCATTTCCACAAGACAAAAATGTCATGTCTTGTGTCAAAATTAAAATTTGAGCAAAATTATCCTTCAGGTGTGGTTTTTGTAAAACTGGTCTTAAATTTCATTCTGAGTGGCGAGCTATAAAGAAAATCTTATTGAGTCTTTAATCATATTTGCCTTAAAATGTAGGAACCTTGACTCCAATAATGAAAGGGCTGCAGGCTGGATTGGACAAAAGTGGGTTATTTATTGAGGCAACTTATCAGCCATTATATCACACAGATTTGAGACACATCAGAGTGTGCGGTGTCAGGAGCAGAAATTTGATGATTTTATTCAGCCTAATCCAGCCACACTTTATCCATCCAGGATAAACTGACAGCAGCAGTGTAATCTGCTGATAATCAAGTCTACTGATCAGCAGGACTCACTGAAATATATATATAATATAAATCTGTCTGGCAGCAGTTTGTTGCTTCAGTATGTGTTCTTATGTTTAACAGGTTGTTCCAGTAACGAGATTGTCAAACACACCTGCAGTCGTACCTTCTCCTTGTGTCTGCGTGGAGGTGGAGGGCTGTCTGGGGCCGTGTGTCTCTTCACATCTTCCTCCATAGTGGATTTGGCATGAGGCTGGGGCGAGTGCATGTCCCTCAGAGAGGGCCTGGCTGCTGGGGTGGGAACCTCCACTCCACCCTCTCCTGGAGACTTCCTGTAACACACACAAACACAAACAGACAGAACATTTATCATTTATGATGCTGTTAATGTGTTTTCTCCATTTTCCAATAACAGCATTGATAAATCATGAAGAATGTGGTTTTCAGCTTCAATAGCAGAGTCTTTGATTATGTGATCGCATTGAGTTACTGCAGCAAGTGTAATATCATTTTCAACCACAAGGGGGTGATCTAGTAACACGCATATTATCACAACCAGAGGACATTAATATGAAAGAACAGTGGGTGGAAGAGTAATGGGATAAAATTCAGTGTCATATGGCAGCACTACAATAAAAACTGTCACTGTAAAGCTGTTAATGTTCAATTTTGTCACCCATTCCCTCCTAATGTAAGCACTGTGGAAAGCTGTCATGACACTGTTTTTAAGAGCCACCTCCACAAACTCTGGTGGCAACATATATTTCACATATCTTAAAATATTTGTCTGTGTACATTTTAAATTCACTCCTAGAGTGAGGAACTACAATTAAAGAACCACATTACTTAAGCAGCCTGTGCGGTCTGATTTCTATGTAAGTGACTCAGGACAAAAAAGAACGGCCGACTATAAAAGTGTGTTTGTGTTTTTAAAAAAATCCACGTTCATATCATAAGATTGTGAGAACTATCCTTGTGTACACAGATCAGCAAAAATAACTGAAAGTGCTGTAGTATGCATGCCAGGCCGATGGTTGGCGGTGTAACTTTGTGATTTCACACCACAGCAGAGCAGCCGCGCATGGCGCTCCCTCGCGGTTACTGAGCGCGAGCACAAGCAACAGGATGCTGACTCTGAAAGTTGCATACAAAACTTTTAATTGTTCCTCAGTTTCTTAATCTTTTTTAACGTTTCATACTTACTTGCGTGTGTCTCCAAAGTCGACAGAATTGATGGTGGAACCGGGTTTCCTCCAGCCAATCAGGTACTTGGACTGGGCGCCTTGGCGAGGGTAGAAGCTCTTGGGCCCAGGGGACGCTGAGGACTGGGATGATGGGGAGGTGGCTGAAGAGGAGGACTCCTCTCTCGGGGAGCTGTGGCCTGAGTGCCTGGCACTGATGGAGGAAGCCGGGGGAGAGTGACAGCAGTTATTCATCTCGGCAAAGCAGCAGAAATAAGAAAAGCTTAGTCACTGATTAAAGATAAACACAAGCTGAATCCTAATCCTGGGTTTATAACTGTCTTTAATGAATTAGTTTAACGGATTACCTGGATTCTGTATAGTTTAGAGAGGAGAATCTAAACATTTTGATTTTGATCTTGGGTTCAGCATTAATAAAATATTTGAATAGCGTAACATTCAAATCACGCAGGAATGTCCAGGGAGGACATACATTACTGAGTCATAGATGAAAATTATATCAAAGTATCACCTGCGGTCAAGCCAATCTTAGCAAACTCATTTCAGAGTCCCCTCTTATTTCCCTCTCCGCCACTTTGACAGAATACAAATGCAGCCTAAATGCTGGACAGATGATGCCCGGGTCACGAACCGTAACTCTATCTGAACGGGTGAATTAAGACGCGGTCAAACAGGAAGAGCGAGACACTGGAGTTCTCTCAGCTCTAGACATCCAGTTCAGCCACGAAAAGTTGGACACGTGTTCCACATTTCCTGAGGCCTAATGTGGAAAGATAAGAGGGAGTTAAAATTGCTCCCGTGCTTGGTTTCCAGGAAAGACTTATTGAGAGGGAGGTGGTCTAGTGTGTGTTCCTCTCAGGCCAAGAAATATTGACTTGAGTAATGAGAATTGGAAACATGCTGCGCAGGTCGGGCAAATACCGCGATGACGCGTGACAAAGTGGAAGAGGTCAAATTTGAAATTAAAACTGAAATTAGATAAAACTGTAACAGATAAATTAGATTCATGCTTTATTCATTATCTTTCTGTACTAATGGAAGTGCGCTCACAGCTGTTTTACCTCACTGCTTTCCAGAGTTTTTAGTCAACTGCTTGTCCTATGAAGGTAACACCGACAGAATAATAAGTATTTATTACAAACAGCACACTGTTTGTTTGCCATCTGCTTCATGCTGATTTACTCAGTGTGAGGAAAGATGGTGTTTCTTTGAGGGTAGTAGTTCTTTAACATGAGTAAGAAGTTTGGGAGCATCAAAGATACACACAAAACACATCAGGAAAAATACTGAATGTAAACCAAACGTCAACTTAAAGGACTGATTTCTAACCTTTATTTCCCTCAGGGTTCAGTATGTAGGATTTAGGGGCATCTATTAGTAGAATTGGAATATAATAGAATAAATACATTTTCTTTGTATAAATAAGAAACCTGTTGTTATCTTCGATGGTTATACCTACAAAGAGAGCACGTCCTCGTCCACAGAGCGCGTCACGTTTCTACAGTAGCCCAGAATGGACAGACCAAACACTGGCTCTTGATGGAGCGTAAAGCATCAGAAAAACACTGACTTTTTCATTTACCTGAAACTGCTTTATTAAGCTTTTTTTTTTTATTTAGGTTGCTGGGTCTGTTTTTGTTTTTTTTTAATGGACAGGTAGAGACCTTTGTAGACAATTTGGCTCCCGGTGCTTTCAGAGATAATTTTTTAATCAAATTTAAGACATATTTCTGAACAAATCATCTTTGTCTTATTCAAGCATTGCAGCTAAGTGTGAAGGTAAGCAGTAAATATGTGGTCCTGTGTAGAGGTACCTTTTATGTAGCAGTAATTTTATTATATTGAGTCTATATTTCGCTAACAAGTATCCAAGTACAAAGTAAAAGAACAGTATTGGGTTCAGTGGTAGGTCTGGAGGTTTGTGGACTTCTGATGCAAAGAGCTGGACTCATTCTGACAAAAAATATACTAAATTATATTAAATGAATTTTTTTGTAATAAATAGGACCTAACAAAGTCAAATTTAAGAACTTTTTTATGACTTTTAAGGCCTACTGTTTATGAAATTGAATTTTAGAAAATCTGAAAACATTTTTAAAGACTCGCAGACACGCTGCTCCCGAACGTCTGGATCTGAAGTCGTGAGAGTAAAAAGGTGAGCACAGAGTAGCAGGTATGGGGCTACTGGCCCATCTGCAATTAGCCGAAAAGCATTGGAGAAACACTGATTTGTAACATAAAACTGCTTTATTCATTGTGTTTACAAGTTTAAAATATCCTGTCCATTTGTTTTAGAGAGGAAGAAATAATTCGGCTCCTGGTAAAAACCTCCTGAATGATGAACACTGCAGGAATCCTAACCGCAGGTTTACGCTCGGGACACGGGAGAAGTTTCAGTAAGTTTCAGGTTGCAATCTGCAGTCCTCACCACTTGATGCCACTAAATCCAACAAACTGTTCCTTTAAAAAGACAAGAAATACCTACCTGTGAGCACTCATTGTTCATGAACTGTGAGCAGTTCAACCAGAGAAAGACTCCCATCTCATATTGTTTCATCTGAATATTTTACACAGAATTCAACATAATAAACAGACAGATTTTTTATCTTCTTCTGTCTAAGCTTAATCATGTCATCACCACTCCTCACACACACAAACACAAACACAAACACACACACACACACACACACACACACACACACACACACACAGACCTTGAGTGTGATCCAGCTTCACTCAGACTGTAGGTGCTGCTGTCTCTAACCAGGAGGTGAGTGGGTGGGCTTCGGCCGGTCCCGTCCAGACTCCTTTCTCCTGGAGGACCCGGGGACTCTGCGGCAGCCGGCGACCTCTCCAGCATCCTGCGTCCTCCCTCGGTGGGGCTGTGCCATGGAGACCGCTCCCTGCTCTCTCTGCCTCCACTAGGAGCCAGCAGCGAGGTGGTGCTGCCGTGATGAGAGTGGGCGTGTGTGTGATGAGAAGCGGCGTAAGAGCTGGTGTCGATGCCGCTGTCAGCCGACGCCCCCTGGAGGTAGCCTCCTCCTCCCAGGCCGTTGGGCTCCGTCTCACCCTGGTCACCGCTGGACGCTCCACCGGCTCCCATTTCGTACCATTTATCGCTGTCGCTGTGGCCCCCGCTGGAAGCTGTGCTGGACAGAGTGTTGCTGCTGGAGTGCCCAGAGTACGGGCCGTCGGACTGACGGAGCAAACAGGGAGTGGAGGAGCGAGGGGAAACAACAGTTAAGAGAGATTTCCATGTCAGTGAAAACGTCAATTGCACATTCACATTGCTTTAATCCGTCAGACTACTGTAATTTTAACTAACAGCCGGATTCCTTCATAAAAAGAAGTCATCTGAGCCCCAGAACAAGTTAGAGAGCATTTAAACCAGCAGTTCCCAACTGGTCCAGCTACTAGGTCCAGATTTCTCCTGCAACATTAGTTCAAGGTCCTCACTTACGAGAAATGTCTACAGATTCAATTTTATTTTGGACAAAATGTAAATAATATGTTGGCTTAAAACAGAATTTAAAAAAAAACTACAGGAATAAAGTGCAATCAGATAAAAACCAGGGACATTTCTAAGATCTGAGGACTTGGGGGCTTAGCCTGGCCCATGGGTTTGGAAAGCATGTTTCCTTTTTTTTAGAAATAGCGATTGTTTTCCCTTTTAAGGATTCTAGTGATTGTTAAAAACCTTTGGGGTTTTTTTGTATTTTTACCTTTTTTTTAAAAAAAACTTTTTGGCAATGATTTTTTCATTTCCTTTTTTCTATTAAAACTTTTCCAGATTTTTGTTTTTCCCACCAAAATAAAAATGAAACATTTTTGGTGAAATGGTGGGGGGAAAAAACTGTTTCTCAAGAAAAAAACTCTCTCACTCTACAAGCAGGACACACTTCAAAATAAAAGCTCTGCACTGGAAATTCACTAGACTTTAAAATAAAGAGTGTTTTTCAAAAACTTGACATGATCACAAGGTACTTGTGGTCCATTTAGAATGGACCCGCGACCCGATTTTGGACCACAACCCACCAGTTTGGAACCACTGATTTAAACTGTCCGAGCTCTGATGGTGTAAGCAGACAGTGTGAGACGGGTGTAGATCCTGACCTGGCTGCCCTTCTTCGGGGACAGGTGGATGACCTGCTCCTGCCTCTGGATGCGAGGAGCTCCAGAGTAGCCTTGACCAGACTTTGAGACCGGAGCCTCTGCAACAAACAGACCGATGAACAGAGCGGAGGTTAGTGACAAACACATGCACGGACCTTGCGGTGCAAACAGACGATTTGTTGATGATTCAACAGAGCAGTCGTTCTCCTCTCTGCTCACTTGTGTGTGTTTTGGTACTACAGCACTCATGCTTCCTGGAGGTTCATAACGATGACATTGTTTTCATTCTGCTTCTGCCGCGTCCATGGACAAAAACCCAGATCACTTGTCATGAAGAGTAGCACACATCAAACACAAATGTGTCCCCAGACGGTCCCCGCTGGCTTTGTTTGTTCTGGGCAAGCTGTTCCGCGTGAGGGAATGTGTGTATGTGTCCTGAAGCGAAACTCGGGGAATAAATGGGACTGTTGTGTAATTGTCTACATGTTATGCAACAAGACATACAGAGAAGGCGGCTAATGACCACAGCACCACGAGAGGCAGAGCTATGGGAGGTATCATAACATCTGCCGGGGTGAATCTAGTAATGTAGTGAAACCCCCGTATCTCACTTAGAATATTCATTACCCTGCATAGTTTCCTCTGCATCGCGGCCCAAAGGGCTCTCTGCACTAATTACAGTTAGCTGCACGTGTGCATGCCTGCTTGTTGGAGTGCCTGTGCATCTATGAGCAGGATATGGGCCTGAATATACAGCATGCGTGTGATATA
Organism: Plectropomus leopardus; assembly: GCF_008729295.1. Lineage (NCBI taxonomy): Eukaryota > Metazoa > Chordata > Actinopteri > Perciformes > Serranidae > Plectropomus > Plectropomus leopardus. The sequence continues at coordinate 19,054,885 of NC_056478.1, forward strand.
TTGTGTTGTTTCTTATGCATCATTATTGATGTGAGTGGTCACGGGTGAAGGGTTCCTTGCCAGCTCTGGGAAAGTAAAATATGAAATGGGGTTATGAGATTTTTTTGAGCATCAACACTTCCTGTATTCTGTTGAATTTCTGTGCAATGATTTGTGCATTTTCAGCATCATTTTTATGGTATAAATTTCTTTAAACTAGTCAAAACTACAATTACCACCGTACACATCTATACATGGATGCTTCATGCATCATTTCAGTATCCGACCAAATGATTTCCCTTCTGCTCCTGAGATATAATGTTTTCACAAGTTTTTTTTGCATGACATTATGATGTACAAGGAACAAGGTAGATTTATTTTGTTTTAAACGTGGTTTAATAAGAAATTAAATGAAAGCTGACCCTAAATCCTGCTACATCTTTTTGGTATCAAAGGAGGTGAAGTTGGCCTTTGACCTGTTATTTGTTTATATGTAATGTGACTATTTTATCATTGTATCCTGTTAGACGGCTATGTCAAATTATGTCATAATTGGCACATGAATTCTTGAGTTTTGGACAAAAACGTGTTATATCAGGTCACTGTGACCTTGACCTTTTACCATTGATCACCAAATTCTTATCAGTTCATTCTTGTGGACATTTGTGCCAAATTTGAAGAAAATCCTTCAAGACTTTCTTTAGATATTGGGTTCACAGGAATAAAAACAAGATCATCATGTCATTGACCTTGTATCACTAATATCAGTTCATCCTTGAGTCCAGGTGGATGTTTGTGCCAAATTTAAGGAAATCCCTTTAAGGTGCTTTTTTTAAGATATCACGTTCACAAGAATGGAAACAATGTAAAATATCATGCCAGCATGGAGGCATAAGAAAAGTCTTCAGCTACTTTCATATTTTCATTAGTTGTATCTACGGCTATGCAAGTGGTCAACCAGGTGTATAAAACTGGTTAACATGTATGAAAATCCTGATTTATCATGACAGACCAAAGTCACGATTTCCCAGCACCTCCGGTTAATGTGTGCGCTCCTGTATGCTTTAAAAAACAGTTAGGGTACTTAAAACTTTCCCTGCTTAGGAAACAAAGTCATGACGAATACAGTACCAATTTTCTGAATCTCATCACCCAACGCATGAATAAATCATAAACCTGCCACTGGATATCAAAAGAAAATGGAGCAAATTCTGCGTTAAATAGATGCAACAGGAAAACTTGATGCGATAGTTACTTTAATGTAGAACTCGGGACGGGCTACATAAAAGGCTAAAATAATGTCCGGTTTGTGTGTGGCAAGAATCGAGAGAACAAAAATGAGTATTCTGCCCTCTGCGTGACTCGTGTTATTTCTGGACAGAGCACGGCCACATCATGATTGCTGAAGACTAACGGGTCAAAGGGGTAAAAACGGGAGGAAGAGGAACCACAGAGACGGCAGAGTGGACTGTGAAGGGCTGGACACTTGGCGGACACGGTCTGAGCTGGCCCAGCCTGCATTGTTCCACCCTGACCAATAAAGACATAAGTGCTATAAACAACCACAGAATGAGAGACCAGGGCTTTTTCTCTGTGATTGTGGCGGTCCGAAACAGGTTGAGGACATGGCTGAAAGTAGGCTGGTCAACAATCAACCAAAGCAACATCCTGCTGGGAATTAGAGGAGCAGCAAAGGAGCATGTAGTTTTCGTGGCTTTCAGAGACCGAGCTGGAAAACGAGAAGCAAACTCCCCAAAACCAGCGCATGGGAGAATACTCGTAATTAAATGAAAGCCAGTGTACGAGAGCATAAAAAAGATGAATGAGAGGCAAACATAAGTGGCGGTGGAGAATGAAGAACAAACTGGAGGAAGGAAGGGAGGGAAGGAAAGGCACACAAAGAGGAGGTCGGCCAACTGCGGTGACAGGAAAGGAAGGAATTTCTCCCCTTTCTCTTTCATCTTTATTAAACCTTCCAGAAAAGAGTTTGATAGTGACAGAGAAAAATGCCTATACTTTAATCGAGATCGCTGTTTGATCTCAGTTCCACCGTTCAATAATCATCTCTCTCCTTTCTGTTTGTCTCATTATCCTCCCACCCTTTTGTCTGCTTGCAGAGACATTAAGACCTTCTCTGCGAAAGCAATAAAGTTCACAGCTTGCAGAAAAAGGTGGAGGAAGAGGAAAATGCTGTCAGAGTCTCAGAACTGAAAAGCTGTCCCAAGCAGATGAGGATGCACACACAAACACCGTGCACACACTTTGCTGGAAACTGTCATTTCAAAGGATTCAGTAAAATGGATAAATATGCATGATGTCTTCCCTCTGATGTCCCTCCCTCCACTGCTATTCAAGAGTCAAGTGTCCTCACATATGAAAACACATGCACACACACACGTCCACAAACTGATGTGTAGAAAACTGAAAACTGGCATTGGTAAAAACATCTACATATTAAAGGGACAGTTGGGATCTTTTGAATTGGAGTTGTAAGAGGTACTTATTTTTTTGCAGAAGCTTTTTTCCATATCATAAATTCACCTGTTGAGCCTCGTTCGCCGCTCCCCCCGTCCTCCATTCTCGACCAATTGGGAGTGGATTTCCCACTGGACCCGCCCTCTCCGACCACGTCTCGTCTCTCCGCAGACATTGGAGAATGGCGGCTGCTGGCAAACCTGGTGAATGAACACAAAGGCAAAAATATCATTTTTTAAATTCATCAGCTAAATGTGTGCTTACACTGATTAAAAACACAGAGATAGAAATGACAATTATAGAGTTTGACAGACAATACATTTGACCACAGGCGGTGGTGGATGGGAGCATAAAAAAAGACAAGAACATTATAAAAGTTAAAGACAAACAAACACCTCAGTCTCCTACACTGTCGTCACACACTGGTACAACTGCAGACGTTAATAAATCAGCTTCTTAAAGGACGGTAGAGATGGTCTTACAAGATGAAAACTGACAAATGTCTTTTGTTACATTATAATTAATCATCTTATGACCATAAAGATTAACAAGCATTTATTTATATCTATCATTAATAATTACAGAAAAAAACACAGAGGAAATCTCCTCAAAGTGGCAAAAAAGGTTGTTGTGACACTGAGGGAATTTGTTGCCTCTGATATGCTTTTCTGATACGATATATCATAATTTGCATAAAACAATACTCTGAATCAAACCCAAACCCCGCAGACAAACACAATCCCTCTCCCCCTTCTTCCTTACTGCTCAGGCATCGACTTCTGTCTCCAGTGAGCAGAGCTTCCGGAGGCGTCACTGGCACAAGAGAGGTTGCTGGGAGAGCTGCGATTGTGAGGGGAGCGACCCAACGCCAGGGAGGAGGCCAGGCTGTAGCTCTCACTGCCAGGAGACATCCTGGTGTACGGACAAACACATTTAAACACAGGAACTGTAAGGATTTACAGGCACGCGGAAATGGAGGAACTAAAGGAGGACGAAACAAACATAGCAGAGCTTTGTTAAAAAAAAAAAAAAAGAGTTGTCCCTTCAGAGGACAGTTCATTGATTGCTACTTTGTTCCCACACAGACTGGATGAAGAAAATTACATAAAGACATAAAAGATTTTGCTTAGAAATCCACTATAAACTCAATGGCTGCCTTTTGTGTTCTTCAGTGATGCACTAGCTTGCAGAATTTGCATTGAATTTTTGTCTTATCTCAACAGTGTTAGAGGTAAAACATGAAACATTTCACATGAGGAAATAACTAAAATACTGTACCTGTGACTGCTGAGATTTATGGCATTCGAAATGTATATTTTTCAGCTTGTACCTGGAAACCCTCTATTCCTCCTCCTGATATTAACTAGATATACGGCCATGCGGCTGTTTGCCTCCGCACACCAGTCAGACTGCGCTTAAAGTTTACATCTATGTCTGTGAAAACATGAATGCTTCACACACAGAAGATCTCTACAATAAGCAGAGTTTTAAGGTTGTTCTTGAGTAATGGCCAGAAACATGTTGTGTGAGGTCACCATGACCTTGACCTTTGACCTTCGACCACTAGATTCAGATCAGTTCATTCTTGAATCTAAGTGGCCGTTTAAATCAAATTTGAGGAAACTCAGGTATTGCATTCATGAAAATGAGATAAATGAGAGGTCACAGAGCGCATTGCTGAGTGAATGTTTGTGTCAAGTTTGAATAAATTCCGTAAAGGCGTTGAGACATTACATTCACAAGAATGGGACAGATGTACGCACAGATGAACAACCTGAAAACATAATAATAATAATAATAATAATAATAAAAAGACCATATTTACAACAACATATCTAAAAGGACAATGGGGTCTTACCTCTTGGTGTCCAGGGGCCGGCCGTCACTGCTGACACTGCGTGGTATTACAGCGCCCCTCTCCAGCCTCTCAGCTGACAGGGTTTTCCCCACTGAGCTGCCCAGGCTGATGGCCCGGTTGGGCTGGTGGGGCTGCGGTGAGGCAGTCAGTGACTGCTGGGGGCTGCTGGACGTCCTCTGCCACTTGTTGTTGTTGCTGCGGAAGGGGAACTTGTATTCGAAGGAGCCGCTATCGCTGCTGCTGCCCTTGTACTCTGACACAGGCATCCGATAGAGCTCTGAGCAGCCCCTGCAGAGGAGGAGGAGGAGGAGGAAGGACCATGAGAGGCAAGTGTCCTGTGTGCCAGTGAGGGTTCATCTAATTTTTCTTTCTTATTGGCATGGATTACCAAAATAAAAGTGTAAAGGTCTAAAATAAGGTTTTTTAAAATATCTAATGACACAAATACAGTAAAACAAAGCAGCATATCAGTTTGTTATTTGGCTGGGTGCTTTGGTATTTTATTTAGTCTGGGGTTGGACGATATGAGGATATATTCTGTGCAACAGTAGAAATGTTTTCACCAAATGTGATAATATTGTTTCTTCCATCGGGGCAGGCTGCAAAGCAAATCAGGGCCGGATTGTTGGGTGATCTCGTAAATCCAGTTGCCCTGCAAGGTAACGTGATTTGGGACAGCCATGGAGGAGGAAGTTGAAGTTGTACCACTTGAAATGATTACACTCAGCAACCTTAAAGCTTTCATTTTGAAAGAATTTTAGTTTTACTGTTTTGAGCCTTTTGTTTTAAACTCAAGTGTCTCGTGTGAGAAAGTTTATTTTGTTTGTATGGAAGTTCAAAATAAAACAAGAAAATAATCAACCCCTAATTAGGTGTCTTAAAGTTATGTGATGTACACAAGTTCAGCTATAAATGGAACAGCCACTCTGTCAACTGTCTATCTACATAACTGGATTAATTTAACAAAAACATAGTTAACAAAAGACCTCAAAGGGTAAATGCATGGACCTGTGCATGTATAGCACACTATTAGTCATTGGACAACTTTAACAATATGAGTCATATTCACTCAGTCACACACACATTCATGCACTGGTGGCCGAGACTACCACACAAGGTGCCATCTGCTTCTCAGTTTTTAACCATTCATGCACAATTACACACTGATGGAATAACCATAGGGAGCAATTTAGGGTTCAGTACCAAGGATAATTTGATGTGTGAACCACAGGAGCTGGGGATTTAACTGCTGACCCTTCAATAAGTGGACGACTCACTCGACCACCTGAGCCACAGTGGTCCCCATTTTGGAGCTAAGCCCAATTTACGACAGTCTACGGCAGTTCGAAAGCATTAGTAAACATGAACAAATCCATAAACTAGAGTGCTAAAAGTCAAATTGGTGATGTCATAGGGTCTGGAGCTGCTCCATTTACAATGAATCGTGAAAGATGTTCCAGATGACACTGAGAGCGGCCAGAGAGACGAGTATATGGGAACATTTTCTGTTTCACAAGTGAGAACACAACAATAAAATAAAGCTCATTTGGGTTTAAAAAGGAAACAAACATTCATTGTCTATGTAGCAGCTGCAGACTTTACACTTGATGACATCACACGTTTGAGACTTTCTATGTGGTTTCTGGCTTTAACAGAGAGAAGCTCATGCTCTGTAATATTGAATGAACTTTCCTAGGGCCATGTACATAACATTAAAATTCTTAATGTAGGTGGCGGTCTCCTTTAAATGAAACAAATGATGTCACCTCTCTCATTCCCACATACCTGCGCGGAGTGGCGTCATCATGTGGCGGGATGATAACCACACGCACTGACACTGAGGTCCGCAGGAGGTCAATCATCTGCTCATGGGTCAGTGTTGCTACAGCAACTTTGCAGATTTCCACCAATCGGCTTCCCTGCCGCAGTCCTGCCTGCCAGGCGTAACCGTAAGGCTCCACCTATTAATGACAAAGTTTGATTGCATCACAGATGCAGCAGAGAGACAACGCGTCATTATCCAAACAGTATTATCAAAGACAGGAAGTCCGAGCGTCCACACGTGTCTTCATGTTACATTATATTTAACACATATTTAACAGTCTTCTCCATAGAATTAAGTGTATTGCCATTTGTTTTCCTATTGAATAATTTTGAGTAAATTACTTAGAACCTGGCTTTTCATATTCATATATTCGGACATTTTGTAATAAACAGCACGTCTAATATGAGACAACGAACAAAAACAGTATTTATAATGATGGAGAGCAATAGTGAAAAAAAAAACATCCCTATACTGGCTTATAATATGAACATGTAAAATTATGTTATAGTGATAACTATTTTAAAAAATTTTGAAAACAACAGACGGCAGAGGTAACTTTCTCTCCCTGCATGGTGTAACAAAATACTCATTACCAGTTAACACTTTAAAATTAAAAAACAGGAACTAATCCAACAAAGACGAAAAAACAAGCACAGATTATCACATCAACACGTGAAGCTAGGAAATCAGAATCAGATCTCGGAAAATAAATACACGTTCTCTAACCCCAATGAACTACATTGTTGTCGAGTACATTTTCAGAAGAACAATTTAGTTATGCAGACAGATACCTCAGCCACGATGCCTTCATAGTTCACGTGGAAGCCCAGCTGTCCGAGGCCATTTCGACGAAGCGTCATCTCTGATGTTTCACAGCCCTTAGTCAGGAGCTGTACAGAGAGAGAGCAGAGAGACGCACACAGAGCAGGAGATTAAAGACATAAAGTGGCAGGAACTATCAGAGGAGACATTATTTTTTTAAAAAAAGAACAAAACCGGTTAAGAGATAAAAAAGCAAAAGGTGATCACAAAAGGGGACATAGTGAAAAAGGTAAAACGTTATTGTATGCTCTGCATTCTCAACTACCAATGAAATTTGAGACCAATTTTAAAATAATCACAAATGACGAACAAAAAATATCAGTTGGGGAAAGGAGAATTTTGACCAAATATGTATTTTAACAGAAAACATGACTTTTTCAGTATGTGGTAAATTATAATTTAAATAAATGGATGAATAAATAAATGTTAACAATTATTAATTAATTATTATTAATAATTATTAATTAATCAGAGATTTTTCAATGTAATGTCAGAAAAGGAGATTAATAAAAATCCTTTGCATGACTTTTGAAAAATGTATTATTATCACAATATTTAAGTATACTTAAGTAAAGATACAAATATTATTGAAATTTATAAATATTCTGAGTTTTTTTTTGCTATAGACTGTGATTTTTTTCAACCTCGAATTGTGTCAAAGAGAAACTGTCTAAGAAAATAACATTTTCAGTATATTCGTCTCCTTTCAGTCATTTTTCATTGCAAAAATATATATCCAGTGGAATGAAAAAGCAACTGATTTTATTCTAGTAGGCAAACAAAAGTTGTATTAGTATTGTGTGTTGTATTTGCAATATGAATAATTCATTTAAAAAAAATACTTGTCTGTTTAATGATACGATAGTGGCATCCAAAATATTGCAGCATCCATTTATTCCCCCCACCCTTCATTTTTATGTCTAGAATCAGTCGCTGTTTGGGAAAACTTTTAATAGAATTCTGGGAAAACTAATGGGACGTCTGCACATGTGCAGGTGTGTGAACGCGTTCTGTGCATACGTACACGTTCCTCTTTTAAGATGAAGAAGAGATTTTTTTTAAACAATTTTAAGTGATCCCTGAGAGATTTATGGCCATAAATAAAGATTAGAGTTCCAGCATAAGCGGTACACCTCTCACTGGATGCACACGTGTACACACACACACACACACACACACACACACACACACACACACACACTCTTGACAGATGACAGAAATGAAAGCAGGTGCGTCTCTTGCTGTGACACTGTAGGCTGTGTTCACACAGAGATGCGTCACTTAGGAGAGACACTTTTGAACTTCATGTTTTTTTCATGGAAGGATGTGACTCTTAGCATTCAGGTGGGGTGGGGAACGCTGTGAAGCGGCGGTACTTGTTTTTCACAGGGAGTGAGGTGGAAAAGTTGAAAAAAAAAAAAAAAGTTTAATTTTTAAGAGAAAAACACCCTGGATCACCTGTCAAACTGCAAAGGGCAACCAATGAGTTGAGAAAGGATCTGGCAAAGCCAATTCTCATTCCAGACTACTTTTTCAGTGTGGACAGTCACAACTCATCCCTCTATTCCTCCCTCCAGTGATGCTCCTGGCAGCTTCAGGGCACCTTGCGCTTCTTTGTCTGAACAGGGCGTTAGCAAAAGCTCGACAGAAGTTGAACTCACTAGGATGCGTGAATAAATCATGCTGAAGACTGGCACCTGATAGGAATTGTTATGATGCTCTCTGATGTTGCTGAGTGTTTGCGTGGGAGAGGAAGAAAGTGCAAGGGAAGAGGGAACGATAAAGAGCAAACAAGAGGGAAAAAAGAGAGCAAAGAGGAGGAGAGAGAGACAGAGAGAGACAGAGAGAGAGAGGACTTCCAAAAAGCCAGTGGCCCAAGGCGACTTCCCTTCCTCTCTCTGGCACTGAGGTAGTCCAAATGATTGAAGATTAACGCCAGATGCATAAAATACAACATGAAAGTGATACATTTCTGAGTCCTGAGCCAAATAACCATGTGTGTGTGTTCAAATATATATTTGTATGCATGTGTGCAAATCAAAGATGGTGGATTCAATCCAGGTTACATAAATACATGATAAAAACCATCACAAACACACACACACACACACACGCACACACACACACACACACACACACACACACAGTTTGAAGGTAGGGAGAGGCTGGGGAAATGAATGTATTCTAAAGCACTGATGATTGCATAAGAAAACACCTTTTTTCTAACCAGTTTCCATGGAAACAGCTAAGGAAAAGCTAGCACCACTTCACTGTATGTGTAGGTGTATGAGCCATTAGGAATATGTTGTCCAGAGGTGTTTCTGAAACTCCCTCGATAAGCTGAGACCAGTAATGAGACAGCAGCTTTGGCATGTAGACACAAAAACGTTGTCATTCTGGCAGACTGACAGCCAGTAAATAGTAGGAGAGACTGTGAGTGGGCCAGGTAAATGATCAATGGTAGCCAGCAGCATTTTAGTCCATTGATTTGGTTCCTCGTGATTGTCTTCTGAATGAATGTTTGTCCCCTCAGTCATTCTTTGGTCTTACTCAAGAGTCTCAATTCAATTTTGCAGAGTGAGTAGTGCCAGTCATTGAGTTACAGGGAGCATAAGATCATTGTGTTGACAAACTACATTATGTTTATTTTGCTCAGCGAATAAAGTTGCCACCAACTGACATTATCTGATTTTGACTGTTTAGTTCCTATGACCTCAGCTACTGCAGCAGAGGACAGGATTGATTTCCAGTTTTGCCAGTCCAGTCGAAACCAGCTTGTGCACCCTGTGCACATGACAGAACGGCTCTAAACCCAACTTGTATTGCATTAGTAATAGGCCATATAATAACTTTATTGGCACAAAATGATGTTTGTTTATAAATGGACGAACAGAGCAACTAGTGTCTGACAGGCTGTGAGCCGAGCACGGCACGACTGTGACCAAATTTCATGGAGGAGGAGGAGAGCAGCGCACGTTGTGTTTGTTTATTAGAAAGTTCATGTGTTTTTTTTGGGGGGGGGGGGGCTAGTTGAGACATGGCAGAGTACGTCTTTCAAGAAAACTAAAACTGCTCAAATATTGCAACATTTTGGATTTAATGCCATGGTCAGCTGTTTTGAGCTGAAATTTTTTCCGATTTATTACTGTTGCTCACTTTGAAAGCACCGTTGGATAAGGGATGGCTGATTTACAAAGTTGAAATTAGGAATTATCAACACTGTGCCTTCTTATGTCACTACAAAAACCTAAATAAGGTGGCAGCTGGCTGCAGGGAAATCAACGGAAGCTTGAAGTTTCTGGTAAATGAACATCGCTAATAACAAGCTACTTGCTGTTGGCTCTATTGTACATAATTTCCAGTAAATATCACAGTATAAAACATGGAGTTTTTGTTTAAAAGTGTAAATGTAGGAAGATAGTAAGTACTCATCCATCTTTTAAGTGATATGTCTTGAGTTTGAGCTCGAGCGCACAGATATGTAGGCCTACATTGTTTGTTTACACGACCTAACACAGGTAAATATTTAAGGGATTCAGTGTGTAAAGAGAGCTCCGATATTACGTGATGCAACATAAAGTCGGACGCTCATTTGCTCATTTGGACACAGTGTCATTATGTTCCACGTGGGAGCAGCTGCTGAGTGGAGAACTGGACCAGTCCAGCTCTAACATCAAACCGGTTTAAAAATGTTTACATCAGCCCATCCTCAGAAGGCAGGAAGACCGGCAAATGTAAATAATGGATACGATTGTAAAAAACAGAGATAACAACTAGTTTTTATAGCATTTATACAAGCGAGGGTAGCCTCTGGAATTTCATTGTCCGAGCATGCCGAGCACACAAGCATCATCTTATCTCAGATGAAATGTATCGGTGTGTGTCTTCTTACCTCTAGACGTTTGACCACCTCTTTGAAATCCTCAGTGTTATTATTGATACTCCTCAGGGACACACTTTCTCCTCGCTCATAGAAAATCCGCAAAGACGCAGGGCTGCTCAGCGTCCAGCCAATCACGTCCTTAGTGGCGCAGTTGAACACCACGGCCTTTGCCTCCTGGTCCAACAGGATGAGAAAGTCATTGGAGATGGCCAGAAGTGCCTCCAGTTCCCCTCCGGTCCCGTGATCCTCTACGTGGACGAGCCAGGTCACGGCGCCCAGACTGCGCAGCTCTGCCCCTCCGTACGGCCGGCTCTTCTCTTTTTTCTTGTGGGCAAGTGAGATGAAGGGGAACTTTCCCGAGGGGTCGATGGGCGTGCTGGTGGTGTGGCGCTCAGCCAAGTCGCGCAGGTACTCCTGGCGTGTTCGGGTGGCCATGGCGCGGAACTTGTGCGACTTGTGGGCGGCATTTTCTGCGTTGATGACCTTGGCCAGCAGGAAGTCCCGGAACACAGAGGATTTGGGAAAGGTCACACCTTCTGGGATGGGGGGACCGAAAGAGGGCACGTCTTTGGAACGAGTTACAGCAACACTACGGGGAGAGGAGCAGATGAGGGGGAGAAAAAGAGGCAAGAGGAGAAAAAAAGAAAAATAGGTGGAGAGAAGAATTGATGGTTAACAAACTAATTGTTTGAGTATTGACCAACAATTTTCTGAATTAAGAAGAGTATTGTGTTCTGACATCACAGATCCTGCGGCTTAGATCCAGTGTTTTATTACACAGTAAATCTCCCCGGTATTTCACATCACATCCAAGCGAGTATTTATGTCATTAAGATTTAAAAGCAAAAATAGAAACGCTGCCAGATTCTGCAAGAGATTGTGTTTGATATGAAGCCACATGCTGTTTGCTCACGCAACATAAAAGGCACAATTCTTGACTGGTATATCATTTATCTGTCAGCACAAAAACAAAAACATTTAGAGTAAATTCAGAAGTGGAAAAGACAGCAGACCTAATTCCAGTCTCTTTCTTTTTCCCCTTACAAAAGTGACATTTTTGTTTCTGTATTATCTGCTTCGAAATAGATGTCTAATGCCATCTTTATCGGTCTAAATGCTGCAAACAAACTGTGTGGAAGCTGTGTATATTTGCCTTTTTCTTATACTGCAACATGTCCTATTCCTCCCTGTTTTCCCTGCTTTCCACCTCCTTTCTCCAAACCCCTCTTTCCTTTGATTAAGTCCCTGGAATGGCAATCTGAGGCTGTCTGCCCTGTCTGGTATGTCAGGAACTCAGCCGAGCAGCCATGGAGAGGAAGGAGAGTCGAGGAGGAGGATGAGGGGAGAGTGCTATTCCAAATCTCCTGCCCAAAGCCCCACAAAACCCAGAGCGAGGGAAAAAGAAAATATGGCTGAGAAAGGAGGTGTGTGTGGGAGACTCTGAAGGGAGGGAAATGATTGCTTACTGGAAAAAAAGGATTTTTTTCTGTTGTGTGTGAGACAAACAACCTGATCTTAACTGTCTCAGTCTGGAGCGGTTGATGACAAAAAAAGGACGCTGTGCTCTTGGCTTTTAATGTGATCAAAAAAGCACAGTGGGTCACCTGTCCCGGTCTCAACCTTCTCACAACCTAATGAGCTCAATCGCAGATCCTCTCTCAGGTGATAATTACCAGATGACGAGTGTAGCACCGGAAGTCGGGAGCCCTCGTCCCACACGCCTCCCTGCTGACATGCACCGGCACACATGTTGACACCAGCATTAATCGCTTTGTCTAATAAGCAACTCAAGTCAAACGGTCTCCCACATATTTCTAAACATACCTCAGAGACACAACATCCTCACCGGGGATGTGTGGCGTTCAATTATACTAACCGTCAAATTGTTGACACCTCATTTCCCACCTTTCCTTGTTTGTGACAGACAGAGGTAAGAGGCAAAACATTTTTTTCCCTGGTTGAAATTGCCTTAGAGAGTGAACACAGAATTTTATACGGATAAATGAACGCTGGGAATGCCCTCACTGATCCTAGTTTGTCAAAATGTGGCTTGCATTTTGCTTGGCATGTGTACTGAAATCGCAGGGACAAAGACAAGAAGTGGGGAAGGAGGTCATGAGTGTACACGTGTGAAGGCGGAGGGTCATGCAAACGTAACCAAAATTAAACTTCCCGGCAGCTATTGTGGAAAGCATTTTTGTCTTTTTCATGTAACGGATAGAACATTTTCTACATGAACATTATTCCCCTTATTTCTACCTTCACAAAGAATGGTTTAAACATCTGAATAAAAATTACATTACACTGTCAATTCATTATTGAGCTGATACATTTCAAAGTTGCTTACTTTTTATGCAATGCCTTGTGTTTGTTCCCTGACAGCTGAGTTTATGTCAAATTAGAGGATGTGGAAGACTTTGTCCCCGGAGGTTGACAGCATTACTGAATGCCACTGTAACTCTAGAGAGCCTTTGTATTCTAAATTAAAAATTAAGCATGGAGTGCACCACATACTACAACGCAGTGAGAACGAATAAGCTATTCTGAGAGTGTAAATCTAAGAACCCATTTGATGTGCAAAAAGAATTTTAAGTACTTGAATGTTCTACTTTCTGTCTAAAGTGGTCTTCGTTCTATTTAAAGCGGCTGCGATGAGTATTTTGATGTTAAAAAAGTATTTCACTGCTGAAAAGATGGTCTTTTCAATAAACTCCGCTGTCCATGCAGTAGAAATACTTTTGAAATTGGTGTTTCATGATCAGAGAAAACTGTGAAAAAGGGCTGCGGCATTTGTTTTGCTAAAGAGGTAGAAAACTACCAGAATGCACTGCGCCACAACAGGACAATAAATGCTTCCCCTGGTAGATGACGTAATGTGAGCTTCTCTGTTTTGACACAGAAAAAAAGTGGCAGCCGCCTGGAAACAAATGATCTCAAAATACAATTAAATGGCAAGCTAATATGTTTCTGAAAACATTTAAGGCGAGATATAGAGGCAACATAGGAACACTGCTAATTTTTTCCCCATTTTCAAAACCTAATTTATATGTAGTATATACATATAGTTGGTGATTTTTTTTTTTTTTAATTCACATTTTTTTGTGGTGTGACAGACTCATGAGACAAATTTATTTTTTGCTTTACCCAGACTTTAACAAGTCTTGGAAGGCAGCTCTCCCTGCAAGTTATGAGTATAGTGCCGAGATTACAGCATCAAATGTCAACAAAGCGAGGCCAAAAAAATTCCCTTTGACTACATTTCACCTTGCACCACACTAGCCTATACAATCTTTAGTTTTTAAAGAGACATTTTAAAGGGACATAGTCTCGAGGGCTGTATTCACCTGCATTGTAAATGTCTGTAAATGACAAATGATTCATGCAGGGTATTTCAGAGAGGAGCAGCTGAAGTGGTTATAAGTAGGCTGAACAAATGGTTAAAATAAAAATGTGACCTTTTATTCTTATTCTTCTCCATCACTATAAACATCACTCAATACATTACGCTAGAGCTCTAAAAGCACTTGTACTGATCTCAAACACCTGTGAGTCAGTCAGCCACAGACCTGTGACTCATGCAGGTCAGAGAGAAGGGATGGAGAGAGCGAAAGGTAGAGGTATGGAAGCCAGAGACAGAGAGAGAATTAAAAAACTGAATGAGAAAAAGTGAGATTGAATGAGAAAAAGAGGATGAGGGTGAGAAAGCCAGAGAGAGAGAGAGAAGGAGAGCAGCATGTAGTGTGATGGCGATTGCTGGGCTGTGTGGCTGCTGTGTGATCCTCGTGGCAGGAGGTTTGGCAGCTGAAATGAAAGAGCACATTCCTGTGGTTTCAGTGATTTGTGGTCTTATAAATATCCAGTGTGTGGGCAGCTCTGCTCTTCCAGTATCCACGACCTGCTGCCTACTGAGGCAGGGCAAGAAAAAGAACATGTCAATACTTATTGGAGTGGGTGGCAAAGAGGTGTACTGTATGTGGATGTGGGGAAGGTACGTATAACATGTTTTTGTCTTGTCTTGTGACAACTGGTCCTCAAAGCAGAAACCATTTATGTTTTGCAGAATTGAGGTTTGGTGGTTTTCTGGCCAAGGCACGTGCACTGATGTGTTCTTGCCATCACAACAGATACAAGAGGTCAGGGAACGGAGACATTTTCCTTAATTAAATCAGTGTTGTTTATATTCTTACACGGAAGAAAACAGTCATTTAGACTTGATCGAAATGACATGATTTAAATGGGAATATATGATATTTCCCCATTTTCTATTACTTGGTGTGTTTACATGGACCCAAATGATAAAAATAATTGCCCAATCAAAACAATAATGCTTCATGTAAGCAACACAATCTAAAGAGACGGGTCCAATCAGAAGGATTTTTTGCTCAGGCTGAGAGGGGTAGTGTGAGGTTTTGATGGTCCTGTCAATAGGATAATATATGCAACTAATAAATATATGCAACTGTAAATAACGTGTGTAGCTACTGTGACATCACCCATTGGTTTTCAGACTGCTGTTTTGAAGCCTCAAGTTCAGCATTTTGGCTGTGACCATCTTGATTTTTAGAGTCAGAAGGGATAATATTCAGATAAAAGGTTTGAGTTGAGGAGGAGCCTTGCAGACAGCCAGTCAATCAAAGTGTCTCTTCCCTTAAATATGTATAACTTTGGGCCCTAAAATGTTAAAAAAATAAATTAATTAAAAAAAAAAAAACAACTATAAAAGACATACAGTTGTCATGAATGTTGAAATTGACTATAGAGACCCAAACCTTTTTTGTACCAGGCAAGGCAAGGCAAGGCAAGTTTATTTGTATAGCACGTTTCAGCAACAAGGCAATTCAAGGTGCTACCAGGGTGATAACAGTATTCAGAGATAATTTGTGAATTGTTGCATTGCTTTTCTGTAAACTGAATCTTAACATTTCTGTTCAAAGTGTTTGCAATACCACAGTGCCAATTATTTCTAGAGGGAAAACCACCATAATATTAGGTAAACATGGAGAAGCTGCAGTGCTGTAACATCCTGGAAAAGTTGACTAGATCTTAAACCTAATACTGTAAAAACAGATAGGCATCTTGTTATATTGGGATATTATATTTGGGTTGTCTGGCTCACAGGATGTAAAGTGTGGGTATCAGGGCTCATATATGCTCAACGTGAGATACGCATATGGACACAGATGGAGCCCTCTGTCTGTAGTCTGCATTCATTTCATCTGTATTAGTCCACGTTTTCTGAAAGCCTACGGGTATGGATGAAGCGGAGCAGTACGACTGGAGATCTTGAGGGCAGTTTTACGTAGCGATTTACAACCATAGGAACCATGGAATGGATCGGTATCATATTGAAAACATTTGAAATGGACATACCTATTCTTGTGCGAAAAGGGAGTGCAACTGAGCGTTAAGCCTCTCATTGGCCACCAGACCTAAGACCACACTTCGTCTTCGTGCTCTGCATGAAACACTAATAACTTCTGAGCAAGAAACCTAAATGCTATAACTTCTTTTAATGTTTTATGTGGCGTTTTCTTTTGCTGGGATTTAGCTGTTCTAATGCCAGGGCTCACCTCCACACATGCAACTATTCCACCAAAACAAGTCCCCCCCAACACTGTTTTGCAAGGGGATCATAATTAGTTTGAATAAATATAAACAACCCAGAGCATTTTTTTCCCTGAGTGCTGAATTACGATGGGCTCAGTCAGACTTTTCTTTACAGCGCTGGCACAGCACGAGATGGTCTAACTGTGCAAGACTAGGGGTTGGGTGGCTCGGGGTGCCATGACAAAAACATTTTCTTTGACAGGGTGCAGCGGTTCTAAAAAAGGAGCCACTGCTTTAGAGGGCAGAGCCATACTAAATACTAGAATGAAGTGTGCTGTATTTCACTGCCCTGTGTGTATGTGATGGTCCACCAAAAAATGCACACCCCAGCTTCAAAGCATGTAGGTCATCCTTACTTAATACATTATGACTCATCGTCAAATCCCCAATGGTAACTATGAGTCGGAAATTTACTCCTGAAACCTGATGTTTCACCTCTAGAGTGTGTGTATGAGAGATTAGTTTTCACTTCAGAAAACTTAATTTACATTTGTGAATCATAGAGGGCACGTGCACGTCCCGGTTTCTGCTCTATATTCATTCTATATTGCTGGGCTCTTTGCACGTGTGTGTGTTTGCATGTGTGGCTGCTCAGTAGCGAAGGAGCCCCATGGGGGACAATTAAGACCTCACACAATGTGCTCAGACAGCAATTAAAACAGCCATTAGTGTGAGAGGGAGGGAGAGTCATAGAGAGCAAGATAAGAGAGAATGACAGAAAACTAGATAACAAGACAGAGGCAGGAATAAACAAAGAATGAAGTGTCCTTCACAGCTGAACAGGCAGAAAGTTCATTATTTCTTAAAAATCACTCCGGGCTGGCACATTGTATTTTATATTACACGTCTCTGACAACGTGGTAATAAATCGTGAGCTGCAGAGAGGGCCCTCAACACTCACAGCCTACTCTATGATGGAGTGATGGAGCTGCAAAGGCACTGAGAGATGTGCAACCATTTGAAGCGACAGATAAGAGCATTATTGTTTCAGCAGTGATGGAAAGTGATTCATGAGGAAGTCATGTACATACTTCAGGTAAAAATTACAAAAAAAAATCTATCCATCTAGACTTTTTCAAACTGCATCTACAGTACCGGATTCAATATGAGATGAAACGTTATTATGAAACAACTGTCTATTTTATAACTTTATTTTTATGAAAACATTAAAAAATAAACACTTTATCAACCATATTTGATTTTTTTTTTTATCGGTATCATCACCAGGATTTCCCACATATTCATTTACTGGTGGCAGCCTGCCAAAATAACAATAACAATAACAATCTGCTTCCATGTATTGATTTTATAATTTTGGAATTGGACCGTTCAATAGGTGCTATTGGAACCACCACATTCTCGGAGCGCAGAGCATACTGCGAGTAAACGCAGCGCACCAGCTGCAGGGGAAGTGAATCCTAACGGTTCATTGCACTGGGTCTAAAAGTTTGCTTCTACTCCCTTCTGCAGCAGCTGCTTCTCTCATCTGTTGATTTGATCCGCTTGGATACACACTACATTCACAGTCAGAAACTCTGATCACCACTGAACAAAAACACACAGTTAACCTTTTTTTTAAACTGTGCTAGTAATTAAAATACAACAAAACTGACAATCTACAGCCTAATTGCATTGCTTATTCAATTTCAGCACCTTAGAGAAAATCAGCATGAACGACTAAATTCAGCTGTTCATTGATTTTAAAAGTCATCAGCTAAATAATTGGTCTGTTAATAAGCCTTCCTTTAATCAGTTTTTAGTCACATACTCTCCTGAGAAACTTGTGAATTAAAGTATTGGCTTTTTTAAAGGTATACTACCACACACTTCTAGTGATGACTGAGAGGAAATGCTTTTGCTTGTTTTTTAGGAAAATCCTGCATAGTATACCTCTAAAATCAAGTAATAGAAAGTAGCAGATATCCTCCTAACTGTAGATGAAACTAGACTGAGGGCAGTAAATCTCACCTGTAGGAGCTGTTCTCGGAACATGGGTTGTGAGCACGCACAACCACAAAGACGTGCTGGAAGTGTGAGCGTATGTTTTTGGGGGTGAAGGGGAGTGCCCCGGGCTCCTGGAACACGATCGTCACGATGTCATTCCCAATATGACGCTTCCGCAGTAACTGGAAAAGCACAATGACAACAAGAGAAACTATCGTTAGATAATGATGAAAAAATATTTCACCCCCAAAATAACAATCTCGCATATCAGTTACCCACCTTATGGTGAGTTTAACAATAACAAGTATCAAACATCTGTCAATAAAATTATAGTATAATCCAAGTCTCATTCATCTAGTCACATGCTCAGTACTTTCTCAACACTTGCATTTTCACAAAAATGTAAAAAAAAATCAAATCACAATAGCACTCTTGGCAAGCACACGTGTTTGAATTCTGTTAGTGCACTCAACTGAGTCGCCAGGGCACATTACTGGTTGAAGTTTAGTGAAAATGCATGTGTTTTGGAAGTACTGCGCCTATGACTAAATGAAACTTGGATTATACTGCACGAGTTTGGTCAGATTGTGTTAACAGATGTTTCAATATAGTTTTGCTGTTGTTAAATGCTTCAATTCATCAAAACTGTTTGCAGTTTGTTTTTTTCCTTCACCATGAATGCATGGCAGCAAATTCAAGATAATGCTGATAATCAATAACTGATAGACAAATGTTCATTTTGTGAGTGATGCATGCCTATAAATTAGATATCTAAAAAATACAGAGACACAATGCAAAACTTCTGAACCACAGGCAACTGAAAATGTACCCTGCACTGTGAACATAGAAGTAATGACAATTGCTGGAGCAAAAGGAGTGAAATTATTGTAAGATCTTGTAAACTTGTAGGTTGGGTTTTTTTTAGATTATTTTTTGGGGCATTTTTCCCTTTATTGACTGCGTAAGATGTACAGCAAAGGTGGGAGAGGACGGACATCTTGAACTACATGTTTTTAAATATTTAAATGTCAGTCAAAATTAAAAAAAATACTTTGCATGTACTTTTGGCAGTTTGACCTAGATGGCCATTTTAATATGAATAAATAATTGCAACTTGCTCATATGAATAGACCTCAGTGCACTGTGAGCCCTTTAACCTACCTGTTGCTTATTGTTGGGCGTGTAGGGCAGCATGGTGGACACGTGGAACATGATCTCATAGTCCTTGTATGTGGTGTACATGGAGTGGGTGCCCGTCGAGTCAGCTGAGGGGGACACAATTACATGTCAGTTTCTCATTGTTTGGAAAACAGTAAAAAACAACAAGATTTTTTGTTTTACTGTAGTTATAACCCTAACCAACCTGGGGCCACTCTCTTCAGGTGAGATCAGTTTTTGGGTTAAAGTCCCATTTATATTCCCAAGTAAGTATATTGCCAGTTTAAAACAGGGTTCCAAAACAGTTTTACCATGACTTTTCTAAACTTTTCTAGAAATATTTTAACCCATTTCCATGATTTGATCTAAAAAGTATTTTAAAAAGTATGCTTATATAACAATCCTCAGTGCAACAATGGGGCTCTTACTCCAGTGTGCTATTTGCCTAAGACAGGAATTGTAGCAAAAATTTAGCATGGGATATGACATGGAGTATATTTGTAGCTACACATAAAACAAATACAAAGTGGTAATGTTATTAGACTTGGCTGTGGTAAGTATGAAATATCTGCGGACAATGACGCTCTGTTAGGAGTCCTTTTGGTTGTCCGCTTTTTCCCTTTAGCATGGAGGAATACAGAGCCACTTTCTCCATGTTGCCAACGTATAAGCTCTTAGTGTATTTTATTTTTTTGTTCAAAATGCGCTAATTATTTCATTTGTAGATTAGCAAACTGCTAGTCCATGCTAACTTTACTTGTTAGTAAGACATTCCCACTGCCAACTAGCTGCATATGCTAGTCACATGATACTTTTAAATTAGTAATAAAAACACGCAAAATATTAGATGTTTTGAGATTTCTATGAATATATTTTGTATATTTAATGTATATTTAAAAAAAAAATCCCATACAATTTGTTAATTCCAAACTATTAATAAGTCTGAATTTTTTTTTTTTACTTCCATAACTTTTTCAAGAATTTCATGCCTGTAAAAAGCATTTTAAAATCCCAAACTTCACAATGTTAAAACAATTAAATCAAATATAATATTAGATCTTGACTATGTAAAATTGAATTTTATAACCATACAGATCGTCCATATCCAACTATTGCAACCAAATATGGAGAACTGTTTATAACACCGACAATCAATAAACAAACAATCAACTGATTAAGTAGAACAGGTATGAAGTAAACCAAACACTGTCTTCATGTTCCTCATCTTTCTCTGCTGTAAAGGCTCATCAGATGGCCCTGTGCTCCCTGAGCTCCTAACAGGCTCTGGCCCTAAAGAGAGCCACTGCATGTTAATAACCACCTCCACAGTCTATTGATGTGCTCTATTCAGAGAACAAACAGGCACAAGGTGTTTAAAAGGCCATAGTTAACCTAGCTAGATTACCTCAATTAATTACACTCCCTCTATAGGGAGTCCTCTGCATGGCTGTGTTTAATTTACTAGAGGCCACTGAAGGTTGTATTACATGTCCCGTGGAAAGTGACTGGGAGTTTTCATCTTACAGAGCATTATGGGGAATGACTTAATTGATCTAAGAATAGCAAAAGATTAAATATCAAAGCAGACATAATGTAGACATCAATCATGTTTATAGCAAATGCAGAGGCGGTCAGACAAAGGAGAGAAGAGGGGAACACAGTGGATCAGCTGTCTGATAATGTGACACTGAAGGCCATCAGTCACATGTCTGAAATTAAAAGAACTTATGTTTTCAAGGCAGAGAGGAAACTGAAGAATCACTGAGAGGAAGTCAGAGGGATTAAATCAGACTGAGACTGACAGGCAGAGGTCTCAAAAGCATTTTAAACATCTGGGGCTTTCTTCAAAAATGATGCAAAGGGACTAAAGACCAAAAGCAGCACCGATGGCAAGGCTGTGAATAGCTTGTTTGCAGCCACGTGACGATTACAGGGTTCCCAAACATTTTTACCAATGAATGTTTAAATGTTTGATAACTTTTCCATATTATTTTACCCTACTTCCATGACTTTATTAAGTACTTAAAAATAGTGCGCCTGGACATTTCTCTGACAGCAAACGATCTCAAGAAGGGCTAAATTCCAGATGTGAAGAGGTATGAACGCTTCACTCACACACACAACTGCTCTGCTCTTTGGAGGCTCTGTACCAAAACGTTCAGTGTCTTGGTGCAGAGCCTCTATCCAGCATGACTGGTGTCCGCATCTCTCTTGAGCCACGTATTATATTTGTATGTGAAAGACGTAAATTATTACACACACACACTTCCTGGGCATTTGTAGATAAGCAAACTACTAGTAACTACTACTACTAACTTTATTTGCACGTTAGACGTTCGTGTCGCCAATTAGCTGCGTACGTCAGTGAGTATCACATGGCACCAGCGGCAATTGAGCGATTATACAGCACAGCACTAGTTATAAATTACTAACACAAAGAACTTATTTCTCGTAACATTTGATTTGTTTTAGGATTTTCATGAACAAATTTTAAACAATAGCTAAAACAATATATATTCAAAACTAAGGATGTCCTGATCTAATCTCAAACATTGGATGTGCAGCACTGACTCTTGTGTCAGTGAAAAACAATTATGCCCAAAGTCCAGCCCAGGGACCAATTGTGGCCCTCACACTGATTCTACACGGCCCTCAGCTTGGCTTGTAATATGTACCATATGATAACTACAATATTGGTTAATCAAGCAAGATGACTTTGCATTTATTGTTATTCACCTCACGATGGCAGGACAATCATACTGTTTGTAGACACACCAGGCAGGAACTGTGTAGGTGACACAAATGTGTTTTCATAAACAGATTGTAAACAAGCAAACGACCTTACGCCAGATATTTCCTGCAAGGTAGCAGACATGGCCAAGGCAAGGGATGGTGCTTTCAAGAGTGGTGGAAAATTCAATACTTTTTCACTTAACCGTTGGAAACCTGGATCAACATCACTTTTCTTGTGCTGTATTCAGATGCCTTCACAAGTAATAAAACCTCTGAAACCTGAGCAAATTGGTTTGTTTCCTTTTGAAAACATGGGAAACGAGGCAACGAAGCAAGAGCATTAATTACAAAAAATGAGTAGTAGTTTTTAAAAAGATATGGAAAGAGACATCCAAAAACTATAGTTACAGTTATGATAATTATATTTTTTTAATGATTCTACAGAATTATAATTATTTACTAAGTAAGTACTTTTTTTTGCCTTTTTAAACTTTTGTTAGGTTATTGTTACCTTATTGTATTTCTTGTACTTTTTAAATTTTTTTTTTTGCTAATTTTTGGGCAATTTCTTCAGAAGTTGCTCATTGCCCTTTTCCCATGTTTTCATAAGAAAATAAGCCAATTTATCAGATTTTAAAGGGTTAAAGATAAGACAGTTGTTTTTGTGTCATCTGTATGTGACTTTTTTTTGTTTTGATAACGCCGATGATGCAAGAAGCAGTTGGTCCCCAGGCATTTTTACATTATCTTATCTCGGCCCCATCCAACAGAATTTGGACATCCCTGGTGTAGCACAACCAACTTGTAATTTCTGTGCATGTACATACTCTTGGTGTCCAGCTGGGCACGGTACTTGGTGAAGCCTTTGAGTCTGACCCTCTCTCCCAGCAGATGAAGGAACTCTTCCAGTGCAGGTCCTGCTGATTCATTGTTGTACATCTCCTCCTCGCTGCTCTGGCCTGCCATGCAGTACATCACCCCTACTTTCCGCTGGAAACTCAACTGCAGAGAGAAACGAGATCGTTGCAATAAAAAAAGGGAGACACACATATGTATATTACTGTGTGGAAATCATGTCGGAGTAACCATGTTGACATTTTAGGGAGAACTCATGTTGGCATTTTAAGAATAACCACCTTGGGTTGTTCTGCAGTGATCACAGTGCCATTTTCCAGAGAAATCATGTTGGCATTTTCAGAGGTTCAGCTTTTGATGATTGCATCAGGGAGCATGAGTATCAAAGAGCTTGTTTTGTATTTTTTCCCCTTTTTAAGGTCGAGGTGTGTGTGTTTGTGTGTGTGTGTGTGTGTGGGCTGATATGTGTGGGAGTTTCTACACTTTAATCCCACATAATAGTCTGTGGGAGCGAATGGATAAATTAAGCTAAAATAACAAATTAATAATAAATAATTCTGCTTCACAATGAGACATCCCCCTTTGGGAAAAATAACGCCTACACATACAATGATTCATAAAGCACATAATGAAAATAATTCGCTGTGCATAGTACAGCATAATGTCATGAGGAATGATAATGACAATAGGAAGTAACACTGCCTTTTTATTAAATGGATAGCAGTAAAACAAGAAACAATCCTCTTATATGAGCAATCAAAATAACAAATTAAAGTCACCCAACCCAACTCAGTTTTCTCTCTGTGTCTCCTTACCCCCTGCTCGTCCAGCTTCATTAGCTGCTCAGTGACTTTAGGTGTGTTGAGTGCCAGGCGCAGGCAGTGCACGTTTAGCTCCGGCACCAGGTACTCCAGCACCTCTTTCAGGGGGAGGCCTCGAGCTAGACCATGTTTGGATGTGGAAGGTACTGCATCTTCCAGGATGGAGCCCCTCAAGGTATTCAGCTGGAGACAGCACGAGCAGAGAGAGAGGGGAAAGAAAATAGAAAATGCAACCACTGATGACTTGAGTTTGGATTTAAAGAACGCATTTAATCACTGCTAAATTATTGAAATAAGTTGGGTTCCAACTAAGCATAATACATTAAATATACCATATTTAAATTTTAACATTTACACCTTGAGGCATCTTCATGTCGCATTTTTTGCGGCCCCCCAACCCAGAGCGAAAGCATTGCACAACGCAAGCGATCCCGTTGGGTAGCCGTAGCTCAGTAAACATTTTTAAACAAAACTGTAAACGTCATCCCACTTAAAAAGGCTTGGATGATACTCTCCCTGAGACAATCCTGACAATAATAAAATTTTTAAAAAAAACAAAAAAAAAAAAACAGGGCAAACTTATTGACTTATTTTAACTAATAAAAGTTGCATAATGGGCATCTTTATCTGTCAGAAGAGATATGCATTGGTTTCTTTTCATTTATAAAGTCTTAACAGGCAACATGACACCATACCATAGCACTTTTTGGAAAGGGTCACATAGTAATTGTTCTACACGTTCAAGTGACTGCTTAATGCTCAATGCTCCCTGGACAAATACTGAACTTCGAAAAAAAGCTTTTTAGTTTTTCTGCAGCCTATATCTCAATGATTCCTCAAGATTTAAATAAAGGTTGAATGAATGAAAATTAAAGCACCATCGTATTGGCCCATCATATCAGCACAAATGCTAATTTCAGGCTGTTATCTGTTTTCAAAGCTGTTATCTGCAGATAAAGATGAAGAATCAATATTATTGTGCATCCCTCATTCCTATACTGTAGTATTACTACTTTTACTTAAGTGAAAGTGCTCTTACAACACTGGTTATTTCAAAATCCCTCCTAGAGCTGGCAACAAAAGCAAAACTTAGTAAAACACTGCAAAGTCTATGTTTGGAAAACTGCAAGGAAGCGTGATATGCGCCTTAAAGCTTGTGTAATCAAATTCAAATCAAAAGCTTAAGAGTGCACTATTCAAACGATCATCATGGCCATCGATGCATCATGGGCGTCATGACATCAATATTTTTCTGCAAAATCAGGGCTTAAAATTGATTCTGCCAGACCATGCTCTCTGCTGGTGCAGGGAAAACAAACAGTCTGGCAGAGTGAGAAAACAAAAACATGCAGGTTTTGCTGCTGTAGTTTCCACTATGAAGACTCTAAGGGCTTGAGGCTAAAACAAACTCGAGAAGGACATCCATGAATAAATCAGGAGGACTGTAGAAGGACCAAGACCTGAATATCCATCATGGACAAATAAACACAGCTGGATATCCTGAGTGGTCCCATGGCTCTTAAGAATCACTTATAGTGTTTGTGTGTCTCCACATAGTGTTCGTTAGGCTCAAGGTTGGTGCCCACACCCTCAGGTTTTAGGAGAGGAACTTTCACTGAAGAGAGGACAATAGCTGTCCTCTGTGGACATCGGAGTTGTCTCTTCAACATCAGAGCATCCCACTCACTCCCACACGGACACACACATAAATATCTACACCTGCCAAGCTTTCTATTCTGAAAATAGCAATTAGAGAGGAGAGAGGGAGTCAAGAGAAGGGAGGAAAATAGGGGAAAACACAGCACTGTAGGTCGTGCGTCATCCCAAGAGATTGGAAGGGCTATTACTCATGGTGCTCTTTAATACAAGAGCAATGCTTTCCCTTCCCCGCTCAAATACCTTTGGCGCTATTTTAGTCTCGTTTAGCTGTGAAATGGCAGCACTCAGTCCTTCACAGATGAAGGCTGACAAAGATGGTAGGTGGGCGTTCAGCTCGGAGAATGAGGACATGGATCTGTGGCTCTAGTGTGTCTATAGGATGGGATGGCAGCAAAGCCCAGAGGGATTCACGAGATGTCCTATCACTGCGAACCGCAGATGCAGTATCGTGAATGAACAATTGGGACAATACATTACAAATTAAATCAGACATGCAATCATTTGAGGTGGTGTTAAGGAACGGAGGCGGCATCGTATAAGGTCTTGAGCCTTATCTGACAACACTGAGATGAAGCTTTTACAATGTCTCCCTCCAACTGGGTTTTTCAATAAGCTGTGCGCTGATCCTATACATTCACTCCTACACAATTTAAATATAAGAGCCTCTCAGTGACATCACTCAGTACAGAGTGCACTAAATTACACATTTGTTACCATGAACATTTGTGGCTCCAGAGGGAACAGCTACAAATATAGTACATCCTGGTGGATGCCCGAATCAATTAAAAACAAATTATATACCGCAAAATCAACAAATCAAGCAAATAAAATACAATATAAACCAGAGTATAAAGTCATGTGTCCATTTCAACGTACCTCGCTCGTTCTGAAGATGACTCTGTAGTTGTACTGCTGGCCGTGCTCCTTGTGTTCATCCAACTTCTCCCTCCTTAGACTCACTGCCACTGGGCCCAGGTTCTCATCTACGCCCAGATAGTTCCAGTGCTCTGGAGGTGAGGAGGAATGGGATTATAGGCAGGGATGGACAGAAAGGGATGGTGTGAGAGAGAGGAAATCACAGAAAGGAAGTAAACTTGAAAAATTAAAGGACAGCTTTGCCACTTTTCCCATTTTAAGCTCAACTCTACTGGTCAATGGATGCTTTCACATCGCCACGCAGCAAGCATCCTGACAACCACCTAACTGCAAAAGCACTCCCCCAATAAAGCAATGCAGCTGCTGCCTCTTTTTACTATTTCAAGCTGTTATTTTTCCTTAAAGTCAACTGCAATTCTATATAAAGTATGCAGTTGACAACAGAAAACATCCACACCTGACAGGGAGAAAAAGCAATTCAAATTTAAGAACAATGAATCTAAAAAGCCCACAAAACCCTCTTTTGCTTACCTCTGAGGTAGAAGTACTTTCGGTAGTAATAGGTGCCGAGGTCAACATGTTCTACAATGTATCGTTTGGACCTGTCAGCATGTTGGCTCGGCCCGTCTTTGGGGGCCTCCAACACAGCCACACCAGCGTTGGTAAAATGAGTTGTGAGTGTAGCATCCAAAGGTCCTTCCTCTGTACTGCCAGAAGAATTACTGGAGCTCCCACCACTTCCTATGCTGCCCTGCTGGGGGATGGAAGACAAGGAAAAGTAAAGCACATAAACTGACAAACATACTGTTACATTTAATCTGAAGTGCATCTTCAACATGCCGCTATCAACTTCTAAGATCTTTTCAATCATTGGTGTTTTCAAACTGTCCAGACAATTCAGGAATTAATGTTGCAGACTGCAGTTGTAAGATTAAAATCAAAGAGCTCCACAGACTTATCTTTTAAGGAATTCTGTTAAATATCCATTTTTAGAAGACACATGTTTTATAAAAATCTAATCATCCTGCTCCTGCAAGAAAACCTACCTGCTTAGCCGGAGAGATGTTCCTCTCACCCTCTCCACCAATCTCATTCCTGAAACACGGGCAGCTGAGCACCAGGTCATTGCTCTTGTCATCACCAGGGTCCAAAGCAGGGTTGGTGCTGTGTCCTCCTGTCCCCTCCTTGCTCAGCTCCTCTTGTGATCCGCAGGGTGACCCGTACAGTCCACTCTGATTGGAGGAGAGGGACGATGTGGCCGAAGCAGAGGCAGCAGCAGCAGCCGAGGCACCGGTAGTGGTGTTCTTGCGTTTGGACCCAGATTGCCGACTATGAATTACTTCATTGAGGTCAAAGAGTAGAGATTGGACATCAAAATGCGCAAAGCCTTTTTGGCACGCCCACGGTTTGGGAGGTGGGCCACTCTCATCGCCTTTACCCCCATCTTCAGCATCTGAGCCAGCCCTCGATGTGTCACCCTCCACCTTTACACTGCGCAGCTTACGAAATATTGACTCTCCACCTGTCTCTGACTTTGACCTCCTCTTCAAGTGCTTCTCTCGCTCCTTCAGCCGACTGGCAGGACTACCTCTGGCTGGACCCAAAGGTCCGTCTGGCAGGTCCAGGGCAGCCTGTTTTGTCGGGGCAACAGTGAGTAGCTCCGTTAGCTTCTCTGGAGCTGGGCTTCTCTGATCAGGGGCCTCAGCGGACTGGTATCCCTTTAGCATATCAAAGAAGCTCTCTCCTGACACCCCATGTTTATCTATGGATGAAGTGCTGCCATACTCGCGGTGCATGGGTGTCCACCCGGAGAAGGACCAGCCCTCATTGCCATCCACATCCAGCTCACTGATAGTTATATCGCTGTTACTGCGCTGGCGGATGCGCCTCATGCCTTTGCGAGGTGAGCCCAGATAGCCGTCTGGTGACAGGAAGCGATTGTCCTTTCCCTTGCTCTGCATTTTGCTCTTTAGTGTGTTGTGGATGTTGCGCAGCATGGACGAGTCCTGTGGGCTTATCAGGTGGCCCAGCTTGGCTGACAGATTGCTGTGGGCTGTGACGGCTGACACCCCTCCGCCTCCACTGCCACCGCTACCACTACCACCACTCCCTCCTCCTCTTTCTCCTCCTCCACCGCCTCCAAGTCTTTCTCTGTCTCCACTTCCTGATCCGGAAGAACTGGTGGTGTTGGTAGAGCTTGGTGAGTCCGTTTCCACGGTAATATGCCAAACACCCCCTCCTCCCCCATCTTTCCTCGGGGGCCAGTCGGCCACACGAGCCCGAACCCCCATCTTGGGGACGCCAGGGTTCGTGCCGGTGGTAGAGGAGGAGGAGATGTGGGCACTCTCACTGCGGGGAGGTGGTGCACCTCCATTGGGCAGTCGCAGGCGGCGGGTGTAGAACTCATCAGAAGCCGGCACCGAGCCCCCGACCGAACGCTCTGTCTGAGAACGCTTCAGACTGGTCATGATGGAGACGGGAAAGGGTGTGGGGAGGGGAGATGGGAGGGAAAGGTAGGGATGCTGAGGGGTTTAGATTAGGGTCAACATAACGCCCACTGTGTGAAGTGACGAGAGAGTCTCACCGATACATTTGGTGCTGCAGAAAGAGCAAAGAAAACATGAATAAGGCTCAATGTCAAACAATCAGTGGTCAATAAAAGTTTTTAAATGAGACCTTTATGCTTTTCTATATTTTCTGTCATATATATACTGTATAATGTTACAATGAAGACTGTTCACATTGAATGTGGCTAAAGTTTGTAAATAATGACAAAAACATTTGCATAAGTAATCCCTTAGAGCAAAAGTCCTGCGTGGTTTGGCATTGATGACATTCTGTGGTCTTATTTTGTCTTTATCCAAGAATAAAGCATGTAAACATGTTCTAGTAGAAACTTTAAATGAGCATAATAGGTCCCCTTTTAATCACTGCTAATAAAATTAATAGTAGAGATTACAGCAATTATGAAGAATTTCACCAGTACACTACAGCTTATGAGATGTTGCAAGGATCGCTGGCTTTAAACTTTTAATCAAACACTGAGATAAAAAGGAAAAATAAAACTTCCGCGGAACATTTAACACTGGCATTGATTTTCTCATTACACAACACAAAGTTCAAGACCTTTGGTTTGTATTCTTTTGAATCAAAAAGTAGAGATGCTGTACCAGAGCTGAAGCTTGATGAAAGGAATGTGCTAATGGTGAACTTTCGCCTGAAGTCTCTACAAAGCAGTCTGCATTGCAACCATGTTAGAAGAGACCTCAATTCAGTCTGAATTTAACAACTCAACTGAAAAAAGTAGTAGACAGAGAGAAAGAGGATAGGTAGAAGGGAAAGGGAAGAGCTGCAGGTGCATCGACAGTGTAACTTAACCGTTCATTGCACAATTTAAAAGTTGGCATACAGCTGTTTCTCTTATCCATGGATCTGATTGGCTCTAAACAAGTCAACAGATCAATTATCCACCCTGCAAGTCACAAACTGCCGCTGAGGAAAAGAGGAACTTATGGAGAGCTCTGCCTGCTCTGCATTCATGGACCCACAAAAAACTCAGAATTTAGAGAGGGGACACAGAATGATACAGAGGGGCATATAAGCATTTAAACGCCCATTTTCTGGCTTCACAGACAGGCCAAAAACCCTGTTAGCAAACACTTGAAAAAGTTACAGTGGTTACTTCTTTTTTATATCACTTACTTATTCAAACTCTATTTCAAACTGTGCACAGACTTTATTTGAACAATGTGCGACTGCTACTTGAACGGATACTGGAGGTATTTTGTGACAGCCTGTTAATGTTTCTTGGTGGCAAAGGGGCCTAAATTAGTGCGTCCGCCCATTTTTCGTATTTCAATTGCTGCCGATTGAAGCTGGAGTCCGTAAATACCTGTGACTACTGCAGATCATTTAACCCAGGAGTGAATGTCAGTTGTAACCATTCCCATTAAATAAAAAAGCCAGATGTTAGCTGCTGTTTGGGAGGTTTGTGCAGTCGGAAACCTAGACTTTGTTCCTGTGGAGTATTTGCATGTCTTTCTGGAAAACTATCTCAACTAAATACCTACGAAAAATTACAAATGCTTCAGGATTTAACTCGTTGCAATCACCATGGTGTTGAGTCTTTCTTGTTTGGATTTTTCTTCATAACTTTAAAGGGACCATGAAAGACTTTGCCTAGCTGTCAAATCCTTGGACAGCTCAGGCAATGTGGAATTTCCTCTGAAGGGCTTAATGTAATACAAAACGAAATGCACAAAAGCAACATCTCAGCAAACAATAAAAAATGATGTGACAGATATTGCCTTCAACAGCTTAGTGATGGAAGAGCTGAGAAAAGACTTCAGTTTATTGGAGTATGTGTTTGTCCATAATAGTGCAATGCCTCTCTGCCAGACCACACTTATATCACCATGGAGAGAAGAACTTGTAAAGTACGTTTCTGAGTGTGTGTGTGTGTGTGCACGCGTGCATGTGTTTGCATGTGCGTGCGTGTATGGGAGAGAGAGAGAGAAAGAGAGAGACCTCAATGTGAGCAGTTACACAAATTTCATTACTGTTGAGTTTTTTCAAATGTAATTATGCTTTAAGCAGCACAAACAGACTGTCAATCACTCCCGTACTCTGAGGTTGTGTCAGGAAAGCAGGGCTTAAAGCAAAAAACATATTCTTGCCTGAAATGTGTTTGGAGGTTAAGAGAAACCTGTATGCTTCCAAACCCTCCATTATCAACTATATTATCACTTGTTAAAACTCAATACACACACAATGAAGCTGGCAGGAGCCACACGTAGCGAGTCTGTAGCCACATTAACAATGCCTGTTCAAAGCGGAAATAATGCGCTGCTATGCCCCCTCGTTATTCTGTATACAGCGTATGATCGTGAAAAGGGAGAATGTAATTATTTCGCCTCTGAGCCCAGAAAGGAGGTAACAGCCCCAAACAAGGTCTGTGTAAAATGTAAAGCCATAAACGTGTGACCATGGATGGAGCGAGTGTGACGTTTCAAAGAAATGTTTTGCACACAACCCACCACTGGAGATTCAAAATGTAGTTGTTGACACTTAGCGGTTAACTCAAGAAGAAAAACAGTGGCTGTTAAGGTCTGCAAACTGGGAAAACAATAATATTCAAGACCTCCTTACCCTCTGAGCAGAGGACAAGATAGGCCGTCATATAACAGCCCCAATAAATGATTGTTATTGACACGTCAGTGCCATTGTTGCTATTCAGAAAGCTTGTGTTTTATGTCACACTAGAGGCCGACACTGTTTTGTACACGTCACACCCATCATGCCTCTTTTGGTTCCACAGAGCCTCAATGCAATGTACAGTATAATGACACACTGCAGCAGAATGACTCCACTGTTGTTTGGTTCTGTACAAAAATGCAAAGGAGGCATGCGGGAGAGACATTGTAGCAGCCCTATAGTGCAACCTCTGAGTAAAAGGGCTTGTGAGCAGATAAAAAAACGCTGCTCCACCTATGTGACATGTCACGTCCATGCCCCGTGTATTTTAGCTGTTAGTGGTGCAGACACTACAAACATCCACAGCTGCCAAGACACCACTAAAGAACCTCGTGATGCAACACATTCAGTGAAACAGCACTTCTTTGGGCACGAGTATCAACATGCAAACAGATGTTCGGGGCATTTCTACATCCATTTAAATGTGGGAGTGGACATGAGGTTTGTGTATGTGCACCCAGTTTTACAATGATTGAAATTTATGACGCCAAGCCATGCTTATGTGCAGCTTCATATCTTGCAGGTCTCTAAGTCTGAATGGGTTCACAAATTTCTGTGTTTGTGGGTAAACAGTTTTAGTGTTGAATCTAATGCATCTGGCTCCTGGAGTCGTAAAATCCAAACCGATTTGAAGTGTGGGTGCATCACAGACGTCCTCTCTAATCTCAAACATGCACACATTACAGAATTAGAAAATAATGGCACATCAGAAACTACAAGATACTGTTAAGATAATCAGAGGAAGCCAGTCATGTGATCGTTCTCACACGATCTCATGGGGAAGCAACAAAATCCTGTGGTTCTTTAAGTATCATTCATGCTCGAGTGTCTTTTCAAAGGTTCTTCAGTAGTCTAAAAGGCTGTTCCACTGCTAACAGCACTTGTACAGGTAGCATGCTCAGCCACAAAACCCAACCAGAGTGCTGACCACAATACACCATGCATTATGTTACTGACGGATGAGACTGACTTTGGAGCTGATCATAAGTGGCTTCTTATTCAAAAAAGAGCAAAATAAAATGAGACAAGCAAGGAAAAAAATATTTTGCTGTTTTTCTGAGTCGCAAAAATGTAAAAAAAAAAAAAAAAAAAAGCTGAAGTCAAAAAGAAGCAACACTGCATTGCCCTCCACTCTGAGTCAATGACACCTCTGAAATCACACTGAAGTATATCCCAAATAACTACCTGCAGAGTGCCTTTCTCCTTCTCCGCTGAGTACTGGGTAGTTCTCTTTAATGAGAGTTTGGAGACAATGAAAAACAGTGAAGGAGAAAGCAAGAGTTGGAGAACAGGGTACGATGGGAGAGGATTATACTGTATGTTAGGTTGGGGGACTGGGAATTGAAACGAATGAATGTGGCGTAGCGTGCCTCTCTGCAGTCGCAGAGGACCAATTACACTGACAGATACTCAGTAACCTTTAGCAGTGTCCAAATGAGGTCCATTCCTGAAGTAAATATGTAGCATCACTGTTCTGCCGGGTTGTCCTCTGGCTCAGTCAGACGGAAACTGTTAACAGAGGGACCTATTTGCATCTTACAGATAATGGTCATGGGGACCACAAGCCAGACAATACCAAACATGAAAGTGTTGTTAAATATCCTACCAAGCATTAGATATTACAGATACAAATCTGCTCATTTACAGAAGAGTGGGTTTAAAAGCCGTTCTCTGCGAACAGAAATTGTCCTATAAAGACTAACTTTGGATGACACTTTTATTTAATTTCAATTATTTATTGGTTCTTTTAAAACAGGGACACTGTACAATAAAAGTATTACAATGGATATAGCTCAAAGCTAATTTTCATCTGATGTCTCTTGTTGGCGCCCGGATGGCCCACAAGTGGACCATTAATTATTAACTGGCATCTTTAATTGGCTGCAAGGGCAACTTGTGGCCCCTCCTCCGGAAGGAGCAAAGCTATAGGACAAGTAGCGGTGTAAAGTTTTGGTGCAAGGTTAAGAATAAGAATAAGTCAAATAAGTATGACGAATAACAGATACCGATGGCAGCCAAGACGGAAACAGAGCGTAGCAGGATATCAAGCAACTGCTATCATGCTATAAAATTACATATACTGTCATAGATTTGGGGCATATTGAACATTAATAGGGCGGTACGGTGGCGTCATGGTTAGTACTGATGCCTCACAGCAAGAGGGTATCTGGTTCAAAACCTGGGTTTGAACGGGGTTCAGTCCGTGGGCGGGGGCCCTTCTGTGTGGAGTTTGCATGTTCTCCCCGTGTCCGCGTGGGTTCTCTCTGGGGTCTCCGGCTTCCTGCCACAGTCCAAAGACATGCAGCTCAGGTTGATTGGTTACTCTAAATCGCCCTTAGGTGTGACTGTGAGCGTGAAAGGTTGTCTGTCTATATGTGTCGGCCCTGCAATAGTCTGGCGACCTGTCCAGGGTGTACCTCGCCTTCCGCCCAATTACAGCGGGGATTGGCTCCAGCCCCCCCACAACCCTTACGAGGACAAGCGGTTACAGACAATGAATGACTGAATGAATGCACATTAATATTATTGATATCAATCCATTCATTTTTTTTTACTTTTAGACAGTTTTTTTGTTGAATTTGACACTTCAATTGAGCTGCTGTGCACTGGCTACGAGACTCTAGACTTTGCTAACAACTAATTAAAAATTAATGAATTGACGTGAATGACCTCTCAACCCAAATACACAGCTTTTTCCTGAAACCTTTTGATGAATTTATGATTGCACATCAGTTCATTTTAATGTAGTTATAAGAAACTGTGTGAGGGATAAACGTACCCAGAAAGACAATGACAAATAAATGATAAGATTTATTAACTAATTCACTAACGAGTACAAGGTCATGAAGGGGGCTGTTATTTTCACGCAGGTGATTTAAAATTTAGCTATAGCTATGCTAACGCTTAATTAAAATGTTCCTGGCTGCTACAGACGAAGGTTGTTGACAAGCAGCACAGGTGTGCCAGTGCGGGCACAGTGCGACTGTGAATCTGCTCCAATGCACAGTGAGTCACACACACCTGAAAATTACAGAGCAGACAAGCCGACTGACTAACTGACTGAAATGAGGCCAGTGCTGAACAATGAAAGGAGGAAAGGAGACAGTCATAGAAAGACTCTTGAAAAGAGAGGGCACAAAAAAGTTGAGTAGAAGATTCTGTATGTGTGTGGTGAGTGTGTGTGTGTGTGTGTGTGTGTGTGTGTGTGTGTGTGTGTGTGTGTGTGTGTGTCCGAGAGTGTAGCTCAGGTGCAAAGACCGACACCCTACGTCCTCCATTTCTTCTCTCCATTCTCAGAAATGCTGCAATTTGGAGCTGGTTAATCGCAGATTGAATGAGGGCTCAGTATTCATTAATCAGCCTCTATTGTAGTTTAAGAAAAAGGATAGTTTTTCCAGGATGTTGTTTAGCGAAGATCACCACCTTGCAATCACAGAGCAGCTCGTTCATGACAGAAGTACGGAGGCAGGGGAAAAACACAGGGGAAAAATTAAAAAAAAAAAAAAAAAAAACAACAGAAAAAAGAAATAAAAAACACAATTCTATTAGCTAGGTTAAATTCTGCTTTTCTTTATATTACCTTTGAGAACCATACACCTGTTTCCCTTGACACACATCATTACCACACCGACTGGTGAGTCAAGTCAAGTCACATCATGTTTCATGTGAATCCAGACAACACGCACAACCAAAAGAGTTTAAGACCCAGCCCAAGCTCTCTGAGAAGACAAGGAGGGGGAACTAAGAGCCTTTAGACGAAAAGAAAATAAAGGGAGAAACTTCTCAGGAGGAAATTCAAAAAGAGACCCCCTTTCTTAGATGGCTGGGGTGTAATAGAAGCCGTATGTGGGAAAATAGCAATTACAAAAAAAACTGAAAAGACGACACACTGGCACAACTTTGACAGCATGTCCTCTAAAACACCTGCTGCCAAGATGCTGCAAGGCATAGGTGTGACCGCTGAGGCAAAACACTATATGTGTGTGCACATGCATTTGTTCACGAGTGGGTGTAGAGCCACCGCAGGTAACACAAAGAGCCTCAGGAACAAAAAAAACATGGACAAATTCCAGATCATGACTCAGGCATTCAGTGTGTCTCTTTCTCCGTCTCTCACACTAACACACTCAAACAAAGGACCCAGATGATGAAAAGTGTTGCATCACATTATTATTTTCTCACCATCATCTTTCCCAGGCTCAATGCCATTAGTGTCTCAGTTTTTGGTCTGTTTAAACTTTGTATGAAAAGCCTAAAACTCTTCAGTCATGTTTAAATTTCATTGAATATAAGCTGCCAACTAGAATAGGGAGAGATTAATGTCACCAATTCAGTATCTGACCAGATGTCTTCCCTTTTGTTCCTGAGTTATGATGTTGAGTGATGGCCATAAAAGTGTTTTTGTAGAACATTACACTCTTTGGATGTAAAATGTCAGCCCTTCATCTCTGTATCCTATTAGACATTTCTGTGAGGTTTGTGACTTCTTGATTTATGGGCAAAAACGTGTTTTTTGAGGTCACAGTGACCTTGCCCTTTTACCCGCGATCACTAAATTCTAATCTGTTTAGCCTTGAGTGACGTTTGTGCCAAATTTTGGGAAACTCGCTCAAGGTCCTTTGAACAACAAATTCTAATAACATCATCCTTGAGTTCAAGTGGATGTCGGTGCCAAATTTAAAGAAATATCCTCATGGCGTTCTTGAAATATGACATTCACAATATGAGACCTGAGTGGACGTTGATGCCAAATTTGAAGCAATGACCTCAAGGCATTTTTAAGAAATGCATTCACAATAATGGGACAGACGCACAGACAGAAAAACGGACAGGCGGACAACCTTAAAAAACATAATGGTTCCTGCCATGGCTATTGCCAGTGCGGAGGTACAAAAAAGTTTAAAAGTAGTAATGATAGTTACAAATGTTCTCTGGGATTTGTTCACAAAGACATCAGCAATGACTGCTCTGTATCAGCGATGTCCCCAAAACAAACATTTTAGATGAGCTGCAGGTGTTTCAAACCTCTCGTGTGTCAAAATGTAATAGTGGCCTAGTGTTCGTAAATTCTGCACAGCCATTTGAAAGCCAAACAGCTTTTCATCTCAGCTTGTCAGAGTGTAGATGAGGAAATGGCAGGCCAAGACACAGAGGGAAGATAAGGAGTGAGAAAAAAAAAATAAATCAAACATTATTCTCTTTGAAAGTTGCCAGGCAGCAGGCAGTCCAATGTGTTGGTGTTTCAGCTCAGAGCATTTCAAAGTGAAATTGTAATTGTGTGGAAAGATAAACGTGCTCTGCTGTTTTTTTCTCCCGCTGCAGAGCTCGGCAGCGGGGTGGGGTCTCCTCTTCGGCTCACTGAAATGTGAAAGGGGCTTTTTGGGTGCTCTGAAGTCTGCCGATGTTGTCTTTTTCTCTCGAGTGTGAAATTGCAAAGGTGTTCTACGGCGTTCTCTCCCCTATCTCCGGCTATCACAGAATGGCAATAGAGGCAGAGAAAGGAGATGAGCATAGAAATTTGATCGAGTGATGAGGTGTGTGTGCGTGCATGTGTGTGTATGGGGGGGGGTCTGGCATTTGTTTTTTAAAGATCTTTATCAACACTTTTCACTTTTGTAATATATGTCATTTTTTCCATTGAAACACATGTTGATACATCCTTAATATATTGCTTTATACTTGGTTTGTTCACACCTTTCCATCCTTGCTTTCATGACACAAGAGGACACAAGTCTATTAACATACGGTCTCTCTTCTTGGTGATAAAATCACCTGGCTTACCCAAGATAAACAACTTTGGCCCACACAGGATTTTCAGTTTTGCTATCTGGCTGTGAAGGACCAGATTTAGGGCAGTGATATAATGATATGATATAAACTCTGTCTTTCTGGCCTGTCTTATGATTATTCTGTCTGTTTTCACGTGAAGCAGTCTGTGTTTATCATGCCCTGTATGAGTGTTTGATTAAGTCAATGCAAATTACATTCTTTAACAATAAAAAGTAAATGGCAACCCCTTAAATTTCCTTTGCATTTTATTGTTTTTCATTGTTTATGTTTTAAATCATCAAATCGTTTCCATTTTATTACGTACACCTAGTCAGAACTAGTGAAGTCTGATACAACAGCCTTGTAATAAACCTCAGCTTCATGCAGATTAAGAGCTGTTTGTGTTGATACAACTTTATGTTTTTTTTGGAGGCTGTAGTTTGTGGTGATGTAGAATTTTATTGCTTTAGACCGAGAAGTGTTTGTAATATTTTGTCCACCCCCTTCAGTGTGAGTGCAGACTACGTTCATTGAAAATAGATCCTATAATAAGGGTCTAAAATATCAAAAAAGAAGGAAAAAAAACCAGGGTCTTCCATATATAGAATTTTTGTTAAATATATCTGCCCTGACCTAAAAACATCTTTTTTTTCCTAGCTTGAGAACACACAGTTTTCAATGCTTTTACGTGCCGCATGTCACTGAACTTGTTAGCAAACACGCCTCACACCATCCCTCTGGATTAACAGCTATGATGAAGCCCTTTCCTATGGGGACAAGAGCAGATAGGAGTGATAGGAAATGGTGGGGGGAAACATTACAAGGATTCAGAGGACAATGACTAAGACTAAGTGCCACTTTGTTTTTAGGTCCACAGTGCAACAATGGCACAAATAGCTATGGCCTTCCGACACCAACTATGGCAAGCATGCGTGTGTCATGTTTGTTCACGCAGCAAAACAGCTGAAAAAGATTGGCTTTATATACAAGCACATCAAGAATATACACAGGGAGAGGTACTTTACCTCAACATCACACGATGACTGCTTCTTCTGCTCAGCAATGCAGTTTATTCAAAGCCACAAACCATTTCCACAGCAAGACAACAATACCTGTTTCACCCTCACGCACATGACGCAACACACATTTCCTCGCCTTCCTCTGACTGTGTCTCAAGGGTCCAACACTCGGTTTCCCCTCCTCTGTACCTCCATGATGCAATGAGATGTTTTTATAGTCATGACACATCTACATTCCTTTATCAGGTTTAAACAAATACATTCACAGTGACATTGAAGAACATGTGAAATGTTTTTTACTAGGGCTGAAAGAATTTCACAACAACTTCAAGTAACTTGATTACTAAAACTAGCTTTGTCCGTTCAATGTGAAGACACACTGTGCTTCACATGGATGATTATTACTGTTACACAACATGCTTGTTCTGTGGACAGGCGACATAATTTGATGCTGCAGAAATGCTAATTGAGGGAAAAAAGAGAAGAGAGCAAGGGGTGAGTAAAAGAAATAGGTAAGCGAAAAAAGCATAGTGTCTGAAGTTTGCCATCATTATAAGCTGAAACAAAATGAAAACTCTGTAACTTAGTGTGTCTACTGTAAAACTGAACTAGCCTACCGCGATAACACAACATCAATGCTTCACCATCTAAACAAAAAGCATCCCGTCCATGGAACGAACCAGACACAAGTATGATTAACGTACGCAATTAAAGAATAACTCAACTCCCAAACAACTTTTTTCAGTTGAAAAGTGGATTATGGTTAGTGGAATATGGTTATTTAGTAGTGTTTTTGATTGATTCTCGGCCAACTCTTGACATTTGAGAGCTAAGTATTAAAATTCTGTATATTGTCTTTAAAATATGCCTAGTGACTGCTCTCTAAAGGTTGAAACCTGGTTACTGCAATCGCCCCCCGTCCCGTCGCCGCCCTCTCACCAA
Source organism: Plectropomus leopardus (assembly GCF_008729295.1). Lineage (NCBI taxonomy): Eukaryota > Metazoa > Chordata > Actinopteri > Perciformes > Serranidae > Plectropomus > Plectropomus leopardus. Next base: position 19,094,363 of record NC_056478.1, read on the forward strand.
CTGACTACTTTATGTGTATGTAGGGGGCAGGGAGATGCAGTGAATCAAGAGGCTGCACAATTGGATGACGATGATGATGATGGGTGTGTCTTAGCCCCCCACCTACCCCTGCCCATTTTTGAGACTTTTTTCACATTTCGGGAAGAAGGCATTCAAGCAAATAGTGTAGTTAGTTACTCTATAACATCAGTCAAATATAACTGGGTGCTGGGGTTTGCACTCGCTGTATTCAAGTTGCTAGAGCTGCTAACTGAAGGTCCACATCTGCAGCTGGTATCTGCTCTCCTCCTGGCTAGTAGTCTCTAAACAACGGGGAGTGAGGAGGCATGCAATTGTTATGACAATCTCACACATGCACACACACAGGCGACATGTCTATTTTCTTTTTTAAATATTTACTGTTACTCATTAAAGAAAGATGGTCTTTTCATAAAACTCAGATGTCATTGCAGAAGAAAGGTACAAATACTTTTGAAATTGTTGCTACATGACCAGAGAAAACAGAGGAAAAGGACTGGGGTTTAGGCCTTTGCTCAAAAGGTCAAACAGCAGATCAATAATCGACCAATTGAGGTACAGTATTGTGAAATTGTCTGTATGCCACAATGGCAGCCGGCTGGTAACAACTGATCTCCTATCACAGTAATACTGTAAGCTAAAGCATGTTTCTGACACCATTTCAGGTAAGAAATATGCAACTCAGTGACAGAATCTTGGTTTGTATTAGATCAATGTTGCTTAGTTTTACTATTTTATTTCAGTTTTCTGTTTTCACTTTGCAGGAAGCAGTATGGCATCCACTTCCTGTTCACAACCTCTCGCTATTACAGCTAAACGCAGCATTAAAATATGTTTCTGAAAACTACACTAAAAAGTAAAAATAGATATAATAAATAGTTAGAGCAATACCATTATCTTTGTTTATAATTAATCAGCTCTACCTACTTTTTGATCGGAGCCTGATTTGAGTTTGAGACAGAGTAGTATAGCCTAAGAGCCATATACTTCCCCCTTTGTCATGATACAAAGCTGGTTGAAAATTGGCAAAGTATTTCTTTAAAGAAGAAAAATCATTTCTCATCCAATTAATTAGTAAATGCATGGAACATTTTGTAGAATATGTGATTACAAAAGAAAAAAAATCAATAGCTTTTGCCTTATTGTTTTATTCTGGCAGAACACCCTGATGACATGAGCTAGACATTCTGTTTCTCTCTCTGTATCAGTCTGGACTCGCTGCCACTTTTCAGAAACACTTTTCAGAGCACAAAAATCCAGCCAGGCTAATCAGGGATCCCCACTGTAGCTGGAAACATAGGCAGCCAATTAAGGACTGCATTATAGGTAATTTCGTAGCATGCAGGCTTCTGCTTGCAGAACCGTAATGGCTCTGTTGGTGATGAAGAAAATGTTCCCTGGTACAAATTCGTGTTCATTGTTGTTTTGCCAACAAGTGTTGTCGACGAGGATCACATCACATACAAGTGGTATATATAAATAAATTGCATTTTTTTTAGACCATTACTGTCTAACTGACGACATATTTGTGTAGTGGAGGCTAGTAATGATGTCAGAATTGGCTGAAGGAGTTGTCTGTCAAAGTGAACACTCCCGCCAACTGAAAGTTTTGGGTGGCAGAGAGTCCAGACTAATACAAAGAGAGAGACATTACATTGAGCACACATTATCAGGATGGTTTTACCAGGCTATTATTAAGTACCAACTACAGTTTTAATTCATAAGAAGTAAATACAACAGTTTGACTCAATAACAGGGTACCTGTCTGGCATTCAATCCAATAAGCACACATTACATACCATTTTTGTGGAGCAAGGCTCAGCTTTTGTTGCTAAAGAGTTTTGTCATTTTGATACTGATATTTGTTCCTGTTATTCTGGCAATGCTAGTTCAACTCAATTAAACTCTTAAGTACTGTGGATTCATATCTAAACAAAACCCGTAACAACCACTGGATTACTGAGTTTTTCGCCATCACATTGGCTTTAGACCACTGAAACAGGACAGTGGTATCTGGGTCGCGTGAGCACGAATGAATCAGGTCCATACAGCCAATTGCCCTCATGACGGGCTGATTCATTATTTATAGAAAGCAGAGAGGATTTTGGGTGGATGGGGGTTGGTAAATAGGTAGAGTGATTTTCCCTGCAGGCTAATTTGTTATTTATAGACTGATAATAGTGATGTTATACATTACCTCACAAGTAAAACTCCCTTCTAGTATTATCTCTACCCTCCTCATTCAAGATATTTGAGTTATGCATGTTTGAGGTTTCGCTTTTCATTTTTGGCCAACATATTCACATGGAGGACTATGAGCATGTCCTCAGGGTGAATCTATTGGTCTTCCTGAATAATATTGGCAATTAGCTCCACATTTGTGCTGCACTGGTTACTTTGAGCACGAAGTATTTTACTGGTCAGATGCAGAACAAACATTTTCCTCTGGTTACAGTGAGCTCCTCTTTGATCTAGTCTTTGTTGTTTACTTCTTGGGTTGATGAGAGGACATAAGAGAGTTAGTCTATTATAAGGACTAAAACAGCACCAATGTAACAACATTTTGGATTTGTTCTTACTAGATGCCAGGGCTGCTGTGATCTGAACTTTTGTTGACGCTGTGTGTCTATTTATAACTGTCACTCACTTTGAAAATGCTGCAATGGATGAGGACCAGCTGATTCATGAATTTGAAATGAGAAACTATTTATCCAAAACCTACTTTGTCACTACAGAGACCTGAACACTGTTTCCGCTGGCTGAAGGGAGATCATGGAAAAAGTGAAATTTTCTGCTAAGGTAAATGACCATCACTAAAAACAAGCTAGGCTAACGTTACTTGCTATTGGCTATACTGTATGTAATTTCCAGTTAATATCACAATATAAAAGGTGTGTCATCTGATTTAAAAAGTAATGGTTAAAACGTAGGAAGATAGCGATGACAAGAAGGTTACTCACTCATCTTTTATGTGTTCACGTCTGTGGTCTGATCTCAAGCGCACAGCTGATGGCTACATAGTTTATCCATACTGCAACCATTAAATATGCACCTCTGTTACTTCATGTAAACAGAGAGCTCCAGTGTTGAACGATGATACGTGACAGTTAAGACACTCATTTTGTGTTGGGAAACTGCCGTTATGTTCCACTCCAGGATTGACTGCTGAATCATGGTGGTCACCTAGTAAAATTATGTGAATTGGTCCAGTCCATTGTTTGGATTGATACCAAAATTTTAACACTGGCCCAACCCTAAACTAAAGCATTAGGTTTATATCTCTGGTCAGATTTTGCCAAAAATGGAGGGATGACAAGCTTTTATGCAATACTGTAATTGGCCTGGCTGGAGTGATATTAAGGTCAAATTTTCAAACATTAAAAGTGACATAACTGCTGCTCCACTTGCATAATTTGAATGAAACTGCAGGTATGACACATCTCATTACTAACCAGCCCAAGGGGTGCCTGCTTCTCGCTGCGTGCTGGTTAAGGAGAGCATTTTTTATTTGTTTTGATTTTAGAAAAATCTGTGGTGCAAAACGGAGGTTGATGTGTTGTTTTTTCTTTGCACTTACCTGAATGGCTTGTCAAACAGCTGTTTGTTTGGATTTTCTGTTGAAGCACTGCGTATCTGCTTGTTGTTTTCTGCCTGTCAAGCTGTGTTGCCCATCATTACTCTTGCCACATACATGCTTCCTGTCTTTAATCTCACTGTAGCTTCCATGAACTGGCTTCAGTACAGATGACTACTTCTTCATCACGACTCTGGGATCACTGATGGTCAGCCATCAGCAATGGAAGATGGCCTCGGCCAGTGTCCCAGCCCCTCTTTACAAGCGTTTGTTTCTTTCTCTCTAACACCTGGGCACTTGCTGACATTTAATGCAAAACGCATGCTGTCACACCTCGTTCATTCTTGGGTTTCTCCATGAAACAATAAATAAGTAAACAGTGGAGGACACACACATGCACTCAGGCACACAAAGACTGAACAAGGGTCCCATCAGAGAGGTTCCAATCCATTTACCATCGCGCTTCTTCAATGCCTAAAAATAAGCAACTCAAACCAACTAAGCTGTGAGCATCATTTTTGAAGGATACTGTTCTGACTCGGTGATTTGGCAGTAGCTGCATGGTGTGCATGCATGCGGGCATTACTGATGCCCTGAGTTGGTATTCAGTCTTCGTGCAATACTAGCAAAAACACTGGATACTGAGAAATTGAGAAATGTTCAAATTCAATAGAGATATGTTTCTAGCAGCGTATACAGAGTAGCGTTGTCATGATAGCAGAATTTATTTGACAAATATCAATATTTGTTACCATTTTCGATACCATAGGGAAAAACTTAGACTGAGGGCATAAAATTTTAAATTTCTATGAGAAGATAAATAAACAAAGCCATAACATGCCGAAATATTTTCTTAGTCAGCAGCAGAGAACAGCAGAATGACTAAAATAAACATTAACAACAACTAAATCCTTTTTTACATTAATACAAACAAAATTCGTCTTGTGGTAGTGCATATGTTCAAAAGCCTGTGAGACTGTCACACATTCAAAATTCTCCAGACAGCAAATTTGGGACCAGAGATGACAAGACAGCACTGAGTGAGTGAGAGGAGGCGTGGCTATAGGGTTGCTGCAATAGCACGTGTAAGAGAGTAGTACTGATAGTGTCAGTACTGAGGAAAGTGAATACTGAAACCATTTCAAACATTCACAGTCCATTAGGACTGTTCCCAACACATAATTATGTCAGGCTGTTCAATACAAGTATTCAGCGACTACTTTTGCATATTTCTTACCTAAAGACAGATTGCAAATGTGCAACAACAATTTTTTGCTGACACAAAAGCCAGTGAATGTATCCTGTGACCTGTATCAACTTGCTGTGAGCTGTAAATTCACCACCACTTCACCCTACGATGCAGTCTCTCTCTCCCTCTGTGCCGCTGCCTGCATGTCCAGCTGCAAAAAGTAGTGTAAAAGTCAAGAGCACTCACTCCGCAGCGTAATCTGAGGAGCAAAACATGCCCAGAGGTACACTGACTCTCAGACTTTTAACAGGCAGCCCTACAATCCATATGTATGCATAAATCAGTATTTTGGAACACACTAATACAGAGTACCTCTCAAGACTAGTTAATTCAACTTCATTAATAAGCTTAAGATAAAGGACAAGATTTGCTTGCACTGATAAACATCATGTTGATCACGATCAGTCAGTAAATCTTCCACAAAATTTGCCAGTGTATATAAAAGTAGTTAGCCACTCAGAGGCAAATGGTCAGCTAATATGATGGCAGATGACACACAAATAGCTTTGGGAAAATGTCTGACTTCCAGTGAGGACATTTTGTGCATCAATTCTCATGTCTTAAACAGACAACTGCATTGAAGAAAGTATTATTTTTTATTATTATTTTTTCCAGGGCTGTTGAATCTGTCCGTGGGCTGGTCTGACCTCAGCAGTGAGGTGACATTGTTAAAAATATAACCATTAATCAGGTGAGATTTGGCTTCACTCTAACCCATTAATCTGTCTTCATCCATCCAATTACATTTAACAGAGCAAAATGTCATTAAAGTAGTAAAACACACTGGAGGCAAATGGCTCAATCAGCTGTGCTCAGACAGCAGTGATGAAGCCGCCTGGTCCTCTGCAACAGCCACCTCTGCACCACCACCACAGAGAGCTCCCTAATCTGTGCCAATCAGATGACGCTAAACAGCCATTTGTTGTTGAATTGGGCACCAGTACACGCCCCCTCCTCATTTCAACAGCCACTGCAGACCCTAGCAAAATGCTGGCAACATAGCAAATGCAGGCACAGCAGTGAGGGTGACAGAAATAGCAGAGTGGTGAATAATAGAGAAAAAGAAGTGTGGTGTAATTAACATGGTGGCTCGGGGCTGATGTACTGTAGAGAGATAACGGAAGGGAGTGAAGAGAGGGGGTTGAAGAGAGAGGATGGGGGAGAGATATGCAAGAAATTAAATGAATTAAAGAGCGGGGGAGTTTGAGAAAGGAACATTTTGGAATAAAGGAAAACAGAAGCAACTGAGAGGAATAGAGTGAGAGAGCAGACCAAACTGTGGCTCTGTCATCAAAACAAACTGTAGCTCTGTCATCAAAACTTAAAAGTGAACTAAAACCCAGCAGCAGGCAGCAGAAACTTGGTCACACTCAAAAGAATATGACTACATTCGAGGGCTATTTGCACTGAACAAATCAACAAATATATCTGAACACACATCTCACTAGCTCTGTTTAAATACTGTAATGCAAAGTTCACTCATAACATCTTCATTCTTATGAAACAAGTCCACAGAGTGAATGAGTGTGCGTTGTTATCCATTGCAGTGTAGCACAGGTGACTTCTCAAGACACACAGAGAAAGCCATGAATTACAGCCATCATAAAAGAGCTGCAGATTTCCAAAATGGCGCTGCTCTGCGTGGGCTGCAACAGCACTGCAGTAAGGAGAGGAGTGAGCAGGACTGAGAACTGAGAGCAGCTCACTCCACAATACTTGTGTATGTGTGGCTTCTATGCAAGAATACAGAGCAGGATAGACAGGCGGACAGATAAATGGACACCAGTGGAGAAATGACACGCATGAAAAATGACAAGTAAAGAGAAATATGAATGAAGCCACAGAGGAAATAGAGAGATTTTCACCTGAGCTCTCCGTCATAGAGTTCTTGCACATGACACACGATAAATTTAGAAGTGCATCTTTTTCTCTCCATTAGAGCCGTTTAAATACAAGAAAAAGTATTTGTTACGCAAAAACTATGCTTTACCCAAACTTCCAAAGTGGATAAATCTTAAAATGTCAGCTTGGTGCGTACGAGGAAAAGCAGAGCTTTTGCAACACAATGTTGCAAGCTTCTCCAGTCAGTCTGGGCCCGTGTTAGGAACTTTCTCTCACCTTTAACCCTCTATGGGATCTCTGATTTTAAATGTCAATATAACCATAAGAAAAGCGTCCATTTAAGAAAGGTGCTGGAACAATGAAAGATGGCAATAAACAACATGAGGAAAGGTCCACACGTTATAGCTTCAGGGTTTCCGACACGTTCATTTATTTGTGATGAGCGGCAAAAATTAAAATGTCTGCCAGCACAAATAGATTTTCTGGCGCAATTGAAATATACAGTATATACCATCCAGTCATTCATTGCAACACACTCCTGAAGCACTGGGCGTACTGTTGTCACCAGCATGTTGTCATTACAAAACCCCAGGTACAGTGAAAGTGAAACTTAACCATTCATTTTGGGTCTAAAAGTTTGCTTTCACTCTATCTGCACTCATCCTCTCCTCTCATCCATCAATCTCATCAGATCAATCATCAACAGTTATCCACGCAGCACAAACTACAGCTGAGGGGTATAAATAACTCACAATGTGAGATAAGATAAATTATCTGTGAGGGGTTGTGTGTTTCACTGGGGCCATAACATAACAGTCATGTGACCAGAGTACATGCATTTAAAGATGGTATATTTGATCACAAACCCAAGTCTGAAAAAGAGCATTAGCTTGATACATCACTTGTAGGTGGGCTATTAAATTGCACTTAAAGGAGCTACAGTGTGCTGACCTTTCTTCATGTTGTTATTTGACAGCTGTTCATAACTGCAAACATAGAATAATGATTTTATGAGCGGCTTGACAATGACTTGTAGTTAGTTTAAAGGCCACTACTGAATCTCTATTTCATACTACTCGATCATCTGACGACAGAAATTGAATTTTGTCTTGCTTGTTGGACATATATGTCCAAAAGTTACACGTGTTAAGCTAATTTCAGCAAGCATATTTATCAGTCAAGCTCTACTGGAAACTATTTGGCTTTTGGATCAGTGGATAACAATCAGTCCTTTGCTGCACAATAGCAGCAACCCAACTATAGTTCTTCTTGTAAAACAGAGCAAGTTGAGCCATTTCTCTTGAGCCAGGTGTTACAGCTAGGCGTGGACGGTATAAAGGTATTACAATATACCAGGATGTTAAGAAAACCTGATGGCACAATACTGTCAAAAATATAGACAGTCCTCTTTATATCAAATTAATATATAGTGATGCTGCATTTAGGTGACGCAACTGCACACCACCAGATGCCAGTCTCTACTGGTGGAACAGGTAGTTGAACTGAGAAATACAGAGACTGCCAATGGTGAGAGCAACATAGTGTAACAGGACTAAAAACAGCCAGCAACTAAACAGAGACTAGGAGAAAAAAACAGCATATTTTCACATCAAACTTGGTGAATTAAGGTTTATTTCAACCGAACCAGAGCTGGTTATTGTTGGAAAAGCGGGATGACTAACCGAGACAGTTTTAGTGAGTTTGAATGAGTTAATGATAATTTAACAAGGCAATTAATCTGGTCTACGTTCAGCGAAAAAGAGAAACTTGAATTTATAAGGTGTATGGTTAGGCTATATTGTTGACATGTCAGATAGGGATGAAAAAAACTTTAAGCTTAATGACAGCAATAGATGCATTTTTATCAAAGACAAAAAAAACTGGAGTTAAACTAAAACTTAAATGTCTTTTTGTGGCTTTTTATACCTTTTAATTAAGCGTAGATAAAGCAATCGTTTAATACACGTGGCTGTAATGTGCAGTAAACATATAATAAGGAAACACTGTTTCTTCCTGTTGCTTTCCGAAAGGTCTGTGCAAACTTTTGCTTTAACCGAGGAAGCCGTCTAAAATTCCAAAAGGAAACACATCTCAGTCACTTCCTGCTTCCTGTGAGGAAGTGACAGGTCGTACAGGGTATGGGTGAGCCAGTCACTCTCATGATTTAAGTCTGGCTAAGAGTGACTTTCAAGAAAAATAAAAACCACTTACAAACAGCTCAATAGCTCAATGAATGGCAGATTATGTGCTTAAGTGTTAGGAGTGTTATTACTACACTCTGCTTTGTTTACAACACAGGCTTAAGCCTCCATACAGACTTTCTGATCAAGGTTTTGGGATGTACCTTCTTACTGCTGCCAGCATTTAGATACTACCAGTTTTTATTTTAGACAGTTACCTGCTCATATTACATAAATGAAAAAACTCACAGTGTGTATGCTTTACTTCAAGATTGAACTTTAAGATTGAAAAGGGGTTCCTAAAAACTTCACATCACAACATCTTCAACATCACATAACATTTGTATCTCCAAATGCTTTTTTACTGGGTTTGTATTTTTATATCTACTGCTCCTGCCGTCTACTGTGAAGCACTTGTGACATATGAATGTGACGCTGATACAAATAAACATAGCAGCATAGTAGAGGCCATACTTGCTACAAACGTTAAGACTGGGTTAACATGCTTCACAGGCTTTAAAGCCAAACAAACCAGTTATACTGTAAAATTACAAGCTCTACCAACAGCACACAAGCGCAGACATTTCCTCTATTTCTTCTTCATCTGTTTTAAATGCTCATGAAACGAAACCTTTATTGCATCCGAAACACACACAGCAGGGTTCTCCCAAAAGAATGTAACACTGAAATTGCACAAAATCCCTTACTTCAAACCCAATTTGGCACAAAATGTACTTGTCTTATTTAACTGAAGAGGACATTTTAACAAGAGCAAAATATAGTTTTGAGTGGGAGTTTAATGAACCAAATCCATGGCTTAGTTCATACTTTTTTCTTTTTTTTATCGTTTCCTTTCTTTGTGGAGGATGGGGTGGGGGGTCGGAAAAAAAATGGGGAAAAATGTTCTGGGTTTTATTAAATCAACTACAAGAACACTTCAAGAACAGCAAAGAACACAAGAACACAGAGTGAATAAAACACCACCTGAAAAAAGCTTGTTTATCAAAAAAACGTGCTAGTGGAGGATCACCTGCACCCCCTGACAGAGGTCCTAGCAGAGCCACTGATGTCTGAAAATCCTAAAAATGTCCTAAAACACAAAAAAGGTCCTAGAATCCAAGATATATCCGAAAATCTGAGAAATGTCTTTAAATCAGCAAAATGTCCTAAAATCCTAGAAACATTCTAAAATCCAAGAAATATCCTTAAATCCTTGAAACGTCCTAAAATCCAAAATGTCCTAAATTCCTAGAAATGTCCTTAAATCCTAGATACATATGGGGCTCCTGCGAGAGGCCCCTGGCCGCCTGTCATTTTGCAAAAGTGGCCCCCAAGCAAGCAAGTAGAGTATCCCATATATCATGATATCATGATATTTTCTGAGATAATTATCATACCGTGAAAATCCGATACCGTTGCAACCCTGCTCCATAGGATACAGCCATTTACTGAAATTGAAACTGCAGTGACCCATGGTTGCTATAAGGCCATTGTCAAAACATACTCACAGCTAATAGACCCTGTGGCAGTAAGGAATAAATTGCAGCATTTGTGTTGGGGCTCCAGCTGACAGGTAGGCAGAGGTTTCTGCCCAATTACAGGAGGAAAGGGATGAAGCAGGATAAGGCGGACCACTAGAATAGACCTAATGAGGACGTGGTATGATTGCTGTGGGACTGAAGAGCGACGCGCTCATTTGTGCCCGCAGTAAGCGTATTCGGTTGGTAGAGAATGGCCAGAATGAAGTGGCAGGAAGAGTGATAGAGATTGATAGGGAGATATAATAGAAGTGAGAAGGATTGATTCCTCACTCAATGTGAGAGCATGTAGGAGGAGATGAGATGCTGAGACTGAAAGTGGGAAAGAGAGAGATGGATACAGAAAGTAAGTGAGTAGTCAGTCCATCGAGTCAACTACCCTCTCTCACTATCTTTTCTTTCCACGCATCCATCCATCCATCCATCCCATATAAACACAGCTGACAAAGGCAGTGCTGGGGAAGCGTCCATAATGATTTAAGTCTGCAAAGAACAGTCTGACTGCATGCAAACACATCTACACCTGTAATTCAGCAACAGGCCTTTGTCAAGGCCGTGCAGCATTTACTATAAGCTGAACAAAACCTGGAAAACCAGGGCAAACATACGACGGGAAGGGAGTGCTCTGCTCAAAGAGTCTGTTTCCATTCAGACAATATTTTATGGGCCTGTGAGGACACAACAGTCCATTGTACCAGACTGAATGCAGACGCAGCTATTGTAATCCTTTACATCCACATGTAGGCATATATCCTTACATAATCAGTGCTGCACTTTGGTGAGAGAGGTTGTTCAGGGTATACCACATAACCAATGCACAAGCGATGCAATGGATACCTGTGTATCAAAAGAAAGATAGATGGTCTTACTGGGCATGCATTGGCCTATAGATACAGGGCAAAATATTGTGTCCCTTCCATGGACAGTTTGACTAAAATTATATTGCTAGGTAACAGCTGCTTGGGTCATGTTTCATTCCTGTCAGCTGATGTCATTCGCATACGCTGCAAAAAGTTGCAACAGGTAATACAAAATAACCCATGTAAGTTAGACATTTAGTTTATGAAGTCCAGTTTGAAACTGAGTTTAGCTTGAAGACCTCAAAATAAAACAATCTCAGGTGGCGAAAAAACAAAAATAGATTTAATGTGCCTGAAATTGATTGCAGTGTCTGTCGACTCTGCATGTATAGACACATATGTTTCAAGGGCACGAAGGCTTCAAATGGGATCCAGTTGCAATCATTTTTAGGTGAAATCCATTACCGTCTCAGATCAATTGTAAGCACGAAGAATGTCAGCTTGGTTCAGTATGTAAATAAAAAGATGATTGGCATATGCACTGCTTCAGTGCCTAAAAGTCACATACATTTCACATAATTTTTCTTGAGCTTATATTTTAAAATTTTGAGGGATTTCCAGACATTTGCTGACTATGTTTGCTTTCAGTATTCCTTTGGACGATATATTGTCTTTGTTTTTGATCTAGGGCTGGGTATAAAAAGGTAACAATAACTATCTTGACATAATTTTCCAAATTCCAAAATCCACCCCAGATTTGTTATCTGTTCTGTTGTTTGACATGGTCTGATAATAAATAATTGTTTATAATATATAGATAACAGATAATGATAATAGTTTAGTTTCTTGAACTTTACTCAGATGCAAAAATCAGCTTTTAAACATGAAAAATAAAATGATTTAATTGTGATAATTTTGGTAATATTTTATCCTTTTAATTATTGATATCAACTTACATGAACATTTTTAGTGTGATTACATTTTGGCCACGTTGCCCTGGTCAGATTACTCTCATAATACTCCTTTCTCTCGCTTTCTATTATGATCTCTGTCTCTCTTCACTGGTGTGTTTTTCTTCCACCCTCCACACTATCTCTCATTCCGAGTCTTTCTCCCCCTCCCTCCTTCGTACTTGTGTGAACATAGTAGTGTCTGTATCTATGTGTCTATGTGTGTGTGGGAGGGGAGGAGAGCAGCATTGCTGGCTGGAGGAGGAGGTGAGAGAGAAAGAAAAAGAAGCGAGAGAGGGGAAGAAACACAGAGAGAGAGAAGCAAAGCATTTACTGGAACAAAACATGCTGTTTCAATCTCGTAGATAAGGGCCGCCTACTCACCATGTTTTACTGTATCTCAAAGCTGATTACTCCTCATTCTTACTAGCAGTATTATTCCATTTTATATATTATATTATAATTCCCAAGTCTATGTTTTACCTTATTTATAGCCTAGGACAACCAGAACATTATCTTTGGCAGTTTTGCCATCCAGCTGAACTACACTGAGTTGCCAGACCCACCATCTGTTGAGTGTACCTCAAGAAGGAGGCATTAACTTTTAGTCCTGAGACAGTCATTTTAACTTGACTGTGGACAGTTGGAATAACACAACAACACAACAATATATTGAGTGGTATTTAATATATACAACAAAACATAATTGAGTTTTGATTTTCTTGAGGATACATAAGTATGACTACAGACGGTTTGATAAAATAATTGTCGTTGAACAAATAATGGCCATAAATGACATTTATGTTTAGATAAAAAAAAATGGTTGTTAATAAAACTTGATATTAACCAATATTTATTATGAGCAGATTTTCACCAAAGGTGGAGACAAAAACACTGAGTAAAACTGGTGTTCTCTCTTCTCTGACAGCTCAGTAATATGGGTCATTCGCTTTAAGAAGCTCAGTGGTATTTTTTGTAAAGAATAAGAGCAACAGAAAAACAGTTACCTTGACAACACAGGCACAAGAACTGTCTGATAAATTTAACTTAACCTGATTTAACTGAACCAGATTATGGACAGCAGACCTTCAAATCCAACTGAGGAAGCTGAATACTCACTGATGATCCCAGTATCTTGTCAAAGACAATGAACGGCAGATGACACTGTCCGAGGCTCTCACGTGACGCTGAAAGAGAGACAGTAGGGATGTTAACAACTAATCGTTAATCGGTTAACTGACAATAAGCATTTTGAGCAAATAATACTGTTAAACAGGTATAAATAAATACATTAAATGTAATATACTGGCACTGCAGGGGGAGATGATCCGATAGCAATGCCGTGATGTTGGCATGAGAGCAGTCAGTTCACCATCATAGCAGCAGTGGCCTTGTTGTTGTTAAAACTGATGTGTAGTTAGCTGTGTGATGCTAACAAATTAGCCATGTCACTGTGTCTGTGTTGTGTCTGTGGGGGGGGACTCTCACACTTCTGCAAGGAGCTTACACTCCCACAGCAGCAGTGCCACAACAGAGAGGGAGAAAAAGCAAGAGCAGGTCAAGCAGGTGCTGAGCGAAGCAGTACGATACACACAGCTGTACAATGAAATGAGATTTCACCCATTTAAAAATGAACAAAGGTAGACACTAACACAGGTGTCCATTATCAGTTAATGAAGACTTTTGTGGGTCTGCTGTCAGTCACAACACACTTCTTTTGTTTTTTAATTAGAATCCCCAAGAGACAGGCACCGATCAGGGGATATTTTAAAATATCAGTATCGGTTAAATTTAAGATTAACAAATTACAATCCTTTCTTTACTGAACTCGACTGTGTTTTATCCATCTTAGTCTGCTAGTGTTGCAGCACTGTTCACTTTAATGATTGCCTGGCTTTACACTGCCAGCACTTCACACCATAACAGAGTGAAAACTAGATTAGTTTTAGATTAATTATTTGGGCAAGAAGTGAAAGTTCTGATACCGAGGTTGGCAAATTACACTCTCCCTTTCTCGTTTTGCAAAGCAGTCTATAAAACATTCAGGTAGCAGCTTCTCATTTTTAGCCGGCAGCGGTGACCCTCACTTTTCTCTTTTAAATGAAACGTGTCTTCAGCGGCGGGTCCTAACAGTAGACTGAGCAGTTTCCACAACTCCACACGGTGATATATCTTCTCTCAAGCTGATAATGACACATCGACTTCAGGACTCATATTCTCCTGTTAAACTTTCATTCACATCATATTTAGAATTGAAGCTTATAAACTTAAGGGTTTTGAATCAGGACCTTCAGTATTTCAACCAAATAGTTTGTGAAAAAAGGAGAGCCAAATGAAGCAGACAAACTAATGATCATCTTCTTGAGTGACTTTTACTTGAAAAGTAACCGAATTATTAATCTAATATCAAAACTGTTGACAATTTATTGTCTTCTAAATGATTAAACAATCAATCGAATGATAATATCAGCTCTAAAAGACACAAAAATTTAAAACTGCCTCTCTGGACTATCTGTGTTGCCTGAACTATAACATATAGACTGGGTTGGGCAGTATTTCTGTATTTTGGTATACCAGGATATTTAGAAATCCCAAAGGTATGTTTTTTTAATACCGTCACAATACAGGAGCTCCTCTTTCTTTTAAACTCATTGTATGTAGTGCACAGCAGGCACCATCAGATCTCTGTCTCCAGACTCTACTGTTGCAACAGACAGCTGAGCTGAAAGACACCTGGACACCTAGTCATGGAGGGATAAGTAACAGGAATGTGAACAGCTGGCTTCGAGCAACAGCAGAGAGAATGTGGGGAACGACACCATGTTTTTTTGCGTCTAACTTGGTAGATTAATGATTTATTTTAACCAAACTGGAGCTGGTGACTTTTGGAACACTGGACGTACTAACTAGATTGCTAGCAAGAGTAACCAAGAAGGTTTGGGTGAGTTTTATTTTGTTTCTATCAAGTTTAAATCAAGTTTGTTTAATATGAGTTAACAAGGCAATAAGGCCTTGTTAGTTTTCTGAGACCAAGAGAAATTTGAATACAGAGGGTGTGCAGTTGTATGTCTCTGTTTAATGAGGAAAATAGGTGTATTACTTTTCCCAACATTTTGTGGGTTTCTATTTTGTATTCATTCATTTGGAAAACTGAAAGTAAGCAGCACACCAGGGGGAGGGGGTTGTATGCACAACACACTTATACCCTCAAATACTGTGTACCCCGGTGAAATTTCAGGAAGGTTTGAATAGACAGATACCGCCCAAGCTTACATCCAGATTAGATTCCCATTAAAATGCCAACAGGTACTGTACATACCAAAAAATCTTCTCATATTCCTCAAGACTGAACATGAAATCACTGGGGAGACAGAGATTAGTTTTGGTTTCAGTGACACCTCCACCTTTGGACGCTAGCTTTATTTGATACCATTATGTAAAAAGCAAAATCTCCCTGGGAATGATATCTTGTTTCACAACAAGAGTTCTGCTGACAAAAATAAAACTGAGACAGAGACAACAACAAGAGGCTTGGGTTTCTTTTTTAGTGAGTAAATTCTGATCTGGGACCCAGGAAAAAGTGTGCATGACTTAATGATAGGCTGCATTTTTTTCCATTCCAAATTGTTGAAATGGCTAAAGGGGATATCCGCATATCTTCCCAAAAGATGGGCCACAGTCCATATCTTTTACATGGTGACACAAAATCTTTCAGCTTGTTAAAATCAGCTTAAAAAGCCTCTGGGAAAACATATCAGTGTCGGCTTTAATGAAGTATCTCAAAATGGCAATGGTAATCCAAATTCAAGGACCATCGCACTAACAAGACTCTAAAAATCATCATAACTCTAATGATGCACAAGCCTTAATTTTCACAGTCTAATGAATGTTATCCATTAAAGCAGATAAAGAAGTGATCTACATTTATGATGCTCATAGTCAGATTGTGTGGACGGCACCAGAATAAAAACATGCTTCAAACGTACATGCCAACCAAGCACAGTCTGTGAAAGGTGTCCAGTGTCTTCACAGCTCAAGCAAGTCATCTGGCAGTTGTTTTTAAACACTCATCCACCAGCACACATAATTCATTTTCTCTCTGTGGAGGTTGGCTGGGTTTCCTGGAGAACTGGAGCAGCAGCAGCCACCGACTCTGCAGACTTGATATTAGTTCCATCTGTGTGGTCGTGTGAATTCATCTAATTTGACTCGAGATTTGTACTCATGACAACTAACTTAAACTTTGTGCTTCCCACCAGATATCTCCAATCCACTAATTACCTTGTTAGCCCCGACTCATGGCACCGTGGTTTGACAGATCTGACAAACATAATCTGTATGGCCTTGACTTGATGTGACAGAGTTTAACTGAACCAGCTCTACCTAAGACAAATTCATATATAGAAAAATGACCCAGGCATTAGCAAAGTACTACGGTCTCTTGTATTATCAACCTGAAAGTAGATCAGAAAATCAAGGTGCCATGCAGTGTATTGTCCTTGTTGTTTCATTATATCACACTTGAGTTTCAAATTCATTTTCAAGGATTTCATCCCACAAAAAGAGGCTAGTGTCCCATGTCATTACCACATGTACTTTCAGTCTTAGGCTGCATTCACACCAAATCAGGCATTGGGTCAAAAACACCAGGCCTCCCATCTATCTGAATGTAAGTAGTGTGTCTAGGCTGCTGTGGTGGGGCTGCAGGGGATGACAGAAAAAAGCACAGCTGCCATGAGCAAAAAGATGAAACAGAACCAACTTTTGTAAAAACACAACCTAAAATCAGACTGCAGTGGCCGATCATACAACCTGTGATCAGACCAAAAGACAATTGCAGCCCACAGGAGCAAGTAATATGCTCTCTTTATGCCTTTAAATATTATAGTGAGTAAAAAATTTACTAACAGCCCCGGTGTACTACATTTCAAAGGAGAGCAGCCAAAATATTCGAGATATGGCCGCTGTCATCTTGCGCTGGTGACGTAATTTGGAGGGCGGGGTTTATCTTCCAGCCACGAGGAGAGCTGTTATGTCATTCATCGTTATTACACGACCTATTGTGTACAGGTGTCTTTGGTGGCAAAAATCTGCAGTAAAAAAGGAATTCTAAGGATATTCTAAGCCAACATGAACAACCTTACCAAAGACAAATCCTCAGTCACTGACATGAGGACATTGGCTTACAGTAGTTATTCTCCACCTCCATTTCCCTGGAAATGGGCCATGACCCTCCTACACCACTGCACAATCCTGCAGCTGATTGCCTCAACACTGAAGACACACCAAGCAAAAGGCGTCTGCATGTGTGTCAGGTGAGAAGAAAGTCTTTTAAACAAAGGTCAGCCAGAGTCACGGGCCTCTGTTGAGTGACTGGCTGCAATTTGTCGCTTAGAGTTAAACGATCTCCAACTTTTAGCTTGGCTGCACTTTGTCGCAGAATGAAACAGCGGAGCTTAGAGCCTCCACCACTGCTTTTCATAGTATGACAGCTTGCCGCAGGCCCCAAATCACTCCTGCTTGGTGTGTTTTTGGTGTTACTGTGTGATATAGTGCCTCTTTCCCTTTTTCCTACAGGCTGTTATGTTTTATAAAAATGTAATTATGCCTTATGACATTCATTAGACACAAACAATATGCTGCACACAACCCAGTTATTAAGAACAATATTCTACTTATCTAATGTGCTTTCAATAATACACTGATAGGAACTACCAATAAAAAAAGTCCTGATAATGCATTGCAGCTTTTTATTCAATTAAATGCAGCATTCAAGATGAGCATCATTATCAGCTAAGAAAAAAACTGCATTACTTCTATTGCCAACTTCTGCTCATAATATAGCACAAACTTATTTTAATATTCCAGTCCTCTATTCCAAACTTAGTCAGATTTACTCTCCAAACTCATTTTGCATCTTCTGAACCTCCACAGTCAGCTTCATTACCATCTCTCTATATGCCAAGCTATTAGTACAGACTGCTAACCTGGACCTTGGACCTCTCCGTAGTCTGTTTCTGCATGCTGGCATTCAGCCTAATGAGGCTTGCTAATGGTCTAGCCATGTCAATCTGGAGGAAACCTCCTGCTCTATGGAAACTGAAACACATGTACACAGTTACTCTGTAAATACACTCACAATTTCTACCAATATCCACAATATCTTAGTTAATAAAGGCCACACATAAGTAAAGCATGAGTCAACTTTTTGCCAGACCTCTGCCTGTCATCCTGTCATTCTGTATCTCACACTCTCCATTCATCTTTCTCTGCCTGACAGGTCTGCAGATGTTTAATTTGTTAGTTAAGCCTGCTTTAGCTGTTACAGAATTCACTTGTTAGGTTTTCTGGCTGAGAAATCTGATTAATGATCTGGAGGTGGCCAACAGTTTACACATCAATGCCCCACATTTGTAGAAAATAATAAGAAAACATGCAATGGAAATGAGCATACACACTGGAATGAATCACACAGTACAGTAACCAAGTGGACAACCTCACCACTTATCCACTGGGAAACTGGTGGTGACTACTGCTGCATGGCCTAACTTCGATTGGTTGCACAAGGCCACATGCTCACAGGAACTTGTCCATTAGTCATGCTCTGTTAATGTAGCTAGTTAATGATTGTGAGCTCTGTTTCAACACATTTACAAAGCGTGACCTCGGTCTGTGGGTTCACATGACTCACGGGAGTTACATTTGAAACTGCCAGTTTTGGCAGCTTTGTTCTAGAGTTCAGAGGAAAATTAAATGAAAATACTGACTGTGACAAGGGATGGGTACCAAAACCCTGTACCTATATGAAACACATTCCTATACGTCCAGCACCTACCAGACGGTATCAACATACATATTTTGGTGCCTTACTTCAGCGCCAGATTGTATGCATTGGGAATGTGCAGCTGAGACAGACACACAGACAAAGAGACAGAGCGCATGCATGTGTGAAAGTGATGCTGTGAGGCTGCTACGACCAGTGTTGCCAACTCTTTTGCAGTGAAAGTGGCTAGCACCAGCTCCAAAAGTCAATAGAAGTTGCTAGATGATGGGTTAGATGATGCTCATTTACATATTGGTGGCATCACTGGGGATTAATGGAAGCAATGAAACTTGGCCACATTCGATTTGATGGAAATATCCTGAGCAAAACCATGAGAAATATGGAGCTTATACTACAGAACTTCCAGTGCAGTCTCCTTTCTTCCTGCCTGTCACACAACTACTGCAAGCCACAAGAGGAGAGAGGGGAAGAGACTCGGCATTGATGATGAAACAGACATGGACAACAATTTCTCTCAGCATGCATGGTAAAAGATCACAATTTATTACTCGCTTTTAGTCGCTTTTTAGAAATAAAGTCACCAAGAGGGTCTAAAAAGTCGCTAAATATACAGACAAAGTCGCAAAGTTGGCAACACTGACCGTGACCAGATTAGGGAGTATGGAGTTAAAAGTAGCAGTGCAATGTGTGACCGGTTTAAATCAGTGCCATTTAAAAATTAAATAATTAAATAAACAAAAACAATTATGATTAAGGCTATTTATTTGGCAATGAATAAATGCTGGAATTCTGCGACACCGGAGCCACATTGTGTGTCTTACTTGCCAGCTGCAGATTAAAGTGAAGACGGTTAGACCCAGATTTGCGAAGTAAAGTCAGCGAGCGAAATTAGTCTCTCACTGGAACCTGACTGGGTTCACTTAAGGTGGACTGTTAAGGTGGACCAGCTTTTGTCACTGTAATGATACTCTCAGCCACCCCTTAACAGATAATGTCTGGTTGCAGAGTCTCTGCTGACTCTGAGAGACAATAATTGATCACGGCTCAAATTTATTTTGCTGTTAATAGTACTGTAGCTGTTATTTAGTAAGTTTATTATTTAAAGTAAACATTTTTTTTTTTTTTTTTTTTTTAAGTGTCAGTTCAGGCACCTTGTAGGCACTGGTGCCATTTTAAAAGTAATGTTTCCATACCAGAATCTGAAAAAGCCTAAATGATACTAAACCCTATCTATGACCCTGAAGAGCTGGTCACCAAGCTGGATGACTTTAAAAATACTTCAAAATGAAATCATCTATTAAACATAACTAATCATTCACAATAATCTATTGTTAGGGAATGCAATGTAATCAGAGCAACTGCATAATCCAATCAAGCTTATCCAGCGATATACAGGCAGCTGCAGCTTTGACCAACACTGTGACTGTGAAGAGTTTCAGAGCAAGGGCAGACAGATGACCAAGAAATGAAAAGGAGATGCAGGTTTTGGAGAGCAGAGAGAAAAGGAGAAAGGAAAAAAAGAAGAGGGCAAAGCAGGTCAGAGCTGGTAAAGCCATCGTGTGGGCTGGCAGCTGAGTTCATGTCTTAGGCCAAAGCCACAAGCTTCTCCAGATGCTTTTACACCAGCTCTTGGAGCGAGACAGAGGGCAGCTTTCTGTAACTTAGAAATTAAAAAAATATCACAAAATATAAACTGATAAACCTCGATGTCTTTGAAAAGTGAGTTGTGATTTTAAACTTTAGCTTTTGTTTGTAGGAGATCATCAAACACACTCTTACCTCTAAGCTACACATTACCTTGGATTTAGACATCATGTACGTCTGGTGAAGTCAAGTACCAAATGTCAAATTCAATCCGGAACACGCTCCGTAAAATGTAAAGTTTACAAGACCAACTGTTGATTTCCCTTCTTACTGCAGATTTGAAGCATGTTTCATCCATTAGCTATAAAACAAAACCCAATATGACCAAAGAAAACACTGTGATTAAGAAGAATGTGTTCTTTGGCAGGGTTTTTTTAGGAGACAGCTTGACAATACAAATCATGCTGTGGTATACTGGATTCAGACAGAGCATTAGCTCAAGTTGCAGGTCGTAAAAGAGACAACGTCCAGATGTCTGGCAGAATGCACAAGAACACAGAAGAGGATTTTGAGGACCTAGTTTTATTTCCAGTCAGCTACTGATGGTCGTGGTTCCCCCAGGTTGAGGATCAAATCCTTATTGGGAACCACACTGGAAAAACCAAAGAAACCACCTCTTATTCTACATGTATTTTCAGAGGATAAAGTTAGCGCTGATGAATATCTTTGTTAATGTCAACAAACCCCATGAAAAGGCCAAAACCAACAATTAAGTACTCCATCTCAGATGACTTTCAGGGTTTCCCACACATTCACTTATTTGTGGCAGCGCCATCATAACAACATGAGCGGACACACATATATACACACACACACACACACACATATATATATATATATATATATATATATATATATGTATATATATGTATATATATATATATTCCATCATTTATTGCACCACACTCTCAGAGCGCAGAGAGTACTCTGAGTGCCGACAGAGCAGCAGAGTGCCAGGCGTAATGAAAGTGAAACCATTTATTGCACTTTTTCTAAAAGTTTGTTTTCATTCGCCTCTGCAGCTGCTGCTCTTCTCATCCATCAATCTGATCATATCAGCTCTGAATGGATCAATCAATGCGTGTTCAACAACAGATATGAGTCCTTTCAATGTCAGTGTGAGTAAGACGGTGTTAGCAGCTGCTGCTGTGTCAGCTCCTGTTAGCTAGGCAGATGTTGAACTGACTGGGAGGAGAGGGGCTCCGGACTATGGAGATGGTCATTTAGTGCTGCATGTCACCTAAATAACGAACAACAATGGCAATGACAGGAGGATCTTTCATGTTTCATAGTTTAATAGGCTGCTTGAAACCTGGTTGTTCAATAAATGAATTTCAAATTACACTTGTTTTCTGTTGTTAGCCAATTTACATCCCACTTCTTTACTTCAGATTTGTTTCTTTAGTAATACTTGAATGCTTACTGTGAGTACTTGAATATAGTCTGTCTATATACGTTACTCACAATAACCATCCCTAAAAGTAGTCAGTGTTTCCCACAGAATGACAGTGTATGTGTGGCAGCAGCTGACGACGGGCGGGTCCCTGAACGCAGAGCTGCAGGCAGAGTTTCCATGACTTTTTTCCTTTTCCACAGCACTTGTCACACAAGTTCACAGCTGATCATATCACATCAATGGAGGAGAGGAGCTGTTTGCAGAGGCTTGTGAGTGAAAGTAAAGTTTATTATATTTGTTTAGCTGTATTTGGCAAAGGTATGTTTTATTCATATAGGAATTAAGGCTTTTTTTAAAGGCGTTTTTGCCTTTATTGAACAGTAAAGAATTTAAGCATGAAACGGGAGAGAGAGGGGATGACATGCAGCAAAGGACCACAAGCTGGAAGTGAACCAACAGCCATCGCGGCATGGATATAGCCTTTGTACATGCGGCACCTGCAGCTAGCAGGCGCTTCCTGAATTTAGGAATTTTAACAATACTCTCATTTGGCTGACATTTTTCACTTTAGGATCCTACTATATGGTTGCTAGGCTTGCTGAGGGGTATGTCATAATTTCACCATAACGGTCTTTTTTTTTTTAAAAAAAAAAGTGTCGGAGGCTCGGCGGAACAAAAGATAAATGACATGAGAGTCTGCAAATAACCTTCCTCACAATGACACGTTTTTTCCTGTCTTGGTCTTATCATGAAGACTTATGAAAGCCGGTGCCTCTTGCAATAAAGGAGAATTAATGATCCCAGCTATTGGCTTTTGTGTTCTTTCACAAAGAATTCCATTGATATAAATTAAACTCAACCAAAAAATTGCCTTCAAAAAACTTCCATTGTAACCCCTTTTCGCGAGACACAAATTCAAGTGTTGCCACGTGTGCCATTAGGTTCTCATTCCCTGTCTAGTGGAGAAGAAGCATTTAACCTGGAAGAATAATTAGCACCTTTTAAGTACTTCTTATGTAACCCACTCTACCTAAGCTTGCTCTCTAATCCTCAGATGGCAATGCTTTACAAGAGAAAAATTGCACTGATGTAAAATCAACACCTCGTTTTGAAGAGCCCATAAAAATACCAACCTCACACCCAATACTAAGAGAATGCCCCACATTACAGAAGTGAGTCAATGAAGTGTGGGGTGCAATGTGATGCATACAGGGAGTGAAAAAGTGTTCCCTATAAAGCCCCATGAAGGTGTATGGGGAAGCTTGGAGAACTTGCAGAAACTCAAATTCTCTGTGGATTTCATTTCAAAGCCATTTCAAAGCCACCGCAAGCCAGCGTAAGCAGCTTTGTTCCTTTGCCACCTATCCTCACTTTCTGCCGATTCTAAACCTATCTTCATTGTTTTGGCCACAGCTCTCTATCAAGTCTCAGCTGCCTGCTTTTCACATTCCTAAGTCATGGGGACATAAGCTTCGGTTTTCCTCTCCCACACTCTTCAGCCCCTCAGAAAACAGGGATACGGGCTGGCGGAGCCGCTGTATCAAATCTATTTGTCGGTTAAACCTTCTTCAGAGTGGAGCCTGGATTAGGCCTGCTTTTAGCTGCTGCTGCTATTCAGTGAAACCTGGCGTGTGCGTTTGCTTGCACTGACGGCCAGTGAGCTCTGACAGGCCAAGCTATTCACGAAGCTCCTGATTTGCCAAGAGGAGTTCACCCAACGGCCACAAAAGCCTCAAATTTATCATCATCATGGATATAGTCATGAGAGAACTGTGGGCTTATGATTGCTTACATTTGGGTCTGTGAAACTTTGCGTAATTTTCACATTTGAACACACACTAAAGGCCCAGACACACCAAACTGACAGAGAACTAGCAGTTACAAAAGCCACCTGCTGTGTCGTCTCACATGGCCGTGTCTTGGCCAAAAAGTTGCACATAAAACAAGCACATCAACAGCTAACATGCACTTACTGTATGTTCTGCACCTGCATGAGAGGAGATACCCCTTCATACCAGCAGACGGCAGTAGTCTGTAATCGCCATTCAAAAAAAAGAGACCAGAAGACCGTCTTGGCACTAGTGTGCAAGTTAGCACATCAACAACACAATCCAATGTTGAAAGAACAGAGACTGTGTGTCAGTGAACAAAAACACAAACCACCAGGAAACATTTCTGCTAAAGAGCTCAGTGGCTAAAGAAAAACAATCATAACTCACAGAACAAATTTGTTTTGAACTCAGTCCCTCTTGTCTTAAGCAGTTAGTTTACATTTTGCACTTCGGTTTCTCTTCTCGTATGCTGAGCATATGTTTACGATGTACAAAGGCTATATCCTTGTAGCAGGGGCCGCCCTTGGCCCCATTGCATATCATCCCCTTTCTCTATCTCCCTTTCATATAGCTGTCCTGTCTAATAAAGGCCAAAAAGCCCCCCAAAAATCTAGTTTCCTACCCAAATAAAACCACAGTTTTGCTGAAAATCGAGTATTTTTGGCTACTTTAAAACAGTGACCTACATGCAAGTTGGGTTTGCAGCCACTGGCAACTTCTGTTTTAAAGCATTAAAGAATTGTTTTCCGGCGAATATATAATAGTGTTAGGTTATACATGAGAAAAATTTGGAAATTTGGAAATATTTTACACTGCAAAGTCCCACCAGCTCAAAATCTGTACGGGGAAGAAAACATTTGTATCGGGACATCTTCAGCTAGTTATACCAAAAACAAATGCCCATTGCTTCAAAGGGCCATTTCTCCAAAAAATGCTACACACTCACCCAAACAGAAGTATATGGCATATAATTCAGTGGAATGACATCATTGGACCCTCCTACTACGGCGATGCATGTTTCGCATATGTGACATTTTTTGTTAATGTTCAAATGTGTGACCTTCTTGGTTGCATGTGAGGAGTCAGATATGGGTCACGTCAACACATGAATGTGAACAGTCAAGGCAAAGAGATCAGAAACCGGGAAATAGTTGAGCGTAGGCCCTGTAACGTGAACGCAGCCTAAGAGTCTATTGAGAGAATCAATGTTAATCACAAGAGTATTGAGGAGAGGACGTTTAAGTGCCACGGCAGCAGCGTGGCTGCGTTTTTAGCCAAGTGTCGCTGCCATCAAGCCAATAAGATGAGTAGAATTAAAGACAGAGGAGAAAGAAGAAAAGAGAGGAAAAGAAAGGAACAAGTCTGTGTGTGTCTGAAGAAGCCTGGGAATCATCTGTGCACGGAGGGAAATTGACAAAATGTGGTAAGGAAAAAAAAGCATGACCAAAGTAGCAGATCCTCTGCTTCGACTGTAAATCACACCACAGCTGAGGTCCACGAGCAAGAGGCAGGGTGAGGTGGGGAGAGGAAGAACAGAAAGTGTTATCTAGAAAAAACAAGCTAAATCTGAGTAAAAAGAGCTGTTCAGGGCCAAAGAGAGTGCTGCAGACAGAAATATACAAAGATTAACTGAGATAGAAAAGAAAATGTTAGAGGCAGAGAAGTGTAGAGTCTCAACGTGAGTTCACAAGTTCAACTGGGAAAAAAACCTTTCCGTTCTCTCCTCTTTCTACTTGTCTGCACTTCACAGTGAGAACAGGAAAAGAAAAATATCAAGGATTCAGGTAGCCAAGAATGCCTGTTTATCTGTGTGTGGCCATGAGTATGTGTGTGCTGTGTCTCAAAACGCCACCTGCACCTCACCCCCCTGATACAGGCCTGGAGCAGCATTAAGCTTTAATCCTTGTGGTCAAAACTGCACCTAAGAAAACTTTAACTGTCCAGCACCTCTGTCTCACCACAATCTGGCAAAGTACAAGCGTCCGCAGATATTTCAAGTGTCCGTGCAGGGTCTGTGTGGTGTCTACTGGGAACCAACAGTGTGGTAAAACCTTGATAATGAAAGCTATAAATCACCACGACCACATCCCCAGCTCCAAAGGTCATAAAACTTCAGCCGACAACAGCTTGACAGAAAAAAAATGCCGTTATCTCTCTTTTTTTTTTTCTTTTCGATGTTTTCTACTCTTTGCTAGCGTTCGCACTATAAACAAAGGCAGTGGCAGGGGTAGCCATGGCACAGCCAAATTGCCTTTAAGACTTTTGCCTCTTGTTTCTCCCCATTACATTTCTCCTGACACTTCAAGATGTATCTCCAAGTTGGTTTTGACTACAAGTCTGTCCAATCTTTTTAACGATGTACACAGGTCTGGAAACTGAGATGAAAAAGCTTACAATTCTGAGAAAAGAGCTGAAGTTTGCCTTGAGACACACCTCTTTGACTGAGCTGCCCTGACACACTAACCTTTTTTGTCACAGTACAAATAATCGCGTTGTTCTTGTTGGTGTATGACATTAATAAAGCATTTCTTTAAAATAGCATTACATGTGTCAGATCTGATTTAACAGCTTGGCTCAGGGGAATTCTCTGGCCCTTTCATCACCTTGGAAAAAATGGCAAGACTTTAGTCGACAACCGTCCTCCCCTGCATAAAAACTCTTCAGATCTACACTAATTACGAGGGTGTAATATTTTTCATTCGAAACAGAAAACTTTGCCAAAAGTTGACAAGCTTGCAGCTGTGCACACTGTATGTCTGCCAACATTTCAGAGGCATAATGCTACACGGGAGTCAAGGTTGGGTGCAAGTTCACGACATCAGGAAAGAAAAGCATAAGGATACATTTCTTTTTGGTTATTTTGAACAGACAGTAGTGCACATGTCAAAGACCGACAGAGTCCTTGTGCTGGGGACTGAGGTAACGTTTTGTCCAATGGCAGCGCTGGTGAACTATTTCCATTATAAGCTCTAGTACCCCCCTCAGAGGGTGACTAAAGGTGCCAGCTCCTCTTTACTTTTTTTTCTCTCTTTAGTTATCTATTCAGTTGACTTATTTATATTTTTATAGTATTATTATCATGTTAATTATTAACTATATTCAGTATAATATTACTCATATCATTATGTATATTTTGTATTTTTCTATTAGAGTTATTTGCTCAGGTCCTCTTCTCTATCTTCCTTATAAGCTGCAGACATGCATGCACCTCAGCACATGCACAAGTGCCCTAAGTGACTACTCATAGTAAAACAGCTGGTTTGCTTATCAATAATAACAAGCGTACTATTGTGGTAGATTATCTTGTGCATGTTTTTTTGGTTTGCTTGCCCTGTTTTATCCCATCTTGTCTATATTCCTGTTTCCATCTACCCCCATGCATGCATTGTCTGTCACTATCTTGATATTTTTTGTGCTGCACTTTGCATTCAGTGTAAAATGGTAAAAAATAAGGATTTTTTCAACACTTCTGTATTGCACTGTACAAACACTGACCACTTTCCCCAACAGGTCAAATAAGGCTATAAAACTGAAAAGCATCTCTTATGCTGTGAAATTAAAAATATTGAATAAATACAACAATAAAATACAAAACTTGTGAGGAGTGTTACAATAAGCTCTACATATGACAATGAAAATGCCATTTCTTCAGTAACGATTTTATCTCTTTCTGCTTTTGTGTCTGAAGGCTGCTTGAAAGCTGTGTGTATTAGAGTTAGCATTTGTTTTTTCCTCATCCTGCATATCATCTAGATGAAATCATCATATGCACAACTCTCTTTCCGTTGCTTTTGTAGCTGACCAAGAACCTGCAGACCGGTCTTAAAGCTCTGCCATTTCATTTGCACTTACCATAGTGTGACTGGCTCTCACATCAATCTAACCGATGGCTTTCAACTAAAAGTTTCCGTGCAGATATCACCGTGTATTCTGCATGTGACTGCATGCACTATACGATGCCCCCCCACAGCATTACAGTTTGGCACAGGTACACAAACCATTACAGTCCTACTACGTTTTTGTTGTTTTGTGATCCTAGATATATTTTACAAAATTCTGCTATTCAAGTCTGCAGACTTTGCGGTGTATTTAGTAAAGTGGAAACAAATGTTTTGTTTATTTGTGTACACATAATAACAGATGAAGTTGTACATAATTGCTAGCTAGAACATTCATCTTTGCAAACGGATCTAAATCTGTGTTTCTTAACAATATGATCTGATTTCTATCCTACCATTTTAAATCAAATGAATTATGATTAACTTCGTTTGTCTACAATCGTGTTATTTCAAAGGACATAAAGTCAGGAGTCAATGATAGTCAGAGATGTGTACCAATTTACCAACCACACACACATACATTTGGCAAGAACAGCTCTTAAACAAGGCATAGGGAAAAATATGCAGCTCTAACATAAAGGTAAGAGAGAGCCAAGTGTACGCTAATGCTTTTAATCCTGACATCCGAAGACACATGCCCACGTCTTACAGCAATTAGCCTAGAGTTTTGTTCTCGCTCTTTTCTTTATTGTGCTGACAGTCCAAACAATCTCAAAGCACCAGACATAGTCCCAGGTAGCATCATTAACAGGCAAAGCCAAAAAACAACATCCACGTTCTGTGGGTGTACAGCTTAAGTTGACAGAACAACTTCCCAGAGGAGATGGTCAACTGTAAATAAAGGCATAAACACATCCATGACTTTGAAAACAGAAAGATAGCTCTTTGATTGAAGGTGTAGTTCCTGCTTTGAATATTTGGAAGTAAAGCAGCTAAACATGATGACAGCAGAGGTCTACTAGAACTAATTCAAGTCAAACCCGTGATGTACGGCACAATGCAAAACAAATATTGTTATGCACTTAACCAAAGGTGGTTCTATTTATGACAAATATTTAGTTTGGCAAATATTCAAAGCTATTTTTTACATAAACTCTAGCAACAGATACTGTCTGTATATGGCTATAGTTTGCTACAGCAGACTATGCATGAGCCATGAAACTAAACAGCAGTGATCCCAAACCACATTTTTGTTTTTATTCCAACTAAACTCAATGGCAGCTAGGGTTGGGTACTGCTCAAATTTAAACCAATACTGGTACCCTTGCCCTTAATTCAGTACCAGTACCCAGGGTTACCCACACATTCATTTATTTGTGGCGCACTGTCATAACATCAGCACCCGCTGCAACATGTAGATTTTCTGGGGTTGGAGCACACTGTCTCTTGTGCGTGAGTGGCAGAGCATAACCTGGGCACACACAGAGCAGCACAGTGCCAAGCACACTGAATGTGACAGTGAACCACTTGTTAGTGTACGCAGCTTCAATGAAGTTTGTTATTTGAACCTTCTTTAAATGAAACAGGCTGCATTCAAGTGAAAACTAGACACACCATGGTCCTGCTGAGTCTTACCACAGCAGCAGAGGAAAGTTTGCTTTCAATTACCTCTGCAGCCGCTGCTCCTCTTATCCATCAATCTGATCAGCATGATCCGAGCACAGACTGATGAAAGGAAGTCTTGAATGTGATAATCAAAGAGTTTGTTTCTCAATTAACCACCCCGCAACTCAAACTCATGAAACTGCAGCTAATGAAAGAAAAAGGATTGAGGTTCTGCTTGTGTTGCGTTCACGAACCTAGAAAAACCTCACAGTTTAGAAAGAGGACACAGAATGTTTGCAAAAAAAATAATAATTCTGCGTGTATTTAACTCCCCTCCACCCCCTCCACAGCCGTCATCAAGTGCTGCCACGCATAAAATCTATGTCTGTGGGTAACACTGGGTACCTGAACCTGTAATTCCCTATGGTACACAATGAAACCCTTTTTTTGGTAGTATACTTTCTTTGAAAAAAATGAAATGAATCACATACATCACAATTTGCTGTGAAAGTATTTTGAAAAAATCAGTTCACATTCGTAAGCACAAATCCCACTCATTTATGAAGTCAACAGCCTGGTCCTGCAAATATTTCAAAATAAAATGCCTCATGTCAGCAACTAATGGGAATCTGTCAACAGAGACGCTGTTAGAGGGCTTTAAGTTTGAAATGGGAACAGGGAAGATTGAGTACAACAGACATCTTTGTATTTCCTCATCTCTGTGGCAGAGAGAGACTTTTAAAGTGTAGTAAAAGGTGGTATAGAGTCAATATAATCATCAAAACACCATTTTCACCGTCTATTTCTGCTGACAACTGCGCACAGCACGCGGAAAAAAATCAGCAAGCCACTGTTTCTCAAGATGTGCCGCGGCTGACAAGCAGCTGAGACGCACCTGACAAGCGCTGCTCAGGCAGGCAGTGTGGATGCTCTAACCTGTTTACACGGGCGCCGCTGCTAAACGCTTTGTGTCGAGGTAATATTTCAGGCCACTGTGACCTTCAATGATGCACCAGGTCAAAGCACACTACAGAACGCGATTAATCAGCGTTAATTCTTTCAATGCATTATTATTTCTGTGACTGATTAATCAAAATTAACGTGTATTTTGACAGCCCTACCAAAAAGTCATTCTCCCTGCGAAGCTCTGTTTCCAGCCTCTAAGCCCTGGGGCTGGTTTACAGGCTATGGGGCACTTCGCACCACTTCTGCCTCTTGTCCAGTGTTCTCATCCAAATGCACTCTGAGGTACCAACATTTGGCACCGATTCATTAAACATGAGTCGGTACTCAGTAGTTCAGACGTCACCCAGGTGGTATCCTTAAAATTTTAGAGTATGTACCCAATCCTAATAGCAACCAGTTTAAAAGAGTAATTAATCACAAATGGGTAGAAAGTGATGGTGCAGGATGTAACTTGGCATTGATATGCCTCTCAAAGGCACCTGTTTGGAGACCACTGGGGTAGAAAATCTGTACTTGTATTGATTAGACCTAAACCAGCTGAGAGGCAAATGGATGTAATGCAATCGGTCACAAGACGAGGAGGCAGATTGACAAGTGCATGTTTAATGGCCGTGAGAAACAGTGTGCATGGGTTCCTGGGTAATCGTTGTTGTAAGAGATGGGAGAGGGACAGGGCTGTAGACAGCAAGCCCTGTGACACTTTGACAGATGTGAGGCTTTGCACCTCTCAAAGGGGCAAAACAGAGAAAAGGCCTTTAAATAAAAGGCGGACTGCTAAGCTTTCTGTGCAGTGCCCCCTGCTCCGCGGCTCACAACCAAAGAAAGGGTCAAGCCGTTGCTTGACTACAGGCATCTGGGGTTTTTACTGGCAAAACAAAACAATTAAGTCTGGGGGCTGGATCTTCCTAAGGTCCACCTTTCTCTTTCTTGCGATCATCACTCTAAAACCTCTACTACTCTTCATTTCTCTCTACCCTCAGCCTTTTCCCTCTATACAGATCAAATGTCTCCATTTTTCATTTTTTCTTTTCTACTTCTAACTGCCAAAACTCATCTTTTGATCTTTCATCAAACTTCCTTCCCCTGCGTATCTCTAACTCCCTGCCTTATCTCTATCAGGTGTTGCTGCTATCCATGTATCTCTTTGTATTTTTTTTTGACCATCTCACTCTCTCTCCCAATCTCCCACTGTAGCCCACCTCCTCAATTCATCCCATTCATTTGAGTTGATTTATGATTTGATTTAAATATAACAATATTTTTTGAACTTTACTAACATATTACTTTATTTAACTTTATACTTTACTTTATTTAACATTATAACAGTATTTTATTAAACTTCATTATGACAGTAGTTTATGTAGCTTTTTTTTATGGCAGTAGCTACTTTATTTGTAACTGTAGTTCATTTAATGATTTTGTATTTTAGAAGTTTATAGTAGTTTTGAGGAGATTTCAAAATATCAAGATATATATATTGTGTATTGCGACATAGCCTAAAAATATCCTGATATTATTTTGCTGTTACACCACCTCATCAGTCTGTATATAACATAGGAGTGCAGAATTGGGGGCCAGAGTTTAAGCCGCCATGAGAGGTGGTAACAGCGCTGAAACAGTCTCTGTATCAACAGGACAGCCTGTGGGACGGTATCCACGGTCAGCGTGGGTGTGACGTTTTGACAGCATGTTTTGTGTGCAACCCACTGTGGGATTAGTTAGCGGCATACTCAAAAAAGAAGAACAGCGGCTGAGAACGTCCACAAATTGGATAAATACTGAGGTCAGGGATCTCCTTATCCTCCAAGCACAGGATAAGATCAGCTACCACATGCCAGGGACAGAAAATGACAAATTTCGGCATTGTTATTGTTTCGAAAATGCTAGTGACTTGTATGTCGTACAGTATGTCAAAATAGAGGCCGAGCATGTTATCTTGAACGTCTCTTGTTCTGCGATGCCAACATGCTGTCTAAAATCACACAATGGAGCAGCATGATACTGCTATTGTGTAGTTTTGTGTAAAAATGCAAACTTCGTAGCAGCCCTATAGCATGAGCTCTCTGTAAAAAGGGCCTAAGTATCACATGCCATACTTCAAATCTGAATGTATTGCACTGCCATAACAAAAATGTAATAATCTGACCTTGAAAATGTTCACTTTTTCCCCCCAATTACATTTTCATCAATACAACAAGCATACCAGAAATACCTACATAAACTCAAAGTTTTTCTTACAAAACATCATGAGCTGAACCTCATATTTTTTAGTTTGGATATTTCCTTTGGATAAAACACATCACAAATTGCCATACAACACAAACAGATCACAGCCGACAGTCCTGCTTACATTTCTTTTAATGGTTTTAGTCCCCTAATGGCTGATGTGTACACAGGAGTTTGAGTTTCAGCCCTTGTTTGTTCAAAACAAACTTCTAGTTCATGGAAAATCTGAGTTTGTCTGTCTTGTTGTAATGCCGTATCAGAGAAACAGAGTTCAGGATAAAACACAGACGCCTCTTCCATTAATTACAGAGGTCTGGGAGGGCAACATGACAAGCTTTTAATGATAGTGACTCTGGCACAGACTTTTAAATAGAGCTTGCAGGGCGACAGGCCCCTTCCTGAAAGACACCTGCAGCGAATTATTCAGTCTTTATTCAAGGTTTATGCCACTTGCAGAGTCTACCAAATGAAACACATGAGCCCTCTGGGGAAATTGACAGTAACTGAGTCTTTGCAGAGGTTCCTGTCCACAATCTCTGTGTAACACATTGACAATATGAGGGGAGAAGATAGTACAAGTGGTGTAAGCTGCCTTCTTTTGACAACACATGATGAAAGGATACTTCCTCTTGGTGCATTGCTCCACTGAAGAGTGGCTGTGGGGATAAAAGAGCGCTACAGAAGGAAGCTTTAGTTGTAAAAAAAAAAAAAAAAAAAAAAAAAAGGCTTCTAATTACTGTTGTTAGAGCCCTGCATTATCATTACCCTCCAAGGTTTCTGACAACACAACAACTGTGCTGCTATGGCAACACAGTGCCGGAAGAGATGATGATGGTGCTGCCGTCTCTCGATTTGCCGGTTCAGTCTGTTCAGTGTCAATCTGGTTACTGACCTGTGCCCTAATGCCGAACCCACTCTGATGAGCGCAGGTGGACTCATCAGTCGGCTTGGCTGCCACCGCTTCACCCATAGGCTAAACAACACAGCACAGCTGGGTTCATCCGATATTATGTAACGCAGCAGCACCACCCCCGCAGGCCCTGTTCACACTACCCCTCTCCTCCTACTCCGCCTCCCACTAGTGCACCATTGGCCATTTGCGGGCAGAGGTGCTTTGTGAGACAAGAGTGCTCCAGCTCTGACACAACCTGTAGGGCTATTTATGGAGGATTCAGCTTTGGAAAATACATGTAAGATAAAGCCAGTGCAAAGGGATGCTTTGACTCGCAGCTCATGTCCCCCCTGATTAATTCAACTGGAAAAAACATAAGGTAGCCTGTGTGGTAGGGCTGCACAATAAATCAAATATCAATCACTATTTTGGCTTTCCACAATTAAATGAACATGATCGACTGCGATATTGGCGTTTAAAATGTGTCCTCCGCTCTAAAAAAAACCCTGCTGCACATCAAACCAAGCGCTTCCTAAACTAACAGCCAGCCTCCACTTTCGAAGAGCTGCCATGCCGTTACATGCGCACCCTGCTGCGGCATTCTGTGAAAAACTTTCCTGAATTATGCGACTGCAGATGGCAAGACAAAAATCGTCTGTCATTAACCCCCATCATCCGTTTTAGTATTTCGGATTAAGGAGAGGACTAATCACATTCAGAGAGAGAATAAGCCCTGTGTCTGCACCACAAAGCAACTCAACTAACTTGTTAAACCACCTGAAAAAACAAGAAGAATAACTAACATTACCAGGCTGTTATCATTAGTCAACTTAGACATTCATAATAAAAGCCACACCGCAGTGGAACTGAGCAGATACATATGCATGGGAGATGCAATGAATTCAGGTAAAGAGGAACTTTATTTGAAGTCTTATTTTGAAGTCCTATTTTGAGGACTGAGCAGGACTCTGTTGATTTTAATTTGGTTAAAAAGTTTTGGTACTATTTTATGTATATTTTGCGAGGAGGTGCACTGACTTCATTTAAAAAAGAACCTTATTTGAGTCTTATTTTGATGCATATTTTAGTAGGCTACTTTACCAGGACTGCAGTATTACATATAAGTAAAAGTGTTGCAATGTTTTAAATCATTTTTATTGAACTGTCACATTTAAGTAATGTGAAAGTGCAATTCAATAGATAATTGAACTTTGTCTATTTATCTATTGTGAATTTACTTCTACATTTTAGTCTGTTTCAAAATTATTATTTTGAACATATTTAATAATTATTTTAACTTGTGATTGTGTATTCTGTTATTACTATTATCATTTTCTTTCTTTTTTTATTTAATTATTTATATATTTCTATTTATAGATTTTATCCTGCCTCTGGTGTTTCCTCATTTTCTGGTTTTAATGAGTACTCCTAATATTTAGTGCCGTACTTTAGTTGCATTTCTTAAGTTGTATGTCTTTTTGTATAAAAATGTGCTTAAAAACAATGAATAATCATAAGGAATAATCATGATCTAAATATTGATCAAAATAATATTGATTATCATTCTGGCAATAATCCTGTGGGGCATATACTATCCTATTCTGTAGTTTAACATAGTAACTGCTTTAAATTCCTAAAATGTGTGATTAGATTTCAGGGTTGTATCCATCATTGATCCCACCAGTGCTTCTGCCTTTACTTCTTGGAAACAAATTTTGTTACTAAGCAATACTTGCCAAAAGTGGAATAGCACCCGTTGCCTGGCAACATTAGCTTATTGAATCTCATATCAGGAAGCAACGAGAACCCAGTGGTGCTTTGAGCTACAACCCTCTAGATACTCTTTTCATCTCGGGTACAGACTGTGATGTCCAACTACAATCATGCTATTCAAGTCATCTGATATCCCATTAAATCTCGACACCTGGCCTCTCATAATCATTGATATAATCCTACATGCAGGCAAAAACTGGATACATATGAATTAATGGCACAAAAGTATCCTCTTGACAGTTACTCAGGTCCATTGTTTATTTTGTAAAGGTCTGTTCTTTAACTCTCACTGCAAAGAAAAAAGGCCATTTCTTTCACACCAGTATGTCGATGATGAGACCATAAAATAGAGAAAGCGAGGGAGGCAGGCTGAAGGGAGTCCCTTCATTTCAACCTCTCCTCAGCCGTGGCCATTTTCCCCCAAGTGCTTTATAACATGCGAAAGGGCTTCAGGCAGTCTCTTCATTAAAAACAACCCTGTGGGCCCTTGTTGCAGACACTTTACTTCTAAACTAGCCTGCTGTCATTAGAAAGAACCGCTAGGGCTGTCAACTTTCCTCCCATGCGCCAGTTGCTTCTTAATGAAAAACAGTGGCTTGCTTAAGCTCGCATGTCTCACATCCATAAACCACTGATCGAACCGTCCTCCTCGCAGCTGGAAGGACCCAGCGGAGGCATTAGCTAGAAGCTGTCAGAACGCCACTGGAATGGATCAAAGCTCCGTGTGGTAAATCGCCTCCGATGACCATTTAAAGCACTCTAATGCCAAAGAGCTGCCCGCTCAATTTGAGCGACTGGGTAACAAAGCAGCAACAGTCTGTGTCTTTGGTGATAGGCAGAAGAGAGAAATGCAAAGGAAGCAGGTGTGAGAGGAGAAGGAGGTGGGGAGGTTTTCTGATAGACAAGGTCACCATCACTTGCTCCCCGAGTCTAGAGTTATTCAAGCAGGACTGAGGGATGACAGCAGGTTACTTGTAGGGCTGCAATTAACAATTATTTTCATTATCAATTAATTTGTTGTATATTTTCTCCATTAATCTTTTTGTTTAATTAATGTTAAAAAACAGGGAAAAGAAACTCCCATCACAATTTGTCAGAGCACAAAATGACTTCAAATTGCTCTTTTTGTCTGAATGACAGCCCAAAAAACAAGGATATTCAGTTTACTATCATGTGACAAAATCAGCTAAATCAAACATTTGAGGAGCCGTGAGAGGATCTCCACCAGCGGCATATGCCAAGTGGCCAGTAAGACCTGATGGGAGAAACAAAACCGTAAGTGCCAGAGGAAGAGAGGAGGAGAGTCGGCATCAAGGCGAGGCTGACTCGACTTGGACTGAAAGCTGGTCCTCTGCCAAGCTTTCTTCTGCCTAATGTCCGGTCGCAAGAAAATTAAATGGATGAGATGTGACTGAGGCTCACTCAGCAACAGGGAATCAGAGACTGCTCTTCACAGAGACATGGTTAACCCCTAACATCCCAGATCAAGCTGTTGCACAGGATGGGCAGACCTTGTTCAGAGCCAACAGGACACAAGACTCTGATGCAAAGTCAAAAATTGCTCTGCAGGAATTGTATAATGCCAACAGCAGCAATATGCTCAAACAACGGGATGGAATTTTTATAGTAGCTGGTGATTTTAATCAACTCATCCTTTAATTCCAAAGATGTAGCAGGATCAAGGACAAATTATAATTTCATTTTTTAAGCTTTGTTTAAAAAATGACTAATAAATCTACCTTGTACCTTGTACCTTGATTTGAAATGCATCCCCACAGTTCACTAAGTCAATGGAGCACTGGACTTAAAAGAAAGGCCTCTTGTATTTCACATCATTTTGTGTCTTTTCTTATAAATTAACCAATTAGTTACTGGTTAATTAGTGTGGCGCTATAGAAAGTAAAATTAACCAAAGCTGAAATCACAGATCGAGACAACACACTGCAATACAGGCCATCTTTACTCTGAGTGAGTTTTTGTGATTGGAGATGAAAGCATAAATTAGATTTTCCCTCAGTTTACAGGCTATCTGAGCAAAAGTTCAGCAGGGTCAGTGAGGTCGGCACTACATTCACTAACTGACACCAGGAACAAAGCCCATTGGAGTTGGCAGGTCTGCGACAACATAACCCCAGTGTGTGTAGCCCAACAATTCCAATTCTGCTTGTCCAAATAATCATTAACCAGTTCAGCCCTGAGTAAATATTTTAAGAACCTCTGTAAACTAGAATGTTAATACACACCTCAGAGATGGCCACGTAAACACACAAATGTAGTGTAAGGTGGGGGAGGTTTGGGCTGTGTGGCAGGCAGATTTCATTGTTCTTCAGCATGTTGAGCTTAGATGAAGTTGAAAACAATGAGGTCATCCCTATTGTGTACACACTGCATTCTCACACATTCTGCTGCATGCCATTGCACACCCATGGCCCGACTAAAAGCATGATGGGATGAGCCCAGTGAAAGACTCACACACTTTCACCAAACATTTGCTCTTTACAAAGCCATGAACCTGAAATCCATTAAACCCCAGAATGGAAACTCCACTCTGACTCTCAAGGCCATCACCTTACATGCCAAAACACTCCCCTTCTTGGATGAGCTCAGTGAGCGGAGAGGTTGCATGGAGCACCACAGATCATGACAGACCACTTTCCTGTTTTGGTTTCTGCTTCCACCACCTGCAAGCCAGATGTTGTCAGCCTGGGCATTGTGACCTCATTTTTCTGGTTTCAAAGAAAATCATCTCAAGGTCTTCTTGCTCCAGTCCAATTTTTGTAGCCTAGTTTATGTTTGTTTGGGGAATATGTACTGATATCAACAGAATAAGCCCTTTTTTTGATTGAAGGAAAATTCATCAATAACTTAAATGTCATATTGTTTAATCAACGAACAATGCCAAAACTGACTAGTTAAAAGTTTCTAAAAAAAAAAAATACACTTATGGCTTTTTGTTTGATGTCACTGTAAATTGGATGCCTATGAGTTTTTAAGAAGCAATATGAGGCCTGAGTTTCAGTGCAAACAGATATTTTCTAGACTCAATCACAATTTTTGTTACGCCCCCCCCCCCCCCACACACATCACTTCCCTGACTCATTTGGTTAGTTTTTAGTCACCTTAAAAAAGTCCACCAAAAAAAAAAAAAATCAGTTTTAGTGTATGCTACATTTAGACTATTTTTAAGGCTTTACATTGTCCACAGACAGCCCTTTCCAATGGGAAACTGTAGCTGTTACCTCAAAGCCACAAGACATCATTGACAAAAGCAGCAAATTTACTTCGCAGAACATGTGAGTTGCTGGTATACAACTGCCTTGACTGATTAGTGTCTAACGTTAAGTGGAGAAAATTTGCATTTGTTGAATCGTAGTTGATAAAATGATTTGCAAACCAGTTGCGGGAGTCTGGATGAATTAGTGGACATTATTCTCTTTATGGAGTGTTTTGCTACTTTTGCTATCTAGCAATTTGTCCAGCTGACAGCTGTCAGCTGACATTAGCCAGCTAAAACAACAATATCACAACGTATTTCACATGTAAGCGTTTCCTTAGTGATTTTATTAGCGCTGTGGATCCTTGAATTTGTTAATTAGACCATGAAAAAGCATAAACATCAGATAGGTCATACCACTGTGTTTAACTACCTTTAAATGTCACATTTACAGCTAAAAATAATAACAGACATAAACAAGTTCGTAATTATCACATATGTCCACAACTTAAATGTCTTGCCAGTTTTCTACCAGAAGTGATTGTTGTCCTAAGTGCAACAGCATAGTGGTGTGGTTCACAGAATAAACTATCAATCCCTTTGACAAATAATTCAAATGACAATAAATGACACAATATATCCCAAGCCTAATAACAACTGCAACAAAAAGAGCATCATGTCCGGCTCCTACCAAAGTGTTAGTGAGGAATTCACTGCTATCAGCATTATCTCTGGCTTTGTGTCAGTACATGGATCTGCGAAGCAGGAAGACTGTCGAGGGTTCAGCCAAAAGCTGCTGCTGCTGCTGCTCTCAGTGCATCAGGATGGATTTATGTGTTTACCTCCCCTGGCACAATCTAGGACCTCCTTGGAACCCACAAATCCGAGCAAGACGGCTTTCATTACGAGGGATCCACCAGAGCGCTTTTCTCCTTGGCACAATGAGCGACTGCTGGAGCCTTATTCAACTTTTTTTAGTGAAATGACATCAATGAAAATATGCCTCGATTTTCTTTGTTTACCAAATGTAACTTTTTTTTACAGCGGTCTTTAATCCAGATGCATGCTGTTTTTTACAATAAAATGTTTAAACCAGCATGTGATCAGCCAAGTAGTGGATATGCTTTATACTGAACTTGATATTACGATGCAAACATTTAACACACAGAGATGTAACCATTAGTGACCCCTAAGACAGAGAAGTAGCTGCAACCAGCGTGACTGCTAGCAAGCTGGCAACATCTGAGCTCAAGCAAGAAACATCCATACATCAATTTGTTACTTGCCCTGTTCAAGGTCACAGGCTAGAACATTGACTATGCATGCCACACATTTTCACTGCATGCTGGGGTGTGTTAAAACCCAATTCACATCAACATTTAATATATATAAAGTCTTGTTGCCAGCACTGTCAATCAAATGTGACTAAACCACATCCAAAAGTAATTTCAGTCTGATGAGGCAGCTCTGCTTCATCAGTTTTGAGAAATGAGCTCTTGATGTCTTGATAAATAATATGTGTTGTTTTTTTGTATTTCAAAAGTTAACTTGATTTCTGTTTATTTGGTCCTAAATATCAAATTTTATGTAGAAATTACATTTGAAACCAAGTTTTCAGGGTCTTTAAAAACTAAGCCCTGATCAGATCCCCATCTATCACAGGATGACATTCATCCACAATGGTAATCATAGTTGTCAGCATCTTTCTGTATTTTTTAGTATTACTTAACAGGTGCTGTTTAAAGACTCTAAGGAGAACAGCCTACAAATTTGGTTTAAAAACAGCTCTTTTAAACTGTCCATTTATAAGCTTTGACAAATTCCCTTTTCACAACTGACATTTTTAAGTGTCTCAAGGACTTAACCACATCTCTCCCTTAAATGTGTGTTCCAGTATCTTAACACAACCCCTCCCAGGCAGCTGCATTACCAGAAACATCAACATGGCCACAAGATTATCTGTTTGGTTTGCTGTGGCTCAGTGGGACATTAAAGCCAGGGAAGAGAACTCAAACTGACAGTGAAATCACAGAGACTGTCAATTACAGCGCACTTAATGAATCAATTCCAAGGACGGGAAACAACTCAAAAGCCTGTTGACTTTAAAGCCAGATTTTCTCTCTGAACCACTTCTTCATGCTGTGGCGGCTCTGCAATGTGTGCTATGACATAGAAGAAGACAACATCCCTTATATCTCCTTCATCACATGAAAGGGCAGCTGCTTAAAAAGTTTGTGACAGTTTTTTTTCACTGCATGCAGTATTTTATCAAAAAGTAAACTTACTGCCAAGAGATGACAGTTTTCCCAACTTCAAGTAGTAACGGTTTCCTTGAGATCAGAGAGGGGACCCCATCCAGCAGTGGTGAACAATGACCAGGATGCGTCTTCCTTTAATCCTGTTCCTACTTGTGTGACTGTCTTCAGACGAGGTTTTCTTCCTAAAGCTGCATATGAGAAAAACAGGAGTCTGTTCAGGAAATTGCATATTTTACAAGACACAGTCAGTTGAACACCTAAAAATTGGTCAGGACTGCACTTGACAAAACAAGAATTACTGCCTCACGGTTGTATGCCTCCAGCATCCAGTCAAGTTGCAGTTTACATCCACATCTGTCCAGACTCATGAAATAGTTCATTCCCTTCCGACTTTTTTTCATACGCTGGTTTTAGAAATTGTTGTGGGCTGAAGTACCAAATTTTAAGACAGCTTTATTAGCGATTTGGGATGCATGTTGCAGTTTTTTTTGGTTGGTTGGTTTTATTTTGTTTGTAATAAAATAGCTGAAGCAAGTGAAAAATGCAGATAAAGTTGCAATGCTTGGGCTATTATTATTGTGAGCATTCAGTGTTCCAACAAAGTTATAAACAGTGAACTTTGACCTATGACCACAAAATCTAATCAGTTCATTCTTGATTCCCTCGAGGCGTTCCTGAGATATCACGTTAACAATAAAGGGACTGACGGACAGACGGAGAAAAAGTAAAAGGAAAGAAACCTCGAAACTGAATTGCAATTGCTTGACTATGCTTATCCAGCCTACATTAGCAAAACAATACGTATCATATAGAGTCTGCTGCATTAATCAGTAATAAACATGGTCAGAGTCTAGAGAACATCCAGAGGGCAGGAGTGGTATTTTTCCAAACTGTA
Organism: Plectropomus leopardus; assembly: GCF_008729295.1. Taxonomy (NCBI): domain Eukaryota; kingdom Metazoa; phylum Chordata; class Actinopteri; order Perciformes; family Serranidae; genus Plectropomus; species Plectropomus leopardus. The sequence goes on from NC_056478.1 coordinate 19,135,778, forward strand.
CTCCCTGTTTTATGGAATACAATTAACCATGATCTGATTTTGTAGTTTATATCACAGTAATTCAGGCATCAAATTGAGTGGATGTCTCATGCCATCCGAATGCTTGGATGCCAACACAGTCCCACGAGGATGGGTCAAATGTTCTAGGGGCATGTGGGTGATAAAAACTGGCCATGCTCCTTGGTGTAACTGGATTATTCTGGAAAGCATTTTAGCCAATGCAGAAATATAGTTAATGATTCGTAATTAACACCACTTTGCCTGGACATGCTGTGTAAGGTGAAGTGCAACACCAGCAGGCCTTCTGAATATAAGCAGCCTTTTAACATATAGTTACACAACCACAGCTTAAAGCCTGGATCTTCTAATACAATTAGCTGAAAATACGATTATTGGTTAAGGCTACAGGGTCACCTCTCCAAACAGAGGTCCTTTTTTTGTTTGTCTGAATACATTTCTTTTAACATTAACAAAATCCTAACTAAAATCTTTCATTGCACCTCACAGAGCTCAATTTGCTGGTAGCACACAAATACCCACCTATATATTGCAGAGAATAAAACATCTCATTGGCCTTGCAAAATTATTTCAGTTGAAGATTCATTCATCATAAAAAAATACTGACAAGAATGTCAAAAAACAGAGCATTTAGGGCTCCACTTAAGAAAAATCTTGTGTGTTTCCATCTGAAGGGGAATGGTTAAAACTTCCAATTACGGAGCTTCGTCAGGTAAAATCTATCACATGATAAGAGTGCTTTAATCTCTTAACAGTTTGTCCTTCACAGAACGCAAACATTCTTCATTATCATTCATATTATTCTCCTCTCAGTGTCTTATAAAGCAAAAATGTATGCCCATCTGGCTGAAGCTTTGCCCACTGTTTGGCTCCAGAATTTGCTCCTGGTGCCAATTTACCAATCAATTTAGGTGGACCTGGATTTAGCGTGCAATGTGATGGATTATTTGACATTGTTGCCATGGTTTCAACTGTTTGCATTTATAATGACTGTCACTGTTGCTCTTTCTGTATTAACTTTCCCTTAACTATGCCCAAACATTGGCTATCCAGTATTATACATCCTCAAAATGTGATGTTGAAATGTTAACTCCACAAAGAGTTGGTGTCGGTTTAAGTGTTGAATTTTCTAAAAGTAATTTTGAACTCAGTTTTCCAAAAGATATTGAGGTCAACACAGATGAGATCCTGTTATTTTTTTCATGTTAGGGCTGTAGGTAAAGGCTTGTATAAAACCATGATGTTGTCTCTCCTGCACACACACAGTTTCAGGCCTTAATCTTAACCTCTTCTAAAGTGATTTTTGAAAACTGCGGTTACTGTCCATCCGAGGGCACGTGTAAAACATCATCTCCTCAATTCATCCGTGCCCATTGTTGCTTTGTTTAATGAGCATATTTTCTAAAAAAAAAAAAATAACAACACCAGCAAGACTACTGGTTTGCTAATATTTTGTGAGCAATGCTTGATCTTAGGACTACTTGAAATTTTAATTTAGTATTGCTGCACCACTTAATGGTCAGAGGGATCAGCTCTAGAAATTCCAGTTTTGGATCTGGCTCTGGGATAATTTCCAGAGTGGGATTGTAGTTGATGAGGAATGGAAGGAAAACTTTCACAAGTCTGATGCATCAATCGTGCGTTTGCGTGAGCTCAACGTTGACGAGATCTCCAGTGGTAGGTTTTGAAAATTGTATTGTTAGCTTGTGCACCAGGTATCACAGTATTACAGAATGATAATCACTATTTTTACTATTATTACTACAGTCAGAATGACCCTTGAAACAGAAGGGTTGGAACTGGATGAACAAATGCTTTATCACTATAATTAAGACGTGAAGCAATATTTTTTAATGACAGGATGGTTAAAAATTCTCCCTTTTGAAAATGTTTAAAATAAATGTAAGACTCTCTGTCCAGTTGCATTTTTTTCAATATTGTAGATAAGCAAATGAGCACTGTTGATAATTGTCATCTTTCATATCATGGTATATCTTAAAACTATTATATCACTGCAACCCTGTGTGCTTTCCTACCTTTGTGATGACAGGAGACTGTTGATTACAGCTAACACCGGTGGGCTTTTAGGGTCAATTTTGCATTCTAGTGTGGATGGAGATATTTGTACAACAAAGGTCTCACAAGCACATTTTCTTTTATCTTTGTTTTTAAAGGAGGTGAAAAAATCTGCTTTCAAAATATCTGCATACACGCAAACAGGGCCTAAAGCATGTTTGGTAATGAGCAGAGGAACACTTGTGTATTCGAAGTGATGATGCATTATGTTCTGTCAAACTACAGGGATGTCTTTCAGGGTGGTGCTTCACTGTAAATATGTACAGGCAAGGTTGGTTACACGGTCTTTCAAACTGTCTATATTTCACAAAGACAAAAAAACAATCCCAAAACAGAGAGATACTGTGTAAGATTTTCCCGGGCCCTTAGCTGATACCAAGTAATTTGCAAGTATTGACAAATCCAGGAAGATAAACTGCTCTCAAAACATTAAGTAACACAGATTGCACTAGAATTTACCTGATGACATTTAAAGAACATTTGAGAAACATAAAAATATTCAGAAAACATATTGGCAAAACTGTTTTAAGAATTTGCAACACATGGAATATGTTACAGTTAATTCTAGAATGAAGAACAGGGCTAAGTTACCAACTATTAATCCAATATGAGCCAGTAGCTCCAAGTTTTATGAGAAATTGAATCTAGTTCCAGACTGACAACAATCTAATTGCATTCTCATCACATCCTTTCTCATCGAGTGTTGAAATAGCTTTGTAATTTCCTGACAAACAGCTTGCATAAATTTCAGGTTGCAGCTCCACACACACACACACCAATTTTCCCAAAATGGCACAGGAGAGACAGCAACAATTAACAAACCCAACAAGGTCAGAATAAGCACTTCTATCAGTAATACCAGCCCCAGCAGCCAACAGTAGGAACATCCTTTTAGTCATCCAGCAAGACAAAATTGAGAGCTCTGTCTGCATGAAAACAGATGGCAAGGCAGTTGGTGGGAATTTCAGCGATGCTCCCATACATGTTTTGGGGATAAGATTTACAGTTCTCGTGCACAGTCACGTTCTTGCGATGTCATCATGGTGTCAAAGAGAGGAGGAATTGAGGACATTTTGATGCAAATTAATGAACACATGTTCCACCTGCACTTGACTTTTCAAACCAGACAGTTGCCATGTTGTGACTGTTCTCCTACTTCTGTAAAATATTTATATCAGAGCACAGAATCGTAAACAACATCACTGATTCCCATTAATAACCAAGACGATGGCGGGCCGCCATAGTCTAATTTGTCCCGCCATAGTCTCAGCGGAGCTGGACTGTTAATTAGGAGCAGTATTAAAACACTGTTGGGTAATTTATAGCGCAGTAGCGGCAGAGAGGAGCAGCAGACCGTCATTAAAAATTAAACTAAACATTCTGCTGGGCCTAAAACTCTCTTTCACTTCCAAAAATCTGCAAATATTTTCTCTTATCCATTGATCTGATCAGCTCTGAACATATTAACAGATCAATTATCCACCTCACGAGTAACATACAGCCGGCAGAGGAGATAAAAAGAACTTCACCTGCTGCACTGCATTCATGGACCCACAAAAAACTTTGGATATTAGTGAGACCACAGAATGCATGAAAATACCTGTAAGTTGATGACTGCCTTTTGCAATATTTGTAGTTAATATTGACCACAGTCATTCTGCAGACATTTAGTTTTGGGTGTTTTTTTTTATGAATACATAGTTAACTCAACAACATGCATTTTACTACATGTTTTAGCTTCTCTGAGATTAAAGGGGCTCTGTGCAAAATCACAGCATATGAGTTATCTGTACATGATTCTCAACATACAGGTGGCTGTGTAGGCAGATAGCAGCTAACGGTGCTAGCTCTAGGGCTGTAGCTGACTCAGAATTATGCCAGTCTTATCGGATTTGGCCGTTCGATACAAATATTCAACGATTTCTTTTGTTCTCTAAACAAACTTTTAGTTGATCGGGCTCCGCGGGATGTTCGGTGTGACAGCAGCATTCACATCATATTGTAAACAAGCTAAACACACTAACATCAGCTCGTAAATGTGCAACATTTCTTGCTGAGACTAGATATCGATCAAAAGCCAGAGACTGTATTGTATTTAGTTGCTGTGAGCTGTAAATGTACAACTTCTAAGCAGAAAGTGTTGCCTCACCTGTGTTGCTCATGGTGCTGCTGCCTGCATGCCCACAGCCCCAAAAGAGTTACATGAAGGTCAAGAGCACCCACTCCACAGCAAAATCTGGGGACCTAAACATCCCCGGAAATAGTCTACACAGCACACTGACTAGCAAAAAACGAAAAGAAAAAAAGACTGCTGGACTTGAAGCAATCTCATTTGACTGAGGGTCTTCAACTGATGATTCGAATCTCTGACTTTCAAGCTGCAGCCTTAGCTAACTCCATAAACAGCACTTAACAACAGTGAAAGTGCTGACAGAGTTAACAGTGTTAACAGGTGGGAATTGCAAGGTGGGCCCAAAGCTTCAGAAAAAACGCCTTCTCAATACCTGCTGTAACTGCCAAATGAGTGGCATTCTACAATTATTTTATAGCATAGTATACAAATATTTATCATCTCTCGAAACTGAGCATTGTCAGACCTACATTAAATCCAAGGCCAGGAGCAGAATCATGAAGTCAGATGGAAAGTCATTCAGTCAGTTAGTTGAATCATTCACACTATTCTCAAACACGGTTCATTCTGGATCAATGCATCGGCCTTGACAGGGTCTGAGGCCACATGAAGGAAAAAACAGGCAGAATAAAATTCCCAATTGGGTGTTTTGCCTGCAGCAGGAATGAAATCAATTTCGTTGATATTTCTAAAAGATTTTGGATTTACACTCAACATAAATAAGTTGAAGGGAAAGGGTTGAGGGCTTCAAATAGTAAACCTCAAAGGTCCAGCTAAATAAGCCTGCTGTCCTCAGGCAGACGGTTCTCAATGTTGTTATACCCTTAATAGGCTTTAAGAGACAAGCAGGAGTATTTCATGTTTTTAATACAAGCCACTTTTGCATTACAATGTGGAGCCATCAAATTTGCTCATATTGTCAATACTTGTTTTGGGAGATACCCTGAAACCAAACTTAAAACCTGCCAAGTACCAAATGTGGGTAGATTTTCTGTTTAGCGAGTAAATCTTGGAATGCTATCCACCACTCTGGCGGGTAAATGTTTGTACCAAAATAGTCAAGTAATAAAAAAAAAATGCAGAATGTCTCCACTGGGTTTTGGTGTCATTTACGAGTGTGTCGTTTCTGTCCTCTGCTGTCTGTGTCAGAAATCGACACATATGCTGACACACACACACCATTAGTGTTTAAAGAGTTACTAAAGCTCCCAACCACGTTTTTTAGTTGAACAGCTATATAGATATTTAGTAGTGTTATTGATTGATTCACATCCTGATCTTGACATTTAAGTGAAAGTATTAAAATTCTACATGTTGTGATATAAATATGTGTAGTGACTGCTCTCCAAAGCTTGGAAACTGGCTATTGCAAATTGAAGTTAGTCACTGGCTAATCCTGGTACCAGGAGCCTGCTTTCATCACCAACCAAGCCCCCAGTCGCCGCCCTTTAATAAACTGATTAGTCTGTGTGTGTGCGGAGGGCAGGGAGGTGCTGTGGATAGAGATGTGGCGCATTTGGATGACTGGGTGTGTCTAAGCCCTTTCCCAGCTCTGCCCAATTTTGAGACTGTTTTCACACTCCAGGGAAGAGGCACTCTTCAGAAGTGGCCAAAAGTGGGGATTTTAGTTATTCTTTAATGTCTAAACAGCGTCTAAACAGTGCTGTGAAATTTAAAAAAAAAAAACAAAAACATGTCAAGTTCCAATTATAATAACACATTTTCCCAACCCCAAAAGTCCCTCTGTTTTTATTCCTTTAAGGTAACTAATAAAAATAACAATAACTGTGTACTGTTAACTATTATACAGGGAAACCGTGATATTTTCTGAGGCAGATATCATACTGTGCAGATTTCATACAGTTGCAACCCTATTTGGAGATAAAGGAGTTGTAAGAGGCTGACTGCAGTATGATGCTGAGGCTGTGTTGATGAGTTGTTCTGTGTGTCACCAATATGCCAAAGACAAAAATAGAAACAACTCATTTTGCTCTGGCTTCTTCTTTATGTTTGTATTCAACTGACGCCTTACTACCTCAATGAAAGGTACTGAGACAAATGTATGCCAACTGTGTAGAAAAGGGCAATTCATCATTTTGGCCAGTAAAAAATATGCCTGGAATTTTTTCAGCATTCATCATTGGTTCCCTTTGCCGGCGAGTCAAAAAGCTTATTTCGGTCACTGCAGATACCCAACTTGAGATATCCTGATTGATATGTGGAATGTGGGGAGATCTAATAGATTTTGTCCAAAAGTGACAAATATTACACATAGTCTTTTCATATGTATGTAAAAGTATACATTTGGCTGGTGTTAAATGTCCACCTTGGCTTGTAGCATTATAAGAATTATGAATGCTGGCTAATGCTGAAAGTATTAAAGCATGGTTATAATATCCAGGCTGCCCCCCCCGCTCTCAGGGCTCTCCATCTGTACAGTATGTTCCTTCTGTTTACTTCTGCATGGATTAGCCTGCTTAGTCATTGTTTCATGATGTTTTTATAGATTTTTTGCTCATCTGTCACAACTGAAATCTGGGCCTTTTTTTTAATCCACACTGCTTTCATGTACCATAATCCACTCATACAGCCCTAATTAAGAAGTTATTTCTGCAGACAGCGGGGAGAAAATGGAGAAAGAGAAAGGGATCCCATACAGGGAAAATTTAGCTTTTAAGTCCCCTCACCTCAGGTGGAACGGCTAAAATTAACTGGCTCTTCTTGTGCCCTCTCTTTCCTTCCTCTGGCTGCTATGAAAGACCCTGACACAGCCCAATGAAAGCCTCAACAGGGTTTCCGATTTATTCTGTGCAAAAGACTGTGGATCAAAAGAGATCTGCAATTTCACATATCAGAGAAAACACCGCAAGGGCTGTTTGTTAAGTGAAAACAATATGCTGGCTTGCACTTCAAATGTGTCAGAGCACACAGACCTAGCCTTTCTAACAACACTGCCCCCAAAGTCTTCAGGGATAAAATATTTTAAAATACTTTTTAGATTTTACAGTCTTACAAAAATAGCCAGACATGCCCAACTATCTACAGAATCAGAGTTCCCAGACATTTTTAGGGACAAAATTTCAAAACTTTTCCATGACTTTTCAAGGACCCATAATAAAAGAAACAATTTCCTGCCCCACTTTTCTGCCTTTCCATGATGCAAATACATCACAGTTTTTTAAAAGAGATCATGCCATGGCTCAATATTTTTTTTACATTCTCATTATTTATTATGCACGACACATTGCCATGATTTTTCCAAAACTTTCAAGGATTTTTACTACTTCCATGACTTTTCCAGGCCTAGAAAATGTTATTGTGAAATTCCGTGACTTCTCCAGGTTTTCCATGACTGTAGGCATGCTACATGTCTTGTCTGTAATATGAAATTTGCTTAAAATGGTCAGTGTGTCTTTCTGTGTATGCTATTTTATTGTTTTTACTGAGGATTTTATGGTGTCTTTAATATTTGGAGCACTGGACCAAATGAATTACCCTGTGTGGGATAATGAATCTGAATCTGCTGATTAGCTGGCATAGCATCTTAGAGCCATCCTGGACCAATTCTGTTGCTGCAATCGCAGTTGGCAATGATGTATTTAACATAGCACTCTTGAAAGAGATGTTATGTTAAGGTTAAGGTAAAAAATCTGCACAGTAATTGAATGAGAAGGCCACTTTTCAATTCTCTATGCAGGAAAACCCTGATTTGCCAGAGCCTAGTAGTTTTATTAAATCATCCTGCCCTGCAGTGTGATATTTTCACTGTTAACGAGTATTTCTTCCTCTGGTATTTCTCAAGAGACAGCCCACCCCAAGACCTTAAACAGAGGGAACTCACATTCCAATCTCCAGCATGCAGAGAGACAGCGGAGAAAGGGAGGGAGACAGACACACGGAGAAAAGGAGAAATGAAGACCAGGGAGAGGGAGGGGGAGTGAGAGAAAGAGAGAAGGATAGATAAGGTTAGGGATGTGGACAGAAATGATGAGAATGTCAGAGTCTTGACATGCTTTCCACAACAGGAAGGAAGCAAGACGAGAGGAAAAGGCACTGTCAGTGATGGGAGAGGGAGGAGGGAAACGTGGGAGGTGGAGAGTAAAGAAGTAGCGTCAGAAGTGAGACAGAAGGGGAGGACGACGCAGAAATGCGAGAAAGTTGTCTGGCAAAGGCGAGGGGGGGGGGGCATAGTGAAGCTAGAGTGGGGAATCATAAACAGGTAAGACCCCATTTTTAGCTCCTGTCAGCACAAGCAAGCCCCAGGGAGTGTGCCAGGCTCTGATGCAAAGTTTACACAGTGGCCAAAAGTGAAATTACACCATCCAGGTCCATCACGAGATAGAAAGACTTTTCCCAATTGACTTACATTGGAAAACAGATGTCTGTAAACCAGTGGCTACGTTTTCATGAGTGTCAAAACTTTGCAAAACGACTAATTTCACTATCTAGATTCAAGCCATCCAGTTCGATAACATTTGGAAAGTCGAAAAGAGCTGCATGATTATATTTTTTAGACTGCCATTCAAGCTAACGAAGCACTAAACTGGAAGTCGCTTCGCCGGTGTTGTTGATGTTACCCACTCGGACACACTCGGTCACAGTAAGTCTCTAGTGCCCAAACCTCATCAGCCCATAGATCTGGGTATTTTATACCACAAAAAATAGCTTACTTTGTTTCATGCACCACTGAGCAGCTCTCATTGGAATCAATAAGACCCCGCCTCCATGCTGTATCCAGACTTTCTTAATATATTTCTTAATATATATATCCAGACTTTCTTAATATATACTTTCTTAATATTCCCCCATTATTCTGAAATTGACAGTCTTATGAATTTGTTACAGGTCATGTAAACAGCATATATATTAGGCTTCTTTCCCAAATTTTACATTTTCCAACTAAGAAATGTGGGATATGCCAGTAATATTCAGTTTTTGGAGCATTATTTGGGCATGTACACAGCCAATTTGGAATATGAGTCTCAACTGTGTTCTTTTGACCCCAATTTGCGACACATGGCCTGTTGTCTGTTTACAGTCAGCTCTGTGCATTGTCAAGGATACATTGTACACAAACCAACTCGCCAACAGTTTGCAAAGCTGTGAGGTAGAAATGCATGCAAAAGAAAATCCCACAGTTCTGGTCGGACAGAGAAACACTCCCGCTTTTAAAGCCTTATTAAAGACTTAGATATCAACAGGTTTTGGGATATGTGCAAATATTGCAGCACCGACCTTTTCAAGAAGGTGAATGAAGGAGAGAAGGGGGTTCAACAAATCTGCCACTGATAGAAAATGTTAAAAAAAATCTTATTTTGATGCAAAAAGGCAAAAGGCCTTCAGCTTTTCTACTTCTCCATGTTATGATGTGATAAATGGCGTATTAGGGCACATTAATCGGAGTATGCACGGATGCAAGTAAAGGGGAGTGTTAGTGGAATATTCCTTTTCATTAGACATGCAAACATTTTAGTGGGAATATTGTCCTTTTTGGAATAAGGGCAAAAACCACACTATTTTGTGCATGTAAACGTACTCAATGAAAGTGCAAGCTGGCCAGCTATGAGATTGAAATGTCCTCTTTTTCCTGACTTTGCATTTGCCAGATTTCTCTCTGTGTGCACTGCCAAAAGCCTTGTCTGTTCCAGATAGGCCTAGGCTACACATGAGAGGATTTTTGAAAGAGTGACCACATCGCGATCACAGTGCATCTGATACAAATTTAAAGCTAAAGATTTTGCTTGCAAGGCCCTGGGAAAATCTTCATTTGAAACTCCCAATAAGAGCCCCTACTGTGCTTACATTTGAGCAGGCTGAAGCCCTTCCGGAGACAAGTTTTTAGCCAACTCCAGCTGTTTAATCCAGGAACACCTAGAGGCTGCTCTACATCCCAAAAGCCCTTTGATAGTCTTGCCGCTGCCCATCAGCAGCCCTGACATGTTTCCCTTTCTTTTTCTCCCACCTCTTCCTTAATTCCGCAGCTACATGTGTTACAGAACATGTGCGCCTCCACCTACACACTCAATCTCTCAATAGCCTACTTAATATTGTAAATGCAACACAGCCCCCAGATCTGCTCAGCCTTGGCATTCACAAGCACTGACAAGGGAGGGCTGATGGCATGAGATGTTCACACATGGGAGTTTTTTGGGAGGTGGGGGGGTTGACACAGCGGCTGCAGCAAGCAAAGCAAAGTGGACAAAGCAATTGAAATGCTGTCTCCGGGAGAGAATATATCTCTAATGCTGCTGTTGTGTTTCAAGTTGAGAATCTGACCCAGCCCGGCCACCCGATGAATAGAGATGAGATCTCTTTGACGTGTCCATTTAGGACTTGTCAAAGGAGGAAGCAGTGTGTTTCTGTGTGCGTGTTTAAGCCCCCTGGGAGGCTGAAGCTGGTAGCCTGGGGGCTAACTCCACAGGTTGAGATGGCAGCAATAACACAAGACAGAGCAGCTACGGGGGGGCCGCACTTTCAATGAAAATCCCTCTCAGGGTGTCATTAGGGCAGAGGAGCACTCTGAGAAACTAACAAACTTGCATACAAGCTCACATTAGTGTGTCTTGTCTTAAATGACCTAAAACATTATTGAATTTTACAGAATAATTTATAATTCTCCGGGTAAATCATCTGATGATCAAAAGCTTTCTGGCACCTTCATCACTTAAATGTAGCACTGTTACATCACTACTCAAATCTGACTAGACTACACAGACGGCCATTTTGATTAATGAGACTGGTTTTGACAGAGCACTGGGTGGAAATGATGCTTTAACTTGATATGTGATTCCATGCAAGTTCCCAGGCATTGCTTTCTTCAGTAAGAGATCATGCAAAACATTTTAATAACCCTAAAGTCTGTTTTGCAGAGAAAGAATTGATAAACTTTTACTGCAAAAAAAAGAAACAGTCGCACTTCACTGAAGGATTTCTATGTGCATCCACACCTACAGAGATTTGGTGAAGCACTGCAAATGTCCAAACAACCCGTGCAAACGACAGCAATGCATGACAACAAACTGCACTGCAATACTTCAGAGAAAAGAGAGGGCTTCTTCACCAGATGTATGACAAGATATTTCTGGTCACTGTGGTTGTGTCATCGGTCACAAGTTAAAAAAAAAAAAAAGATGGACAGCGAGGTTGAGATGGACAGGAAACCCACAACTGCAGCTAGCCATCCCAATTATACAGCAGCCACGCAGGGACTAAACCAAACAGCAATTACCTTTATCTGATGGTGATTTTGCAGGGTTTCCTGTTTCTTTAAGAGCAACTGTGACAAACGTTAAATTTTAAACGGTGTGGGGTCTCATTAAAAAACATTTATTGTGAAAATCGCAATGTTTAATTAGCTAAAATACCGCTAAGTTAATCAGATGTTAGCAAGAAATAAAGGCGGTGCACGAGCCGTGACACACCACAGAGCAACGCTACTATCATTACCCGACTGCTAACTAAACTTTACAGTGTAGTTTTCCCTCTGAAACGATACCTTGAATGTTTATATGAATCACAAACGTTTGCGCAATTGTTTAAATGGACAAATATCGACTAAACCGCCAACAACTTGACTGTTAAGCCCAAACTAACGGTGTTGATATCGCCTGTGTGTCAGTGGGAAGACCAACGGGAGGAGAGAGCGCACTCACCTTTATTAATTTCCACCTTGTCGGCGTTTTCCGAGAGGAAAAATAACGTTTTCGCTGGTCAGTCACCGGCACACTCACACCGTCAGAGCCGGTAGAGATAAAACGAAGCTGCTGTAAAGACTTGGCAGCAGAAAACCCTCTGAATCTCTTCACCTTTGTTGTTGTCCGTGCACTCTGCCGACCGCCTCTCGGTTTGTTCAAATCAGAAGTTCATCCAAAGTTGCAGCGGTTCGCTCCGCCTCGCGACGACGATGAGGTCACCGCCTCTCTCTCAAACTCCTCTGGGCTATACTCTCGCGAGACGAAGCAAGAACCGTGGTACTCGCATGGGGCGCAATCTCGCGAGAGCGGGACAGAAACTGCGAACGGGCAGATTGCTGGTGAAAGGATGGGGGAAGTGAGGGAGAGCGTTGCTCTGGCAACAGAGTCGGACGGGCTTCTCAGCAACAGCTTTTCTCCTCAAGCAACTGGTGTTTGTGTGGCAGGTTTCACTGTGATGATGAACACTGCACATAATGAAACCCCAGTAGCTGGAATTGCATCATCTGTTGCAGATTGCATCCAGGTATGATGCATTGACAGCCATCAGGAGCCATATAGCCCATCTGAAAGATGTGTTGTTGGGAAATTTGGGCCCCTTGACAAAATAACATGACATCATTATAAGCCACAGTAATAATATATAGCACAGCTGTGGAGACAGTAAGTCAGTATAAGTATTTGGGCACCGTCTTTGGGCGACAAACTGACTTTTGAGGCCAACACTGACTACATCTGCAAAAAGGCCAATCAGAGACTGTTCTTTTTGAGGAAATTAAGGAATTTTTAATGTCGATAGATTGCATGTAGAGGGCAAAGGTCTTTTTGGCAAACCATGCAAAGTTTAGACCTCGGCCTCAGCTGTTGGGTTTTTAAACAAGCTTTAGGCCCTTATGTCTTTGTAATGAACAATTAATAATTAACCTGCAATGTTTTATTTTCACTACAACTAACTTTAATGAAATCTACTGTATGTTATATGTATCTATGCCTTTTTTTCTTGTATTTATTTATTATGGTGTGAATTGGCTGTGTTAACTACTGTTGCAAACCAAATTGTCCCTTTGGGACAATAAAGACTTTCTAATCTAATCTAATCACTTCATGTAGCTACAGAGTTAATAACAGTCCAGTATTTAAGTGGGAGGTTTATTAATCTTGTAAAATCAGTTTCTGGCTGAGTCAAAAGTCCTGCTTTGGTTTCCACCAGCTCCACAAGAAATGTCTAGAACGTAAACCCCTTGAAACCTGGAGCGATATCACTTTTCTTGTGCTGCTTCCAGACGCCTTTCACAAGTATTTAACCTCTGACCCCTGAGCAAATTGATGCAATTTCTTTCAAAAAAATGGGGGAAAAGGCAATAAGACACTTGGTAAGAAATGTCCCACGAACTGCAAGCAACTAGTAGATTCAGAAAATTGTTTAAAAAAGCTCGGGTGAAAATGTTCAGTAAAAAGAAAAAAACTTGACTATGACTGTAATCGCATATTTTAAACTGTTGTTTTTTATAGAGGTTTTTGTTATATTTTAAGCACTTTTAGCAGATCATTTACATGTTTTTTTAACTTATTTTTTCTTTTCTTTCAGGTAATTTTCTTGCACTTTATACTATTTTATTTGCTATTTTTGGGTCATATCCTCTTTCCATGTTTTTGAAAGAAATGAAACCAATTTGCTCAAGTACGTTTGTCTTTCCTTACCTGTTACTTGCTAATTTTCACTGCTGTTTGGTGCTGCAGTTTACACACGGTAGGTTGATCCGAACTTTAATGCTGAAAACAGCTTCGCACTGTGGCTGAGAGTGCTTAGACTTCACTGAAAGAGTTAAGTTGTGGGTCATAAAAAGGCCTTTACTGAAAGTGAAGGGGGTCTTGGCCTTATAACTCTTGAAGACCCCTGCTATAGACTTAACTAATACCCTTTTTCACCAAAATTAGCATGTGTACGTTTTTGTTTTTTTGTTTGTTTGTTTAATATGGGTAAAAATATGCTATGCACCTCTTTACCGTTGGTGGTAGAGCAGAGATGTGTACACGGCACATTGTGAAAATTCAATGCGTTCTCATCTTAACTCATCACATGTTGCCGTTTTTCAGTGGACTTCCGTGTATACATAATACATTTTAGTATCCTTTGGCATCTGCTTTTTACCTTCCAGGATGCCACCACTGTGATGTGTACACAGCTCTGCAGCATGCAAGTATGCATTTCTGTGTGTTTTTATTTTTTAAAATATTTTTGGTGTGTCACATTTGACGTCAGAGACAGGCCGGGGAACAGGCTACTAAACAATAGAAATCAGTATGGATGGAGTCTTCTTTTTATATATCTCTAACATATTCAGCCTGTCTTTCAAACTCAGTGCAGACTAATTTGGATCGATGTTTGAGCACCGCTCAGACAGAAACGGACAGTATTTAGTGGCAGTGCGTCATTGCATCTCACCAGTAAAGGGACTAAAATTAACACGTTCAACAGAGTTTCCATCAGTGCCGATCAGAGCTGCTGATGATAAATACCATTGACGACTGCAGAGTTATTTCACCTGTGTGTGAATGCAGATCGTTGCCTCTCCCATTACATTAAAAAGCCAGATGTTAGCAGATGTTACTGAGGGTTTTTTGTGCAATGGGAATGAGGCTTAAGTGACACCCCTGGAGGTAATTTATCAGACTTCACACTCTGGAGCCACAGAAGGCTTTATGCAGCCTTTTGTTTCAAATTTCCAAAAGTTCTCCTCACGACCTGCAAGGAGACTTTGACTTTTACATTATGATACTTGAGTAGTTGTACTTAGTCTTTATCCTCTGCTGATTATTTGGTGAGCTAAAAAAGTTGACCAATGAAACATTGGTTGTTTATGCCACCCAACAAACAGCCTTTGCATCATGGCATGAGTAATAAAACCCAACACATCTTTCTGTGTGCCATCCATCAGACATTAAATGTCACAAACAGCAGTGATGACGCATTTATGTATGTGAAAAAAAAACTAATTATAACATGAATGCTGTGAGCCCAGCTTTGCAAATTCCACCTGCTTGCTTTCCGCACATACATTAATTATTTCAGCATAAAAAATTAATTAGATAAGAGAAAGAACACTGCCCTAATTAAAGCAGCTCAGCAGGTACTAACATGGGGAGTGGGTGAATAGTATCGGAGTCACAGGAATTCATCTCTCTCTCCTACTCTCCTAATTACCTGCGAATAGTTACAACCTTGCTCTTAGTAGTCTCTGTCTGCAAAGTCTGTCTGTCTTTTCTTCTGTATGATTATTAATTCTGGTTGCACTGACAGTACCTCTAGTTCTCATCTTCATTTACTCATTCTCTCCGCATTTACCTCTGCCTCCCTTTCATTTCCACTTTCCATCCATGCATCCATTATTCTAAAATGTCATCTAGGATTGCATAACAATCTAATAAAGACAAAGGAAAAGAGATTACCGTCATTAAAACCTCTATTCCTGTAGCTCTGTGGGTCCTAACACTACCCACCCCATTCTGTCATGGGGCGGATATTTGTGTGGGTGGGTTGTATTGTTCTCTGGTGAAAAACTGCTCCCCCAGGATTAGCTCATGTAGTCTAATTGGGTTAGCCACAGAATGAGATTCAGTATGGATTAATGCATAGAGACGCACCATCACAGACGATAAACGACAGCGAAACTTTGCTGTTTATTCTGCCAAAAAAATAATGGGGCATCAGTTACTTGGGTGGCAGAAAAAAAGTGAGGACTTGAAAACACTAAATGTATATGGTGGTGGGATGTTATGAGAAATGGTGAGGCGTATACTGTGTCTTTAATTTGTTTTATTTATGAGATCTTTTGAAATACGCTATAATACTTTCACCCTTTGAAAGCTAAGCATACAAGCTTGATTTCTTTTAAAAACATGGGAGTAAGGCAATGAGCAACGAAAGAAGAAATTACCCCATAATTATCAGGAAATTAGTAAAAGAACAAGAAAAATACCCCAAAACAGAACAAAACAAAAAAAAAAAGAGTTTAAAACATTCAACAAGGCAAACAAGACTTGGGAAATGTGCTTTAAAAAAAATAATAATTGAATATAATAACTACATTTGATTAAATTAGAAAAAAAAGATGTAACATAATTTTAAAGATGTGATAATATTAATAATAATATTAACAATAGTTATTATTATTAGTAGTAGTATAAGTATTATATTTTTCCCTAGCCTTTTAAAAAAAAATTGTCTAAATATACTATTTTCTTGCATTCAGTTGAATATTTCTTTCAGAGTTGCTTATTGCCTTTTTAAAAAAAATGGGTTCAAATTTTTAAATACTTTTGAAAGGCGTCTGAAAGCAGCACAAGAAAAGCGATGTAGCTTCAGGTTTCAAAGGGTTAAGTACATCATTAGACTAAAAGATGAACGGCACATTTATCCACAATTTATAAGAAAACTCACTGTGCAGAGCAAATGAAGACAGCACTCAAAATACTGTGCTCTGATGTGCAGGAATGTGTGTGTGTGTGTGTGTGTGTGTGTGTGTGTGTGTGTGTGTGTGTGTGTGACCTTCAGCGTATGTGTCGATGATGCGGCAAACACTTTATCAGCTGCTGACATTTCTTACTCTCAAAACTCACTTTCCGGCTCATTTTCCCTGAAATTACAGGACTGTGATGGTGAAAAACACCACATACAGTCCGCTAACATATGTAGCTTATAAGTACATTCTAGACACTTTATGCTCTTTAGAATTACACCAGTCCAACCAGTGACTCTTGATAACTCTGATACTTTAACCATTAACCACTAACCATCTGCGCTCTCCACTTTAATCGACCCCAGAATGCAAATTACCCCGTGCGATGCTGCATATAGTGAAATTCCAATCATATTTCTGATATCTACGTACTCATTTTCCTTCTTCCTTGTGTATCTCATATTCTGCTTCTAATGTTGCACTGAAGCGTTGTACCAAGTGAATTTCCCCAATGTGAGGATCAGTAAAGACTATTTTATCCAGTCTTATATTAATCAAGAGTAGCGTGATAATGAAAGCATTGAATTTTATAGTAACACTGACAAAAAAAAGCTGTATTTAAAGGAACAGTGTGTAAAATTTTGGGGTATTTAGTGGCATCTAGTGGTGAAGATTGCAGGTTGCAATCTGGTGAAACTACTCCTGGTTGAAATTATTTCACTGTTCATTGTTTAAGAATTTTGGGGCTTTTTTTTTTTTTTTAACCTAAAGCTGAACTATCGGCAGAGGCCTCTTCCTTTCCAAAACAAACAAATAGCAGAGATTTAAACCAGTAAAATCACTGAATAAAGCAGTTTCATGTATACAAAAAAAAAAAAATCTTTTTTTTTTTTTTACTATGCTCTTGTCATAGAGGGGCTTCTAACTATGGTGACCGATGTTAAAAAAAAAACACGAAAATATGATTGGCCCCATCTGGAGGTAGTGTTTGGTTTGTCCGCTCTGGGCTACTATAGAAACATGGTGGTGCAACATGGCAATCTCTGTGGACAAGGACCTGTAATGTAGATAAAAACTGCTCATTATAACAACAAAAGCAACAAAAACCAACAATTCTTATTTTGAGGCGAGTATTATACACTAAAGAAAACAGATTGTGATATTTTATTCAATTTCTGCTACAATCCTAAACACTGGACATTTAATGAGGATTGGTTACATCTCAGCTGATACTCTATTTGCTTAATGTCAGTACAAGAGCAGATACCAACTAAGTGTATCAGATTGTTGCAACTTCATAGTATGCTTATATACATTTTTGGCAGTTTGTGAATAACAAAGAAATGTACTTTCCTTTTTGGGGGTATTGGAAATTGATAAAAGATGCTACTTTGAAATTTCTATGTTAACGTTTGGCAGACAATAAAATAGCTTCTGTTTCCACTGTGTGTTACATTATGTAAAAACAGTGTCTATTCAAAAATTTATTCAAAAAAATATATTCAAACACACTTTCAGTGTAAATGTACAATACTACATTGGTAAAATATGGTTAAAATGTGTGTGTGGCTTGGAAATGGGACACTGATAGTACTAAGCTTTATACTGCGTCCCAGTTCCATACTATATATTAATTATGTACAGTATGTACTAGATGGTTATTGTAATATATTATGTTTGTTCTGTTAGTATGCAAAAAACAATTAGTGTGTCCCATTTCCATACAAATTGTATACATTATTTGCTGTAATTGTCCTAATATACCGTTTGTACCATCAGTATATATATATATATATATATATATATATATATATATATATATATATATATATATAAAAACAGCATAGTGCTTTCAGTTTCGCACAGGAAATTTAGCATGTTCATGTTCATGTTCATGTTCAGTCGGCTGGACAGCATACGTTTAAAAAAAAAACATGTGAAACTATACTATTGTGTATTTTAACATATTCATTCTGTTCAATGCAATGCAAAACTTGAGGTGACATTCTAAGAACACAATTTATTTAAAGCCAGAAAGTCACTAATTATTAAGTATATTTCCACTGTAGTGACCACTATGCATGACAGGCTTAGATTTAGTTTTATTATAAAATTGGTACAAATCAAAAGATAATGTTGTAGTACCTACTTCCTAGCAATGGATGTCACGGATTATTTTATAGCGTTTCTTTAATGTCATGAGCTATAGGGCCTTTCTTTTCACTTGTAGCATCTTGGCCTTTACCTCAGCTATTACCTTTGATGTACTCCCTTGGTGGTATGATGGACTGAACTGTGGAGAAAGAAGACATCTTAATGAGGGAGGCTATTTTCAAAGCTCAGTCTCTGACCCTGACTCGTTTACAGCCCGCCCTTTACTGTACAGCATCAAATGGGATGTTATCATGTCTGACTGTGACTCTGCTGCAGCCGGCTGTTACGTTCTGTCTGAGATATATTAAGATGTCAAGTAGTGAAGTCAGACGTGGGGCGACCACCTATAGGATACATGACCGCAGTAACCCGGAGAGGGAGAGCGGTGAAATTCCTGGCTGTGTTGCCCCTGGAAGCAGAGGAATGAAAAGAATGGGCCCATTCACAAAGTTCCACTCAAGCGGCGCTCCTACGCTAATAGAGATTGACATGAAGAAAGGCGACAAGTTGTTTTCACATACACTGGCTCTTTTGTCTGTTTTACTAAAGGGCTGCAAGCAGACAGTGCGCTCCTAAAATAGACAGAATTTGATGCGCTTGTTTTTCATAAGTGGAGACCACTGTGTCTTGATTGGAGTGTGTGTGTAATTAGTGTTTTGTCGCGCATTGTTATTCTGAGAGTAAACTGGAGGGGTTAACTGCTAGGTTGAATGATTGGCAGACATGTGAGGTGGGCTACTTCTTTCTGACTGTTTTTCTCAGCCCTTACATCTTGTGCTGCATCACGTCTGAGGGACATTTTGAGCAAAATGGATACTTTATGCCCATGCATTCCTAAAGGGTATGATCACAAGATTGCACATGAAAAAGAGACACAAATAACACAGTTAAGCAAGAGTCTGCAGCGACGCCCGCAGCTCTTTGAGGCTGTTCATAGATACAGCTGTGCTTTCAAAATGATAACTTCAGATTGCTACTGTTCAATGACAGTGTTAACATGCTAATGTTTTAGTAGGTAATGTTTTCCATGCTCACCATCTTACTCATGGGCAGATTATGAGATGGATGGACGAATTTTAAGCCCCTCAGCACACACACATGCTGAAGGCCCAAGCAGCCACGACAAACAGACTTATGTGGCTGAGATATTTTTGTGTCATTTTTAGTTGTTTTGTGTCTCTTTAACATAGTTTTTTGCATTTTATGGTTATTTTTTGTAAGTTTTTTGGGGGTGAATTTGTGTTTTTTTTGGGGGGGTTTTTTTTGCTTGTTTTGTGTCTCTTTGAAGTAATTTTATATCTTTTTTAATTGTTGTGTGCCTCTTACATATTTTTGTGTCGTGTCGTTTCTCAGAGGTATTTGTGCCTTTTTAGTTAGTCATTTTTTGTGTCTTCTTGAAATAATTTTGTTTCTTTTTTTAGTCATTGTGTGTCTTAGGAGAACTAACTGTCATTATCCACAGCATTAGAGGAATTAAAAGTATGACCTGATGTTGATGATAAGTTAATTGATTGAGTTGTTGCCATGACCTTGAACAGGATAAACACTTTAGAAAATGGACAGATGATTAGTTGGTGCTGGAATATTATCATAAAAAGTATGGATTCTTCAGTCTTACTGTGTTGAGGTTTGTAGCCTGGGCATATGGCTCAGACGTACTTGAAGCAGTTAGAGCTAGACAAACAAACCACTTCATCACAAGCCCTGCGCAATCAGCTCTATTTGAACACGCCTTAAAGCCTTGTCCACCAAGTTGAATGCCAGTTGCTAAAACAAACACAGCAAAGACAAGACTAAGGAAGGATAAATCTTCGATTATTTACCATGTGTATATCTTATGGGTGCAGCTTTGCAGCACGCCTGAAGCATATTGAATATATTGAATGAAAGTTAGAAAGACAGGCAAGCTTTCTTCTCCCTCTCGTACCTTTACCCCCTTATTCTCAGTAACGCAGTTACTCATTTTTTGTTTCTTGTTCATTCAATGTTACTGCATTGCAATTAAAGCAACTTTGTGAAACTCCCTCTTCACATGTTCAGATTTTCCTCAGCCACAGGCATCTAGACAGATCTGTCCCATGGGAATTTGAGTTATCATTGTGCATACTCCATTGCAAAACTCTATGTCATACTTGTTAAGAGACTAAAATATTAAATGAAGTGCACTGTCAGAGATGAATATATAGTAAATATATTATATATATTGTTCCCAGTCTCTGCATATAGTAAAGAGGCAGAAAGTTCAGCAGAGGATTAACATCGGAGCTGCCTGTCAGAGGCTTCGCTGCACTATGATCCTCTCAACCCCAGCCTCCCTTTGTAGAGTGCAGGAACCAACAGAGAACTCTTTTAAGCTATGTATAAAAAGGCGGAGGCATAGACAGAATTTAGGTTCAAAATAAAGAAAAAAAAAATACCCTTCATACCCCCATTTGGCTCTGTATGCACACACAAATACACACACACTCACTCACCTCCCTACGAAGAGAGCTGGAGCGGTGTGACTCACGTTGGTGTGAAAACACAGTGGAGAGGTGGGAGGATGACATCACAGCACCCTGCAGAAGAACAAGTGCATTGGAGTTGGACCCCGTTCTGACATGCACATAAGGGCATGTACACATGCACACCCCTATATACACACACACACATTATATATATATATATATATATATATATATATATAATATATATATATATATATATACACACACACACACACACACACACACACATTTCTACACACACGTACACACAGTCCTCCCCCACCCCGCCTCTCAATTGTACCAACCGCCCCCGCCACACACGTGCACACAAACACTGAACATTTCCTCACCAGAAATAACATTTGTTGTCCTGAGGAGACTTTGGAGTTTGTTTATGATTCCCAACTTCATATGGAGCGGGGGGCGTGGGAAGAGGCGAGCCAATGGTTGGCCTGGATACGGACACGCTCTGATGGGATTTGGGGGCGAGGTTGAAAAAAAATAGATATTAGAAAGGAGAAGGTGCCATCCAACTCAGATGAATCTCCACCAAACTCTTGCATGTCTATGTACGTTAGAGCGCCTGCATTCAGTATATGTTTACCCCCCTGCTGCTCGGGCCCGGCTCCAGCTCCTGTGATGACAGCACAAGTAGAGAGGAAGTGTGATTAATTGTCAAACAGAGCCCCCCCCCCCCCCATACATACTGCTTTCATATGCAAGAACACGCACATGCTCAGTGTTTCAAACGCGATTGAAAGGAAGGAGGCAGGATTAAAGCTTGATCTGTGAGACAAGTTGCTGATGCAGTGATTCACCAACAAAAACACATTTCACCATGCTTCCGACAAGCACTGTGTCTTCCTCGGCAGTGATTAAAAATAGAAGAATGCACGCTTGAGTCATGCAAACATGGTTGCTTTGAAAATAAATCTATTTTATAGCTGTTCTGGAGCTTTTAATCATAATGCGTCTTCATTAGCTGATAGAAATGTCTTTCCTATCATGGAATTGTAGATGTTTACAATCCCGTAAAACCAAAACAAAGATGCACAAAAGCTCTTTAGAGCAAAGGTGAACTGCAGAGCTGAGTGGTTCATTGCAGCGAGCGACCCCCTTAACGTTACACGTTCAGACACTTGATCCCTTTAAAAAATATTGATTAGAGCAGCTGTAAGCAGAGCAGCTCGTATTCAAGTCGGAACTTCTTTTAAAGATTAAAAATCCACATCACAGAGCTCCACGTAAAAACGCGTTACCAGTTATGTGATGCAATCAGTGTAATCAGGTGTGTTTCTTGTGTATTCACAAGTGGGAGGATGACAGCACTGACTCATTTCAATTGCACTGGCTCGATATGGCTCTAAAGTGCTCCTTGGAATCCCCTAATTATTAGTTTGTAAGTCTCAGGCACACATTTGTCTAGATTAAAGTGCACACAATGGGCAGAAATAACACTAATATGATGGCCCCTGGAAAGAGTTGTTTTTATTATCAGCATCAACCAGCAAAAATTTATTTTGGGCTGCAGTGGAAAATCAAAGGGAGAAAAAACCATGTTATGTGACTGATGTTTAAAAAGCAATATTGATTATCATTTTGGTGCTTTTGTTCATGGAAATGATCCCATTATAAAGGTTATCAAGACAAAATCTTTAGGAAACAGTTTACAGTAAAAACAGGAGTTGGTGCCTTGTATCCATTTACAAGTTGTTTGTCGATATTCACAGATTATCTTTGATTCAGAGTAAGGGTGGGATTGTCTGCACATGGTTCTCAACATGGAGGTGTCTGAGGCAGCGGTTAGCAGCGAACAGTTTTAATCTATAGACAGCGCTAACAACTGTAGCGGTGGCCGCTATGGGTCTGTGATGACACCCTCTGGTTATCCTCATTTACTGAAATATGAGCACAGTGCTGAGCATCAGTGATTAGTTAGCCTGAAGGATGCACACACACACAAAAACTCACACACACTAACATCAATGTGTGGCCGAACAGAGCAGCTCAGATTACAGCGCACAAGGCGAGTGTGACTTTATTTTCTGCCATCATATCACTCCTCTATATTTGTTGCTATATTAACGCTCCGAAATGTCACCTACAGCTCCTTTAAAATCTCTGTAAAAAAAAAATAGCTGTGATAATTCTTTGTGGGTTGTTACTATGAGCAACATGTTTCACATTACACATAGTCATTTGGTCAGTTGTTGATATAATAATATTAAGTAGTGCAACTTTAAATTTATCCTTTGACACCTGTTTTTTCTTGCACTGCATTCAATGCATTTCACAAGCTATTTTGACCCTTTAAAACCTGAGCAAATTGGTTTCATTTCCTTTGAAAACATGGACAAAAAAGCCATGGCCAACTTGCCAAGAAATGTCCCACAAAATCACAATAAAAACTAGTAAAAGGTGACAAGAAAAAATTATTTTTAAAAAAGCCAAAAATCATCCAAAAAATAGTGGAAAATGTCCAGAAAAAAAAAAAATAAAAAAAAAAATATAAAAATATATATATATATATATATATATATATATAATATATGTCATTTTCCTTTTTGTTTTTTTTCTGTTTATTTTCATGTAATTTTCATGAAACTTTTTAATGAATGTTTTTTGCATCTTTTTTAACAGAAATTAAACCAATTTGCTCAATTTTCAAAGGCTTAGTCAGTTTGCTATATTTTACTGTATGTGCTCAACTGTGGAAGCAGAGCATATGTAGCATTTATTGTTCTGAGAGTAATGTAGGATCTGCATCGTTTATACTTTCATTCAAATTTTTCCGACATCTCTTAGTTACATGCTCTTTTCTCTTTGAACTACATGAAAGCACTCAATGTGTGCAGCAAAATTACTCAAAAGTATTGATGACAACATGCGAGTGAGGCATAATGTCTGTATTGCTGTTGCTTTTTGGAGGGAGATGTTTGTGCAGCAGACTAGCCCTTCCCGCTCAGTTTGTTTTTTAGATATTGTTAA
The DNA here is from genome assembly GCF_008729295.1 of Plectropomus leopardus. NCBI lineage: Eukaryota > Metazoa > Chordata > Actinopteri > Perciformes > Serranidae > Plectropomus > Plectropomus leopardus. The sequence goes on from NC_056478.1 coordinate 19,159,782, forward strand.
GGAGGTCAGGTGGAGGTGGTTCTCGAGAACACAGGTAGCTTTAAAAAGCACAGTGCAACCACAGGTGGCATGAGAAGATGGAGGACAAAAATGATTCAATGTTAGATCTGGCTGTACAAGAAACCTTCCACCTACACTGCTACATCTGAATGTGTGATTTAGAGTCTATTTTCTCCGCTGATTTTCTGGCTCGCTGTGAACATGAAGCTACAGCTCCTTTTGGAATGGAGGCATTGGCGCAGATACTGGGAAGTGCGGAGATGAAGGGGGGGCGTCTGGGTCTGGCTTGGCAGCGCGGCGCTATAGCAGTTAATTAAAGCTGCTGGTCAGGTATTTAGGTTTGGGAGTGGGTGTGCAGAGAGGTCACATGAAGTCATCATCTCGTGGGTAGTAGTGACTGTGAACACTTTATTTGCTGATAGTGACTCTGAATGTTGTTACATTAAGAGGATTCATTTCATGATTTGTTACAACTGGGCACGAAGCATTTTTGTCGGTGATGCATTTGATAAATCTCGTGCTAAGATGTCATCCTGCTGGCCGGCAAATCAAAGCCTACATATTCAGCGAAGCACTATATGAGTGTGTGATTATGTCTCATGGTTTGTTTTCCCCTGGTTACAGATAATGTGATTTCAACAGAACAATAGGCGTAGATGTTTTTTTGGGGGGTGGTGCAGAATTTAGAACATGAGCATTTGTCCCACCTCCAAGGGAGAAGATATTAAAGAAGCGAAGGACTTTCATTTTGTCGAACTCAAACACAACAATGTTTGATAATAAATTAAAGTAAAGCAGAAATTCCCTACCTCTAGTTAAATAAAGATTAATAATAATAATAATAATAATAATAATAATAATAATAATAATAATAATAACAATAATAATAATAATGATAATAATAATAATAATAATAATAATAATAATAATAATAATAAATAATAATAATAAATAAATAAATAAATAAATAAATAAATAAATAAATAAATAAATAAATAAATAAATAAATAAATAAATAAATACAGATACTCTTTCCACACTGAACCAAAGACTGAAATGGTTTAAAAAACAACTATTTAAATAAATGCATCACCAAGTCAAATTAAGTGCTGTGCAGTGGCAATAGGTAAAATTCATTGTAATAAATAATCAAGGTGAAATAAATAGGGAAACAGATAAGTAATAAATAATCAACGTATGTAATCTTAAAAACGATCTCATCCAGATACACATAAAAGACAGTAAACTGGGACAGCGAATTCAGCTTGTAAATGGCAGCAGGGATAAAAGAACCCTGCCATGTGTTATTTTTGTGGCATAACATTAAAAAATGAGTTAAAAAAAACTAGAAACTTTCACAGGATGTTGCAATTTTGCAATACAAAGTATCCTCATACTACGGTTCGTATGAAACCCTTCGTATTAGCAACCCCTGAATAACCTCAGCAGCCGCGGGTTCAATTCCCGCCTCGGCCCTTTGCTGCATTTTCTCCCTCTCTCTCTCCCCCTTTCAGTCTTTCCTATTCATTAAAGGCATAAAAGCCCTCAAAAATAATCTTTTTTTTTTTGAAGAAGAAGAAGAATTATTTCATATTCAATAGCAAAATGGCCGGTAATTACTTTCAAAAGATTGCAATTTTTCAAATTGTGTTTACAAGAAAACAGCCATATCAAGACAGAAGACCTTGGATATCTCATGATCTGTTCATTTTCATGTTAACAATTAATTAAATTACTGTGTGTAATTTGAAACAACAAATCCATAGACATGTCTGCTCATCGTCCCCAGGGTCTGTCAAACACAGAGATTCAACTTTCAGACGCACCACAGAAATAAACTTCCAAACCATTTGAGATCTGTCCCCAACTTTGTTCTATTAAACTGAGGCTTTTCTGTTTATCACCTCTTTTTCTGAGGTCATTAAATGATGTAGCATTAAGTAATTAACATTAAATCCCTTTTTTGCTTTATTCTTTTATGCTTTTTTCTTTTCTTTTTCATTAATTGTCTTATATTGTTTTATATGTTTTCTTTTGTATGTTTATGCTTATGTAAAGCACTTTGAATTGCCCTTGTGTCTAAAACGCGCTATGTAAATAAACTTGTCTTGCCTTTTAAGGTAATCAGTAGAAATTAGTGTCAGCAGAGGATATTGGAAGTAAAACTGTAAGTTGTGTTTTCTGTTTCAGAAGTATGAAAACCTTTCTTTTAATAGATGTTGTTTCCCACAAGCCCAAGACCTTTGCCGGCTCAGGTTGACCAGCTCACGGGGAGGGGCCAGTTTAGTCGCCATGACGGGTCTAGATATGGCAGGACAACAACGTCGATATCTTCAACACTTTGCAACTTACACCAAAACAATCTAGACCGACAAAAACAGCACTACAGGTCAAAGGAAACATATATATATATTTCTGATTTAGGGGTGAACTGCCCCTTTAATAAATAAGTCTTTATACTCCCAACACTCAAGGCTATTTTTTACAGGTATTTCTTATATTCTTCTCTGGGTGTTGCCAGTGGAACTGTACAAATTCAAACGTGCACAGTGTGAGGGTCACAGGGGGATTCAGCCCGCTCTCTCATGTGAACATGAATGAGCCATTCTGTCTTTGTCTGTCTGTACCTGTCCTCATCAGAGCACGTCTCTGTCTTACTCCTTCTTTCTCACTTTCCTACACACAGATACAGTTTTATCACCCTGACGCCCAAACATTCAGTCATTTACTCTCACATACACTGAGACACACACACACACACACACACACACACACCATATGGCCGAATGTCAGACAGCTGCAAGACCTGGAGTAATGTGATGTGGGATTGTGTTGCAGAAATGATGATGATGGGCTTCTGCTCACATCAACACCAAACCCCCTCCTCGTGAACATATATTTGTGTGTGTGTGTGTGTGTGTGCGCGCGTGGGTGCTATGTGTCAGCGTGCAAGTTGACTTGTTATTCTGTACGTGTGTCTGTGTGTCACTCAGCCGTGTGATAGATACTGAGCTGTCATATCTGTCAAGCAGACAACAGTCCTGCATGCATATTCATCATTATGCTGATTTTCACCCAAAAAGCTTTTAATGACTTCACAACATTAACAACTCAGATGAGGTGATGAACAAAAGCTTCGCAGCTTTTTTTTCCCCCTGTAATTATTTCTGAGAAAACCCCATCACTGACGACTTATGATGAATTATTATTACTGTTAATTTCCTGTGTGCACTAAATTTGTGTGCGCGGGTGATAAAACTGTCAGGGTTTAGCAGTAAAGTGGCTTCTGGCTGTTTAAAGTAATCAAGTTATTTTAACAAAAGTGACCACCAGATGGCAACTTTATTATTCTGTGGTAACAAGTTGTTCTGTATATTGTTGTAAATATTTCTTAAGTAACACTATAAGTGATTAATATCTCTGTCACCATGACACATTTTTTAAGTGCCTCACACTCTGAAAGTAGACTGACAAACTGAGGAGTAAAAACAATATAATAGAGTAAACCTGCCACCTAGTGGTCACATTAGGAAGTAACAGATGTTTCTCAGTTCATTTGCTGCCAGTATCACTTCTGTCTACAGTATTTCATGCTGTGGAACATTACATTGAAAATCTCTCTTACTACTTTTTATGTGATTTGGTATGCATCCTCAGTATCATAATATTAACCCTTTAAAACATGAGCAAACTCTTAATTCTTTCAAAAACATGAAAAGAAGGCAATGAGCAACTTGAAGAGAAATTACCCAAACATTAAGAAAATATTAGTAAAAAGTTAGAAAAAAATAAAAATCAGCAACAACATAAAAATTAGCACAAAATTGAAAAGTAATAGAACAAAAACAGGAAATGACCAGAAAAGTGCTAAAATAAAATTTAAAAAAGTTGAGTTAGTTACTAAATATACTTTTCCCCACTGTACCCTTATTTTAAGGGTACAGTTTATTTGATTATGAAAATAAAAATATAATTTGGGGAATTTTTTTGGATCATTTTCTGATCATTCTCTCTCTGTTTTCTGAGCTAATTTTCAGGCAATTTTCTTGTCACCTTTTAATAATTTACTGTAATTTGCAAGTCATTTTATGCCAAGTGGCTGATTGCCTTTAAAAAATAAAAATCACATTTCAAATGTTTAAACAGCACAATCAAGACTGCTCAACACCACAACTGCAGAGATATTACTGAACTGCCCATGCAAAAAAAGGAATTTGGAATAAATGTGTTGAATTTAGCCTCTTAGGAAAATCTCACACATCAAATTTTACCTCTGAATTCACCTTTTGATTATTTTATAAGACCTTTCTCACAGTTTACTTAAACATACATACAGAATTAAAAAAGGGTGAATAAAGAGGATCCTTCATGTGTTTTCTGTGGATGTTTTCTGGAAAAATTGATTTTTAAGATGAAATTGAGGAGTACTAATGGTTTGCATGTTTCAAATTGTGTCTTTTCTTGTCTCAGTCTCAGTTTTTTTGGGGCCTGGTCACGAACGTTAACCCTGACCTGTTTAGAGAGCTCCTTTGTCTCTATGGTGCTGTTTGCTTGGTGCTGGGTCTTGTTTAGTGTTGCTGCAGACGCTGGGGACTTTCAGAACAGGTGTGTCGGTACCGAGATCATGTGACACTTTGATTACACACAGGTGGACTTCATTTGACTAACTGAGTGACTTTTGAAGCTCATTGGGAGCACCAGAGCTTATTTAAGCATCAGTCCAAAGTGCATTAATATATATGCATGCACCACTTTTTAGTTTATTCAGTTTATTTTCTAATCATTTAGCAATTCAAATGTTTTTCACTATAACAAGGAAGCTATTTTTTTTCCAAAAAAAAAAAAAAAAAAAGAAAAAATAGTGTCCAGGCTGCCTTAAAATTTAAAGTTGACTGAATTTTAGAGGACCAGTTGAGGTCATTTTGAAATTATTCAACTTGTCAACTCAAATTTTGTCAACTTAAAAATTTAAGGCAGCCCACACACTAACTTTTAGAAGCTGAAACTAATAGTTTATTTCTACAGTGTAATATAACAAAACTGGAAAATTACCAAGCGAGGTGACTTTTCTTGTGAGACGCAGTATATCATGGCACATATCAAGATACAAGATTACCTTATCTTCATATTGCCCATCACTGCATATCAGTACTTTAAAAATATTCTTATTCAGGTATTGGTTTCAGCCATATTACCCAGTCCTAATTTGATGTTTTTTTCCCCCATTATTTCATTCACCACCACTACACATGCAATTTAATACACTCTACTTTCAGGGAAAGGATCCTGAATTACAGGCAGGATAAGCATGGATGTGCTCTCGCCTGCCTGGTTTCACATGTAAATAAAAATACTCCAGTAAATGTGCACATCATCAATAACTCATACCCTAATGCACGGCTCAGGAAAATAAGACAATATTTATAAACCAATAACCAATATCAGGGTTTCCACAGCTTGAGAGTTAGATGTAAGACTTAAGAATTTTAAATGTCATTTACAATTAAATTGAAATCTAATTTTACAAAAGAAGAAAAGGAAAGAAAATTAAAGTTTAAAAAAAACATGGGGAGAAATTAATTACTTAAAGTTAGGGATAATTTAAGAAAGAAAGAAATCATCACAGTTTTCTCAGGTTTTAGAGGGTTCATGTATGAATTAGGAGGATGTGCACAGCCAACAGCCCATAGTTTTTGTATTGTAGTTGAGATCGTGTTCTCCTCAGACATTCAGTACTTGCTACTTCCACACAGCGCCACAGTGTTTATTTTGTACTGTAGGTCTCCACATAACCAAGAAGACACACTGGCACGGAGTCATATATCTGCAAGTATTTATTCATAAACATCTGACATCTTTTCTCCAAGAATAACATGTTGCATTTTACATGTTTGCATGTAATATATTTCCACAAATACAAGTTGAAGAAGTCTAAAAGAAAGAAAAATAGTTCTTGAAAACGACAAAGATACATTGTGTATCTAGAGCTTAGTCCAGAACATCATTCAGTACAACATACTGCCATTTCACACAGTGCACAGATTAACAACTGTTTTTGAGTAGCATTTAGTATTACTATGTTGCAAAAAAAAAAAAAAAAAAAAGTAGCCAAAGTTTGTCCGATGATGGCCATTCTGTTTAAGTCTCAAACAGGCAACTCTGGTCAAATGCTATACTTGTATTACTGTCAGTTGATTATTAACTTCACTGAAGTTGCGATAAAAGAAAGGAAAGAAGAGTGGATTGCATGCAAAACTCTCGCTTGTCCCTTTTAAAGTCTGAGGGGAGGAAAAGAAGAAATAGCATCTCCACTGAACTCTGTACAAAACAGTGAGAAAAGGACAAAGTGACCAAGACATTATTATCTTCACAGAGGGAATATTTCAGACCATCTAAATTATCACTGCAGACTTTTTTACACAGCCCCCTAAATGGTAATACATTAAATTAATGGCATGTCCCCATGACTCTATCGACCTACGATTCTTTGTAAAATCTGGTATGTACAATGCAGCGGGCAGTTATCAAAGCATCTGTACTTTAAGATACTTTCTCTTCAAAACAAAGACTAAAAAATGAAAAATGTCTTCACTTTTGCTACAGGGAAATCATTTTGTCCTCAGTGTTTCCCTCAGTTAACAACTTACACTGGCGCACTTAAATGAAACGATCAGAATGAATGTGTGGTCTCACATGGATGACATTACAATATCTGCTTAAAAAACAAAATAACAAAATTGCTGCATATTTTTAAAAAATGTTTCATCGCATTATGGTAGTCGTTGCAAGCATGGATGAATTATCAGGGGATCCCCGGGCCTTCATCTGCAAAATGTAACTAAAATTATCGCAACAAGGTAGAAACTCAAAATGACAATGAGCAGATGCAAAGCAATTGTAAAGACACACTTAATAACAAACAGGGACAAAAAACAACAACAAAAAAACTCAAAATGACTCAGTAGAGACACAAAATGACTACAGAGATGCGAAAAAGAAAACAAGAGGCAAAATGACCACAAAGAGACATGAAATGAAAACAAAAGGGTCAAAATAACTACAAAGAGACAGAAAACAAAACTTAAAAAGGAGTAAAAATAAATAATAATTGGTGCTCCTCAATTATAAAAATAATAATAAAGAGACACAAAAAATAACTACGAAAAAAAAAATTGACCACAGAGGCACAAAATGAAATCCAAAAAAGGGACAGAATAACTTAAGAGACACAAAATGACAAAAAGCCCACTCAAAGTAACAAAACCACTACAGAGGCAAAAAATGGGAATAAAAAATGACTTAAAAGAGACACAAAGCAACTACAAAAAGATGCAAAGTGATAACAAAAGGGGCAAAACGGCTACAAATATACACAAAATGAAATAAAAGGGGGAAAAAACAACCACAAAGACAAACAAAACAACAGAAAGAGAGAAAACCACCACAAAGTCTGTGTGTCTCACTCCTGTGTCGTAGAGGTGCTGGAGCCTTTTTGCAAGTCTGTGCTCAGGGGCCCACGATTGCAAGTGCATTACAACCAAAAACAAAAAGAAGAAGAAGAAAAGGCAGTGAACTACCTTAACACCGAACACCTCGCCAGTGCGTGTGCGGTTTGTCACATGCACGTAGCTCCCTCTAGTGGTCCGATCTTCACACTACATCCGATGCTCGGCTGCAGAGAGGCTGCAGGTGCATCAAAGGAAAACACTGAAGGGGTGGATAAAGGCCAAATGTAATCAATCACATTGTTGATCTGCCAGCCCTATGATCAATATCAGAGACAGCGCTTGGAAAATAATGTGGAATACAACATTGTCAAAAGTTTCAAGTCAGTGGCGGACGATTCCAAGTCATTCTGCGTCCCCCAGGTCAGGACTCTGTACAAAGTCTGTAAGAAAAGGTGATGAAATCTCCATTTCCAGCTCTACTGGAAGTTTTGACTTTTCAACCATATGTCAAATTCAAAGTTAGTGGTGGGCAGGGGTTTGCATTTGTTTACATCAAATACACGCTGAACTGAGCAGGAATTAGTGCTTCAGACAGGTGGTTCCCAACTGGTGGGTCGCGGGTCCATTCTGATTTCACTGTGAATTTGCAGCACAGAGCTTTTGTTCTGAAGTGTGGTTTCCTACTGTAGAGTTTAAGAGTTGTTTAGTTTTTTTTTCTTCTGAGAGCAGTAACAATTTTCTTTTCTTTTTTTCAAAAATAAGAACCAGCCTAAGTAGCTGTTCTTTACTTATTAGAGGAGGGGGGTCGCTGTGTTTTTTTTGTACCTCCTAAAAGCTACAAATATTTTTCAAGGACAGTCAGAAATGTGAAAATCCAGTGATAATTTCTGTTTCTACAGTTTCTGGCGGTGATGAATGGCGTCATTTTTAGTGATAATTATCCTGGCAGGCCTGTTTGGAAGGCATGTTTTCTTAGAAAAATTACCAAAAATTTCCGAGGATCAAAAAACTGGCAAAAAAGTTTAGTGGAAAAGGAAATCACCTCTGAAGAAAAATTACCATTTATAAAAGAAAGATAAAAAAATCCTTGTCAAAATGTTTTAAAGAATTTTTTTTACCAAAAATTTTTTTGTAAAATAAAACGTTCTTAAAAATCAAAAAAAAAAAAAAAAAAAAAGCCAAAATTTTAAAAGGGAAAAAAACTTTTCAAAGAGAACGACACCTGTCAAACCTATGGGCCTGCAGGTTTGAAAGACGTGTTTTAAAAATGTGGGCAAATTTTTTTCTTTCAGCGGTTCAGCTAAACCCCCAATATCCTCAAATCTTAGGAATGTCCTTGGTTTTAACTAATTGCACTTTATTCTTGCAACATGTTTTATCTTACTCTGCTTTAAGCCCTCGTGTTATTTACAGGTGGTGAAATAAAATCAAATATGTGGTCATCTCTCTTGCCCATGAAGAAATCTGGACCCGGTGGCTGGACCAGTTGGGAACCACTGTTTTAGAAAATGAACATTATGTCCCACTGAGGGACACCTTGACATCTGGACCCTTCAGTTGACTAATCCACAGCACACTTGGCACTGTATGACAAAATGTTTCCACCTTTTGTCCTTGAAACTGCTCTCAAATGGCTCGTTAGCATTTTTTGGCAACGCTCATGCGAAACAGAGAAACACGGCTGGTTTCAAAATCGCAGCCCGATGTTCCTCTCAATTTCGACAAAAAGGAGCAACATTTTGCCCGTAGTGTGCAAAGTGTCTGGTGACAGCAGACGAACTTGAACTGTTTCTTTAACACCAGCAGCCTTTTCCTTGGTCGTGCGGCGCGCCGTCACAGAGTCCCTCCTCTTCCTCCAGAGCAGCAAGATTAATCTCGTCATTAATGGACGTCCGGAGAAGATCCAGGTCCTTTTTATTGGCTGACAGCACCTGTTCAGCCAGTCGTGTGAAAGTCTTGAAGGGGAAACACAGCCCACAGATTAGAAAAGAGAGATAAGACGTACTGTGAGCGGGAAAAGAGGCCCTCAGAGCTCAGCGGTAAGAGCACTGTTCACTGGAGCCTGACTCTTTTCAACGTCACTCTGTCAGTGAATTTTCTTAATAAAGTTGAATCTGATCTAATTTATTCATAATCATGACCCAGATATGGAAACGTAGCTATCTCGTTGGCAGCTGTACGTCAGAGTTGTCACCATATTGGAGACTCGCCTATAAACGCATGCAGTAAATCAGAGGAGCTACAGTCGTTCTGGATAAAAAAGCATTATACCCTCATTTTTTTTCAACTGATCGCGTCGAGACGTTTTTTTATATTCAAGGATTTATGATCTATGTGTAGTAGGGATGAAAAGTTTTGTCACCGTTTAAGTAGAATCATGATTTTTAGGTTATAATTGCGTGGACTAAACCACCGATGTGGTTAAAGGTAAGTCATCATCATAAATCAAAATTTTAAAAAAATCAAGTTTGTCAAGTATGAATTTGGTTAATTTTAAGACACTGAATCAGAAATATTTATAATGTGAATAAAATACTAATTGTAGAAAGTATAAATAAGATTAATAAATAAGAATATGAACTAAGATTAAAAAACAAATAAAAACATGCGCATTATGCTTCAATGTCACACTAATATGTAAAATGTTTTTTAAAAAAGTAAATTAAGTATAATATAATAAATGTGTAAAGTGTTAAAAAAAAATCAAAACATATGCCTTATGCTACATGACAGTTTGCAAAACTAGTACAGAAATGTTTAAAAATATAAGAAATATGTGCATTTGCTACAATGCACAGCACAATATATACATAAGTAGGAATAAGAATTAAAAACAATATTGAGGTCTTCCTTGGTTAAATACTTGAATAATAATTTTTGAAATGCTGACATATTGCTGCAGTGGGCCGACCGTATACATATGCACGTCTCTGCTAATGACTGCATGCATTGCTTTGATGGCGTTACTAACTTGTGCATGGCTATAAATGCTGTGAGCTCCTCTCACCTCTGTGATATTTTGGTTGGTGAAGGCACTTGTCTCAAAGAAGTCCATCCCATAAGCCTTGGCCAGCTGCAAGACAGAAAACAGTGACACGTTTCACTTTGCTGTTTTGGTCTTTTTGAATTAGCAGCAGAGACTGACTGACTCGTTATTTCCTCTCTCGCACAGGTGCAGCGTGATCCGTCGCCTGTCTGCTTTTAATGGAAACTGTGAGGCGACGTGAGGCGAAGCATGAGTCTGAGGTCGGCTCGATGCGTCAACAAACGCCCGACTGAAACTGAAGACAGAGGTGTCCTACATTGTGGTGAATTTGGAGCCAAAGTTTCTACCAGAGCAAAAAACAAGAAGGAGCATGAACTTTTGCTGAATTCTGAGCAACTTTTTATTTTCATTTTTTTACTAAACTGAGAGAGCTGGAAAAGCTGTTTCCTCCTGCTTACAGTCTTGATGCTAACTGCCTCCAGTTTGATATTTAATAGAGACAGAGAGAGACTTTATTGTCCATCTCAGTGGAAACGTGTCCTTGGCTTTGCTCAGACGCAGCAAAGATACATACAAAACACATAAAACAATACAACATTAAAAATGCACAAATATTCAATATATGTAAATATAAATACACCATAAAATATCTAACAGAAGAAGTAGTTTTCCCTCATATGAATATTCGGTGTTCATCGATCTACTACTGAAATAGGTTTTAACTGAACTTTGAGCCTATTATTTTCTTACAGAACCCAAACTGACCATAAAGGCTGCAGGCTCCTGGTAACTAATATAACTCAAATAAAAACCAGAATCATAATTTTGTATTTTAGAACATCTTTTTTTTAATCCATCGTTTTTGAACCCATGTGAAACAGTAAGAACAGAGCCGGTGACGGACCCACCTTGATACCTTGCTCTGTGGCCACCTGCCTCTTGTCCACCTCATCTGCTTTGTTCCCGACCAGGATCTTCTGGACCTTTTCAGGAGCGTACTGCGGGGGTTTTGCCATGTGAATACAAAAGAGATGAGGACATTTACCGATAAGGAACTGTAATAATAAAAACAACGTGAAAGAGACAGGAAGAGAGAGAGATTTCAAATGTCAAGAGACTGCAGAGTGGAGAAAACACAGCGCTCAGGAAATGAGACCTAAATTAAAAGTAAATGGGAAGCGTGCCAAGATCAATAGAGTGTATATTCAGACAGACACATAGAGGAAATTAGGTCCGTAATGACTAAATGAATAGAATAAAATCATTTGGGAAATGACAGAGGGGAAGCAGGACAGACGAGACTGCTTTATGGAGACTCAGAGACGGTTCAAGAATGTGACTGCAAGAGGAAAAAATGATCGCCGTCTAATGTTTATGACGACACGTTTAAAAATAAGCTGAGAGATATTTGGAAATGAAGATGATAAACAGAGCAAAGCAATATCTGTCAGGCCAGAGCATTTGGTTTTTATCACACCACGTCAGGCAGCTGTTGTCTGCCAGCGTGAGGTGTCTGCACAGTAAGTAGTTGTGTCAGTTTTGCCCTTTTCCACAATGTGGGGAAAAAAAAAAAAGTCTGTTGATCTTAAATCTGCGATCTGTGCGTGACTCACCTCATCCACATCACTGGCCCACTTCATGATGTGTTGGAAGGATCGCTCACTCGTGATATCATACACCAGGAAGATTCCCTGAGGAGAGATGTTCGAGGATTTAAAAAAAACAAACAGAGGATTTCATGTTGCAGCATGTTTCAAAACGTGTTGATCCATAAACGCAGCGTTTTAAAGTCGGGACATTTGGAAACATTAATATGATTCTTGTATTAAATCCAGACCGCCACTCAGAAAGTTGGCAGCCTTTACCAACAATTCATTTTACAAGGACATTATAAGACACTGGCTGATTTTTTATTGCACAAAACAGGAACAGGACACAATTTGATTGTCATTTTCTGGTAAACGCACAATTCAATTTTGAGTCAGTTTAACCTCTTTAAAAGCCAAAAGCAAAGTCAAAATTCAGCAACGTCGGTGTCGTACTTGTTGTGTTTGGCCTCGGAGAGCTACTCGTAACATCCTCCACACTGACTACAGCACTGCTGTGACACTGAATCCTTTAACAATTTTACTTTTATTGATGTTTTAAAGTTGCTACATGCAGCAACTTTGATCCATGAGAGATCCCTTTAAAACCTGAGCAAACTGGTTTGATTTCTTTCAAAAACACGGGAGACAATGAGCAATGAAATGACTCCAAAATAAACCGGAAAATTAGTTTAAAAAAACCCTAGAAAAGTACTGTAAACTTTGGAAAAACAAACAAACAAAAAAAGAAAGAAAAGAAAACAAACAAGGCAAACAAGGTTAAAATTTATTACAATTATTTTTAAAAATTATTTTTTAAAAAATCTGTAATGTAATTATAATAGTTATGAATACAGTTTTTCCATAGATGACTCCACTACCTTTTTTAAGTATTAAAATAATTTATAAATCTAGTAATTTCTTACAATTTGTGGAACTTAATTTCTTTTTACCAAACTGCTCATTGCCTTTTTTTTTAAATGTTTTTGAAAGAAACCAAACCGATTTGCTCAAGGTTCAAAGGGTTAATAGTTCATCAAAGCACCTGATGAACTATTAACCTGTACATATTTAATTTCGGAGATAAATTTGATTACATTTTTTTATTCTTCTCTGTAGTACTGATATTACTTTAGAGGCATGCTTCACCCACAAAATGATTATTTTTATATTAGTTATTTCAAATATGTCACGTTGAAAAGGCTCCATGTTTAACAGTAACAAAACTAAATAATACAATAATACTAATAATAATAGAATAAAACCATCCATTTACAAACTCTCGCACAATTTGTGCAGTATAATTCAAATCTCCTTTATCCAGTTGTAAGATCAGATCTTGACAAACACACACATTTTTTCTACAGCCTTACTGTCTGAATGCAGACCCTTTTAGTCCAATTCATTAAAAAACATTTGCCAACTTTTGTGTTCTTTGTTCACTGTGGAGGCTGGCGAGAAAAACAACATTTTCATGGGAGATTGCTGTAAAGACGATCATTTTTTTGGGGTAAACTCATCAGTTAATGTGTGTAAAATCAGCTGCGGCAGCAGTCCGTGGAGGACAGCTGGTACCTGTGCTCGTCTGTAGTACTGCTTCGTGATGGTCTGGTATCTTTCTTGGCCTGCAGTGTCCCTGAAAAAATGAGAAGCTTAAAAGAACATCAACACCCACAGAAACACATTATGTGAGATTACAATATGACAACACAGCCACCAGGGTAGTGGCCAGGATTTATAGAAATACTCGGGTTGTTATTCCCCAGTGCACTCCTTCTTAAAATCATGCTTGTGGGGACCTAAATGTTTTCTCTTTTCAGTTTTAAATACCTTTAACTTTGTGTCATTCAGATGTACGTCCACACTGTTTATCCTACTGTGCGATTCCCTAAAGAAATCTAATAAAATGACTAAATGTTCTTTTCTATTGGCCTTATATTCACTTCAGAGTATTAAAGAGTTCACATTTAACTGGCATTTTTTATCCTTGATTTGCAATTACAGCAGCCTAGATTATTATGGCATGGACACAAATGTATCAGATTTGTCAGCTAAACTTTCATTTTGTTCATGTTCATTAATTTTTTTAACATACTGAGAAAGCTAATACAATTGAGTAAATGTTCTTCTTTTCTTCATATTCACTTCAGAGTACTGAAGTTCACATTTACTCGGCATTGTTCATGTTCCTTGATTTGCAATTACAGCAGATTATTAGCAGATTTGTCATTTTAACAGTAATTCTGTGAACTCTACTCCTGCATCATATAGCAAAAAATAGGTTTCAACACTGGTAATGCTGTTTATCCCAAATTCCTACACTACCTTTGTTATGTAATTTTATTAAAATAGTTACATCAGATCATTTTGTCTCTTTTTAGGTGTCAGGAGTGAAAATTAGTCAGCAGTATTTGTTGTGTTACAGTTTCCGAATGATGAAGACAGTTGGACAACAGATGCAAAATAGGATGTAGGCTCTAAAATAGCTTGAAAAATAGTGCATGTAGCTGCTGTAATTGGGGGAAAATGCCCCCCAGACCCTCCAGGTTTGAGCTGTGCCTTGTGTTGTAATTTTTATTAGCAAGTGTGCATGCAAATACTCTGGCTACATCAATATCCTTTTTTAAATCACCTTTGAAGACCTCTGTTTATTGAAATATTTTTACTTTAAAAGGTCTACTTCATTATTATAGTGTGCCTTACTCCTGAAATAGCACTGAAATCTTTCACTGCTCTGTTTTGATTTTAAATTCAACCATTGTTTTTACATTTTTCTTTTATATTTTTTTCCCTGTGTGTTGATTTAATGTTTTTCTTTTGTATTGTGTTTTTAAATTTGTCCTCTGTGTGTTTTTTTGTGTTTTAAGTGTAAAGCACTTTGTAATGTTGGTTTTGATAAGTGCCATATAAATAAACTTTATTATTATTATTATAATTAAACAGACTAAACTAAATAGCGACCCTTACCCGCTAAAGATCAATATATTAGCATATTCAGTGTGAGCGTGTTAGCTCACGATCACCTCTGTGCCCAAATTCTGCCTCACAGAGACGCTAGACCAGTGCAATATATATTGGATGAGACATGTTTTTTAAAATGTGACGGTAAAAATTCGACCTTTAGGTTTTGAAATTCTTGAATTCTCCAGTATCATAAAACAATTACACTGTAACTAAGTTTAGGAAGTTTAGGATCATGGCTCCACTTTATAAAAGCAGGTTTATAGCAGGCGACAAAGTCCAGTCTCCTGCACTAAATTATTTAATTGACCTAAGAGTAGGTAAATGTAACTGTATTAAGTCTAAAACTAGATGAATCGATCAATTTGCTCAGGTTTCAAAGGGTTAATCTTGGGGTTAAAGCAAATATTACAAATGAATAATATCCCCTTTATCAGATCTACTGTTGTGTAATATCTAATGACAGTTTTTTTCATCTCCTGCATGAAGCCTTCCAGCCTGGCGCCTCATGCCGCTGTCTTACCATATCTGTATCCGCACTTTGATACCATCTATTAGCAGTGTCTTCATTTTGAAGTCGACTCCTGCGAGAGAGAAAAGATAGGAAATATTACATTCACAGAGGAACTTTACATGTATTTGATATTCGTCCAGACCCGTGAGCGCCGTGTTCAGACTAAATGTTCTGAATCTTCTCAGAGGCGTTTGCACTTTCCACCCAGTCATTGACTGAAATCAATTAACCCCGCGTGTCTTTTACAGACGGAGGTTCACCAGTGTCTGCTGCAGCTTTGCTACATCATAGAGGGCATTAACGCAACGAGAGCCACATCATCGCTGTATAATCAGCCTGTTCGAGGATGGGGCTAATGATCCAGCCAGCCGAGTCCTCGTTTAGCTCAGTTCTTTGCATCGATCACACGGGAGGTGAAATAAGCGAGAAGGGCAAAACGATGGAGGAAGAGATGAGAGAAGAGGAGCAGAGCTGAGATGGGGATCATTAGCCCCATCCTCGAACAGGCTGATTATACAGCGATGATGTGGCTCTCGTTGCGTTCATGGATGGAAAACCACAGGCGGGGCCAATTTTTTATTTCTATCAAGTCTCACCCTGAGTTCATGAATAGATATTGACATACGTCAACAGACAGGCTGCTGATAGTTCGTATTTTGTGCTGATGCATTAAAGTATTTTTTTAATGCATAAAAAAAAGTAAATTCATACATTGATTACTTCTGCAGAAGAAAGACCATCTATTCACGGTTCAACATAGTTTAACCAGTTGGCTACTATTCTGGATTATTTTAGTATTTTAAATAATATTAATCTCTTTATTTATATACATATCTATCACGCACACTGACTTGTATATATTAGCTAAAAAATATTTAATATGGGCTTTTACATAAGAAAATTTAAAACTAGATTTTTCTGTTTTCTGTTCTATATTTATATTTTTTACTTTATTTTTTATTTTCCTTTTTATTTAATGTTTAATTTCCCTTACATTGAGAGCAAAGCTAACTGAAGTCAAATTCCTTGTCTGTGTAAGCATACTTGGCTAATAAAGATGATTGTGATTCTGTTTTAGGGTTGTTCAATTTTGGCAAAAATCACAATACCAAATATTTGGGTCAGAATTTAGATTATGATTATCTAACTCAATTGACTTTGGAAGTGCATCATGCATTTATCGAACTTTAAAAAAAACTTTTCAAACAGTGTTTTTTTTTTTTACTTTAAATATAATTCAACTAAAAAACTAATTTTAAAAATGTAGAAATAATAATAATTACCTTTATTCCCAGAAATGTTACAGAGATGAATTGCTGCAAAGTTTGGAAATGGTTAACCAGCAATATGCCACAAAATATGTGCAAAGCAATTGCAAGAAACACGGCTCGGTCTGTGGCGAGGGCGCGACTTGCTGCCATGTGGGAGTGGTGCTTAATCTGTTCATGCTGAGGACACAACTCTGTTTTCCTCAATGATAGCTACAACCCTGAGCATCTAATACCACTAAAATAATCCTTAACAATAGCAATAACAAACATAATCATGGACTTGTTAATAAGGTACAATTAAAATGCCCAAGCAGAAGAGTTTGAATTTTTACCATTTAAATATGCCAGTTTAAGCATTAGCTCAGTCTCTGCTGAATTCTTTTCTTCGTGTCTCTTTTCTCCATGACTGTCTCCTCAGACTAATGCATCCAAGTCGAAGAAAAGCAAACCCACAGGCTTCTACAGACCACACTAATCCCAGAGAAATCAATTAACAGTTCATCCCAATTAACCTGACACTCAACACCCATGTCACAGCCGGCATCACGCTCCGAGAAAGAACTGCTGCTTTTTTTTTATAGCTGTATTTCTGCAAGGTTTGTATTCCAAGAGATTGACATAAAGAAACAGCTGACATATGTACTATAGCTAGCCTGGCTATTTGCTAAAAAAAACAAAAACAAAAAAAAAAAACAAGCTGGAGTCGAGGGAAGACCCCGCGGAGTCAGGAGCTCACAGAGGCGACAGCATGACGCCTCATTTAAGTCGTGAGGCAGCCTTTGCCTTTGACGAGAGAGCATTCAGACTAAATGAAAGGTCACCATAACAATCAGTGGCTTGCTTTGCCTGAGGCTCGCGAGCAGATCATGAAATAGAGGCTGTCCTCCTGCACCATTGTCCAGCTGTAACAGCAGCATATAAAGCTCCAGTCAGGAGTCATCCATGCAAACAGCGATGATTTTAATATGAAATGCAGACCTGGACTGATGGGTTCTCCAGATGTACAGTGGGTGTCTACAGCAAGGGGGTCGTACCAAGTCTGGAAAGTTGAATATAAATCCAGATTGACTACACAGGCAAGTCACATGAGAATTAATAAAAATCAGCAGTGAGTCTCTCAGACACGAGTACATTTTGAATTATATTTACCAGACAACAAAAGATGCTTCAACCCACTCTGTCTGATTCCTTCTGTGAAACATAAATTGCATAGACAACCATGGGATTGCTCTGCATTGTTTTATAACAGCCGAGCAAAATGAGGCTGTTTGCAAACAATTAATGACCCAACAGCTGTCGTGAAGGTATAAAAAAATGTCTTAATATTCAAATTGTTCTGGGTATTGCCGTCACTACAGCAGAGGTCCCATTTGCGGCACAATTTCTCATTTCTCTCGGAGACAGAAAGATTAGAGTTGCACACATGTCCTCTGCAGCCAAGGATGTTGCATTCAAGACAACACAATCACCGGAATAATGTTGGGATTGTATGTTTCTGTAAACCATGTATGTGTAACACTTGTACATTATTATGTAGCGAACATGTTGAAATTTTGCTTTGGTTGACGTGTGATTATTCTTAGGCACAAAAACCACCTTGTTATAGTTTGGGAAAAGATCATGTTCTGGCTTAAAATACCCATTTGTTGTCGCACAATGACTGGAAATGTCAGCTATGACTCACTTAAAAATCACCTGCTTTTGGTTTGGAGGCACGACTGCTGCTGTAAATGTTGTCTTGTTAAAAACAATCATCTGCTTGCAATGGCACAATATTAGCTGGAAATACCACCAATTTTTCACAAAAGAGTACATACGTTTGGTTGTGCAATTACTGCCTGAAATGCTGCTGGTCAATAAATGACTGTTTTTGTTGTCTCCTGGTTTTGAACAGCGGTTGGCAGATTAGCAGCTGTCTCACCAATAATGCACTAAAAATCACCCACTTTTGTTTGGTGGAAATACTGCTGCTGTCTGGCTAAAAAACAACCAGTTTAAATTTGAACAGTGATCTGCAACGGTCTGCGGCTTACTAGCCGTCTTGATGAAATCTGCAAAAAACACCCTTTTGGTTTGGTGGCAAGACTTCCACTGGAAATGCCAGCAATGTCTTGCGAAAAAAACAATCACTTTTGGTGGAAGAATTACGGCTGGAAAATCTGTCTAGCTAAAAAAACGTTTTTTGTTTGTTTGTTACTATTGGTAGACATCCCGCTATGGTGGAAATGCTGCTGATGTCTCGCTAATAAAACAACTGCTTTTGGTGGCAAGACTGCAGATAAAAATGCCACTGATGTCTTGGTAAAAATCAACCGGCTTGTTCATGTTTATTGTGGACAGTTATGTTAAAAGTGGACCACAGCTGGGTCCAACAACTGTTGGCATAATTGCTGCTGGAAATGCCGCTGATGTACGCTCATTTACATGTAATCAGAGCTACATCCCTACTCACAAAATATTGATACAGAAATTCATCTGCAGGCTTACAGGCAAACTGTGAGCAAACCCCAGCTTACACCTCACACTGACTGAGGACCTAGTTTTAGGAATACTTCTGCTGTTCAGCCTAAATCACCAACACCAGCTTGAAGAAAGAAAGTCATTCTGCAGACTCCCCTCTCCTCTTCAGAGGGAGCTGTGACAATGGAGACAGGCACGATGTGCGAGGAGAGACGGCGGTTAATTTAACACGGCAGCCTTTCACAATCAGCAGTGTGAAAGCCATGTAAAACCTAATGGGTGCACACCTAAAATTGACTTGACGAATTACCAGGATGACTGTGTTCGACTATGCAAGACGGATTAGGTGGCGACACGTGTCAGCGTGCTGTAGGTAATGGCGACAGGCTCACTAATGGATGGACGGATGGATGCTCTGGCGCTGACACAAATTCACTGGGGAGCAGGTCTGTCATCCATGATGATCAGAGGACAGCCAACAACTGTCAACAGCAGTTGTCTTTGGGGCTCAGAAGGACATGGGACACTTTTTGTCCAATTATGAACTTGTTATCAATCTGGAACAATTTAGCTTTGTGTTGAGCCCCTGTATGAAATGAAACACGTATAGTGAATCATTGTGGTTATTTCATATCAAACCAGTGTTACACAGCATTTATATTGTGATTAAACACATAAATGAGCCCAGATCTCTTATCAAAGAATAAGACAAAGTGATAATGGAGAGGAAAAATCAGTTTTACTAAAAATAAAACAAAAATAAAATTTAAAAAAATGTTATTGTTTGTTATTTGTTATTCTTGAGCCTGTAAAAAAATAAAATAGTACTAAAAATACCATCAAAAGTACCGAAGCGCTTAAAAAAAAAACAGATTTACAATGGGACCTTCAACCTAAGCCTGCACAAAAGAAAAAACAGAGAAGAAAATGAGTCTGACTGATAAACAGATATATTGACATGGCTGTATATTAGGGCTAAGAATTAACAAGAACTCGCAGTACAGAAATGCCAAAGACATACGGCCGATGTTTGACATAGTTTTTTGTAACTGAAAAGTTCATTTATTGACTGTAAAATGTCCTGCTAAGTAAGGATCCTTATTAAAAATATTTGTTAATGTAAACTTCAAAATCAAAACACCAAATTCTGTTCATGTGTTGGGAAGTACTACTGCAAACATGGAAGTTGTTTAAAGCCTTTAAAGCCTAAAGTCTGACAAAGACATTTCTCTTGAGTCAGAGTCGTTTGTATCTGAAGACGACAAATTTGAAAATGTAATAAATCTGGAGTTGTGGAGTTCAAAAAAAAGTGAGCTTACCCGAGCTCTGTAGTGTCTCGTTGCAGTTTAGCAGCTCAGGGTTACATAAGGTGCTGCTAACATAACATACCTCAATCTCTGACTGAACTGATGGTGGCCAAGTAGCATTGTGGGTAATGTAGGCAACAGGTTTTGACAAGAAAGTAAATTAAAGTAAAAAAAAAGTTTTCAAAAGTATAAATACTTTGATTCTTTTTTGATACTGCATGTTTAAATGCTGATCCCAACTTGTCAAATACTGCCGCTGTGTCAGTGGACCTTCGTGTCCAAATCGGACGTGGTAGGTACCCTCCCGCGTTTGTTGTTGACGTTTTGGGACGGCATATGAATTTGCACTTGATACAAAAATACACTTCCGTTTTCACAGGACATGATTTTTTAAAGATTTTTTGGGGGGGCTTTTATGCCTTTGATTGATAGGAAAGCTGAAGTGTGAAAGGGGGAAAGAGAGGGGACGACATGCAGCAAAGGGCTGAAACCGGAATCAAACCTGCAGTCGCTGCAGCGAGGACACAGCCTCTGTACATGGGGTGCCTGCTCTACCCACTGAGCCACCTATCTATGTTCATTTTATTATGTAACAAAAGTACAGATACATTTAGAGAGAAAAAAACATCATCAGTAAGCAAACAGCGGGCTCCTGGATGAAAGTCCAGGGTTTGGTGGATCCCTGACAAAGCGGCAGTATTTGATAAGATGAGAGCCAACAGACTGGTTCAAAATGATGAGATCTCTCTTAATTATCCATTCAATAGTATAAAAAGCACTGAAGCGAAGAGACGTTTCCCATACCAGCACTGTGTGCAGGCTGTTCAAAAAATCTATTTTTTGAGCTTTGGAATTTTGTATCAAAAGACATATTGAGTGTTTTTTTATTATAAAAGCATTGAACCAAAGTTAAATTCTAGTATCGTCACAACATGACTATGACAGCACCCCTGTCTTCTTTGGAAGCTCTTTATGAGGTGATAACTGTCTGCGGAGGCTGCGACCCATGCCCGGCCCTTTGGACTAATGAGCCCGTCGAGCAGTGGCGCGCTGAGTGTGCCACCAGGCCGTGACCATAACACCACTGGGATCACCACCAGGACAGCTGCTTATTGAGCCATGATATAGGGCAAGCGCCGGTATTTTATAGGTGTTTTGACAGCCAGGTGCTCCGAGGAGCCCGGTGACGAGACTGCCGAGGTAACAGTGAGGAAGATTAAACCCAGCAGTGTGACTGAATAGCATTAATAAATCATCTCTACAGCTGCTCTTTGCCAGAGAAATGTGCTCTCTCGGGCCCAGATGAAAGTCCAATGTGGAACAGAGTGACCTGTTAAAATAAAATACCTGGACGAGCGAGGGTGGTTTAGTCTTTTAGGTAAGAATAGTCCAAACTAGTCCAGATTCCAATGAGTCTGGCTTGATTTTTATTGATATTTGAAGGCATTTTATGTGTTGTCAAAAAGCCTTGGCGGATCAGCAGTGGTGGATTTGAATGCCTCGTTCTGTAGTTTCGACTCTCTTTTGTGAGAGATAATCTTTGACACTCTGAATACAAACCCTGACTGTCCTTCAACTTCATAAGGGGTTAGAGACACGATGTGCAAGACCACAAGGTTAAACTATATTGCTGCTGTATTTCATCATGTTGTCTGTAATGACTATGCACAGTATCAATGTGAAGAGAAAATAAAAAAGCAGTTAAAGCACGAGAGAAAGGCGCCTTAAACATTCATCTAAATTTACATAAAAATGACAAATGTCTGATTATAGCAGAGGAAACAAACACTTCTGGAAGTGGGTAACCTCGTCCAATTATTTTAACTTTTGTGTATTTGAGTTCTGGGGCTCTTTTTCCATGGTTTGAGCCAAGCAAGTTCCAATTAAGCAAAATCTTGTTTAAGATGAGACTTTGTCGCAGCAGACCCTTTATTGTTTCAACATGAAAATGCTGTTGTGCACAACACGAGGTCCATGAAGCAAAAGTTTTCTGAGATTGTTGTGGAAGAACTTGACTGCCCTGCACAGAGCCCTGACCTCAGCATGATCCCACACCTTTGGGATGAACTGAAATGATGCTCTTATGGCTGAAAAGGAGCAAATCTCTGCAGCAGTGTCAAAAATATTGTGTAAAGTGGACGGTATCTACTTTTTCATACCTTTCTGAAATTTCACCTTGGTGTATAATATATGTGGTATTTGTGTGCATGGCAGTATCTACTCCCCCGCCCCAACGGGTTTGCTACGATCTGCAAGCTCTCTCAGCTTTTACAATAACCTCACAACAATGTAAGGAAGGTAATATTATTACACTTACTTTCCATATCAAACAATGAAATACAACCGCACAGCTTCTCAATTCGGGTGTTTATCTTTCACCAAACTAATACAGCTAACACTGCCTTGTCAACGCATAGTAAAACACATTTCATTCAGACTCGAGTGAAACAAAATAAAACTCAACAACACTTTATTATTTCGTCTCGTTGGTGGTCTGATGAGACAGTCCACTGTTCCAACAATCACCAACTCTGGTTTGGTTAAACTAAACCTTTAATTCACAGTTAGATGTGAAAATATGCTGTTTTCCCTCACAGTCTCTCTCCTCTTTTGACTAATCCTGTATTTCTGACAGTATTAAAAAATCACAGTCTGGATTTCTAAATACCCTGGTATAATGAAATCAGGGTTGCAAAAGAGTTTTGTGGTGAAACAATAGTATCAGAAAATACCATGGTTTCATGATATCACAGCATACATTACAATTCCATGTTTTTGTTGTTGGTTGAGCAAACACTATTATAATTGAAAGTTGAAACTTTGAATGAAAGTTTGTGCACAAACTCTGATAAGCAGTCCAGGAGGAAAGAAAATCAAGGTTCCTACAGCTTAAGGCAAGCTGGATTTAAGACTTTTTAAGAATGACTTAATGCCACATGCAATTAAATCTAAGACCAATTTTCCAAAAAAATGCAGAAACAAACACGAATTGGTATCTATTACTATGGGTTAGGAAGAATTTTGTCCAAATATTTATTGTAATATAAAGCATCATTTTTTGTGTATTGTTAATGTAAGCAGCAGTCTGTATATTTCAATTATGTTCTTTTAAATATATCAATTATTTTAAGATTTTACAATGCAAAGTCAGAAAAAATGACCATGTGTTGAAGACATTTTAATGCTACTTAAGGCCTTATTTTTTGTATTAATGATTTTGATGCCTTTTAAGACTTTTAAAGGATAATAGACAATAACAGAATACTGTAAATGTGCATATGTATGTCAGATTTTCCATCCAGTTGCCTTTTTTTCCAATATTGTTGATCAGCAAATGCACACAATATGATCAATTTTCACTGGTATACATTAAAATCTGTGATACTACCCAAGCCCGGCGTAAAGCATCGATAGAAGAGTGAAGGCAGCATGTCAATGTCCATCTTTTTAGAATAAGATGCACATCAGTCGCATACTGTTACCGAGTACTGTTTGGGTGCCCACATACTGTATCTGCATCTATTCATCAGTGCACTGTTTGCTCAGTGTATGTATTTTCTGGGTTTATTATTATGCATAGCTGCAGGGGATGCTAAATAAGACTCTTATCTGCTTTTTACTCTCTAATGTTTATACACAAACTTGAGGTGCTTGGCTGAATTCAACCCTCCATGGGAGAGAGGTCCCAGCAGTTTTTCAGATAATTAAGAGCAAAAACTGAGCGAGCGGACTGCAACAGAAACTGATAAATTATGGAGCTATACCCACGAGGAGGATACAGGAGAGAATTTATATCCCTCTGTCACCGTGAAGGTTGGGAAATTATTTATTGATCCTCTGCAGGGGAGCACTGATGGTGGTCACCTTTGATCTCTTCGTCTCTTTGGACTTTGTTTCGCTTGGTTATTCTTAAGACCTCCCAGCGTGGCTTGCACACACAGGCGGCTGCCCACAACTATTCAGTCCAATATAAATATCTGGACGCCACCGCCTGCGTCGACACAAGAGCCTGATTTCTCAGCACGCAGCTGTGGTTGTGAACACTTGGTACGCTGCAACAGTAGATTGGTACATGCAGATAAGGCTGGACCTTCGTTGTATGAAACATCAGAAGGGCTTGCAATTATATGAACATGAGGGAGAAGTGTCCAGTGGAGCGCTATAGGTGCACGACTTAAAATAGCATACTGCAGTCTCAGTAAGCCTTATGAGCATCATTACTGTTGAAGCAGGTGAAACAAAAGCCTTTGAAGTGCGCTGTGATGAGCACAAGAGTCTAAAACTTTGAGTTTGAGCCTCGTGCTGTGGCAGAGGGGCCACCGAGCGCTCGGAAATCAAGACTCTGAATTCACCATAAAAGCTTTCATGCAAACACACCAGGGGTCCAAAAAGTGTTAATAAATGATGTTAAAATGAAGAATTAATTGTGGCATTGTATTAGTTTTCTGTTAGATCTTTTCAGGCACCATCTGTCTGCAAGCCAGCCTGAGCACCACCTCCATGATTGACTCCCTTGACCTCACACTCACAGCATATTCTCTGTCTTTTCAACAAAAAGGCAGCTTTCCATCACAACCACGAGAAACATCTCCCGACTTCAACTTCACACTCGAGCCACGGGGGTGTCTGTATTTCGTCCACATTATGGCCAATTACTGCAAACAATGTCAAGAAGTAAGTACTCCCACAAAAAAACAGGAGCTTACCGGGAGAAAACATCTCTATTAACTGAACACTCGCGCACGCACACACACACACACACACACACAGAAGCGGCCGCCCAGTTGCCACAGATAACAGACACAACCACAGCATGTGGAAAAAAAACCTACTGCTTACTGTACGTCCTTCTTTCCTTCACCTCAAAGTGAAGCACGGTGATGTGCCTGTCATGCTCTGCACTCTGAATCCCAACTATGAGGTAGATATACTGCAAAGCCCATATCAACTATAGAGGAAAGAGGCTGGTTCAGCTTTGCTGAGTCAACAGTCGTCTATGACCAAAGGTAGGAAAAGGTACTGTTCGTTTGCTCAATACAAACTCTGAATTAAAATAAGATATGTTTGTTTTCATTGTTTACAGGTAAATAATTTGGTCAATGCAACAACAGAAATTGGTCAAAAATTCCAACAATAATTTACCTGATGCCTAGCTGGTGCCTTATAATTGCTGTATTTGTAGGGCTGGGCCATATGTTATATTATTATTGTGATGATTGTGAATAAAGTTATTTATTTCCTGACATTACCAGACTGTTCTATTATTTAATTTTACCCACTTAGTCAATTATCCATATTACTAATGATTATTTATCAAAAATCTCATTATGTAAATACCTTGCAAAAGCACCTATAGTCAATTCTTCAATACTGTTGCAATATTGATATAGAGAAAGTGATATTTGATTTTCTCCTTATCATTCAGCCTTGTATTTTTGTCCAAAACCCAGAGATTCACTGTGATTGCTTAAGAAGCTGAAGCCATCAAATGTTTTGCTTGAAAACCACGCAATTCACCAATTGTCATAACAGTTGCTGATTTATTTTCTGTTGCACCTATTTATTGCATAATTGCTTGGCAAAAAGGAATTTAAACTGGGTCAGGAGTTCCTTAAAAAAAACCCAACACAACAAGGATCCTTCTCTGCACACAGGACAGGCGCCCATGTACAAACTCTGCTAACTAGTACTGAAATAAAACTAGTGTTTATTTGTATCAGGAGCCAACCAACAGACCCAAGAGAGCCCAGTTTCGTGGGTTCCTGATACAAAACAAGTATAAAACTCTGCTTTCGCTATATTTTGTATGTCAGTTGCTTGCTCTGGCAGTGCCAAGTGCTGATAGTTGGTAAACTCATCTGCATGGCTGCCAAGTGTTGGATCTTCCCCCTCAGGGCTTTCCCAGCCAATGCAATTACGCTGATTTTACAGTTATCTCTCTCGTTATTTCCAAGTGAATACACCGCTCTAATTAAATCTAAACAAAGCCATTAAAAATCCCCCATCAAAATCTTATTTGTGGAAATTAAAGTGAAAATCCAGTGGCCACAAAGAGAGGGTGCTGCGCAAATGGCATCAAGAAAAAAAACGCTGAAAGATGATGCAAACGGCAGTTAATTAACGCGTATAAAGAGTAAAAATCAAAAACTCACCGATGGTGGAGATGTGAGACGGGTGAAACTCGTTGTCCGTGAATCTGCATAACAAACATGTTTTCCCAACCCCGGAATCTCCGAGGAGCAGGAGTCGGAAGAGCACATCGTACTGCTTGGCCATGGTGTTGGATGTGTTGTTGAATCAAACAAAGGTCCGGTCAGCTAACTCAGCGATGGATGAGCGATCCCTCCGCACCTGCAGCCCATGATGCTCACGCGGCCACCATGAGGCTCCGGCTGCCGGGCTTCTTTGTGTTCACTGACGCTGGGTCGGCGGGTGACAAAACAGGGATGCTCCGGCTTCCCAGGCAGCCTCCAGCTTCCAGTGGGTGCGGTGGATCATCGTCGTCAGGTGAGACCTTTTGAGAAAAGGAGGCTTCCGGTGGGTTTTTCAACATAAAAGTCATAGGAATTGTGAATTTTAATTTGGTACAAAGAGGACTGGATGTTTTGGTAGCAAAATTGGTAATAGTGTGATTGCAATGCCCCCCCCCCCCCCCCCCCAAAAAAAAAATCTTTATAACATCATTATTGTTGTGAAAATAATAAAGCTTTTAAATATTTTCTTGTATTTGTAGGCTCTGACAGTGGTGTGTTCAGACTTTATTTAATGAGATGGCCCAAGTGGGCACTGATTTATGCAGGGGTGGCATGACATGGCTGAAAAAAACCCCAGCTTGACCAGCTTAAGATATTTAAACTGGTTGACCAGCTTGTTTGACCATCTTGAGGTGTGTTTTTGCATATTTTTTTTAAGGTTTAGCTTGTCATAACAGCTAGTTATTATCACTCTAGCTGGTTTATCAGTTGAAGTACCTGTACAACTGAAACCAAAGCAATGTCCTTGAGTATGGAGTATGAAAAGCAAAGGTTATAAATCAGTCTACTGCCATGGGATATGCATGAAAACAGATGTGCCCATTGTGATAGGCTGGTCACATCCGCATAAAAGACCAGCAAGAACTGGGTCAGGACCATCTAAGACAATCTTCGACCAGCTTAAGCCAAACAAAACCAACTAAAACCAGCTACCAGCATAAGCTGTTTTATTAGCTGTTTTTAGTGAGCCCTGCTGCAGGCACACCCGTTGGTTTAAGTTTAATTTATCACTTTTGTCTCCACTACCCATACCTATTTTAATTACTAGCATTGAGGTGTCTTACATTTCTGTTAATAGTTTATTTTAAAAGGTAAATAGACATACCAATCACAACTCAACAGAGTGATGCTGCATAAATGTAAAAATAAAACTCTAAAGCTGAAGCAGGATCAAGGACATTTTAATTTCACTTTGTAAACTATATTTTAAAAATGACTCTACTTTGTAGCATATATTTAAAAGTATCTTTATCATATTTTTATCATAATTTTCCAATTCCATATTTTTGTTCTTGAGTGTTGCAGTACTTTGCCTTATGTTCTATTCATCTTTTTGTTTACAATATCCATGCACTAAAAAAAGTAAATTTCTTATAAGTGAAAAACCGACTTTGGCAATAAATCTTTTTCTGAGTCAGACTAATAGTTTATTTTGAAAGCTAAGTCACATCACTTCTGGTCCTGTTTGGTTGTTTTTGTGGCTGACTTGACGCAAATCAACGCGTGCGGTTGCGTCGCTTCTTTCGACGTCAGTGAAATAACACCAATGAGAGAGTGGGGATGAAATAAAACCGGGATGCACCCATGTACTCACTCGTTAATCCACAATTTATAACAAAACTTTAACGACCGTCCGTGTGTGTTTGTGTGCCTTCCATCCGCACAGTGAACGAGACAAGTTTGTTCCCTTGGAGACGCCGTAGCGGGCGGGCGTGCAGTTTCCGCCCACTCCAGCCTCAGCAGGAAGTGAGCAGAGTCCAGACAAACTAAACTATCAAAACAAACTGACAGCTCCGCGTCCATCATCTCTGCTGAAAACCGGGTCCCAGCATCACCACCATGGACGGTGTGCCGACGCCTCTGCGGTGCTTCAGTGAGCGCCATTCCGCAGAGATGTTCGTGGATGACGCCGTGGAGACGGTGACTTCGGTGGAGCAGGTGAGCGGCGGCACAGATTAGCTCCGTTAGGTAATGTGGCTAACGCTAATGCTGGGACTGAGCGGCAGCCCCGCGCTCTGGATGGAGGCGCGTCTGCGAAAGTGTGACAGAGATTCAGCTCTCTCTCTCTCTCTCTCACACACACACACTTTATTTTTACACTCGTGAATCGATCCGCGGATTAGGAGAATGATCGGGAACTGGTTAGGGTTCATTTGCTAGCTGGTTAGCAAACTTGAGCGTTTAGGTAGCTAGCATTGTGCCTTAATGAGATTATGAATTACCTTAGCTTTTAGCTAAGTAACTTAAACAGTTAAGCCTGAGTACAGCCAATGTAAATTTAGTGTAAGACCGTTAATGACACCAGGAGTAAAAGCTCTATTATCTATCAGAGATCTAATGGTGTGTTTTTTTTAGTCGGCGTGTGTGTGTGTGTGTGTGTGTGTGTGTGTGTGTGTGTGAGAGAGAGAGAGAGAGAGAGAGAAATTCATTCAGGACGGCAGCAATTAACCCTTTGAAACCCTAGCAAACTGGCTTGATTTCTTACAAAATATGTGAAGAAAGCAATACGCATCTTAACAAGAAATGACTCAAAAGACATAAGTATGAAAGGTTGGAAGTATTATTAGAAATTAGCAAGAATAAATGAAGAAAACAGTAACAGCAAAAACAGTCCTGAAAAAGTGCTGGACTAAGATGGAATAATAAATATTAAAAAAATAAAAACAAACATACAGCACTGTGCAGCAAAAGTCTTAGGCCACCATAGATGTAATGACATTATATATATATATATATATATATATATATATATATATATATATATATATATACAAACAAAGACTACAGAAAACATGTACAATGCATTGAAACAGCTAAAAGGTCAGAACAAAACGTCTTCTGACTGAAGTCCATATTCACTTCCTCCTGCTCTTTTCAGATATGAAATACTTATGTTTGTTTACTGAACATGTCCAGTGGGCTTTTTTTTTCTTGTTTATATTTTATTTTTGTTGTCTTATTTTATTTTCCGAAATACAGATCTTAACTGCATCCATAATTATTATCCAGTCAGTGATATATGTATTATTCTGAAATAGGTAATTCTGCATATAAATTATATGAGTATATTATAAAGTATATAAATGAACACATATGTTTAATGTCTGTGATGCTTGTATTTTTAAGTCTGTTGCTCTCTAAGTGAACCATAGCTCTGCATCTGACTAATGATAACGAGCAGTTAATGAAAAGCTGATGCTGTTGTTGTCTTTCATTCAAGATGACCGTCATAATGGCTGTTTACCCTCTCTTCTTTCCTGTCCTTTGTTTTTAACTAGAAAAAAGTGGAACGCAGCATTGAAGAAGTCATCACTGTTTACAAGCAAATACACAGCTTACCACAGTGAGTATCCAAAGAGAAAATATGTTGCTGCAACTGTTTTTTAAACAACAAGCTCCAGAAATGGTAGCACAGACAGTGGTTAGGTCTGTTCCCTTTTGGTCTTTTAATTTTCCCTTCAGGAACAGTAATCAAAGAATTTTTTGGAGTCAGAAATGGAATATACAGAATAGATTAATGCATTTAATTTAATTTTCGGTTATCAAAAAATAAAATACTAAGAAAACAAAAACGTTAAACTAGTCTTTTTACATTTCTGGAACCATACGTCGCCCTGTGTAAATAAATAAATAAATAAAAAACACTGCTCAATGCATGGGCACCAAAATGAAATGAGTATATTTAGTAAATTTGTGCCAAGCGTGATCTCCCAGTTACAATTCCTTATGTGTTCATTGCTCAGGAGGTTTTTACACATAGCCAAAATATCCACAGAGGTCTCTTTCTCTCCAAAACAAAATGACCAGGTGATTAAAGCCAGTAATAACACAGAATAAAGCATTAAAAATCTGTTTCTCTAACACTGTTTTAGCTCTTTGCAGACAGGTTGCTTACCTGCTGATGTGTGCTCACCTGTTTTCTCTGATAACTCCAGACATCCAGGAGGTTTTATGGGAGCAGAATTATCCACAGGGGTCTCCTCCTCTCCTAAAGAAAAACAGACCTGGTCATTGAAACAAATAAAACACTGAATAAATCAATACTAAAAATGAGTGTTTTTCTGATGCTTTTTGGCTCATCATGGTGGGGCTGCATAGGGCTATGTAGATATAAACGACTCATTCTAAGGTTAAAAAAACAGGACAATTCTTATTTTCAGGTGATGATACACTTAAGAAACATACTTATAATATTATCTGCCAATATAACCCCCTAAATCCGACATACTGAACCTTTACCTGAGTCCGTCTATGAGAGAGAAGTGCATTGCTAAACTGGTTGTGCACTCTTTCAAGAGAAGAGGGACTGCCTTTTCTCTGTTTATGAAACTGAAAATGAAGTAGCATTGCTTTCACTTCAGGCTTGACTGTTGTCAGATATTAGTACAATAATTGTGTGAAATCAGGACTCTAAATTGGCCCTCGACATGTAGTAGTATTGTGTAGTATATCAGCCTTCATACAGTATATAAACACTGAGTCTTTTCAAACCCATGGTACCAAACTGTTCAGATAACGTGTATCTGAAGTAACGAGGCACGTCTATTCATCACACTCATAATGCTGAATACATTTTGCCGCCTTTATGAGACATTTCCAGGAATGCTGCTCATTGGCTGTCGCTGGTTTTGATCACCTGCTGTGTGACTGTAGAGATGCTGCATGCTGATGTATGGTGGCTGTTATCTAAACGACGTGTTGATCGGCCTACATACTTTGCTCCTGCTATCAGCTGTCATCAGTCTGCTCTTAATGGGGTGACTCATCTCATTTCTATGACAACTGTGCAGACCTGAATGCCACCGCCATCACAGTCGGTGGGGAAATGTACTACTAGAAAATGAGCGGTATTTATCAGCAGAGGTCATGTGTTAAGTGCTGATCATGTGTTTTCTGTTTGGACTCTGGAATGAATGCAGGGTTAGTTTTCATCTGTGGGATAAAGTTAGAACAAGAGAGGTTTTTGAAAATGACTGCAGTCGTCTTGCATGCTTTACTATGATTTTTTGCAGTTTAATCAGAAATTTAATGATGCAAGTTTTTTTTTGTTTTTTTAGTTAATGGTGACATGTACGCAATTTCCACCCACATCTGCCAGATGAAATATATAATACCAATATTACTGTTAATCTTATTTTTTATATTCATATTTCTTTTGCACATAGCAGTGAAAATTAATCACTTTATCTGCTTTTTATTTGCACATATACACATATATAAAAAAGGCAGTAAGAAAGAAAAATGGATCATGATTCAAGAGAGAGAGGAGCTCAACAATGGCCTGCGTCTTCTCTGTTTATTGTAAATAGAAAAGATGCTGACTTTAAAGCAGCGTCTCTCAGGTAGGGTATGGGTACCTCTAGGGGTATTTTGTAGTAAAAAACAAACAAACAAAAAACTGTCATTCCTAAAATAATTATACTATAATATAAATACATTAGAAATTGAAATGTAGGTTTGACAAACCACATTTTATATTCAATATTCCTATTATCAGTGCAGTTGTCAGTTGCCTCAACAAATGCAACAATGTTTACATTTTCTTTTGTTCACTGTGTGTTTCTAGCGGTGCTGTTATGAGGTGGTAAGGGAGAAAAGCTGAAAAATTATTATTTAAAAAAGTTGAAAAAAGTTTTGGGAACCACTGCTGCATTATTTACCCTCAAGCATCAGAGTGTTTGCCCTTTCTCATTCAGATGTTAGTCCTGCTAAACTTGATGCTGAAATTATAGGTTTTATTTACATGCACACTCATCTGTAGCAGGTCTGCCCTCAACTTTCTAACCGCTGAGTCAAAGTCTTGTCTGAGGAGCATAGCTGCTGTGGGTGGACTGGCTTTTAGCAGCTTAGCACTGGTCCTGTTGTTTTGTTGCAGAATGGCAGCGATGAAACCTTGGGCAGCGATCTGTGATTAACCCTGTGTAGGCAGGGTGTAAACACAGTCGTCGTAGCGAACACTGCACGAGGAGGGCAGGCAGTAAACGGGACTGGGTGGGTGGTCGCGAGGGAGGGAGGGTCAGCTGTCTTTGACTCACTGACACACACACACACACTGTCATGCACCTGTGTGTGTAAGGAGCTACAGATGCAGATGAAAGTTTCTGTGGCGCACAGTGACATTAAAGTGGGCGTTTTGGCATCCGCTAGAAATTTCCGTCACTAACTGACATTTTATCCAGTTTTAGGACATCATTTTATGATCCACTTTTAGGTTTTTGTCGCTTTTACCCTCCAGTTTAAGACAGTTTAAACATTTTTAGTAATCGGCTGCTTGGATCTGGAGTAATTTCTCTCGGCGGAGGACCTGAATCTGCTCTGATCTCTGCTGAAGTTAACGCTGTGGACTCCCGTCTGTGGAGTCCTCGCGTGCAAGTTTTTATTTTGTGCCTCTGCAAATCTCTCGCCAAACCAGGAGTAGCAGGGATTTAATACACACTACATGCCACCACTCACCTCGCCATCCGGGTGTGACCGCTGTTTTTATCTGACCCGATCCATCTCAGAGCTGGAGGTCTCCGGTCTTTCCTCACTCAGGGATGAAGAAGTGGTCCTTGATTCCCTGGTTAAAGTTGGCGCTGCGGATCTAGACTCCACTATCCCGGTTGACCAGTCCCACGCTGAGGACCTCTGTCAACAGCAGGGAGCGAAACCAAAGAAAATGTCTTCACAACATATCCGAAAATCCTCAGCTCCACTTTCAACCAGGAGCCCTGGTCCATCGTGCGTAGGAACAGCAGGGGGGAGAAGTCCCCCGTGCGTCCCTCTCCAACCTGTGAAGTTCAGACCACCAACCGGTTCAGCATCCTGGATGAACAGGACTTCCCCCGCTGACAGAAAACCGTCCAAACTCGTCTCCGCTGCCGCCACCTGCACCAGTACTCCCGGCTCCGGGTGCTCGGTCGGGCCGCTTGGTTAAAGCCGGCTCCACTCCCCCAAAACCGGCTGGCAGTCATGTAGCTCCACGGCCTGTTAACCTGATTGTTGGTGACTCCATCGTTAAATATGTTTTAAAAAAGTCCCTTAACTCATTGTTTACCAGGTGTTAAAGCTGCTGCTCGGCAAACACCCAAATGTTCATAACGTTATAGTTCACGTTGGCATAAACCGACAGCAGTCTGAAGTCCTAAAAGAGGATTTCAGTCTTTTTAACGAGCTTAAAACATGAAAGTCCATCTTCATTTCAGCCCCCCTCCCCTCGAGCGTTTCACTCGGCTGCTCTCTTTGCATACCTGGTTGTCACCTTGTCTTTTATAGACATTTTAATCTATTTTGGGAAGGAGCTCATTTCTTTCACGGCGACGGTATCCACCGTCCCCGACCCCAGCGTCCACGGCACTTTCAGCAAACATTTTCCACGCAGTTAGCATAGCCTCTGTGACTGACCGCTAATCACGCCGCTACCCTCGCGCTACACACCGGTCACTAATTGCACTTCTTCGGTGACCCATTCACCTCCTGTCAGCACCACTAGCTCCCCCTACAGCCCAATAATGGTCCTAACGCTCCAGAGAGCCACACTAGCCCGGTCTAGCCTGCATGTCATTTTCTCAATACCTGCCGTAAGAAAAATAATTTAATTCCAGTAAAACCAGTTACCATTGCCGGTCAGTATCCCCTTGTTTCAAATATATCAAATGTCGCCTCAAACCCATTAGATCTGTATTCTTTTAAATTAAGAAAAGGCTTGGGTTTGACGCATGTCAATGTAACAAAAAAAATAGAAAAATGGAGCACATTGGTGTTTTAATATCTCAGTCTGAACCGGTTATCCTTGTTTTTACTAAATCATGGTTAAAAAATAGTATCAGCGATGCAGAAGTGGCTGTTAATAATTATAATTTATCTTAGTTTTAACTAAAGGTTTGAATGAATGAAAAAGGGAACAGTGTTTTACTGATGCTCAGAATGTTTTTATGTGCTCTTCAATAATTATATAAAAACTTCACTTTTTGCTAGTGATATGAGGAAACTGAATTTTTTCCCTTTTTTTGCAGTCATACATTACATCAGTGCTCATTCATGCTTTGTATGTATCGGGGATACTCACCTTCAAGCTGCTGCCTGTTTCTGAATGAGCCCTCTGTCTTGTATTTTTTCTTCAGGCCGACGTTGTTGCGGGAACAACACTACCAATATCTCAAGAAGGGCTTACGTCACTTATCAGATGCCTATGAGGTACAGTATCACACCTCCAAAAAAAAAAAAGTATCACACCTCCAGCGAGCAAGGAACAAAGGGTTGTAAATGAGCACCAGCCAAATGCTGGTAAAATATGCAAGTGGCTGCTTGATTCGCTTCAGTCACCAACCAAAAAACAATGGTAAACTATTGAGGAGCTGGTAGATTTTGAAATCCACCAGTTACATCAGCTCAATTTTAATTTTATTTTCTCCGAGGGGCAATTTGTCTTGCTGCCAGGTCAAAAGCATAGTACACAAGGACATGAATACATCAAGTGACAAAAAGAAACCTATATAATGTCATCGCTAAAACCGTCATCATCTGCCACAACAGTCAAATGGAAAACTACTCATCAGTTAGGTCGATGTGGGCATTTAACACCTAATGGGCTTAAAAAACAAAGTATTTTTTCAGCTTGTTACACCAAGCCTTTGGATATGTCAAGCTCCAAATTTTCATGCAGAGGATAAAGAGGGCACTTAAAATATCTTAAGCCTTAGAAATTTCTCTCTCACAGGAGGTAAACAAAGACATTTGAATGAAAATTAATTGAAAATAATCGTGATATTGAAAAGATTAAATATTGATATCATGTTAATGATACACATATATTGTGTAAATAATCCAGCACCCCTTAAATAATTTCCAGTTCTTTCTGTTCTGGCTTTGTCTCCCTCCCCCAGTGCCATCTGGTTGCCTTTGCACTATTAATTGTAATTGCTCTTTTTGTACACTTTTGTGCAGTTATGGTGACAGACTGTCTCCCTACAGTCGTTTATTGAGTTTAATTCATTTGCCAGAGAACAAGACAAAATAAAGAGGAGTCTGACTAATAGCATTATTGTATTTTCAAAATGTCTATAAATGTCAAGATAATATTGTAATTGGGAAGACTTTTGGCCATGATATCTGATATAGTTGCAACGTACATGTTGAAATGTGTATAATAGTGACATTTAATGAGTCCTCCTCTGACTTTCACTTAGTTCGCATTAGTTTCTGTGTGTCATTAACAGCAGGACAAAGGGACATTATAACACTCACTGCCTCTGAATGACCGTCTCTCTCTGCTTTAAATAGAAATACTGTTGTATTCACTTTGCAAAAAATATACTTTCCTGCTCTGGGCAAGGTCACCTCTCTTTTTGTGTTTTTACTATTCTCTACTCTCAGCAGAAAAGAGAGAGCAAAGCACTCGTTGTGCAGCCAGCCCTCATCATTTCAGTGTTTCCTTTGATTGGCAGCAAGTGTGTTTTTGTGCAGTTGCGTTGTGCAGTCGTCGTATGTCCAATTCAAACAGAGCAGCACTGTTGCAAAGAATGAAATTAGAAGCTGAGTCACATAACAATGTGATAAAAGAGCAGCACATCGCTCAAATTGTTTTCACCATAAACACCATCATTTATCAGCTCCATCATTTTCCTCCTGTGGGCTCGATCTCTGCGGCTTCTGTTTACTCTCGCCTCTGACTCTGACTGACTGATCTCACCAGCTCATTTACTGTTATAATTGGTCATCTGATGCGCATCTCATCATGTGATGTGTGTGTGTGTGTGTGTGTGTGTGTGTGTGTGTGTGTGTGGGTTGCTGTCTGTCCATGTGTGGGTAGTGTCTGGATGCTAGCAGACCGTGGCTTTGCTTCTGGATTCTTCACAGTCTGGAGTTACTAGAGGAGCCCATTCCTGCTGCTGTCGCCTCTGAGTGAGTCACACACACACACACACACACACACACACACACACACACTCACACACTCTCACAACTAGGCTGCTACAGAGGGGCTCTGCCAAAGACTTTTATTATTTATTACCCTTGCATAGTTCTCATAATTACCGGAGAAGAGCAAATGCTGCTGCAGTGCAAAAAATGTGGATAATTAAACACAGCAGCTAAACACAAACTGTTCACATGCAGAAGTGGTAGTTCAAAATGTTTTTTATTGTTTCATACACTAAAAATATATATCACAAGTAATACAATACAAGTGTCCTACCCACATGTACTTAGAAGACACTATATTTACACCAGTCCAAAGGTTCACATGTTAAAGTAATAACATCAGGGTTTCTGCGGATCCTTAAACAGTCCTCAAAGGCTTTGAATCTATTCATGCAAATATAATGCCTCAATTATTATCAGTGGAATCCCACATGCAGAGTGAGAAACACAAAATTGCAAAAAAACAAACCTCGCCAACAAATTCTCCCAGTTCTGTTCTACCCTCGTCTCCAAACAAGACAAAAAAAAGTCATGTTTCATGTTACAATAAACATTTGGGCAAGTTTTTTTTAATATAATCATCCCGCCAGTCTAAATTACGAGATAAAAAGGACATTAAACATTGAATTAAGATATAATGAGCGATAGTCCATCATCTCCACTTTTCCAGTCCAGCATTGATAAATAGTCAGGCTAGTGCTGTTAAATCATTTCTTGCCGTTGTAGTTTCCATAAATAACAGCAACAATGAATCTTAACTTTCCTCTGTAATCAGACACCCACGGTAATTAATAGTCACGCTGTTGATGTATGAAGAAATGAATGCTTCACCCCAGTCATGGTTACTGGTAATTGTGATTAGTCTGTAATGGCAGTTTTGAGCAGAACAAGCAGGTGTATTGTTTTAGACATGTTTATGCAGCCGTGACTTCAAACGGTGTCGGTTTTATTGCTACCAAAATGTCATTTGATTAAATTACTGCCAGTCGAAAGTAACACTCAGCAAACCCCGTAGTGAGCATGGATGCCAGGCTGCCAACCCACACTCTCATTATGACTGCGAGGCGTGCCAGCACACCGGCTGGCACTGCCCAGCGCCAATGTGACGCCCTCGTGCTCACACACACACACTCTCTCACACACACACACACACACACACACACACACACACACAGGCCCTGTTCAAGGATTTCTAACAATGCAACCTACAACAGATCGCTTTCTCCATCCAATGAAACGTACACTGTTCTCAGGTCAGCATCGACACCAGACTGGCCGGCCAAAGTTAATGTAGGTTTCACTTCCAACTCAGTTGGCTCACGGCAGGCTTGCAGTTTTGTGATTTCTCTCCATGGCGGAGGATGAAGAGGACATTTATGAGGAAAGCAGCTCGGTGCACAGAAGCTGGAAAGAAATGAGACTGTGGTTGAGATGATCTGTGCTCGCTGCCACGTAAGCTAGAAGCCAGCGGTGCTGATTTAACAGCCTGCTGATGTCCTGCACATCTGACATGCAGCGTTACGGCTCTGAAGATGTAGTGCGCAAAACGTGTGTTTATAAAAAAGGCAGGTATTACGCTTTTCCTTATCTTCTGTCATATATATAATATTAAAGTGATGATGTTCATATTAAAATGGTCAAGTTCTAAGTTCTCAGACAGGTCTATTTCCAATTGTTTTTTCTAATTTCGAGACAAGCTGACATCAGCTCATAATAGATTTCTTTATATTTTCATTTGCTGCAGTCTCACTACCGCATGCATTGACGTTACATACACTGCTACATGTAGCTACATGCTAACATCAGGGGAAACATGTAATTTTTATTCATTTCTCTCTGATTTGGGTGCATATTCCTGCTGCAACATGTCTGCTTGTGACAGTGTTGGTGTAGAAGCTGTTACTGGAGATTTTTATCGGTAAAAAGATCTAGGGATGCACAAAAAAAGCGGTTTGCCCATGTGAGGTTTTTAGAAGACAAGTGTTAGCATGTGTTTTTGAATCTTCAATGAAAATTTGCGTGCATTTTAGATCTTTTTGAGCATCATTAGGCTACACTGACACTGAAATCTGTCCTGTACAACCTCTGATAGAAACAGAGCAGCTCCATTTGGGGTTAGTCAAAGAGAAGAAAGGATTACTCAAACAACAAGACATTATCGCTTTAGTCACCCATTCAGTGTCTTCCACTAAATTATGCAAATGTAATATTTAGAAGTTGTCTATTTGTATGAAAGTAGGGAAAGTTTTCTTTTATTCCTTTTTTCAACACTTCATTAGACAAATTCTTTTTTTTAAAATCTGTCCTCAGTCGCTTACTTGCACATAAAAAATGCAAATCCTCATGTTTAATGCTCCCATCTTCATAAATCTGTATTGGGTACGGTTACATAATCAGTGCAGATGCCTCAATCAAATATGCAAGACACACTTTTTGTTGTCTGATATTTCACTATTAGTGTAGTAAGATTCGCTGTTAATGTATCTGTCTGTTTGTTTAAGTACAATGAAACAGTTTTTGGTCATAACTTTTTGATCTTCTTCTCTCCAGTGTGTGTCAGTTTCTGGCTCGTTGTCAGAGCCCAACAGGCGGTTTCGCCGGGGGACCAGCACAACATGCCCACCTCGCTCCTACCTATGCTGCTGTCAACGCCCTCTGTATCATCGGCACAGAAGAGGCCTATAATATTATAGACAGGTACAGTGATGGTCAAACAATCACAGATACCCTGCTGTCTTAACACTACGCCAAGATGGAAAAACTTAGAGTTAAAGAACACAGAAGAGATATTCAAGAAGATTTGGTCCATAGTTAGTTAATTGTTTTGTTATAATACTCCTTTATACTGTGGATGCTTCCTCTATAGATATTTTAATACAAAAATGCAGCTGGGAAGCAGAAAAGCTTTTCAGCTGATTTTACTGAGCGTGAGACAAGAAATGTTTGTCTATAGAAAATGTAATTCAACTCATATTTAGAGGAGCTGTATATCTGATGTGTGCACAATTCACTAATATAATTTTTTGGTGATTTCTGGCTTACTGCTTTCAGTCATTAAAAAATCCAAACACGTCAGCAGCTTTGGTGAAGAGCAAACATTTTGCTGACAGCAATACCCGAGACTCTCGAAAAAATCCCTTCAGATGCCAAGATCAACAATTTGTGATGATGCCTTCATTGTAGAGCGATAACTCTGAGTAACACGATGTGCTGTGGATAGTAGAATACACACAACACTGTATACATCAAATATACGGAGCCCGGGGGTGTTAAAGTACGTCACAGGTGTGCCAAAGGAACTTGGCCACAAATTTACCAAAAGTGCATTTGGCACAATCCTGACGTACTTGGCAGGGCACACAAAGGTTCGCTGTACCCCCCTATTCTGGCACAAGTGTCTGCAGTCCCTCTCATTCCCTGCCAGCAGGAGACTTCTTCACCAAGAGGAGAGCTGCTGGCCATTTAAGTCGGCAGCTCTATCAAGGCGAATTCAGGCAGTGCAGACCCCACCGCAGGCTGGTGGCCAGTGGCAGCGCTGGGTCTAACCTGTGTAATGGCAGCAACAGAAAGTTTGGGTAGTGAAACTGAACCGCTGGACGCACTGTGCTGCTTCTCTTCTCACTTATTTTCTGCGCACAAATTTTCCAAAAACATGGGAATGTTTTAATTAAATAGAGGTCACAAATTATATAGAGATATCTCAAGAACGCCCAGAGGCGTTCTCCATGTTTAGTACAAATTTCCACTCATCACAGTGTTTTTATCCTGAAGTTACATGCAGTCTGAATGAAACTGCTTCAGGTTATGAATTTAAAAAATGGAACAACAGGGGTGTTTGTCAATAATATTAAATCAGTTTGACATTAGTATAACGATAATCATATTCACATGTCATTATTCAGTGGCTCTTTAATGGTATTTGAAACTCATGTATTCATTAAAATCTCTTTGGGTGTAATTGAATTTTTCTTCGGACACTGTTACAGTTGTGGGAGAATATTACAGACATAGCTAGGTGGTGTTATATCACCAGAAGCTAATTATAAGAACATGTAGAGGTAGTGTTTACATGACACTTCATTTTCTGCACGTATATCTGCATAACTGATTTCTTTGTGTTGACTTTTATTATGAAATTAGCAGTATTTACTTACCCTCCACCCTCTTCCTCTGTTTTTTCTCTCGCCTCACCTCCTTCACTCCATCCATTATCTCCCCTCCTCCTCTCCTCCTCTTATCCCCCCGTCTCTTCTCCTGTGCCGACCCTCTCCAGGGAGAAGCTGTTAGATTTCCTAATGTCAGTGAAACAGCCAGATGGCTCGTTTGTGATGCACGTCGGAGGGGAGGTGGATGTCAGGTGAGAGCCCAGAAGATAACGCACCACACAGGAAGACAAAATCACCAAAATCACTGTCACGATTAAGAGCAGGTTTGGAATCCACAGTCCTATTCATTATTGAGTATTTGCTGTGTGACAGTCAGCACATTTTACACACACATTTGCACATTTAGTCTCTTCCCCAAATAAGTAGGACATTTTTTTTTTTCAAAAAGTAAGTCTTCCCTTTTATCTCCATCTCCTTTGTATTTTTTGGCTCCTTTGTTCCCCTTGAGTGTTGATAAAAAAGAGGAGATATACCCACATCCCTCTTGCGTAAGAGTGGATTTATGTTATTTGAGTTGTGTGTGTGTGTGTGTGTGTGTGTGTGTGTGTGTTTCTGGCTTTGGATCTACTTTGTGTGCCAGTGGATTTTTAATAAGCAGCTTTGAGGTATCGTCTTCTGTTTCAACAAAGAACCTCAAAAGTCAAAGTTACTTTTTGGCTCTCAGAGGAGGCTGTTATCGGTTGCCAACCAATTAATGTTCTGCTGTCATTATGCATTATTTAAACTCTTTTTTTTCTCTCAGACGGGTTTGCTTATCTGTTACTGTCCTGTGAAAACCACATATCGTAACTGTTTGTGTGGCCTGTTTTAAATTTCTGAAGTAACCCTGTGGGTTTTTTAAGGGTTTTATTATTCATTTGTTGATCCATATCAGCCTGTGTTTCCTCCTTTTTCGTAGGAGTGCGTACTGTGCAGCCTCTGTAGCGTCGCTCACAAACATCATCACACCTAAACTGTTTGAGAACACGACCAACTGGATCCTCAGGTACAACCCACCGCCACGGCGGCCTATTACTGAATATTAAAGACTGTTTCGTGCCTCCGTTCATCCATAAATCAGGCAGCGTGTTATCATGTGTTTATTTCCTCCATGTCCAGCTGTCAGAACTGGGAGGGCGGTCTGAGCGGAGTGCCGGGTTTGGAGGCTCACGGTGGCTACACTTTCTGTGGCACGGCCGCACTCGTCATCCTGGGCAAAGAACATATGCTGGACCTCAAAGCGTTGCTGGTGAGAAACTCTCATTCACTCCTGACTTTTACACAATCACAGATTTGCAGGTGAGCAAACTAGAGGTTTTGTTGTTAAGTTCCCTTCAGCCATCGAGAGGTTTCTCTTTTTGTCCCCAGTCAACTGGGGAATGAAAGACTATGGAAAAGACTTCAGTGCTGATTTTTTTGAGTATTGAATCAGATCTTGACCTTAATCAAAAGTAAAGTTGAAATGTGGATTTAGAGAATAGTGAGACCCTCTAAATAAATAAGTAATAATTAACATTAAACAGGATAACCTGGAACTACTTGGCTCGAGATCTAAAGACAAAAACAAGATGCTATCAGTATCAGTCACAACAGAGCCTTTGTGTTGAAGCAATATCCGTTTTATGGGCTGCTCACCGCTGTGACGGGCCAAGCAGAAACACACGGCTGTGATAAAAATAAAATCTTATAACCAAGAGCAAGATTTCATTAAGTAAAGCGGCTGATAACGCCTGCTGGAGACCTATTTTGCCCTGAAATACAACACAGCCTTAGTCTCTTTCTTGCTTATTTTGATCAGATTTTGTCCTAAATGTGTGGCCAGTAATGTTTTCTGTCCCTCAGAACCATCCAGAGACGCAGCTGTGAGAAAAACCATGACATTTCTTTCATTTTAGTTGATTATGTTGCCACCAGGCTCTCGACATATCAGAGGACAAAGTTCCCATCAGTTTTCTAACAGTGGCTTGAGTTGTCACCATTTGGGATACTCTGTTGGTCCATGTCGGGGTCAGAGCAGCAGTCCCGAGCTTTAGTTTGGGTAGAGACTCTGAAGCAGGGCAGATTTTTCCAAATTTTTGCAATTTTTGGATGATTTTCCTGCTGGTGCATGTCCGCTTGTATTTTAAAGTTTTATTAGTTTTTTTTTTTTTTGTGATAAAGACTGCCGCTACTCACCGCCATTCCCTGGCTGCAATGACAGTGCAGAGATGCTAAGATATGGAGGACCCAGAAATGCTGACCAATCAGAGCAG
This sequence comes from Plectropomus leopardus, assembly GCF_008729295.1. Taxonomy (NCBI): domain Eukaryota; kingdom Metazoa; phylum Chordata; class Actinopteri; order Perciformes; family Serranidae; genus Plectropomus; species Plectropomus leopardus. The sequence continues at coordinate 19,202,866 of NC_056478.1, forward strand.
ACTGGGCTTTTTCAGCAGTGAGGCTTAAAGAGACAGGCGCCAAAACACAGCGTTTTAGACACGTGCTCAATCACAGACAGTAAAAGGAAAAGTGTTTTTTTAACATTAAAGTATGTAAACATGTTTTATCTGAACTCCAGATGCAAGTATGAACCTGAAAATAAGCAGAAGAGGCCCTCTTTAAGTTTGTATGTGACTGTTTAGAAAATCTGTTCCCAACATGCTTTGGGGCTGGGACTAACAGATGTACATGATCAGTCAACCAGTCGTTTAAACGTGGCTAATCCACACCAGCAATACTAGGTTAAGGATTTATTTTGCTCAAGAATAATGATTTCAACAAATGTTATTTAACTGTTTACTGAGTTGTTGTCATGTTCTGTAGGACAGTGTGCCTTGTTTTTTCTTTTTTTCTTTTTTTAATTTAAGACTAATGAATTAGTCTTACACAGTTCTGGACCAACATCCACTCAACAGCCAGCCAAAGTCACAGGTTAATAGATTGCGCTTGCTTAAGTATCTGGTGTCTATGAAACCCCCCCCTGCAAATATGGATTCCTGCCTCAGAGGTTTAACCTGAGTGTCAGTGGAGCTGGAGGTGCCAGAGATGGTCTTTGGTGGTTCAGCAAAGGTTGTAAGTCGACACCAGGTCGAGAATATTTACAGCAGCATGACTCACCTCCTGTACACTGACACATCTGTCACTGTCCACAACAGATACGTGTCAGAGCAGTTGATACACAAAGTCCTTTAGTGTTTTATAGTGTGATTATGCAATAGAAAATTCGACAGTTTTCGAGCCTTTATTTTCCTAAGTGGCCGCACCCAGTGGCAGACAGATTTGCATAGTGAAAGCAAGGCTCAAAGAGAACCGGTCTAGACGCTGATGGTGTTATTATTCTTTAGCCTTTATATTGTGAAGTCAACATTTACTTCATAATGATAACTTAAAGCAAAAAAACATGTAAAATTTCCACTTGTGGTATGATGTGGTATTTGAGTGCGTATGAAAAAAAAACAGCTTTCATCAAGTTGTCCTTTATTAAGTGATGAGTCACGCTGAATAAATCAACCCCAGTTTCATCTCGGAAAGAATAATTTAATCATCCACATTTGTTTTTTTATCCAATTTTACTTTTGTTCCACTTTCAGGGACGACAATTAACAATCGGCTGATAAGTGCAGACATGAATGTGTACAGCGAATACAAGGCTGCAAAAACAGCTGACAACTTAAAATGACAATTTGGAGTAGGTAGATGCAATTGTCTCTCTGACAATAATTAATCAGTTCCAGGTGTTTCATTTGAATATCAGAGTTTTCACCGGCATTACAAAAACAATATTACATATTGCCTGTCGTGCACAGAGACGGAGAGGCAGCATAATTCCCACAGCGCCGTCTGACCAGTGAGTGATCTGTCTGTCTGTCTGTAATCAAATAAAGACGGCACTAAACTCAGCGGCAGCATGAGGTGACATCATTCAGAGCCATAATCTGCACAGTAGCCATCTTCTTGGTATCAAGTTCCCGCCCAAACGCCTGTCCGACCAATCGCGTGCAACACTATTGATAGCGAGCAAACCCGACGTCAAGCCCCCTTTTTATAGCATGAAATAACTAATTCAAACTTATCAGAAACACAAACACTTAAACAAACGTCAGCGTAATAGCAACTTCATTAAAGGACAGAAACCATCTTTGGGAAAAATGTATTTGATGTGTATTTACTCATTAACATGCAAGGTTTGTAACCTTTACTGCAGCCAGACACCAGGGGGAGATTAAAATGTTTTGGCTTCACTTTTGGAGAGCTGTCATGCCATCAATCTTTATTGTACAGTCCACAGTGGACACACACACACACACGCACACACACACACGGCTGCAGTGACCTCAAAGCGCTGCCATCTCTCACTGGCTCACAGTGTTCTTCTTGTCGTTCGTCTCTTTCACAGACTTTTGTGGCACCATTTTGTTTTTTTACTTGGAATTTATTGCATTTTTAATCTGTGTCAATTTCAGAGGGGTTTGCACATGTGCACTACTGCAAGAGGAATATTATTTTAACAAATGTATACAAAAGTTTTAACTATTGTTAATGTTACTTCAGTCATTCCGCTGCTACCAACCAAGAAAAGAAAAGTTGTCATGTCACAGCCTTGTTATATTAATCTTTTAAGAAAAATATAAAATGTTACGCCCTTAATGTCAGTTTTCCCTGTGGTATTGATAGTGGTATCTAAAAAATTTTTTTTCAAGTTATTGCGTCAAAGTTAGAACTTCCAGTGTCATAAAAACACTGGGAAGGATTACACGCCGCTCCAGCTCTGTTCCTCGAACATGCTCGACCTCCTCTGCGTCAAACTTTTTTTTCTTTCTTCACTGAAACACCTTTTTCCTTCTTCAGGTGCTGAAATGAATCCCAAAACTTGTGATAATGAGCTTAACACAATGTCCCTCTTCCTCACAGACAGACTCGACCCCCAGCTGATATTAAACCCAACATTCAATTTTCACTTAATCCAAGCTGAGCAGACTGGATGTTCACCAATTAGTGGTTTCCATGGCAACAATATGGCAAATTCTGTCCCGTTTTGAAAATAATAAGACATCATCTTCATCCCTTCTTCTGTGTCTCTCTCTCCTTTGTGACCCTGCGGGGCTTCAGCTCTGTGTCTGGCAGCGTTCAGGGCAGACGCCGTTACACTCAGTTATTAGATCAGAGTTAAACAAAGTTTTCAGGGGATTTGCACGTGATTGTGTTGAATGTGTGTTTGTCATGTGTCCTCCTCAGCGGTGGGTGGTCAGCAGACAGATGCGATTCGAGGGAGGCTTCCAGGGCCGCTGTAATAAACTGGTGGACGGCTGCTACTCTTTCTGGCAGGCAGGACTTCTGCCTCTACTCCACAGAGCCTTATTCAAAGAAGGTACAGTGAGCCCCGTGGCTTTCTCTGAAGGGACAGTTCACCCCCAGAATCAAAAATACATATCTTTCCCCTTACCTGTAGTGCTGTTTATCACTCTAGATATTTTGGTGTGAGTTGCTAAGTGTCGGAAATGTCTGTCATAGAGAAAAAAAGTCTGCCTTCTCTCCAATACAAAGGAACTCAATGGCGCTTGGCTCAAAAAAATGTATTCAATTTTATTTATAAAGCCCATTATCACAAAACACACTTTGTCTCAGAGGGCAAATGCCTTAAGTGGTAAAAACGCAGCTTGTTTCGCTGCCGCTGGCTGCATCGCTCTCCCTCCTTACTGGACTTGTTTCAAAAATTGTCAAAAAAGTCACTTAGACACAAGAACGTGGGGAAAACGGACCAGTAATTAAAGCTTTCCTTTGAATCCTGACTTCAATTTGACCCTTTTTGTTTTTTTATTTTTTATTTATTTTTTGTTTTTAAACAAATGTGTGAAGTTTTGTGTTTGGCTGATTTGTGTTTGTGCAGGAGAGTCGGAGCTGAGTCGGCAGCGGTGGATGTTCGAGCAGCAGGCCTTGCAGGAGTACATCCTCCTGTGCTGTCAGAACCCAACAGGGGGCCTTTTGGATAAGCCTGGCAAGTCAGTACCACACCATCTGGACACACACACACACACACACACACACACACACACACACACACACACACACACACACACACACACACACACACACACACACACACACACACAATAAAGGCTGGTGGCAGCACCCACACTCTCCACACATTCAAATGTAATTCCCATAGTTTTTCACTCCTGCACATTATTTACTCTGTCCTGTATTCTGTCTTCATGTGTCCAGATCCAGAGATTTTTACCACACGTGTTACTGCCTGAGCGGACTCTCCATAGCGCAGCACTTTGGAAACATGGACCTTCATCATGAGATGATCCTCGGCAGGGAGGAGAACAGATTGGTGAGGACTGCAGCAGGGCTGGGAGGGAGGACCGGCTGAATGAGGGTGGATTAATACAGACATGGATTATTTATTATCAGGAAAGGATTCGATTTTAGTAGAAACAAAAAAGGAGCTGATAAGATATCTCAAGATATCTCTAGTATTATTATTATTATTATTATTATTACGACTTCTCATCAGTTCAAGAAAATAAAAGCCTTGGTGCAGCTGAAGTAATGTTAGGTTAACATGAGCTTCAGTGCGTCTTTATGTTTTTTATTATTTTAAACACATTAGTTTTTAACATCCCTCTTTATAAATAACACTTAAAATGTTGAAGGCGATAGTAGAAGAAGTAAAACCATACTTAGATGTTTAATTTTTACCTCTTTACTTAAGATTTCGTCAAACTTATTTTTTCTCTTTTTTTTTTTTTACTTGCTACAAAATAAAAGAAAACACTGACAATAAGAAAGATCTCAGGTGTAATAATGAAACTGTGGATAGAAAAAATGGACACAAATAATTATGTGATCATTTGGCACTGTTTGGCCAAATTTCTTATTTTGTATTTTTGAAGTAGGTTTGGATATTTTGCAGTACAAATACCCATTTATCCGTCACTCTGATTTTACTCCTCCACTAGCTCACAAACTGGTTTTCATGCGCTGTCAGCTGGCAGGTGGTGGTTTGAGAAATAGTTGGACAATTTGGAAAATATGCGTATTCAGTTTTGCTGAGAGGGTACATACCAATCCCCTGGTTGGGAATCTCTGGTTTATCACACTCTGCTGCAGGAGCTGTAAGAAAAGCTGAGCAGCTGAGCAGGCAGCGGTGCAGTCTGCTAAAAATAATATTTATTTTTCACATGTAGAATATCCTGTATCCAGCACAGAGCTTTCATAGCGTACAGCATTATAAAAAAAGAAAAAAAAAAGTCATAGCATAGTATGTCATCCACAAAAGCAAAAAAAAAAAAAACCCTAATGTTGTAGTATGTCCTTGAAAATAGCATATAAAGTTAATAGTTTAATGTGTCTGATAGTCAAAGAGGAGGGTTTCTTTCAAAAACATTAATGGTTATGTTGATGAAGAACTATCAAAACATTTTTTATTCCCAATAGTTGCCCCAAAAAATACCAGCATTAGTCAGGCTTCTTAAATAGTTCTTTTATTTATTACCAAACAACATTATAAGTAATTAGTTTCAATGATTTAATGGTTAGAATAACAGAGTGTAATCTGCAAGTCCTTGAAAATGAAAATATATATTTTTTAATAAGTATCATTTTACCCATAAAGCTCGCTTTCATTTTTCCGCCATGCGGTTAATTAAACTATTGGCTTTTTTTTCTGCCATTTTTTTCAGTTTACAGATGCATTTTCAGACACATTCAGTCAAGAGAGCATGATGCTGTTCCTCTTTTTTTGCACCTTTGAATGAACTACATGCCTGAGATTTCCTTCAGATGGTTTGAGGGTTTACTTCCTGATCAGGTTGCATTTGGATGCAAATATAAAACAAGAGTCTGACTGACGCTGGGTGGTGCTGAGAATGAGATTGCATGTGGTTTTACTCGAAGATGGCGGTGGTTTTAGCTTTATTTTCCTGTTTCCTGTTGAATTACTGGCACTTTGAGTTGGTTACGGCAAGTCTGCTCCTACACATGCACATATCACCTCTGAGATTACAGCAGATCATTCTGCATCTTATCAGTAACACAACATGTGTTATCACATCTATAGTAAAAGTGGCATAGTAATTATACTGTCACTTAAAAAAAAAACAAAAAAAAACAGGAACATGTTCAGTCTAAAACATCAGCCGTGAGCATTGGTCTCTTGTTCTCTTTTTTCAGACGTCGTCAGCGACGTGTTGACTCAACACTGGAAAGTTTGAGGCTGCATTTGTGGCAGTGTTACATTAGACAGCGTTGCACTGTTGTGTCCCCCACCACATACTTACAAAATACAGAAACGGGACAATAAAAACAGATGTTTTTATTTACGTTTACACGGCATTGTTCATGTTTACGAATGTTATTGTTTAATAAATATTGGGAAAATGTCATTTACGTACGCCTTCATGCCGTATAGAAGTGGATATTTAACAGATCAGTTTTATTCTGACGTAATCAATCACAAGTCTCCATGGATAGTGGAGCACAGTTTGCGCTGTACTATGATTAAAACAGACTGTATAGGTAAAAACATAACTGGAAATACACCCAAACCAGGTTAAGTAAAGGTGTTGGAAATAGAGCTACTTTTTTGGCCTAAGAGGAGGCTTAAAATAAAATATTATGTTACAGCAGCAGTCTTATTTTCCTCTTGTTCTCTCTCATAGGCTCCAACTCATCCAGTTTACAACATTTGTCCAGAGAAAGTGGCTCAGGCCCTGCAGCACTTTCTCCGCCTGCCCGTCCCGGACGACAACAGACAGCCAGGAGCCTCTGCTGACGACAGACTGTCGGACCCCGCCACTACCTCTGGTCCAGAGGACCATCAGTCCTAGTTAGTCATCAGTGGAGACGTCACTGTGTGTGAACCAGCCGCCTCCGGGGAACGGGCTCAAACCAGCGAACAGCAGTCAGCAGTCTGATGTAGTCGAGCCCTAAAATAACGGTCAGAGGGTCGGCCGTTGGTAGAAATGAAGGCTGGAGTTTAGGAGGAGTTTGCCTGAATAAAGGTCAACAGTTGTGTGCGGGCAGCTTAGCATTCAGCTGATTTTTTTGTTTGCAATGCCTAATGTTTTGATTCTCTGAAATAAAAGGGAAAGTTGGTAAGGTTTCTGTATGACCTAAGTTAATAAAACTTTATATAGAACTTTTCATAATGGCGTTTTAAAATGCTTTACAACCTTCAGACGCTCTTTTGATATATATAATTCTACATTCAAAAACACGATGTGCTTCACGTGACTACATTTGTACTGAAATTTTATTTCATTCATGATCTGTAATGCATCCTGACTATTAATTTATGCACAAATCGTGCTAATACGTGTAAAGTTATCGTGGAATATGAAAATATTCAAACCACCTGCAGGACAGCACAAGTGATAAGTTTTGCATTGAAAGACAACCACCTTTTTACTCAACCACTGAACAAATCAGCTGATTCTTGGTCATTGTACGCTTTTTTCCCTTCTTTTAGCATAAATTGAATACATTGGATATTTGACATTTGTCACCAATGTATGGGAATTTTAGTTTGGAAATTAAGAGAGTAGCACAGGGTATGGCAAGTTAACTTTAAATCACAAAAGTTCACAACGGATGGGCCGAAGCATGAAATCTACACAGGTGCAGGTAGTTTACTGACGACCTCTTTAACTTCACTCAAGGCCAGAAACCGGCCTCAAAATGAGGAAGCAAAGAAAGGGAGATTTTAAACTTAAAATAATGCCAACAAGTTCACTGTTTGGAATACAAGTCTGAAATTAGTAACACATTAATCTGCTACTTTCTGTTTTACTATCTAATACTTTAAATAAAGTTGTTCAGGAAGTGAGTGCTTGGCAGCCTGGGACTGCAATCTTGAACATCTACAGCAACAAGGCAGACACAGTTTCTGTCAAACCCTCTGACAACCTGAAGCAATGATGCCACTGTTAAGCCCAGTACCACACAGTAACCATTTAAATTAACATATAAAAGATAACACGACCAAAGCAAACCAAGATGTAGGTCAGTAGTCAGTGGTGAGGTGTGTGGGTTTTAACTCAGACCATAAGGAAACAAAAGACTAACCAAACAAACCAAACAAAACCATGTTGAGTGAAGGAGAGCTATTGTGGAAATGGTCGAGCTTAAATAGACCTGTGGCAGGTGAGGCGAATCCCAACAACGAGGTGGGAGGAGCCGAGCAGGGAGAGAGATCCTAAAACAAAGAGCACAGGCAGGCCAAACAGGAACTGACAAGTGTCCATGGGGCATGACAGTCACAGACAAAACGTCATAGTACAGTATGTTGTCCAAAATATGTTCAAAATGTCATAGTATTGTATGTCATTGAAAATTTGGTAACTGCATAATTTAGTTCGTCACCCAAAATATGATGAAAACATGATAGTACTGTATGTCGTCAAAAATTTTATGAAAATGTCATTGTATAGTATATTGTACAAAATCATAAAAAAACGCCATAGTATCGTATGTCGTCCAAAATCATGAGAATATTTCAAAGTAAAGTCATAAATGTAATAAATCATGATAAAAACGTCATGGTGAAGTATGTCGTCCAAAATCATGAAAAAAAAGTCATAGTATCGTATGTCGTCCAAAATTTGATCAAAATGTCATAGTATTGTATTTCGTCAAAAATATGATAAAGCCATGCTGTTGTCTGTCGCTGAAAATGGAATAATAAAATATTCCTAAAGTTTGTCATTCAAAGTGGCATAAAAAAGTCATGCAACAGTACGTAAACAGAAATGGTATAAAAAAGTCATAATGTAGTATAATGTCCAAAATATGTCTGCCAAAAAAGCATAAAAAATATAATATTATAAAATGTCATCCAAAATTGCATAAAAAGCATTATGTTCGCGTGTCATCCAAAATGGCTTAAACAAGTCATACTTAAGTATGTTGATGAAAATAGCATAAAAACATCATACTATAGCACGTCGTCCAAACTCTGCTATTAACATCATAGTAGAGTATGTTGTCCCAAATATAAAAAAAATACATACTATAGTTTGTCTGCCCAAAAACAGAAAAAAATCATACCACAGTATATCGTCCAATAGAGCACAGAAAACTTATTCTTTATTACGTCCACCAAATGGACATGATGTAAAATACCACAAAAATGTCATACTCTTGTATGTCGTCCAAAATGGCGTGACAGGGTCATACTATAGTATGTTGTTTAAAATAGCATAAAAACATTATACTATAGTATATCGTCCAAAATAGCAAAAAAAACAACAAAAAACAGTTGTACTATAGCCTGTTGTTCAAAATGGCATAAAAAAGTTATATTCTATGGCATCTAAACTTGCATATAAATTCTTACCATCGTATGTCATTTAATATATCTTAAAAACGTCATACTATAGTGTGTCACCCAAAGCAGCATATAAATTTCAGAACATACAATGTTTCCCAAAAAGCGCAAAAAAGACAAAGTTTTTTATTTCCTTTAAAATAGCAAAGTTGTGGCATATTATGTCAACCAAAATAGCGTAAAAAAAGTCATACTAAAGTATGTCGTCCCAAATAACATTAAAAATTTCATAGTATAATATGTCCTCAAAAAATAGCATTAAAAGGCATAGTATAGTATAAATAATATTAGAACAGCTTGTTTTGGAAGATAAATAAATGTACACTGAACGATTATAAGTTTAAGAATCACAGAAAAGCCACACGTTTTGGAACCTCAAACTTGTGAATGTTTTGTGTTTTTTGCTTGAAATATAAATTCATCAATCATCAGAATTAACATTAAATAATCAACTGAATGACCGTTTCACCTGCAGTCTGGTTTAAAAGTTCATTTTTCAAACAGGTCCAGTTAAAATCAAGTTGCAGAATGTAATCAGCTTACTCAGTAAATAAAAAATGAAACATCAAAATAATTAAACATTTTAGACTTCCTTTTCAGGGTCAGCATGAGCTGTTACATGGGGACTTTGACTCATCCAGGCAACATTCCTGCCTAAAAGCAGCAAATTCAAACCAGGATCTAACTCCGAAACAAGGCAGATTCACTGTGTTCACACTGACGGGAGGCTGACTACTGGCTGCTGCTCACAGATGAAAAAGCACATCAGCTGGACCGGTCTCTTTTTTCCTCCACGTAGTTAAAATCAACACCAGAAAAAAGAGAGACTGGTTACATAACAAGACATGTAAGGACAGTATGCCCTCAGTCTTTATTCTAGACACCTGCCAGCATCACTGGAAACCAGAAAAACCTGAAGTTATGTTTGCCTGCAGGACCACAGCACATCCAGCCCCGGAAACTCTGCTGACAGCAGCTTTACGAGTCACAGGGAGGAAGGGCGACTGATTACTAGAATTAGCGCAATGCTCCTTTAAAACGTCTGGAACAATGTGACTGCTTGGTTTATGGTTTTGTTACTGTAGCTTTCTCCAGAACCACTCATTCAAAAAAAAAGTCAAAATTGCATCAAATTTGACACTGCACGTCATACATAGAGATTAGATTAGAGCATAGATTGGTCTAAAGATGGGACGATCTACAATTAAATCGCGATAAAAACACTCACAGTAAGTTGATCATGCTGAATTTCCAACATAAATTTGATGCACGATTATGTATTTTTATGAAGCCTTTATGTCCAAGACTACCTGTCCTGGGAAAAATAAAGTTATCTTGAATAAATGAGACGTGGATTATGCTGCATAAGTATACCATGAGAGTTTGTAGACGGATGTTTTGTTTAGTTTTGCAGTAGTAAAAAGTGATCGCCTTTGACTTCAGTTCATCAAGAATTTTTGCCGTTTGGGGTTATTTATTCACCAGAGGCATGCGAGACAAGTTTTCTTTAAAGATTCAAGGTAGCCTGCGGTGTGTAATTGATACACAAATGGTCATTTTGTAGTATTTTTTTTTTTTATAATAAGAGATAATTTTGTGAGTCACAATTATTTTGGCCGGGATAATCGTAACATGATTATGGGCTGAATAACCACAAAGAGCATGTTAAAGGATAAAATAGTTTATTTTATAGTCTCATAGTAAAGGTAGGCCTCAACTTGCAAGACAATTGTTGGCAGTATGTACAACATACTCGTAATTTCCATGGAATGGAATCGGACAAACAAAGACCTATTACACTAATTATATCCTCCTAAATGGAAATAAAATGGAAACAATATACATACACACACGTTTCCTAGACACGCAAAATGCTTCCTTTTTTTCCTTGGGGGATTCAGCAACATTGATTTTTACTGTGTAAAGCACAACACATCGACAGGGATTATTTTTGCTTCCTTGTACTGCAAAAGACGGGAGCTACCTTTTTGACATTCAATACCTATTTCATACCCTTAAGGAAAACTACATGTGACAAATTGGCATTTTCCCATGACTCGTGAGATTACTACAAAATGCATAACATACTTTGAAACTTGAAAACATCCAATCAATGCTTTTTTTTATAATATATAAAACGAGATGCCTAACGTATTCAGCCACCTAAAGTCATTCACTACTTCAAGCTAAAGGACAAATTACGATACAAGTTTAGGATTATTCTCCTTCAAAACATCAATTTCAACAAAGGAGGGTTTTTTCTTTAAATCTTGTGTTAACAAACGTGTCGGGCAGAAAACATCTGCAATCCAGTGGGCCTGAGGTGGGTATCACTTTTAATATTTGCTTCAAAGCATCTTCACATTCTTTAGTGGAAAAAAGTAAGCTACAAATGTTTTATTGGTTTTTTTTTACTTTAAAAAGGTCTCCGGGACAATTTATCTAGGTGTGTGTGTGTGTGTGTGTGTGTGTGTGTAAATTCTAAACAGGTTTTTATCAAGAATAACAAAATAAACAAAAACAAAAATATATAATATAGCAGTGCTTGGAGTACGCCAGGCGCGCCCTTCCCCCCCAAAAAACAACCCGGGGAGGAGGAGGGGCTTTATTGAGGGTACAAAAAAAGCATCAAGTCCTTAAGTAGCCAAGCTGCCTCTTTTTGGGTTTTGGATTGTAGATGTTGCCGGGGGGGAAATACCAATGCCGGAGAGAAAAGAGAGAGAGGGAGGGAGGGACGGGGACGGGAAAAAACCTGAAGCTCTCTACATGGATTGAAGCAGTCATCTTCCACCCTGCAGACTTCCTCCCTCCTGATTCTGGAGATCGGGTGGAGAGAGAGACAATTGTGGCGGCGGTGTGAGGAGGTCAGAGGGGTCATGAGTCTCCAGTGCGAGCCCACCCACAGATGGAGGAGAGAGGAGGACGGTGACGGAGGCCGAGGTTGGTGGTTGTGGGCATGAGAGGGGGGAGGGGTCGTTGAGCCTCGAAAGGCTGCGTTTCCTCTTGCCCTCCTTTGTGCCCCGCCGCCTCGACCTTAGCCAGCTTTTTACCGCTCCACTCTCTAGCTGGCCTCCACGCGCAGCTTCTTCCTGTTGGGAGGCTCCTCGGCCTCAGACTCGGAGCTGGAGTCGGAGCCTCCGTCGAACGCCGACACGGCGCTGCCTTTGGGGTTGGTGTACAGGCTGCTGTCGGAAGATGAGTAGCTGGCCTGGAGCTGCGCGGAGCCCTTCACCTTCTCCAGAGCACGGACTGCGTCAACACACACACACACACACACACACACACACACACACACACACACACACACACACACACACACACACACACACACACACACACACACACACACACACACACACACACACACACACACACACACAAGGAGGAAGACGATGAGAACCGTACACAGCTTGATTTCAAAATACTACTTTACGTGACCCACTTTAAAGGGCCCAGTCAAACCAGCACATTTGTGACCAGTGTTGACCAGTGACAAACAGTTTTGACATGACTGGCCTTTAGGAAACACAAATAATCTGAGAATCCCAAACGGAGATCACTTGTGAGGCACCAGTTTTTATGTAACTCTGCTCCGCTGAGTGGGAAGCAACTTCAGCAGAGATTTTCTCTTCATATCCTGTCATGCCCCATTTTCTAGCGAGCCTCCATGCCACTGGCATCTTTTACTCATTGTGTTTTCTCACAGAAGGTTTCTATTAACCCTTTTTTCCTCTAAAAACCAGACACAAGCTCATTTAGTTTTCCATCAATATCCGAAGCTTGATGTACATCTGCTGCTGTGCCGGTTTATTCTGAACATTAATATTGTATCAAACAACTCTTTGCTTTGTACAGTGTTGAGAGGATTACTTTAAAAACCTAATCCACAACAGATTAGAGTACACGCCCTAAAATGGCATTTGTAATGTAATGTATTGTATTACTCAAAATAAGTAATGTATTCTAAATATTACTTTTAGAGTACTTCAGAATCGTCTTGCAAAGCTGATTTGTCAGGGTCTAATATTTCCATGCCAAAAACAAGTTTCCTCGCTGCATCTCCTCTGCCCCTGTTGTGTATCAGGCGCCCTGCACGCAATTTTTTTTTGGTTTCTGTTAATGGGAAATGTGTGCCTCACAATAATTTTACACCGTGTCCTAGCAGCAAGCGAGCATTGCTCTCTGTCCGCACTGAATCTGTTAAAAAAGCACATGTCGCGTCACGTAAACAAACTATGAAGGCTACCTATCAGCTGTGCACTTGACTGGAGATGTTACCACCAAAAGATGGGCAAGTACTTGCTATTTCTGTACATTTGCACTTTTTTTTTAACAGAAAATGCGCATTTTAGATTGAGAAACTTAGTGGAAATGACACACAACATAGCCGGCAACGAGTCGGTTGTTATCAGCGATGGTCATTTACCAAAAAACACTGGCTAGCTAACTGCCACCACTCAACACTGCGCTCATACACCAGTTACGGCTCGTATATACAGCACTGAAGGGTGTATACCTTTAAACAAGTTACAGTGATATCTGTTTTATCAACACTCACAACAGCATACCTATTGAGGTTTTGGCTACCATTGTCGTTTTTTTTTTGTTTTTTTTGCTAGAAATTTGTTAGTTTTGCCCTGAACAGTAGTTTATACTCTGTAATGGAAAATTAATCAAGATGGGATTTTAAACACAGATACAAGTTTGAAGTTAATATTTTAATAACTGAAGTTTTAATATAAGACCTCAAAAAAATTAAAATATTTCACAAAAACAGGGGCTGAAATTAATAATTAAAATATGACAACAGTTTTAAAAAGTGAGAATCTACATGAAAGAGCAGGCTGAAAGCAGGTATTTTGAATATCCTGGCTGAACTCTTGCATGCGTCTCAGTCGTCTTGGCACACCGTCAACATTTAAGAGAAAACCAACAGAATTATGAAAGCTAAATTAAGCGTGAAGAGGGGGTTTAACTTTAGCTTTTCACTCGTCTGATGTCGTGTTGGCACAAACACTTTGATGTTAAGATCTGGACTTTATGTTCTCAAACCATTAACCCACATGCTCTTTTATCACTGTAACATCAAACCAAAACAAACATGGCAGTGAAGCGTTTGCATTTCCTCCCTCCCTGCCTTCACTCTCACTCTCACCGGCTGCAGAGGGTCAGATCTGATTTGCTAAAACTCACAGCTTCTATCAGCAGGTAAAAACTGCTGAATCACAACAACCGCCCCAAACTAGCACATATATTTCTTTCTCAATTCTTAAATTACGTTCTGACAACTGTAGACCGTCCCCCCGACTGCACAACACAGCGAGAGGAGGGGATGTGTTGTTACCTTGTTGTTCCAGCAGTGCGTTCTGCCTCTTCAGGTCGTCGATGTCCTGCTGGTGCGTGTGATTTTTTCGCCTCATGTATTGGATGTACTCTGTGGCTTTGTCTAGGATTTGAGCTCGAGACGCCTGTTTGGTAGACTGCTGTTAGTGACACATGCAAAAATTGAAGCAATGACGCAAGTATACAGAGTTCTCATCACATTTTTTATACAATCATGCTCACAAAACTGCAGACTGAAACAAACTGCAGAAGAAATCTAGGACAACGCTGTGTGTTTCTGCACAGCTTGCCGCCTCTTAACCTCCCAAAATCCTCCAGCACTTCAGTCTGACATCCACGGGCTCGGTCACAACCCCTGCACATTACTGTCAGGGTGTTCGCCTCAGCAAATAAATGCTCTGCTGCAGCCTGTTAGCTGCTATAAAGCTTCCACTCACTGACTTCATACCAGCATCAGTGCCATTTCTACTCATTAGGGCTGGGTATCATTTGACATTTTTCGATAGCAGTGTGTGTGTGATATCCAAGTTTCTGTATTGACTCCAAAACCCCGTTTCTTCAGTGTTTAATCGCCTAAAACAAAGTCGCCCTCCGTGAAAAAAGAGCAGACACGTTAATAATAGGACTGCACATAATTCATTTAGTGATTATTGTCTAAATTATTTTTGCTTGGTCTGTAAAATATAAGAAAAAAGGGAAAACTGTTGATCACAATTTCCAAAGGCTTTAATTTTTTCCAAGTCACTAGTTTTGAATGACAAACTGTCCAAAACCCTAAAATGTTCAGTTTGATATCACTGAAGACAGAAGAAACCAGAACCAGGGCACCAGAGAGGTGAATTAGGGACATTATTTTTTTAAATGATAGAAATTATAAATTATAAAATGGTTGAAATTCATTGTAGTTCCAGCTCTAGCTATTATATTTAGCGAGTGTGTTTTCTGTTGAGGTCACCATATACCAAATAAACTGATCACAAGACGAGATGAAGAGAAAACCTCTGCACACGGGGCACAGGGCGCCCCGACACCGGATATTTTACAAGGAAAAAAAATTCTCAGTGCTACTTAACATCTACAGAGCTCGGCATTAAGTTATTGCTAATGCAAAAACATTTCCCCCTGCTGCAGCTTCACATTAAAACACTTAACCTGCAAAACACCACTTGACTTTTATTATGAAGTTGCCACAGCAAATACAACATGTTTGTCAGTGAGATAAGCGCCACCGCTATCGTTGAGGTTAAATCCAGGCTCAAGTTTTGGCTGAAATCTACGCAAAAGTGTCAACATCAATAAATGTCTTGTATACTGATTTTTACTTACTGTGCTGAATTTTGGGGAAATGCATATAAAAACAAATCTGGAGCCTATAATTAAATTTCAGAAAAGACCTCTGTCCCATAAAGGATTGAGGTTTGGTACCCAGCCCTAAAATTCTCCTGTTTTTTTCTTGCAAGACGAGAAATACTGCATGTTGGCCCTAAATCAGGGCTTTAATAGCAGCATGGTCCTGGGAGAGAGGCGGGGGTAGAGCACCGAGGCAGCTGTAACCCAACACTTCATACAAATAATCAGCAAACGCCGCTCACATCATCCCGTCAGCCCCTCCGCCCCTCACACTGTGTCAAGAGTGGCCTGGTCTTTCAGGGGAAAATAAAACGCCGTGTTCCTGAACCAGCTCTCCAAATGTTCTCAATGTCATGGATGTCAAAACAGGAAGAGAGCAACAAAATTTCCTCATAATAACTTCCTGACGCTGGTCCAAGTATTTAGACTGCATCGCTGTCTTGCTGCTGCCAATCTGCACTCGTCCTCCGCCATCTGCCCTCCGCCCTCCGCCCTCCGCCCCGTCCCTTCAACTGCTCCTCATCACTGACGCGCGCGCATTACAAAGTACGTAAAGACATCTCTGTACACTCATTAAAATGACGTCATGGTAGAAATACACGCATGCCTACATATCCTTAAATTCTCACTGAACATCCCACAATATTATACTTTACCTTTTAGAAAACACATGGCAAAAGTTAAAAAATGTCTTACATGAGAACCTGAACCTGGTGTGCCTGGTGGAGCTGCAGGCTGAGCTTTACCAACCTTTTCTCCCTGCAGGGCGGGTACCGAGTCCCGGAGGCTGTGAAAGCTGTCTTTGATGTGGTCCCTACGTTTGCGCTCCAGCGCATTGTGGTGTGCCCGTTTGTCTGCCTGCAATGAGAAGAGTCACAAGGCCTTCAGCCTGGCAGCAGAGCAGCGTGGGCAGGGGACAGCGGGTGTCCCTGGTCGACTTACACAAACGGCTCTGCTGCCTTTGCAACAACTCCCCCACTGTTGCTGCGGTTTAAGTCAGCGTGGTCATCATTTACACCAAGAAATATATCTTTCCATCAGTCATATCAGATCTGCACAACGACTAGCTAGTATTTGATTTTTAGAAAGAAGACTTTAAAAAGTCAACATCGACGACGACATAAAACCCCAACTGACAATCCATTTAATCTGCTGATTATTTATATCAACGCGTTGTTTTATAACGAAACTGTTTTTCTGTCTGACCACAGACGAAAACCTAAAACTATCCAATTTAGCGTCTCATGAGAGAGAGAAATGCAAATGCTGATGATGGGCATTTGTGCGGGTGAAAATTACTTGAATCGTTCCAGCCATACGTGACAAACTGATCTAATCCTAACCCCTGCTAGTTATCAACAAAATCACTACTGTAAATATTCTTGGTTGCACAATATTTTTTACTTGGAAAAATCAAATAATCTATCTACCAAACCTCAGCCGAAAAACACGTCAACATGCACTCTCAGTAAAAAGGTTGGTTTTTTTTTTTTTACACAAAAAAATTATAACTAAAGCTAACATTAAACCTTAACATACTAACATGACTTCATGTGTTTGTGGCTGATTAGGAAATTAAACTTTTTTAGTCATTTGCATACTACTAGACGACAGAGGTAAAAATCTTGCAGTAAATATTTGTAATTTCTGGTTGTGACCAGTAATAGGATTTAAAAAAACTATTAGAAAACCTGCACAGTGGCAACAGCAGAATTCTCAAAATTCACCATCCGCATACAGATTATCGATGAACGTATTTATTTTTGGAGGGTGTCAATTTGTCCAGGGGGCCAGGGGGATTGACATTAACAGTTATCAGGTTGCCACTAGTAACCAGTTTGAGAAACTGACAAAAGGGCTGCACAATAATTTGAAAAATTTTATCAAAATCCCAAAATGTCCAAGCGCAATATCCATATTGCATGAGGTCCAACTCGGTTAAAGCAAAATACGTCACAATATACTATTATATTCATATTCCAGACGTGAGGGAACGTATTTGTTTGGTACTGACCTGAGCAAAAATCACATCATACTTTCTATATTTTTCAAAGTGAAATAAAACAAATACCATTTCCACTAAAATTGCAACTCACATTGCAATTGCAATATCTGTGTAAATAATCTATGGGGTTTTCTTTGCATATTGTGCAGCTTAATTGGCAACCAGTTCTTGGCCTTCGGCTATGTGACAACCACTTTTATACATATAAAAAAATAGGGGCAGCAAAAACAAAATATGCACCCTAAAATAAATAATTTTGAAATTAATGTTGCATCAGTGATATTAAATATTACAGTTACAGTCAGAGCTGGAACAAGAAAGCACATGCGTTGGTGCATTTACTCACGTGCACACAGGCATCTATTTTAGACACAGTGACGACACAAATTATTTTGTCTGACTAATGGATGAAACATTTGCACTAACCCGTCAATATCACAAATATTCAAATTACTTCAACTGACAAAGAACCAGATGAACCTGAGCAAATAGACTAATTCAAATAAATAATTTCATCAGATCAAACAAAAACTACAGATTTGTTTTGGGTTTTTTTGTTATTATAAAAGGCTTTTAAAAGTTATTCTATGTCACATTTTCGTTATTAAGCTGTTGCATAACTGAAAAGTATCTTGACTAAAAACAGCAACCACATTTTAAGTTTCAGCCTCCAAAAGCTGACGCCTGGTTGTCATTGCCTCATAGTCAAAAAAGTATTCTTTTAAGACTGATTTTTCAAAAAAAAAATCAAAAACCTGACAAAGTGAAATCCTAACGTAAAAGTAACCTTAAAAAACAGCTTTACTGTGAGGGTTTATCTCCAACAAGAATGTACAATCTAACACAAGTAAAATAATAAGAAAAAACTCTGCAATTTCACATCTAGAACTAGTTAAAAATACATGTAATGACAGAAAATTGCGGAACAAATGTGCCACCGTTTTCTCATTAAAGTTACATGCAATAAAAAATAAATCATGAACAAATAAATGCACAAACTAATTGCATGTTCCCGGTCTGACTGTGTGTGCACAATATTACACTAAAACCTGTCAGGATTTTTGGGATATCCTGCTGACGGACAAAATAATAGCCGCCTTGGCAAACATGAAGACAGATAATCAATACTACGAAATGTCATTGATTAAGTTTCTGTCGCCTGACTGATATCCATTTAATCACCAGTAGCCTCGGGGTAAAAAGGCTAAAAAAAAAAACTGTAAAAACTCATTTAAGTCAGATTTTCATCACTACAAGTCGCTGCGTTCTGTGGTCTTTTTGTCTTTTGGCCCCCTCCTGAGCTTCCATCCCCCTCCTACTATGTGACCCGAGCCGACCCCGCCCTCACTGCATTTCTGTGCCTCCCTCTCTGCAGGAGCAGCCGTTCAAATGCATGACCGGGCCAAAGTCAAGAGACTCCGGTCATTCAGACGGGGTGTGAGGTGGGCGGCCGAGAGCAGCTGATCCAGGATCAGGATTATACTAACTGAATAAAACAACACAATGACTAACCAAAGCCTCGTGAAATGTAGATTTAAGAAGGACATTTTGGAGAGTTTTGCATTTTCAGATTAAAGGTTTATAAGCAAAACTAATACACAGTTGTTTTTCCTTCCACCTCAAACCACATTTAACATGTTTTTAGCAAAGATTTAAAATAATGGCTTCATAATAACTACTTTTATAAACAATCTCAATTTAACACACATCATGCAACAGCATCTAGCATGCTCCAAAATTTCAACCACAAATTTGAGTTGTAATTGCACGGTTAAAGGCATATGATGGCTGCCACAATCACATGACGGAGGCAGGCAGGAGATCAGTTTGCTGCCTCTAGTTCGACCTGTTTTTAGGCCAAACCATCACAGCCTCCAATCACATCTGATTCTTCCCTAATCCACGCTGTCACCAGACCGAGAAGTTAAGTCCGACACCCAATCAAAGCTCGACTGATCATCTCACTTCATACACCTCCACCAAAGCACGCCCCGATTTCAATATTAGAAACGAAACAGCGCCGTGGTGTGTGGTCACGACATCGCCTCGAGCAGATGGGAAACAGGGTGGAAGTCATGCCAGCTGGTATCATCTGACTCATTTTGTCCACGCCAAAGTAGCCACATGTGAGCCGCCGCGCAGGTTGAGACAAGCCTTCAGGGTGTCGTATGTTGGGTGGGAGGGTGACTAAACATCCGCAACAAATACAAGCTATTAGTTTGCAATTTCATGCTAGAAAACAAGAAGTGACTCAATCCTAAATCATCTTGCTCGTAAGAAACTGACGCCGTAATAAAATACACTCAAAATTCGCTGCATCTCTCTCACGACGCCTGCCTTGTGATTAGTTTGGCTGGCATGGTGACAGCTTCTCCTGCGGCCTGTTGCACAAGAGCCACAAACCATCCAGGAGAGACAAGTCCACGAGGACCATGTGCCTCCTCCTCGTATCACACACAAAGCCACAGAGAGGCGATACTCCACTCCCTCCATTAACCCGGGCACAAACACATGACTGGTATTGATGGCATGTGCAATTACAAGTCTGGCAGCCATTGTGATGTGCGCCGTTTCAGTGCATGGACGGGAGGTTTAGAAAGCACATGTGGTTGATTTCCTGCTTACAACAAGGACTGAAAACACTAAATTATGAGAAAATGCAGACTAAACTTCAGACTCTGCTTCTAACTTAACGATATTATGTTAGTGTTTTTGTTTTTTTGTGTCACGCTTCAATTTGATACGCTACACACCGTTTGTGCTTCATGCTATTTATTTAATAACAGTTTTTTCAGGTCCAATGCTGGATTAAATTTGTGTCTTTTGCTTTGATTTGTTCCCTTTAGCATTAAATGTTAGTATTTTCAAGTTATCTTGAGCACACGTGATGACAGAGTTTTCACTTAACACTTTTACCAGCTGTTCCAGACAAGACTATTGTGCCATTATGCTGCCTCACCTTTCTTTATAAAAGGTACAATCTCACAACTGGGGGACAGAGTTTTCTTGTCTTTGCGTGTCCACTTGTTCATTTAAGTCGGTTCGATTTGTCTTGGCTTTAAGAGAGGATGTAAGTGTCAGCTCACTTGTTTTAATGCTTAAAAAAACCACACCTTTTTATCAGCCCCTGCACTTCATATCATTACTCCTTTAAAGGGTAATTAAGATCCAAGCATATATTTAAGCTCGCCTCTCTGGAGCTGCTCCATGTACAATTACTTGGTAATTGTGGACATTAAGTGTCCTGAGTGATTTAATATGAACTCTTTGCTATCAGCTGCATCTGCACGTCCCTGCTTTGAAGTTTTTCTAGGTGAAGTCGCCCAATAACCTTTAAGAAAACCGTCCTACAAAAGATAAAGGCAGTTGACAAAATCACTGGAGTGCACCTCAAAACAAGCTTATTGTATTTTTTTTTGTCGGTGAGCTCTTTAGCAGAAATGGTTTGTAATAATCATCGTTTGGCACACAAAATGATCATTTGTTCTTTGGACATCAGATTGTGTTGTTGATGTGCGAACACGCTAACTAACGTTAGTGAATCGGTCCTCTCTCCCAGTATTTTTGAGACGAGTACAGAGTACCGCTGCCCGCTGGAATAAGAGTTATTTTCTCTCATGCAGGCGAAAAACAGACTTTCTATTTGGCTTTAGTCTTTGCGGTGTGTTTAAGCGTAACATGTTGGCTGAGACATTAAACAGTCGGCCTTCGTTATCACCGTTCTCTGATGTTATTTTAGTGTCTAAAATAGCTTCTTTGCCTGTAAATGTGTGTTTTATTTGTTTTTATTTGCCAAAAATTGAATTGTCTTTGTAGATTAACTAAGTCACACTAATCTAAATTTAGATTTTAAATGTTTGCTTTTACAGAATTCACCTATTCTTTCTATAGTGTTTTACAGTAAAAGTGAGCCAACTCGGTTTACTTTGATGAAGTTTGACGCAGAAAATGACACATGCAGGACTGAACAGGTGCGGACGTTTTTGAGCTGACATCAACGACTAAATGGATCCAAGGACAAGATGCATCAAGTGCTGAGTGTCTCAAAAAAACATTAAGTAATAAGGACAAAATTCTTGATCATACTGTGTCTAACTTTATGCCAAAATGTCATAAATGTTGTGATAAAGTTCATTTTCTGGAAAAATGTAATTAAACACGGTTGGGTGGATACAGTAAATAGACAAGATGTCTTTTTTTGATAACCTCGCATGTTAAATACTTTATAAATCAGGGTACTTAAATCATGAAAATTAAATATTGGAATAAAAAAATCCTTATTATTGATTTTCAATAAAGTGAAGTTAAAGTGACACAGCTGCATTAACAGTACAACACAATTACTTATTTATCAAAAAATACTTTCAGGAATTCTGTACAAACTCCAACTCGCTAAGAAATGACGCTATCTAACATGTATCCAAGACCCGGTGTGACGAAAGTTTACTGCATGAGAACTATGAGCACCTCATGTCGGGATGAATCCCGAGAGCCAGTGACCGGGAACCTTCACTGATGTCAACATAGCTTCAGAAAAACAGCTAACTGTCCTCAGACAGGTTCTTCTAAGCTACATGCTATCAGCCATCTGAGGTGACGAGCACACCAGGCACCGCGAAAAACAGGTGTCCGATTACCTCAGTGCAACCATTATCAGTCCATCATAAAACTGATACCTTTCGCTGGCTGCCGAAGAGGACACGCCAGCTGAGCTGCTGCCTCCATTCTCCTCATACCTGACCATGACACATTACATAACTGCTCCAGGTGCCGAGTGGAGGAGCTGGTATCTGCCGCTTCCCGGCTACCGATGGCCGTCTCACATTGTCTGCATGAAAGCCTACACTTCTGCCGGGCCGGTGGAGTACGTGGAAAACCTTCTCGGTGGAAACACCAATAAAACAGAAGCTCCAGCTACCGACGAATCACTGTTGCAAAAATAAAACAGAAAGTATAAACAAACATGTCCTTCTCTGCTGTGAAATTACATGTTCATGGAGAGCTGCAGCGACGACTGGTTTCATTTTCACTGGACTACCGATTACTTTCCTGATCAATCGTTCAAGACTGTGAAATGTCAGCAAATAAATGGGTGCAGGAATGACTCCTAAAACTCTGAAATGAGTTAAAATGTCAGCACGTTTTGTTCTGAAAGATAAAATACATCAGTAAATACCCCAATCGTGAATTTTTCAGATTTTATTTGTCTAAAAAAAAGATGTTTGCTAACACGTAGCTAAATAACAGTAGGGGATGTAATCCTAAGCAAATACAGCCTCATTGCGTTGGCGACATCAAGTCATGCGACAGTCGTATAATTTGTTTAATGCACTATACATATCGGGTTTTAACTGTACAACTGGTGCAGTAATTGCAGAAGTAATCAGTTACTGAATATATATTTAAAATATGAAGCACATATTGTGTATATTTTTTATTATTTCTATTTATAGTATGTTTTTTCTCAACCTTTACATATTAGTTCTGCACACTGTAATGTAGCATAAGGCACATTTTTATATTTCTAACACACTTAACATACTCAGCATTTTATACATAGTCTAGATTTTTTAAAAAATATTTCACATACTGTTGTGAGCATTAAAGCATAATGCACATATTTTTATTTTTCATTAATTCCATACTTGTTATTTCTACTTTCTATAATTATCTATGCTCTATTAAATCAGAACAACTGAAACATATTAAAATTTCCCCTCCAGGGATCCACAAACGCATTTTAATTATGTTGGCTTTTCACTTGTGGCGACTGCACGTTAAAAAACATTATTTGTGAAGATAATCTTGCTGAACAAAACATTTAAGTATGACAAACGTTAATTTGCCACTGAGCTTATTTTCAGCAAAAATCCAATGGAGAAATCCCATGGGCTTTGTGATGAGGGAACCAGTGCAATGCCAACTTCCACATCAGCCTGCAGAAAAAAACGTCATTCCTCGGCCACTCTGTGGTGAAAAATGTTGATCACAGTCCACGGCTCTATTAAATTGTCAATGCCTAAATATAATTAATTTATTATGATGTCAGTCTCCACATTTGAGGACTGATTTTTTTTTTTAGTTAAATTGACTTTTTTAATTGATCTAAATTGTTGGCAGCATGGTTACAATTAATTAACCTCATTCACATATTTAACTTATTCAAGTTAAACTTTCCATATAATGCATACTATGCATCAAGTCCGAAGTGCTAACAACCCATTGCACTTTATGTCTAGACGGTCGGTCTGTTATCTCACCAACTCAGACAACACACCCTCTATCTAGATTTGAAAACATATACAGTGTCTGTCACACTCCACCCACCATTAGTGCCTAAAAGATGGTATTTCTTGGATCCACTGGGTTCCTTCAGCCTAAAGCAAGTTAGATTTAAGACTTTCTAAAAGACTACTTTTATGGGCATTTTGCCTCTATTGACAGAACAGCTGGGTTAGACAGGAGAGGTGGGAGAGGGGACGACACGCAGCCAATAATAATTGATATCAAATCTGCGCCGCTTCTACCAGGTGAGCTAGGGGTCGCACCTTTTAGGTCTTTTTTGATGCCTCTGGGAATTATATTTAAGACCAATTTCACAATAACCAAAGTTAAAGGTTAAAAAGAATATGAACTGACACAACAGAACGAGTTAATATCTGGTATTTGATGGTAATTTTATGCCTCACACTCTGCCTGGATTCCCATCTTGACTTATAAAGTCTTTTTGCATTAAGCACACTGAGCCTTGTTTGAACTGTCTTTTACCACTTTCTGCCATAGCGCAAAACTTGGTTAATTAGCCAATTTTTGCACTTCCCATGTCATCAAGGGCCCAGTGACCACTAGCTCGCAGACAGTGGATCAAACGCGTGCTGTTGGTTCCACTATGCTGTTCTACTGGACATTAATGGGAGAAGCATTCAGTAATTTATTTTAAAAAATACATGTCAGTCATTTTAAGATTATAAAATAAAAAGTCAGACAAAAAACAAATCATAAAATCCTACTTTCCATATCTTAGCATTTTTGAAAAAATATTTAAGGCCCATGGATGAAATAAATGCATTTAAAGATGTTTTGTACACATTCACTTTGTTAACAAAAAATATATATATATATATCAGCAGAAACCAGCAAGTTGGCCAATGTCAAAAATTAATTTTAAAGCCAACATCAGCTGATATCAATGACAATAATATTGTGTAGGCCTAATATATTTTGACAATATCTTAACAAGGTGTTGCAAGTAAAAGTGTAAGCTGGCTGCAGTTGAGGCTATTAGATATATCCTCTAATTATTCAGCCTCATTTTGCAGATTTTAACGCTTCGTTTTCATTCAGTTTGTTAAAGATATGCAGAGATGGGAGCAACTGACTCTGGGGGACACAAACAGCTACCAGGACATACATAGTTTATGCATATGGCTTTGCTAATCACATTTAATAACACTAAGTGAACTGAAATCAGGTTTGACTTTTTTTTTTATGTGGCTCTGCAATGGAGGCATATGTGACCGTGATCAAGAGGTCTGTTGGAGGGCATAATAAAAATCTATTTTATTACCACAAATGCATATTCTAAAACACTGCACTAATGTTTCATTTTTGCATTCAAATCGTGGCTATCTGACTGGAGGTGACGACACGTCGAGTTGTGCAGCCTGTGTGCATCAACCGAGTCGTGCAGGGTGTTTTTCTCGCCGGTATGCGATGCAGCTATACGTCATTCATTTAGGCTGCCAGCCCTTTAGTGGCCTGTAGAGAGAAGATGGCTCTAATCACTGGCTGCAACACAGGAAAACATCCCGCAGCACCCCTTCCTGACACGAAGGCTTGTCCGAGATGCAGGCGCGGCTCCTCTCACACATGCAACAAGCACTCGACACCTTTATTCCTCTGCATCATCATGATTGCAGCACAAATGTGTCTTTACTGGCATGACCTAGATGTGTGATTTGCGAGAAAAAAAAGGCGATCACGAGCGGAATCCCCGCGGTGTGTGAGGTAAACCACCGGGGGAAAACTGCTCAGAGCGACTAACCGGCTGCGACCGAGCACAGAAAGCTTTGTATTAACCGGAAAAAATAATAAACATGCAACAATAAAGCCTTTGTAGCGGGATAAAGCTTTGGTCTAAATATAGATGTCGTGCCACCGTCTCCCTGTGGCCGCGCACACATAGGATGGGGGATACCCTGCAATGCACTACTAACGCTGCAATCGCTGCACTAATATAAATGCTACACAAAATTATGCCTTACATAAATATTAATTTCAGAACCTACATGCATTTTTGCCATAAAGCAATGCTTTCGCTTTCTCTCCCATAATGCATCATCCGGCAACATTACCAATCGATTAAGTAAATACCAAAATAATAATAATAATATTAATGATAATAATAATAATAAGCAGAATGTTATGGATAAATCAACTTTTGCAACAACAGTGAAAACATTTTTTTCGACATTGGACAAAATCCCCCCAGCATTACGCACCACACAGTGATATCTCGGCGAGTCTTCCTGCAAAGAAACAGAACAAAAAGTACAATTGTAGCCATAATTGTTCAGCAAATCTCACTGTTTCGCTGAAGTCACTAGAAAGTCAAATTTAGCGTGTTTATAATGCTCTGAAGCAACAAAAGCTATGGTGTTGCGTATCATTTAACAAGAATCCCGACGAAAAAAAAACATACTTATCAAGACAGAAAAGCTAGCCAGCTTAATGGTAGCTAACGCTAGCTGAGCCGCTAGTTCAGCTAAATCGTCGGGTAGCAAAATAACACATGTAAAAAGGTGAAAGTGGAAATACTCACGTCACTATCGACTTCGATATCATCGTTATCACTCATTCTTCGATACAATAGTCTAGTTTAAAGGGACGGGAGGCTAAAAAAACAACATGAAGCAGTTTAGCACCGAGCGGCGCTCCAACAGACAGGCTGCTAAACGCTCACTGTTTGGACAGATCCGAGGAGGACTCCTCCACGTGACTACTCTCCACACACACAGCCACCGCTGCGCAGCACGCATGCGCACAACCCCGGGGGCGTCTGGGAAAAGTAGTCGCCCCGGCAGATTTTCCGTGATTCGTGGAAAAACCCTTAAATCAACGAATGATCTTAATTTATGTTAAATACAAAAGGGATGTTTATCAAGCAATGAGCAGCAGAAACATCAACGTGTTTTTAAATATTATCATAACATGACGCAATCTTTACGTGCAAACTACAATATCCAGGACACATTTAGTTTGCTGGCGACGTCACAGCGTCTTCTCGCTTCATATGCATTATGGGAATTGTAGTTAGAGTCATATTTGTATGTCACAGGAGCTAAATAAGGCCATTGCTGAGACACGTGGATTATAAGAATACACTCAAGACACACACACACACACACACACACACACACACACACACACACAGAGGTCCAGATTAAGCAGCCTACAGATATGTACTACTCATGTGATTGGTTTCTAACCCAATCATTACTTTCTTTTTCACTAACAGCCTAAATCCATAACTGTATGCTACTAACATTTGTTGAGCAGAGTTGCTCTAATCAAACAATCATTTGTTTGTCACCTGAGCAGAGGTGTAGTGGAGGCTTTATGTATGTATACAGGGTATACCCACCTTTTTCTCCAGCTGTCTACAGTATTCCCAGATATCAGCCAAAAAAGCCATGTGAATATCAGTTTTGTAAAAAAAAAATGTGATAAGTTATGTAAATATTTTAATACTTAATCAAAGTAATTTAACTTATTACATTTGATTACTTTTCTGATAAATGTTTTTAACAGGACAATAAAGTTGAAAATTCTTATAAACATAAGTGTATAACTGTTGCTCTCAAATTTGTTGTTTGTTTCATTTCATTTCATGTTTCCTTCTACATATGAACTTTTTACTGCAAACATTTTTTTCATATGTAACCCCTTGGTAAGCACCAACATATTGATTAGTAACTGTAAGTTAATTACATTTTTTTTATCAGTAACTGTAACTGATTATCAATACATTAATTTTGGAATTTAATTACTGTAACCAGCTACTCCCAAACACTGTGGATTATATAGGAGAATATATGTCTATGAGTGTATGTATGGATTACATACCCATCTACCGAGTTGTAGCTACACCAACCTCATGAACTACCATAACACCACTGCACATGAGGTCATACAAGGTACAACTCTGAAATGTGATCCTGCCAGCCCCTCTAATGTGTCCATTGCAATTAAGTCCTATGTTACCTCTTCTTACATTGTAATGGTCCATATTTCCAGACTGGCTGCAGTGTGTTTATAGCTGGTAATCCATGGTTTTTGGTTCTGGAGTTATTCGACTGTATTTTTATAGGTACATCTGCTTCTGTTTTGTTTTTTTGTTTTGTTTTTTTCAAAAATTAAATCCATCACCGACTCAGTGAATTCACTGCGATCATTGGTGACGTCAATGGTGTGTCCATAGACTGTATATAAAGAGTAAGTATGTATGTACAAGTATGTTTCCATATATTTCCGTCTGTAAGAGTTATTTTAAATCAAGAACAAATAGTATTGTTTTCTTTACCTCATCCCAAATGTGTTTTAACACTGAGCAGAGAATTATCATACACTCATTATTGTAGCCCTAACAGTCTGACAAATAGCCACTCTGATGCATGACTTTCCACAATACATACCTTTAATTGTATTTATATATATGTCATAGTGTAAAAATATGTAATGCATGGGCTGGTTTCAGGACCAAGTTGCGAATAATCTGCTCTGTTGCTTCCTTTTTCACAAAATTGTGCTGTAGATAAGGAGCTTACACTGTGGATTATTTTGTGCTGCAACAGTGGATCAGTAAATGTGTAAAAAAACAAGCTGGGAGCAGCATCATCCATCCCTGCAGCGGGTCAAGAGGCCACAGCAGCTGTTAGCGACACCCTGCCCTCCATGCAACACAGGGCTTTAGACCTGCACTGACCTTGATCCTACCAGCTCTTCCTCCACGTTCCAGCCATTCTGGATCAACCCCCTTTTTTTCCCCGTTTTACCTCGTATCTGGTCCTCCCACCAATTTTACACCCCATCTACCATTTTATAGAATTATACAGTATGTCCTGCAGCAGCAGAGCCAAACGGGGTCACCCAGAAACACTGTCGGTAACAGTATAGCCTACGTAAAGGACGACAACACAATAAGGGCAGGCTTTAATAATGCATCCGCTGCAGTGAAGCCTCTCCGTCTTCATGGATGACAGCGAGAAAGCATCGAAGCCATATTTGTGCTCCACAATCACATTTAAATTACCTCTGGGGATGGGTAATGTTACAGAAAAAATATGATAATAAGGCAGAGCTCACAGAACCCGGGATTTTTCTCTCCTGCCGTCTTGCCACACCCTTAATGCTTTTCCCCCAAGGCCCGTGCTGAGTTATGAAGTGTTTTAGCACCATTTCAGTCCATAACACTCAGGCTGCAGGGAGCTTAGACATTGATTAGCTGTGGCTGGGGCTGGAGGAGGAAAGAGTAGTAAAAATCCAGGTATGTGAAGCACTGCGCTGTAATTATAGCCAGAGAGGCTGATCAGTCCAGGCAGAGCGTCCCTCCCCTCCCCCTATATGTCCTCACTGGGCCGGCCTGTTAAACCATTAAAATGCCCTCCTTTTGTCCCCGTCCAGCATATTGCAGACTACACTGGAAGGAGCCGTGTCACCATTAGAGATTTTTTTTTTTTGTTCTTGCTATTGTTGTCAGCGCATGACTTATGAAAGGGAGGGGGGAGGGGGGGACTATACCATCAGATTAATGGATGAGTTGTTTCTCTGCCCTTGGATGATCATAGTTTCAGATGCAGTTTTGTGAATTAATTGTGTCGTGTCAACATCTTAAAACCCATGCAGTCTTCTAGAAACATTTACGAGAATTTAATTTACATGTGATTAAAATGATGCAGTTTAACTTGTGCAGTCACAGTCATCATTTTGCTGTGTATGACTGTGATTTAACAAACTACATTAACTATATTTGTACAGAGGGGCTTGGCAATATATCAATATTATATTGCAATATGGGGCTAGATAACATCTTAGATTTTGGATATCTTTTTCTGGTTTTAAAGGCTGGATTACAGTAGCCTTATGTCATTTTCTTATCTACTTAGAACCTTTTTTTGAAGCTATGCTCTTATTTATTTTAACTCATGTAGTCATTATATCAGCATTACTGATGATTATTAATCATAAAATCTGACCTTGTAAATACTTTGTAAAAGCACTAATAGTCAACCCTACAATATCAATGCTATATCAGTATCGATTTTGAGGTATTTTGTCAAAATATTGTGATATTTGATGGGACCAAAAACAAAAGTGCTCTGTTTAAAGTTTTGTTCAGTAAATATCACATTTCTAAACAAACAAGCATGTTCCAACCCTCGGCTACAGAGCAACATTGTGCCTTGAAACACAAGAAGACTATTGATTTCTGGGAAAACAGGTGCATTTGGCTAGTTGTATGTTTTAATCTGCTTTTGCCACTTCAGTCATGCAGAATACTCCTCATGTATCTCTCAAGCTGCAGAAGACATTTGTTGCACTAGATGGCACCTCTGTACCATCAGCAGCCTGCACGTGTCACTGTGACTGACAGAAAAGAGACAGCCGGCACTAAAGGAGATGATTTTGTTTCTGAGAGAAGAGTAGAGGAACCTCTGGCCCAGCAGGTCAGAACAACACAATATATGAAATATAGCTGCAAACAATTCTGTCAGTTTGACACGTCATGCAGAGACAAGTGTTTGTTTCTGGGGAATCCACTTGAGGTGGGATTTTGCACAAAGTCACTTCCAAGAAAAGGTGTGCAATTCTCACTTGTAGAACAGTCGAAAGTCTGTGTGCAATTGAATGACACATTTATGAAGCTTCTTTTTATGTGTGTATGTGTGTGACTTTTTTATGGTGCAAAATAGAAATGATAAATCCTGCAAATGTAATTTGTCTGCAAACAGCACGTGAGCATGCAGGGAGGGCGTGGCTGTGAACTCTGGAGATGGAGGTGAACTTGGGATTGAGGCACAAAAAGAGAGCAAACAATGTTGAACAGTGTTTTTCCACTGTTCTTAACAGATCTGCCAGAAATCTGTGATATCCTGGAGAAAAGGGTATTTTTGGTTCAATCATAAAAAAAAATATAATAAGATACAAGAATAGGTAAGTGAATGAAAGATGTTTGTGACTTATTTTTGTGGGAAAGACCCAAGTGTATTTGGAAATAGATTATTTATTTGAATATAGCTGCTAAAACTGTGAGGGGTTTTAGCTTTCTTAATTACTTTTTGATGTTGTTTGCATTAGTTTGTTTATAATTTCTGTGTTTAGCATGTCTCAGATTTGTAATAAGTTACCGACAGTACTTTTTTAAAAGTGTCTGTATTTTCAGAATATATACAGAAACATTGGAAAACTGGTTTATAACACACTGTGATGCATAAAACAACACAAAAAACAACTGTATTAACAAACACACAGTGAATGTGAACAGTCACATATTAATCAAGTTATTGGCTTTTTCTTTACTTTATTTGTGTGGTGTTTTTAAAGATGTCTTAGTTGTTCATTGTGCACTAAATGCAGACTGTATTTAAGACTTAAGTTGGGTTAAAGGTTTTACGGACCATAAAATGTGAACTATGAACTGACATTGTTAAATGATCAACACAACAGCAATCCTTCTGCCCGTTCAGAGACACCTCAAAGACAACAAACACACAAAGAAGAAAGTAGATTTCATTTAATTAATGTGATAATTTTTCTTTAATTCGGGATCTAAATATTTCTTTGGAGGACAGTGCACTTTATTTCTTATTTACATAATTTCTTATATGGACAGTTCATCCTGCTATTTATAGATCTGGATTGTTTTGGTACCAGTTGCAGAGTTTCGGAGATGTCTGCCTTTTCTCTAATATAATCGAACAAGATGACATTCGGCTTGCGGTGCTCAAAGCACTAAAATAAAGAAAAACTCAACAGCGATGTCTCTTTCCCGAAATCCTGCACAATTTCTCAAGATAATCCGCGGATCTTGTTGTGAGCACTTTCATAGGAACTATTTTCTTTCAACCAAATGTCAACCATTAACTGTATCACTACACAGAGGGAAGAGTGTATCTACTCATGACCGAGAGGCGTACGCTTTTGTCAGCATGAGATGTTAACATTAATGGCATCCTCCTCAGCTAAACTGTAACATTAGCTGACAGAGTGGTGATACATGAACTACAATATGCAGGTTTCATTCTGCACATTTGAAAGATTTGGGGAGGGGAACTTAAGGTAATAATACTCAAACTAACAACAAATGTTACTATCATTAGCAATAGTATACAGCATGTCAACATCACCAAATAATGGACATTAAAGACCTGATCACTCCTTAACACGGCAGTAACGTGTCTCCAGTTAACAACACGGAGTTATTAATAAACCCAATCAGGATACATATATAGGATACATATATACATACATGCAGTCAGGTATCTGGACCTAGCTTATTATTGTCTGTTTATGGAACAGAAGTAGCCTATGGTTAGTTAAATTTTAACATGCTGATGGAGCTCCTTTATAAGGACGCCTTTAACAGCCATACATTCATAGCCTACTTTTTTTTTTCTATCTTCGTTTTTTGGAGATAAAAACATAATTTTCTCAAGTTTTCGAGATAACAGAACTGTGTTTTGAAAAAATAGGCACGGTGAGGTCCCGAGCCATCAAGTTAGCTCAACAGACAGCTGTTGTAACATTAACATTTGTGTTGTAATATTCACTCATTCATTCATTTAAAAATATTTTTGAATAGAAAGCATAAAAGCACAAAATAATCAGCTTATCTAGCCTACATTAGTGTCCAGGGCGTTATCAGTCACCATGGCATGACATGTCACATCTGATGGAAATCTCATTTAATCTGTTATCTCTTTTTTGAAGTTATCTCGGTAAAAACAATAAACAAAAAATAAACAAAAAAAAAAATTAACCTGAGATAATGGAGGGAAAAAAAGTATGATTGTATGGCAGTGGAGGGCTTCCATACCACGCACTCCCTCAGTGGTTTATCAATTAACACAAAGAAATGTCCGAAGTCTGAAAAAAGTCTGCTATAAGTCTCAATTTTAGGGGAGAAAGAGCCTATGAAGAGTCAACAAAATCAAAGTGACAAAAAAATTAAAATAAGTAAACAAAGTTGTATCAATTTATTTGCATGTAAAATTAGTCAGGCTAGACTGGGGTGGCCCTCGACACGCCGCCGCTGCAGACCTGCTCTGTCCACCCTCCTCTGCCCAACACAGGATGAAACTTTATCTGCACTCTCTCAAGAAGATATTGTCAAAGCCTTTCTCTCTGGCTGCTGGAAGTGTTTTCATGCACTGATTGTATCAGCATCAAGAACAGCAGCAGGGGCGTTGTGCATGACATTGTTTATGACACTAAGATCTTGTCCTTGTTTTTCTTGTATTTTTAGAAAACCTCTCGTGCTGCTCAAACATGGAAAGCACCCCGGACCAAACAGCTGATCTGTTCTCTGCTCAGAATCAAAGCTTCATGTTCAACGTGACGGCTGCTAACAGCTCTGATTACACACATATTATGTCGCCGGAGATAAACAAAACCATCAACTTGCTTATGATAATCGTCCTGCTCGTCACCATGGTTTCACTAGGATGCACTATGGAGATCTCCAAGATCAAGGTGACTCCAGGTGTCCGTACATCTGTTTAAATACATTATCCATGTTAATAATGAAACGATTTCTGCACTGAAACATTGTTTTGCTTTTTCCCCAGAGTCACATGGTGAAACCTAAGGGGGTGCTGATAGCAGTGCTGGCTCAGTATGGTGTCATGCCTCTTACAGCCTTTTGCTTAGCCAAGGTTGCCATTCCTGTTTTTTTACAATAATAAACAATTTTTTTACAATTAAAAAAAAGCACATGAGGCCTCCTGCTGACTACATGAATGCATGTCATTATACCGTTTTTAACCATATTAATGCTTTTGAATATATTTGTCCTGATCTACACATTTTACAAGCAAAGTTTTTTATTTGTGTGTTTACCAAATTTAGTTGTGTTTTTTTGTTTGTTTTGGGTTTTTTTTGTGGCGGACCACAAGAGGCATGGAAAGAGTAATAAAAAACACTTAATTAATCAATAACTAATTGTCCAATTGAAATAGACATACTCTATATGATTTTTTCAAATAAATTCTTTTAATGAACAGCCTACTATTATGGTATTATTTTGTTGTCTTGAGATCTCAAGAAAATTATCGGAAGGAAAGGATCTATGAATGTATGGCCGCTTTGGGCTTCCGTAACTTTTAGATATTGTTCTCAGAAATATACATTGGCAACAGAGTCAGACACACAAACAAATATTGTTTCCATTCCTGATGGTTTTCTGCTGTAGGCGTTTCAGCTGACGGAAATAACGGCTGTGGTGGTCCTGATCTGCGGCTGCTGTCCTGGAGGAAGCCTCTCCAACCTACTGTCCCTGGCTCTGCAGGGAGACATGAACCTCAGGTACGTACACACACACACACACACACACACACACACACTCACACACCTGTTTGATGTCACTTATCTGAATTAGGCTCCAAAAATATAAAACTGTACTTATTTCTGTTTTGTCCAATGTATCTCCTTTAATTGAGAAATCCCAGTACGGTATTAGGAAACCTAAAGTATCTAAATGGCTGCAAAATATATTGCGATTTTGGTGAATTGACCCTTTGAGTTAAGGTTCAGCGACCTCTGCCCACGTGCTGGCGCTTGTTTTCATGTATCTGTAATAGCACAACATAGATGATGTTGTGCCAGCTAGAGAATGTCCCCTGATGTAATTACAATTGGCATATTTCCTGTTATTATCAGAGTTGAACGAACCTGCAGGGCATCACCAGTCTGATCATAAAACTATGATATTATCGTAATAAGGCAAACCCCTTTACTTTCAACTGCTGGTCCATTCAGCCCATCAGGTACAGTACCTGTTTATTCAGGACTAGGTGTGCAGTTTATGCTCATGACGTTCCTTCTCTGTCTGATGTCTTTTATCTTATCTGGCTTATTTGAACTCTTCTGTGAGGACAGTTTGAGACATTAATGGAGGCACTGGTGAGCGAAACAACACTGACCAAACAGCATCCTAAATATAACGACACATATTTTGTAATTTGTTAACATGCTTGGATTAGAGGGGCTAATTCCTGGAGCCAGCAAAAAATGTCACTTACTGTATAAGCCAGTAATTTTTGTGGTGATGAAGATCTGCCGCTGACAAATCAGAATATTTTATATTTCCGGGTGTAAAGCTCCGTGTCCATTATTCTTTCACAGGTTAACTGTGGCATGTTGTTAAACAGTTATTGTCATGTAAAAGAACCACGTGAGAACAATAAACTTTTCAAAAACTGCCTCTTATGCAACTCAGAAAATAGTCAACCTGCAATTAATAAGTCTGAAGTCCCAGCTGCGCCCCCTGGTGGCTACAATCTGCACTCCAACTCACACATTAAACATTCAACTGTCAAGTGTGCTGCAATGTGACAAAAACATACAACTATGACCTTGAAATATTCACCCTTAACGTGCTCAAAAGATGACGACCTTGACATGGTGCACAGAGAGAAAGTTCATCATTAAAGGGTCGGCAGAAAATAAAATCAGGATACACAAATATCCACAGACCTTTATCACAGCAGACAATTAATAAAATTAGTTTCACCTGCGTTTTTCCCATCATGACGTATCCAAACGTCTGCTGGGAAAAGGGTCCACTGAACGCTGTTGGATTGGTTCAAACAAAAAACGGATCTGGGGAATAAAGTGTCGTGTTGATGGGAATAAATAGCGTTAGTCGATTCACGTGTGAAAGGAAATAAAGTATTTGAAAATTGGGCAAATGTAACTAATACTGCATTTCTTGGCAGTCTGACTGACAGTTACTGCAGTATCTGGCTTTGGATCTGTCATTTCTGTATGTGGCACTTGTTTAGCAGCCAACAGTTGTGTTTGCAGGATGCTGAGGGAGTAAGAGGTTACCGCCCCCCGTGTGCTTCCCCTCAGCATCGTGATGACGACTTGCTCCACGGTGCTGGCTTTCGGCATGATGCCCCTGCTGCTCTACCTCTACTGTCGGGGCTTCGACCTGCAGAACTCGGTGCCCTACGTCGAAATCACGCTATCACTGGTCATGATTCTTATACCCTGCGGCACCGGCATCCTCATCAACCACTACAGGCCGCAGTACTCCAAAATGATCACAAAGGTGAGCGCAAACACACAGGGGTCAGAGGGTCACAGTAATAGTTGATTAATGGTTTGTAAAAATACAATACAATATTAGCAGCAGTTTTGATGACTGATTTATGCCAAAGTTGTGCAGGTTCCAGCTTCTAAAATGTGAGGATTTACTAATTTTGTCAGGTAATCATAAACTGAATATCTTTTGGAGTGTTGGTCAACACGGACTTTGTGTCATTTTAATCAGTGGTGGAAGTATTTAGACCCTTTATTTAAGTACAAGTACTAATACCACACGGTAATAATACTGTGTTACAAGTTCAAGTCCTGCAATGAAAATTTTTACTAAATTTTTTAAAAGTAAGTAAGTATATTCAGGAAAAAGGGGTACTTAAAGTATTAAAAGTAAAGGTTCCCACTGCAGAAAAAAAACAAGCACACAAACACCCCAAAAACTCAGAATTATAAACAACAAAATAAGCACTCCCAAAACTCAAAATAAAAACAAAACAAAAAACACCCAAACCATTTTGTGATTTACAATAAAAAAGAAAAAATAGTGCCAGTGGAGGATCACCCGCACCCCCTGATGAAGGTCCTAGCTGAGCTGAGAAAATCCTAAAACTGTGTCTGGCTCCTGTGGCCCCCAAGCAAAGCCAGTTGAGTATTCCTGATATAGGCTTCATCAGACAATACTCGAGGAAAATACAAATATAAAATATCACACTTTCTTGTAAATAATACTATAGAAACTTAACAGAAGGCGTAGTAAATCTGATTTGTCTCCCGTCCTGCTGTTCTCAGGTCGGCCTCATTTTCATGATGATGGGCATTGTGGCGATCGGGATCATTGCCAGCATCGGGATCAGAGACACCCTCCTCACGGTGCTGGCTCCTCCACTCATGGCCGTCGCCGCTCTCATGCCCTTCATAGGCTACGTCTTCGGATACATCATCTCCTGGCTCTTCGGACTCAGCCAGCGGTGGGTTAACTGGTAAAAAACTGGAGCTCTGGTGGATGTAGTGACAGGAAGTATGTCAGGGAATGGATGTATTAATGAATCGGTCCACCCCACCCTTCAGGGAGCGGAGGACTGTTTCCATGGAAACAGGCTGTCAGAACGCCCAGCTGTGCACCACCATCCTGAAGCTGGCCTTTCCCCCGGCCCTGATCGGCCCCCTGTTCCTCTTCCCCATGGTGTACGTGCTGCTGCAGCTGATGGAGGCGGGGGTGCTGATCGTGCTGTTCAGGTGTCACCAGTGGTTCACACTCAAGCAGAAAGGTGAGACTGACACCAGGAGCCACAAAACACCTCAAGTTTTCTCCTCAAGTATGACACTTAAGGCTTAATTCCTCCTTAGCTGAGGGACGTAACGCTGTGGAACCTAAGCTCACTATTTCGATAAATAAATTAAGCCGCCGAGCAGCAAAAGAAGAACTAACCCAAGAAATTAGTAAGTAATTAATAACAAAAAAGTACAAGAACATTACCTGAATATTAAAAAAAAGACCTGGAAAATACACGCTAAAACATTTTTAGAATTTTCATTTTAAATAGCCTATGTAATTATGACATATGGTTTCTATCTAGCTTGCTTATATTTTTCTGACATTTTCCCCAGCTTTTTAAAAATATTTTTCTAAATCTATTCATTTTTTATTTCGCAATTTTTGTAACATTTCTAACCATGTTGCTTGTTGTCATTTTCCCCATGTTTTTAAACAAAAATTGGAACCAAATCAAAGGCTGAAAGTCTTTAAGCAGCACAAAAAAGGGGTGTTGCTCCAGGTTTTAAAGGGTTAAGGGTGTTGTGAGAATCAACTTGTCAGATTTTACAATGTAGAATCACTTTAAATGTTTCCTTTAGTTAAGAAAAACATTAAGGCATTTACGGCATTAATGGTGATTTTACAATGGTAAGTTTTACAGTTTCGATAGTAACCATTGGGCTAAATGTCCAAAAAATCTTACCAGGGTTATCTATGGTCCCAAAAATGCATCTTTTACATCTGTTTGAGAAATATTTGTCCCAAAATGAGCGTTTCCAGCTGTGGGCTTCAGGGACAAGAGGCCAGAAATAAAGCCATTGCTTAAAAGACAGAAAAAGAAAAAAGAAAAAGTTCATCAGAGGGCATGTACATTTCTTAAACATACGGAAGTTAAATTTGTTGCCGCTCTCCCATGAAGCCCCGCTCTGTGGAGCGACTGGTATGACTGGTGCTTTCAGCTCCTTCAGGATTGTCTTTGTCCTTCTTCTCTGGTCCATTAGTTTTAGTTAGGCCCTCTCTTTGCAGGTTTGTTGCGGTGCTATAGTTTTGAAAAATGTTTTAATAACAGATGTAATGGTGCTCACGGGGACGTTCAAAGTGTATCAGATTTTTTTTTTAGATCCCAAACCCGATCTGTACTTTTCCAAAACTGGCCTGTTAGGAGAGCTCCTTGCTCTGTGGTGCTGCAGACTCAGAACAGGTGTGTGTGAGCTGAGATCATGTGACTCTGTGAGTGCACACAGGTGCAGTTTATTTAAGTAATTATGTGACTTTTGAAGGTAGATGCTGACACGGGGTCTTATTTAGGAGGTTCATTGCACACACCACTCTTCAGTTCATCATTTGTAGCTATTTCTTGTAGGTCCGTCCCAAAAAGAAAATCCATCTAAATCAAAGGGTTGCAATACAAAAATAACTGAATTAAGGCCGAGGGAGATGAATCTTTCTGCATGATGCTGAGGCTTGTACCCTCGACTGTGATATTTAGTCACATTTAGAGCGCTGGTTATCAGGATGACGCAATCCAACGTTGCTTTGAACAAAACATCATTTTGATCCAGATCAAATTATTTTAAAAACTGGGCCATTAGGAGCACCACTGTATAACTGCAGTTATTCTGTTTGATTCCAGCTGCCACATGTTAGTAGAGGCCAGGGTCCTGCCACAGTTACAGAAATGTGATATACATGCATTTCTGCGCTGGAATGTGAGACTGATTATCTCTGATTTGGTTGCAACTTAAAGCTTCGTTTCATTGAATGTTTTGCATTTGCCATCTGCTCGTCTGTCTGACCTACAGTGACGTACCAGCCAACTACCGCTGCTGAAGGAGGCCTGTGAGGGGACTGTGTGAGGATGGATCTCACTTTTTATTTCCTAACACTGTAATGTGGATTACTGTGGATCAAAGAGCCTCCAGCCTGGTGCAGTTCCCGAAACAAGCTCCAACCTAAACACATGTCCACCTGCACAACAGCAGTTTTGAGCCACATCATTTTTGAGAATATTTATGTCTATCCTAAATTGTAAATTAACAACTTTGTCGATGTTTTGTCATAAAGCTCAGATGAACACAGGTTAATGATTTAGTTAAAATTGTTTTATTAAGTCCACTGTCTTCCTACACCATACAAACGTCCATCATATTTTTCACTGAAAATAAAATCCTTACGTACAAAAATGTTGCTTTTTTTTTTCCTCTTTGAATTCGTCTACACGTTCATTTAAACCACAGTAACATCAGTCACAGTACAAACAAGCATTCTTGGAAATACATAATACACTGGTGTAAAACAGAACTCAGCAATGCTGTACACAAAACCCTCAACCGAAAAAAATAGAAATATAAAATAATTACAATGCTTAAATTAACCGTATTCTTTCTAGGTGCTGAATTAAAATGTTGACCTTATCCTCAAAGAATTACATATCCTAACAAAATAAAAGTCGGTCAACTGCAAGAAAAGATCCAAGACATTAGCAGTTAATTCACTGTACAGCTGATTTCCTGCTGGAACAATGTGCGTAAGTGTACAGGGATCTTAAAACTGCCAATGCCAGTTTTAACGGTGGATTTTGAGCTTTAAGCAAAAATATTTTCACAACTGAAAAAGATTCTAAGTTTCGATCAAACCAAAAATACATGCAAGCATCCTCGTGTATATATATTTTACACACACCAGCTGTGGTAGGTACAGTAGGTAAGAAAATACGGGGCAAAGATGATGTGAGAAGATTTTGGGGGAAAAAATGAGCGAGAAAGACGGTAATGTGGAAATCTCTTAAATTTCCTCTGACTGACGAGCAAAAACGAGCAAAAGTATTACAAAAAAAAAGTAAAGAAAGTGGTCACAGGACTCATCAAAAGCATCCTAGTGCGGCTGAAAAATACAAATTCCCTCTTCAAAGTTTTTCAAAGTGTCGAAAAAACTAATTTTACCCGGTAACAGTGTAACTTGATGCTGGTTGACTTGGGCATTGGAGTGATTTTGTGAGAGGAAACGGTGCGGCGGTAGAGGACCTGCAGCATGTTCGGTGCAGAGCGATGGATGAGTCACTGGGTGTAAACCAATGGAATTAAGTTGAAGGGTAATGAGAGGGATACGGACAGCATCAGTGTGTAACAAGTGTCTTCTGTAGTTTAACAATGACAATAAAATATCTGAATATCACTGTTCCTGTCTGATATTGTATCCGTGTTTTAAATGTGAAGAACTTGATCGTCCTGACAATCCAGACAGAAAAAACAAACTTTACTCGAGAAAATCTCTCGTCTCTTTCAGAGGGAGCTCCAGTGTGCCAACTCCTCCACGCTGATTCTGAATCAAATTTTCTCACCTGTTGATTCCCGTTAAACCGAAACGCAGCGTTTAGCGCTGGCTGTCAGTGGAAGGAGAGCGAGAGCGGGAGCGTGAACGAGAGCGTGAGCGGGAGACAGAGGCTCTCTGTGCCGGTGGAGGGGAGGGAGGGGTGGCAGACTTACTCGTCTTGGACGATCGTTTAGCGGGCTCCTTAGATTTGGCGGTTGGGGAGGAGGTGCCACCGGCGGGGGAGCCACTGTGGGAGCGTGAGCGGTTGTGGGCCTTGTGGGCGGGGCTGCGGGAGCGTCTGGGGGAGCGAGATGGAGAGCGACCGCGAGAACGGGACCGTGAACGAGAGGAGCTTTCAGACCGGGAACGACTTCTCGACCTGGGAAAAGATAAAAGAGAGAAAGAAAAATATTGAGATAAATTAAACGTCATTTTGTATATTAAGTCTTTTTTTTTTTCTTTCTTAGTTACCGTTAATGAGTGTCTACCTTTCAAAAGTCAAATGAACCCAAAATCATCCCTAATATTGACCTCAAACTTAGCTCTGACACACACTCCTTCCATTTAGTTTGATAAAATGTTCTTCATACAGCCATCTAAGATGAGCGCTGACCTGTCAGCGCTGGATGAAGTTATTTTGGATAGTAGCGTGAAATATGAGTGGAAAGTGGAAGCCACGATCTGTGTGCAACCAATCATGGGTGACCAGCAGCTCACCTCTTCCTGGCTGCCTCAATGAGCTTGATTTTTCTGCCATTGATTTCCTTTCCTGACAGCTTTTCCATGGCGTTTTTCAGATCACTGCCAGAAGCAAACTCAACAACTCTGTAAAGACATCATGAGATAATCATCGTTACGGCCTTTTGTTTCATGCCTCACGCGCTGTGATATTCATTATGCTGCTGACGCGCACAGAGATGATGGTCTTACCCTTCGTTGAGCTTGGGCCGATGTGCGTCTGCAAATGTCACCTCTCCAGCTTGTCTCATGAAATCTTTCAGGTCCTACACATGTTAAACACCAGTCAACTTACGGAGAGGCTCGGGACACAAGCACAGCCTGAGACATAAAAACTGATTTACCGAAAAAAAAAAGAGATGGTTAGATTGTCTGAGAAGACTACACAGGCTACTGCAGAAAAGGACGATGAGTCCAAGAATCTCCGAGTCTGTTTAATCAGTTTATTTTTCTTAAAGAGTGTGTGTTTGATATAAAAACAAAACAAAAAAAAATTACAATATTTTGGAAAAGATATAATGTGTGCCAATTTAGATCAACCAATTTTCAATTGCTCTTCAGTAGACAGTCAAAAGTGTTTAGAAATCTTTGAGATTCTTAGACTCATTGCTACAGAGACATGAACACCATCTGCATGACTGAACTGCAGTGGCGCCACTTGGGCAGCCTTTGGCACCAAGAGCCCCGTTTTCCCTACCAAGAAGGGCACAGGGCTCCACGCCGGGACCGCCCCTGTCTCGGCACCCTGCCTCAGTAAAGAGAGTGAACAGGGTGGAAGAGAGGAAACTACTACCTGAGAGCGAAACCCTTTGTGGTGGGCCGCAGGCTCTCCGAGCCCACCATAACCTCGGGATAACAGCAGATTTTATCCATGGGCACCTGGGAGGAATTCACACTCTCTCTCTCTCTCGCGATGTGCGGGAACACCAGAGGGGGGAAGGGAGGGGGGATATCGATCGACCGAAGCCCCTCAAATTAACGAACCATCGATCAATACGCCACCACCATCACCATCGACTCTCGCTCTTTCCTCTCCTTTCTTTCTGCCAACTCTCTGTTTCCTCTCTCTCGCTCTCAGCCACACACCAGGCGCCCCCCTGCCTTCAACAGGGGGCGTTGCGAGCGAGTGAAGGGGCCGCCAGCGCCTCTAGTGTGGAGCGAGCGCTCACATGACCAGCAGGCGTCAACTAGGAGTAGGACAGACTGGCTGACACCACAGGCTCAACCCAGACAGAAGGACCCAGAAGGGGTTAACTCCACCATAAGCGAGCTCTTCCATATGACACAACAGTCAGGCTGGCAAATAAAGGGGTGAAGAATTGGTTAAAATTTGAAAAAAAGGAACAAATGAAGTGTTTTCTTGTTGTTACTGCTTATTGATTCATTACTTAACTGCATGAGATGCAGATTTAATTGAGTGCTCATTGATAAAAGAACAATTTGGGTCTTATCACAATGAAATAGATTGTTAAAACATGAAATAATAAATTAATTAATAATTAATAATTACTGGTTTGACTGCAGAGACTGAATGTTCTTTAGCAGCATTGAAATTCTACACGTGTGTATTGTTGGAGGCAGACTGTTGGAGGTGATAACATTTGTGGTGTTGCAGCTTGTAGAGACTTGCAGTGCATAAAAAAACATGTAGCAATACTAACCTGCCAGCTGACGCGGGAGGACAAGTTCTCCACGATCAGGCGGTTCTCAGTGCGCATCGGAGGAGGGTTACGGCTGAAAAAAGGACAAAATCAAAGGCTCAATCAATTGAAAGATAACTGACTGTGGGGCTGAGACACAGGCTGCAGCACAGAGCCTAACAGATCTCATTAGCTGCTTGTCAATAGTGAGACTAATCCACGTCATGGATCTTTAAAATGCAGTAAGCACAGTTTGCATGTTAAGTAAGTCTTTCCCAGTCTGAAGGTAATTTTTTACTGTCTAATTATATTGGTTCACATAATGGAAAAAAAAAACACTTGCACAGTAGCTATTCTAGACCAGGACTGCAATAACCAAGTGATCAACCTTTCACCAGATTACTGATCCAACTGAGCTGCTGTGCATTTAATAAAATGTGTTTCTTCCTCATTTTAATGACTTAAATTACCTGCCATTATCTCACCGGCTTTTACCAAAAACCGTGGGTGGTGTGCAAACATTACCTCCGACTGTTCTGAGAGCCTCGGCCATAGCGATCAGAGAAACGTCCTCCTGCACCGCCGCCTCCTCTGCCACGGCCGCCACGCAGACGAACACGGGCGTGCTCAATAGTCACCCTGAAATTACAAAAAAAGACTAACATGAGGCCAGTTTATTCACATTTTTTCATTTACATCGTATTGATTACCAATTCCTACCTTTCATTGCACAACTCCTTGCCATCGAGCTCATAAACAGCATCTTCGGCATCTCTGGGGTCGTCAAACTCCTGCAACAGAGCGTTCACAACACTTGATATTGTTAGTGACTTTTCAGCATGTGTTATGTTCAATTCCTAAATGTA
This sequence comes from Plectropomus leopardus, assembly GCF_008729295.1. Lineage (NCBI taxonomy): Eukaryota > Metazoa > Chordata > Actinopteri > Perciformes > Serranidae > Plectropomus > Plectropomus leopardus. The sequence goes on from NC_056478.1 coordinate 19,246,590, forward strand.
TGAGAAGAGCAAAATTGAACAAAGTGCTCGCTTTGAGTAAAGTCTTTTTATTAGATCAACTGTTAAACAGATTTGTTGAAATTGGTGTTAGTGAACATCTCTCCTTTTCCACGACAATCCATTTAACTGACAGGTGTGGCGTATCGAGATAACAATTAAACAGCATCATTACTGCACAGGTGTGCCTCGGGATGGTCACAATAAAACGGTCAGTGTACGGTAAAGTGTGCGGTTTGATCGCACAGCACAATTGTGTCCCAAGTCTTTAGGGAGCGTGTCATTGGTATGCTGACTGCAGACAAGTCCATCAGAGCTGTTGTCCGTGAACTGAATGCTTATTACATGACCATAATGCGTCTCTTATGTTGTGTGTCTGAATCTGACAGTACATCCATCCTGCGTAAAAACTGCACAAAGTCTGTTATGATCACAAACTGTTGTCAGCTTAGGACCCTGGTGAGGATGACAAGCATGCAGATGAGCTTCCCTGAGACGGTTTCTGAATTTTTGTGCAGAAATAATTCAGCTGCTCAAACCAAATGTTGTCTCAACTGTGCCTAGTCTCAGATGATCTTCCAGGTGAAGACGCTAAATGTTAAGATCCTGAGCTGGTGTGGTTAAACGGGGTCTGTGACTGTGAGGCCAGTTAGACGCACCGCCAAGCTCACGGAAACGACATTGGAAATGCTTTATCATAGTGAAATACTCATTAGGTTCATAAACAACAGCTCTGGGGGACATTACTGCAGTCAACATGTCAATGGCACGCTCCCTCAAAATTTAACATCTCCTGCTGAGCAACAGATGTCATTTAAACATTATCTGCAAGCTTGAGCCCTGTTATAGACCAGGATTTATCGGCTAAATACTGCCCGATTTCAGACAATACTTTAAAACAATCACTACTTCTATTAAAAATACCTAAAAGCCTATACATAATTAACAGAAGTACTGCATACCCCCATGTTTGCATTAGAAATATTTGTTTTTTGTCATATACAAATTTCTGTTTACTCTTTTATCCAGGCTAAGTGTAGAGGTCTAATAAATTTTCACTTTTCAACCTTGAATATTGGAAATTTAAATGTCTAAAGATAGTGACAGGAGTGAATGACTCCTATTACCCAGATGCTCCTCAAAAAAGATTTTGAAGGTCTTTTGCTCCTGCAGCAATCAGATTTTTTAATAAGATAGCTGAAAAGCACTAATATACTGTATCTGACTGGACAGTCTTTAGTCTTGCAGTTTGTATTTGTTGCTGCAGCAATATGGCACCTTTTGCACATGGCATAATAATTCTTAATAGTATTTCATTTTCAGAGGCAGTTGTATGAATACTTTTTAGCATTTAACTATTATTGTGGTGGACTGTTGCACCTCTTCAGTAACTATGCCTGTTGCTATATTTATTGTTGTATGTTATGCTGTACTTAATAAAGTTTATCCTATCCTAAATACACTAAATTTCTAAAGACAAATACAGGTATAACGAACACTTATTAAACGTCTTTTCAGCGTTAAATTGCTCACTGGGCTGTGACTCTGGCTTTGTAATGTGACCATCACCAGACACACCTGTGTAGTCATGATGCTGTTTAATCAGCATCCTGATATACCACACCTGTCAGGTGGACGGATAATTTCAGACAAGGTAAAGTGCTCACTGACATGAATTTAAACACATTTTTGACCAAAATCTGAGGGGAAACACATCGTGAGAGCAGGAAAAGGCCTTGGATATAAACAATAAAAGTGTTGCGTTTACATTTTCATTCTGCATAAAGTTAAATAAAAACATATGCTGCCTTTAAACGAAGCATAAATCGCCATATGTTTGAATGTAGAGGTTGAGGACATTATTTGCGTATTTAGGCCGTTTGAACCCATTTTAACGTCGACGACTCACCACAAACCCGAAGCCTCTCTTGAGGTCGATGTCTCGGATGCGGCCGTATCCTTTGAAGAACCGCTCCACATCCTTCTCCCTGGCCGAGGGGCTCAACCGGCCGATGAAAATACGACATCCGCTCATCGTTGGTGTCGCTGGGAATGAGTATCTGCAAACGGACGTGCATACGGTGTCATTATTACGCGCTTATCCAACACAAACAATGACAAATATCGCAAACGTACTCACAAATGAAGCCAGTACATTACCTGACCGGTGTCAGTTTACCCCCCCCGAGCTAGCCTGACAACGGTGGGGCCTAGCAACCAAATTTTACCAAGCCGTGTTTCGCACTAACGTAAGCTAACGACACCGAAACACGATAGATAACGTTTATTTTTTAGCAAAACGCGAGCCGCACGTCGATGTCAGCACGTATTTTAATGGCCGTAAGCATACCTTGAAGTAGTCCTGGTGCTGTTTCCTTGAAGGCTGTCGACGGTGACCGCAAAATTCAAACAAAATGGAGCCTCTGCTGTTCAGGGAGGGCGCACGAGAGGAGGGCTCACGTGACATGTTATGGAGGGGCCTTGTGTTTTTTTCTTTTTTCAGCGCTTCTTCTGCTCATATACAGTGTAACATATATCTGTTCAGATATATTAAAATGATATATATTTTAATACAGTCTATGCTTCTTTGATTTTTCCCCCCAGCATCCTTAGTGCTACATTATCGCCATCTTCTGGATGTCATTAATTCCTGCAGTGCAAGGGACCTCGACCTTTTTTGTCTTTTATTTATTTTAACCAGTGGTGGAATGTAACTAAGTATATTTACTCAAGTACAGTACTTAAGAATGAATTCGAGGTACTTGCACTTTACTTGAGCATTTTTTTTTGCCTACTTTATACTTCTACTCCACTATATTTCAGGGGGAAATGTTGTGCTTGTTGTACTTCACTACATTTATATGGCAGCTTTCACAAATTAAGATTTTTGCATAAAAACATAAGAATGGTTTATGAAATGTGATGTTTGTTATACATTAAATTACCAAACGGTTTTTGCAAGTGCAGCTGCAACAGCTACTTGCTTAATCAGTCGATTCACAGAGAATTAATTGCCAACTATTTTCATAAACATTTTAGACTTTTTTAATTTGAGTTTTGGGGATGTTTTTTTTTTTTTTTTAGTTTTGTTTATCATTTTGGAGTTTTGGATGTTTTTTTCTTTCTTTCTAGGTAGTGTTTTAACAATGTATTTTTTTTTAGCATTTAGATCTTTTTTTATTATTTTTTTAAATAGAAATTTAAATTTTGACAGCGATCTTTCTATTCTTTAATGATTTGGGGTTTTTTTGGGGTGTAGATTTTTCTGTATAGGGATCTTTTACTTTTAATGGCCTACTTGAAGTAGCTACATTTTCCTGATTATTTACTTTTACTTCAGTACCATTATTAATGTAGGACTTTTAATATACTAACAGAGTATTTTCACAGAGTGGTTATTACTTGTAAGTACTTGTCTGAATACTTCCTTTACCACTGATTTTAATTAAATGATATATACCTCGGGAGTCACACGAATCTTAAGTCTTTTTTTTTTAGAGAAAACGGGACTAAATTAGATATCACAATTTAAAGGGGCAGAAAAGGTTGCATGTTATTAGAGTTGCATCATGTATGATTTCAAAATAAATTGGCCGATAAAGCAAAGGGTAGATAAAGTTTTTTTTTTTTTTTTTTCAAATGCAAAAAAAAAAAATCTCTTACAATCTTTTCATTTCATCCACAGTGTCCTTTATCTCTGATATACATTACATTACATTTTCTGCACTAACAAGCAGAGTGTTTGGTGTTTGTGGCACCTGACGGAGGGTGACACTGCAGAACACGAAAAAAGCCGAAGTGCAGCTGTAGTGTTTCCGAACGTGACGTCACTCTCCTGCCGAATACTGCTTCAGTTTGAGCCGTTATGTTCAACCAGACATACTTCATTGCAGATTTTTATTTTCTGATTGTTTTTTTGTTTGTTTTGAGGATTTTTTCTTTTGCATGTTTTTTTTAAGGTGGAAAATGTTTTATAACAGATCTTTTTCTTTTACCTGCTAAGTACCACACATGCAAATTCATTCAGATGCAACTGGTTGATTGATTGAGATGTATAGCCTTTGTAGGTTGTACCGCATATTGTCTTTAATTTAAAAAAAAAAATCATTAAAAACTGCGGTTTCTGATTATGGCCACTAGGTGTCACTCAGACACAATATTGTTATGGGATGAATTGATCACACTGAACAGTTGCTATTGCATTATAAAGCTCAGCAGCAGAAACATAACAGCAGGAAAACGACATAATGATAAACCACAAGTTCCTCCAGAAATAACCTCTTTTTCCATTATTGCCAGCTTACATGACTGGTTTTAAGAAGCCATTGAGAAGATACTGGGCTCTGAGGCTCCTCGGGCCGTCGTTTCGCAGTCTAATCAAACACAGCAGCATGATTCAGGAAGCTGTTCTTAAAAAATAAACTTGGACAACCTTTGACCGCAATTACACATGCTCTCACTTTAGACTGGTAAATGATTGACTTTAAATTGATAGAGCAGATGGAGAGCTACAAGGTTTTACAGAAATCTCATGGCTGGTAAAAGTATTATGAGGAACTATACTGTGGCTAATGTAGTACTATATACCCACAGGACACTGGGAACAGTTTTGAGACATTGATCATAAGCTACATAGAGCCAGGAAGTCAGCTAGCGCGTTTGTTCCAGCTGATATTAAACAGGAGCAGGATTTCCATTGAAAGTTCAGATCTCCTGGGATCTTATCCAAAGGAAAATTGAATTATTTTCTTCCAGCTAATACAAGACACACATTCCCATGGTTGACAGATACTGGAAGTGTGTTGCCCTTTAAAGTAGACCTGAAAATGTGTACTTTATGTCAGTTAGAGCAAAAATAACAAAAACACACAACAACTCAAATAATGACACGTCATCTTCCACATTCAAAAGAAAGCTTTAATTAGAAAGTTATATACACACTGTAAAATTAAATTAAACTTTATACAAATATTAAATTACTATCTTCACACCCACTGCCATGTACAGAGGAAAAAACCAAAGCTGAAAGCATTGAAACTAAGAATCAAGATGTGTACTTTTTTAACCAGTTATTTTCAGGGACGCAACACCGTACAACAGTGCTTCTGAATGCAAATTAAATTTTTTTTCTTCTTCTTTTCAATCCCGTAATATTTTAATGCCTTGTAGCAAAGGAGAAGCAAAGGAATAGTGAAACATAGGTGCTTATAGGTTCATCATCATCATCATCATCATCACAGTAGCTGTAGAAGCTAGGGGAGGACAGAGAAGGATGGACATTCGTTTAGTCGTGTCCACAACAAAAGTAAACTCATTGATAAATACGCAAAGACAGTTTTATGCATAGAATAGAAAAGAACAGAGTAAGGCCATTGGGAGAACAGAATACGTTGCGATATTGTAAAGCAACCAACGCGGAGACTTAAGATTATACAAAAAAAAAAAGAAAATGTACAAGTCTAAGGCAACATTCTGTTTGCATTAATAATGTAGCCATTGACAATGACAGACAGCCACAAATGCCAAATAAAACGAGAATAGAAACTCTTATATGTTGTTCTGGGTTTGTTTTTTTTTGTTTTTTTTGGAGCAGTTAAGCTTGAAAAGCAATTTTCAGGATCCTTTTGAGTTTCCAGGGTGACCAGCTCAACCACCAAAGCTTTTCAGCTGGCGATGAAAACAGAGGATGATTTCTAACAACACAACATGATTCTCTGAAAATGTCCACTTGGCATTAGGAGGGTGATGGTGGGGTGCTATATCACAAAACATGCACTGCAACCAGTTGCAGTCGTGTCAATAATGCACACAGAGTGGAGAGTCTTGGGTTCAGTGTGGAGGTGGGCGAGGGCCGGTTTCCTCTGAGGGGACTTGTGTTTTCCAGCCATTCAGCAGAAAATGATAAATAATGTAGCTCGCGAGTGGATGAATAATACACACATTGTGTAGTGGACTCATTGCCTGAAGTGACGCTGGTTTGTTCATGTGACTTATTCAATGCTGGGAGGGATTTTTCCTCCTGTGGTGAAAGACGGGACAATGTGAAGCCAGTCTCTGATCTGAAGAGAGGCAAATCAGGAAATGGCTGTATCGAGGCCTACCATATGAGGACATGTCCTCTCCTGCCGAACTGACACACAAAGACGCGCACACACACACACTCAGATTCAGCAACGCAAAGCAAAGACACGCCAATAAATACAGTGGGAAGAAAAAATTAAACAAACCTTTAACCCTTTAAAGCCTGGAGAGACTTCACTTTTCTTGTGCTGCTTTCAGATGCCTTTCACACGTACTTAACCTTCGAGCCCGCAGAAAATTGGCGTGATTTCTATCAAATTCATGGGAGAAAAAGCATACGAGCAACCTGGTGAGATATATTCCAAAAATTGCAAGAAATTAGTAGATTTAGAAAATTATGTTTTTAAAAAGCCCAGGGGAAAAAGATTAGGGAAAAACTATATTTATAGCTTAATATCATTATTACACATTTCAGGGTTACCAAACATTTTTATGGCCAAAATTTCAAAACTTTTCCATGACTTTTCAAGGACCCATTATAAAATTTCTATTTTGGAAAAGCATGAGCTTCAATGCATTTGCAGTACTTTTCGATACACACTTCCCATAACGAATGCCGCCACTCTACGTTAGATATACTACACGTGACCTGTCTTAATTTATCTTTTTTTTTTTTAAATGAATTTTTAGATACTTTTCTTGTACTTTTTTACTAATCTCTTGCTAATTTTGGGGTCGTTTCTTTTGTTGCTGATTTTCTTCCCGCGTTTTTGAAAGAAATCAAGCCAGTTTGCTAAGGTTTCAAAAAGTTGAAGTTTAGCCCGATCACTATGAAAGACATCCTTCTCCTCAGCTGTTCAGACAAAATGTGACATCATGTCTCCCTCTCCGTACGGCACAACCCTGGAACCAAACACACCAATCAATCCCACTCATGCCACAGAAGGAGCACCTTCCAGATACTAGGTGCAGCTGGCAACAGAAAAGAAAGTAGCAGGGTTTTTTTTTTTTCGTTATAGTCATGATATGGCGCTTCATATTAAAAAAACAACAAAAAAACACTGCGCCCTGCTTTTAGCTTCTGTGAAGTGCTTCTCATTCCCACTAATCCATATGCTAGACGCCACCCGCATTCACAGAAAGCTAGAGAGGGAGAGACGGAGGAGGCTTCATGCTTCATTCAGAGTGGGCCACCGTGCTGTGACAGCAATAACTAAAAACAACATGCAGCATTCACAAAGCGGGCCACAAAAAAAAAAAAAAAACAGCCATCACTCACAACTTTTCAAGTACAGCGGGAAGACGATTCTGATTCTGAGCGCCCACAGTGTCAGCAGCGAACATCACAAGTTTTATTTTTTTCTATCTGCAGTAATCCCAGACAGAGTCGACGTGTCTCGATTGCTATAGCCTTCTCCGGTGAGTTTATATAGAGAGCTACACCTTAGAGGAGGAGGCAGGTGTATGGTGATACATAGCCTATAGTACACAACCTTGACTCAGGGTGTATGTTTTACATATACATAGGATCTACAGGATTTATGTTGAGCTGGCACCATTTTGTTTGTCTCGGCTTGTCTTTGATCCAGCAGCGGGGTCCAGTGGTGCTCCATCGTTGCGAGTATCGGTTGTTGCTCTGCGGTTGGTAGCGATGGCAGAAGAGGTTGCGTGGGGGAATGGGGCATAGTTCTAGTCTTTTCTCTGCTGGCTGCTGAGGGGAGTCAAGGGGGGGAGTAGGTAGACAGCCACAGTCAGTCCTGGTCAGCAGTGAGAGATAGGGAAATAAGGGCTCTGCTGCTGATGCTGATAGCGGGCTGGGAGGCTTCATGCTTCCTTCAGCAGGGGAATATCTGCAGGGGAACACAACAGACACATTAGGAAAGAGAAGTGGCTCAACAGTCAGCTGTTTATTCACCGCACAGTCATGCGATCCATTACATCACCAAGAAGAGCTCAGTCTAACTGGATTTCATGTGCGTCATCAGAAGTCACTGTTTTTGGCCTGTTGTCATATTTGGTCCCCGTCCCTGCTGAAAACATTCTATTCTCTGACTGAAATCTTAAAGGTACACTTAAAATCCTAGTATTCCTACTACTCTTACTACTAAACAAAATATAAAAGTACTGAGACCAGTTAGAATAGTGAAAATGAGAGAACTGATATAAAATAATAATCACAAATAATAATTACAATTACAATTACAAAATTACATAAAAACAGTGAAGTTGGGGCTTTATAAAAAGTTGGTGACTAGATGCCCGATTGGTCAGCAGCAGGTATCCAAGAGACACAGCACAAAAAGAAATGCAAATATAGCGGGGCCAAACACCAAATGAGAATAAATCTGGGGTTGGCTTTTATTTCACTTTTGCTGGCGATCTTTTTATACAGTAACTGACAATCCTGAGAAGTATTTCTTTAAATAAAACAGCAGGCTGTCTTTAAAAGGCTCCTTATTGGTTATTTGTCACACTATTGTCTTCAAAAAACTGTAGTGTCTAAACATTCCTCACCATTGTACCACTGCATGCGTGGTAAGCTGAAATATTTACTTAAAATCATTCCAATGTTTTGAGTTATTTTGTGGTTCATTGTGAGCTTAATCTCTTACAGAAAGTACAAGCTTTTAATTAAACGCTCTTTGAGGTCTTAAGTGAATGTCTTGAGCAATACCTGAGTCTAAACAATAAAGAAAACCGCAAATGGGGAACATTTTTTATCAAAAAGTATTGATTCTGCTAGCCAGTGAAATTACTCTCGACAGGTTTCTTCACTAGTCCTTGTTATCAGAGCTGGAAAGATAAATCTGAAAGTATTTGCTCACTGCAGGGCACACTGTGTATGTCTGCTAGATAATAAATAATATGAAATTACAGTGCAGAAATGCCAAAGATGCATCTGAGATAGTATGGATGTATTTTTCAACTGTTCACTCTTCTGCTTAGCATGGTAATTTTTTTTTTTAAAAGGGACAATTCACCCCAAAATCAAAAATACATATTTTCCTCTCACCTGTCGTGCTATTTATCACTTGTGAGTATTTTGGTGTGAATTGCCAAGAGTTATAGATATCGGCTGCAGAGATATCTGTCTTCTTTCCAATATAATACAACTAAACTGCCCTCAGCTGCATGATGAAATGGTTGGTGGATGTTGTTCTGTAAAAAGAAAATAGTTCCTACATGAACGTTTCTGTGGATTATCTTGAGTAACCGGGTCATGATTTCTGGAAAGAGAAATTGCTGTTGAGTATTTCAAAGGCATTTTAATGGCGCTTTGAGCTCCACAAGCCGAGTGCCATCTAGTTCCATTATATTTGAAAGGAGGCAGACGTCTCTACCGCTGATATCTCTCTGCAAAATAATCTATTTTGATAAATAGCACTAAAGGTTAAGAGGAAGTATGTATTTTTGATTTAGGGGTGAAACCTTTCCTTAATGGATTTTTCCCAAAAATGGTGTATCTTATGTGTTTGAGATATATCGTGATCTGTATTACTTCTTGTTATAAAGCAAATGAAGAGAATGAGAGTTTTTTCCTTAAGTCTAAATTCTTGCTTGTGTTGTACGTCGCTTTGGATAAAAGCGTCTGCTAAATGAAATTGTAGAATTGTAGAGTTTCCTCTTACCATCAGAAAACTCATCTGTAGAGGTGACAGAAAGCAGACTGTGCTGGTCGCTACTCTCAGAGTCTCTGCGGAGAGGTAGAGGGCCTGCGCATGCACCCCCAGGGTGCTCTCTAGCCCATGATGATGAAGAAGAGGAGGAGGAAGAAGGGGCCTGATGAACCAGTACCGTCTCTGCGTGACGGCGTGAGGAGAAAGATGAAGAGGAGGACGTGGATGGGAGACAGAAGTCTAAGTCTCTGTGGTGGCGGGTTCTCCTGGGGCCTTGGCCTCCCGTGGCTCCCTGAGGAAGCCCCTCGGAGAGCACGATCGGGACTCGAGACTCCGGAGGAGCCGGAGGAGGTGGTGGAGAAGGAGGAGGACCAGAGGCACCACAGGGTCCACCGCTTCCATATACAGCCTCTTCATAGGAGGGCAGCGTCACCTGGACGCCCTCGACCATGATGGAGCTGGACTGGCCTGAGACGCCCTGCTCCCTCCTGACGGACACAGAGGCGAAGAAAGAGTGAGAAAGACAGAAAAACAAGAGTGAACAAAGTGGATCCTGAACGCAGGCTCAGGTTGATGATGCCACTTGTGCTGCGTGCAGCAGCAGAACCTTTGAGAGGAGGTGATTAGTGTTGATTGTACAATCTCTTTATAGCAGGCTGCACTAAGCCTTCAGGCCCACAACACAATCAGCAAGAGTGCCAATGAGCATTAGATCAAATCGCTCTGGCCTTTTTTAAAATCACACTGAATGGTTGCAACCATCTTCTTTTTGTACTTTCACTTTCATTTCTCAAGTATTTAAGAAATGCAAACTTGATAAACTAGTTGCCCGAATTTTTTTTTTTGGTTTCTAATGCGGACAACTTGTTTCTGGAACAAGTTTCAACCAAAACTGAACAGTAGGTGTGTCCACTGAAACAATGAATGGTAAAAACTGATGCGTCACGTTGTGGCACACTGGTAGGTGGTTTTACAAGCAGCAGACATAAAAGGGCAGTGTTCTTCCTGAGCAAACAGGAATACAGCTTTCAAGAGTTTCTGGTTACAAAGTTTGTGCAAGAAGGAAATGGTTGATAAAAGAAAATACTTTCAAAGTTCACCCTCAAGAAAACAAAATGCACAAAGTGACATAAAGGTTGAAAGCTCTGCGTCGAGAGGGGCTGTAACACTCTCTTTATGACAAAAACTAGGGGAAAATGTAGACTTAAAGAACATGATGGTATTTTATTAAGCATTTTTTTTACCTGAACTGGCAAGCGTCAACTTCCCTAGGAACAACTTTACAATGGAGTCCATTTAGTCAAGCCACACAAGAAGTCAGAGGGTCAGAGATGTTTGGCAGGCAGGATATCTGCACAGTATTTGTCGACCGTCTCACAGAAAAGACCGTCTTCCATATTTCACCGTCTAGATAGCCATTTAGCAGCTTTTGAGTGTCATGAAACTCAAAGCTTTTTATATTTCAAATTAAAACTGGGCAGTATGAAGAAAATGAAATGTCATGATATTTTTTAGCCAAATACCAAGAAGTATTTACACTATGAGAGTTTTAATAAATCATTATCAGTAATGTGTAGGGCTCATTTTGTTTAAAAAAATGTAATAACAGAACATATACCAGTTCTTCAAAGTAATACTGATACCAAGTGAAACCTTCATTTGATAGTTATTTATTTGACTTAATTTGATGCTTATCACTTAAATGGAAGCAATCAGTTGTGTAAAATGTCAAAAGACAACACAAGCGTGTGGTATAGCCATACTTTTGACCATTTTGGTGGTATCTCGGCACGCTGAACTGCCAACTCTGTAAATACACCGTAAATATGACTTCACCAGACCACAGCATGTATGGGTTTGTAGCTGTTGCCAATCACTCGTTGAATTAATGCAAAGAATGCTTGTGGTGATTAGCTGCAAGCAAAAACTAAAAAAAAAAAAAAAGTTTCTAGATCAAGGCACAAAATGGATTGAATGCAGGTGTTGTTTGACTGGAGAAGTTTACATACTACTCTGCACGGGGTTATTTCGGTCGATATCTTAAAGCTATTTATTACAGAAACCCAGCCTTAGTAATGTTAACACGATGACTAAGCAGGTAAAGACAAATAAAAGAACAGCCAGGACAGGCTAGAAAGTTCAGAAAATTACATCACTTGATTGCAATGCGGTCTTTAAAACCCAGAAAAGAGAACCCTTCTTAAATATTATCTAATCTCATACAATGAATTTAATATCAAAATATGCTGAGTGAAGTTACAGTGTGACAATAAATCAATGATTTATATGGCATCTCAAACAAAAAGTGACATATTATAACAGAACTGATTAGCTAAAGCGACCAAAATAAAATCTGGGATGTAAGAAACTAGAATCTATTTTATGTTATCATATAAGTGTCCATTCCTTAAAAAAAGGTTGTTCAGGTTTCATTTGACTGGATGTTGTAAATGTATATGTGTATTGTTGGCTCCTCTAAACTGATCTGTGTGACATCAAATTCTGTAAATTATTTTTAAAAAATATGTTGTTGTTTTTTTTTTTTTTTTTTTTTTTAAATTCCAATTATTTTGGGGTTTTATGATGCAACATCAGAAAAAAAGTTTCTTATTTTCCTACTCCTAGTGTATTTGCATTTTTAAGACTTTTGAAATATTGATTTGAGACATTGTAATCACAATTAAGGCCTTATTTATAGACTAATAATTTCAATGCCTTTTAAGACTTTTAAGGATCCACCGGGAGCCTGTTTTATATGCTATTAATCATTAATTTATTCGACAAATCTAATAAAATCCCAGTATGTTGACATTAAGGATTGGGAATATGTTTAGGGTGAGTAATGTGTGTGTTTCTTACCTGCTGTGATGGAAGGACTTGAGTTTTGGCTGCACAAGAACAAACAGTACCACTAACAGCAGGATGAGTGCCACAGAACTGGCTGTGGACGCCACGATAGACAGAGCGGGAATACCCAGCGGAGAGCTCGGCTCCTTGTCTGAGGGGCACAACAAGAGACAGACAGGAAGTGAAAATGTGTTCACAGATTTTGATTTATATTTCCTGCATGAGGTTGTGTGTGCGCACAAAGATATAATACATGAAAGGTAAAAGTGAGCAGAGATGACAGACCTTGTGTGAGTCGGCAGCTAATCTGCATGGGACCGTCCCACTCGCCGTTCTGACAGGTGAGGAACTTGTAGTCTCCCTTCAGAGCGTAGCCCTCGTCACAGAAGTACTCGATGACGGTTTTCTGGGTGAGGCGGTGGCAGGGAGACGGGTGACAGCGGTAGCCCCCGTTCTCTGGCTCAGTGGGGGGCGAACACACTGGGAAGAAGCAGAGGCAATAAAGTTTTTCACAATTTTTGCTGTTGTTGTGTACTGAAGATGCTACCTGTATTTCTACCTGTGGTCAGGTTTGAGTCCTGTGGTTTAAATGCTCATATTCTGGGTGAGATTTCCCAGCATTCCCTGCTGGCTCACTATTGGTGTTATGATATTGTGTGATATTGAACTGATGTGATATTTCAGTTTTGATGAAGTCATGTGTGTTGCGTGCACAGACTCAAAGACAGAAGTGTATAAAGCTGACCTTCGAGAAAGTGAGACTTTCTTTTAATGAACTTGACCATGCAAAGTTTTTAGTAAAAGGAGGCCATGAAAATTGATTATTCTAGTTATAATTAGGGCTTTCTATAGACAGAGAACTTAATTCTTGGCTGAGTATACTCAAGCAGAAGCCTAACTTTGTAAAGGAGTACAGAATGATCATTTGTGTATCAATTACTCACTCAGTGTTACGTTAAATTCGGAAAGGAAACGTTTTTCTCGCATGCCTCCACAGGGAACAAAGATTCCAAAAACAGAGAAAAGTCTTGATGAACTGGAGTGTAAGGGGCTCACATTTAACAACGGCAAAAACTGGATAGGAAGGTTTTAGTGAAAATACATGTTTTTGGGAAGTCCTGAGCAAATGACTGGATAAATGAGACTTTTTGTTGTGTGAGAGTTTATACACAGATGTTTGGATAATTTTGCTGCTGCTAAACACAGCCCCCCTTTGCTCCAGTTCACCAAGAATTTTCCCTATTTTGGATTCGTTCTATACCCATGGGAGGTATGTGAGAAGATGTTTTGTTTGTATAACAACAAATATTGTGCTAAATTCTGTTCTTGTGTGCTTTGTTGCATATGTGTATTCTTGCTCACCGCTGCTTCTGATACAGCTTGGAGGTTGATGGGACCAGGCTCCAGAGCTGGTGCAAATGATGGTGGTGGCTCCATCTGCAGTGTAGCCGGGCTCGCAGCCATAAGTCAGCAGGGTGCCCGGGGGGAAGGAGCCCCGGTTAGCTTCAGTCTGGTTCAGCAAGTCTCCGTGCTGCACGCCAGGTGGCCGCGCACAACCTAAAAGACACAGAAACAAGTGAAGAGAATAAGAATTAGTTGGCTGCTTGAAGGCGCAAGTGATATTAGCTGCTAAGGTTTTGCTTTCTGAACCAGACAAATGTAAGATATGACGCTTGTTTCTCAAGGCTGGACTTATGATCACTTACTACTTATGTGAGGAACTACTAGCTTCAGGCCAGCAGCCAAAGTTAGATTCAGAACCATATTTTAATAATGCAAGTTAATTATCAGGCATGTTAGTAAACTTAGTGGAGCTGGAAAGTGCCTGTAGACAGGATATAACATCTTAATTTTCAATTTATGCAGGGATTTAAATGTATTAGAGGCCCGCTGGGAAATGAGGACAAGTCGTCTCACATGGGGCCTGATTCTTTGACGCATAATGTACCAATATTATGTCAAACAAAGAGTATTTAAGATCACTAATGGAGCTCGTTATGGCTGACTCCATCACAGTCTCACAGAGAGTCTTGATAATTTTAGTTTTACATAAATGTGGTACTGCTGGAATATTGTGCTGTTCTATCATTACGCTGACATAAAGTATCTGCTAGTCTCCTCTGCAGGCAGCTGCCACTGGGTCAAACAACTTTTCACAGGGAAACTCTGTCAAGTTGACAGGTTGGAGCTGATAATTAAAACTCAGAGGTATTGTTACTTGAAACTAGGCTGCATTTTACACAGGCGAGGGGAAAGCACTGTATCAACATGACAAGATAGTTGGAGACAGCCACGCTGCGCAGTACAGAGAATACTTTAAGTGCCCACGGTGGATTAAAATGTCACAAGGAGGTTCATATAGATCTGATTTCTCTCGATTATTTCTTGCTCATTAAACTGTCTTCATCCCAGGCCAGCGCTAGGTCTATCTGTCCAGGCGGTGAGACAGGAACTTCTCATTTGCTCAGCTCTAATGACAGACTAGAAGCTCTAAGCCAGCCAATAAAGATCGGAAGAAGCAGAAAACCCTGAGTTAATTTTGCTTTGATCCACCTTCCCACGCTCCATCTATGATGTTGCAAGTGTCACGCCAGCTCCCTGCGTCTGTGTGTGTATGTTTCATTGCAATGTCAGAGTAAATTATCCGAATGTGTGCTGTACTCCCACTGCTCCACACACACTGTCCGCGCGCACACACAGGCTCACGTTAATACACACGCATTTGGAGCTGCAATCTGGCAAGAGCAGAGCGTCTAAATCCAGCAGGTCTGACATAACATTGCAACACCTGTGTAAACCGAGACACGACAGCAGGAGGCCGACTTTACTTTCAGTATTACTGATCTTCAAGAGTGGCCGACAGACATGCCAGGCTTATTAATGCTCCTCTGAATCATCTGTGAAGGGGGTTAGAATTTGGGCTTCAGTGGACATTTTTTCCTACAACCCATCTGAGCCATTGTATATAAATTAAAGGAGCAGTGTGTAGGATTTAGTGGCATCTAGCTGTGAGGATTACAGATTGCAACCAGCTGATCTTCTCCCACATGCCAAGCGTGAACTCTCGGTTAGAATTCCTTCAGTGTTCATTGTTCAGGAGCTTTTTTTTTACCGGGACTCGAATTATCTGCAGAGGTCTCTTCCTCTCCAAAACAGATCAGGTGATTTTAACCACTAAAAACACAAAATTATGCTGTTAAAATGTTTTTTTCCTGGCGCTGTTTGGCTCATAGCAGACAGGCCGCTAGCCCAGCACCTCTCATAACTTAAGATTGAGATGTTTTTACCAAAAGCCGAATTATCTGCAGAGGTCTCTTCCTCTAAAAAAACACACCGACCTGGGGATGGTAGAAACACTCACTAAAGCAGTTTCACGTCAAAATCAGTGTTTTTCCGATAACTTGTCACAGAGAGGCTACTTACTTCAAAGGTGGTGACATGAAAAGTTGAAAACACGTATGGCCCTATCTACAGCCAGGTCTTTTTTTTGTCTCGTCTGTTCTGCCATGGTAGAAACCTGGCGGTGCAACATGGTGGACTCCATGGACGAGGACCCGCTCCGTATGTTGATATAAACGGCTCATTCAAAGTCAACAAAAACAGGACAATTTTTATTTTCAGCTGATTAATCACGGAAGAAAACAAACTGATTATATTTACTTTCAACTCTGTCATCATATCGCCCTAAATCCGACACACTGGACCATTTAATCTGTGAGAGTAAGTGAAAGATTTTGATTTTGTGTTTTATCTGTTCATCTTATCTGATGGATTTATTAAATGGAATTATACAATGCACAGTGATTTTTCTCACTAACAAGGCCCAGACATAAGTACATTTAAAACACCCCCACAAGGAGGAACATTAATAACGCCATAAACACTAATGACCATATGGCTCATTATTTAATCCTTGGTCTGAGTATTTATAAAATCATATTAGCCATGGTCTATTGCAAGGACTTATCGCTTGGTTGACATAAACAAACACACCAACATTGCAAACAGCCACTTTGTCTTGCCTCCGTGTGTGTTTAGAGATTGAAAGAGAGACTATTTCCACAGCAGTGCCTCTAACATCCTCTAATCTCTAGGAAGAAACGTCGCTCTAAGCTGGCAGCGCAAGATTAAAAGCAAACACTCAAATGTGCGAGCGCCTACTCACCCACACACACACATACACACATTCAACACACACAAACAAAGACACTCCCAGGACTAAGTCGTGTGATACCAAAGGGTGTGTTATTGAATTCAGCGGGGGCCAGATTTGGTGTGTGTGCTTAAGAAGAGCTAACACTGCTACACTATGAACCTAAAATCAGGATACAACTGCGACTGTGGATGTTGGAGGTCTGCTGCAGTCTAATCAAACTACTTACCTCTATCACAAAATACTTTGTTATAGGGCAACAATTGATTATAATGTTTATTATTAAATTATCTGCTGATTATTTTGTTGGTCAATCAATGTATTAGAGGTGGGTAAAGTGTTGATATTATATAGCTATCATGAGTTTGTGAATTTAAGGGGAAAAAATATCAAGGCCTTGAAAGAGATGGAAAATAGATCGAAATAGACATTGAAAGTACTTTAATTTATATATTGTGTGCAAGAATGCTCTGTCTCTATCACTCACCTTACACTATGTATTGTTTTAGTGTGCTGTTTTAGAGAAGGCTAAAGAGCACATAGTCTGTCATCACTGTAACAGCACATGTCAGGTCTAGCTAGCTGTTGCATGATATTGTGGAGAATGAATTAAGGGCTTCCTTCAACATTAAACACACATTAAGTTACACATTTTTTTTAAAAAAAGTACAGCAACTACTGTATTTTGATTCAAATCATGATGCAGTAGCTCTGTAAATAATTATATTTTGTGTAATTCAGTGGTTAAGTTGTGATACCTAGTTAGCAGCATATCTATGTAGACCAAGGTACTATATTGACATGTAATACAACCATGACAAACAGTCCGGTTCAATGTCTCAAAGACAAGCTGAAGGTTTAATATGACATGACACATGCTTGGTTTGTGTGTTAAAGCAGTAATAATCTCTCTCACTCAAACACATAATGCTCATTCTCTCACATGCAGAAACACTATCTGCACACCCACATTTCAGGACGCCATTTGACACCGTGACCTGAGCAGTTGTTCACTGAGCTGTTTCAGGGCGAGTGAAGGCCCTCTGAGGAGGAGATGGTGTTAATGGAGGTGGTAAAGATGATGAATTGATGACCCCCGGTTGGTAGGCAGCAGGGGACAAAAAGGCCTAAGGGGGCAGTTTAGGTGAATAGCCTCTAGCCAAAAGCCACTGTTACGATCTTTTGTAGTGCACTGGAGGCAGTCAATGCAACTGCAGAAGACAGATGAGTGTTAACAGCATTCATTATCTGATTTTAAATAGCTTTCTCATCTGCAGGATTGTCTTGGGAATAAAGGCGTGTGCATATGGAGTAGTTTTATTTATTTTCATGTTTGTAAAGGTATACAGTGGTATTTTTAAATACCAAAATGCCTTAAATGCATTTAAAACATTGGGCCTTGCCAATACCTTAAAACTACAGTAACATCTTCAACACAGTTTTCATGATCTGACCAAATATGAAAGACTGAGCTCAACAAGGAAAAACATAATCTGAGAGAGAAGGTACTCATCAGTATAAAGATTTTTTTAAAATACAGAATAGGAAAATCTAGTTTTTCTTGTAACTTTAAGCAAATCCACTGTTTATATTGTTAAATCTACAAGGAACTCCTTGCATTAGCGTTATGAAACGCTTACAGTGTGAAGCTTAACCCACTCGAGGCTTAATTCTATCAGAGGTCAGGTCATAGAGGTCACTGAAGTCAGCTCAGTCTAAAAAAACCATGAAGCCAGTAAAACATCCATTTCAAAACTTGCAGTCTTTTCAGAAGCAGAATAAACCCAGCTCTCCCTCTCATGCCAGGACAACATTGTGCTGCCTGCACAAACCAGCCAGTTCAACCATCCAAATGTCATTTGCATTTACTGCACTTATGCAAGTAATATTGGTTAAATGGCATGGAGATAATATCTGACACAAGCCTTTGCCTGCCATAAACACACAATAAGCATTCTTTTTACAGCATGCTCAAGAGCAAAATGTACCAGTATGATTTTTACTACCATCTGTTATCTTTACTTCTGTATTAGCAGTAATAATAACACTAGCTGACATTAGCTGATAGATAGCACTCAAACATATACAGCATCTCTGCAGCTTTAGGTTCTGTTACTATGGTTGTCCTAATGTCATGTTTTCTTGTATTAGAGCTGAAACGACCAGTCAATTACTTAATCCTTTGATCTACAGAAACAGAATCCACAACTGTTGTGATAATCAGTTATTAACTTAGGTCATTTTCCAGGCATTAGTGCCATACATTTTCTGATTTTAGCTCCTCAAATGTGGCAAATTGCTGCTTTTCTTCATCTATCTTTGGGTTTTGAACTGTTGGTTGGAAAAAAAACAAAAAGTCGTTTAGTGGGTTTTCCCATCAAGAAATCAGGCCTACACACAAGTACACTTGGCCCCATAGTCCAATCTGTTTGATTACTGTGAATCATTGTGTGATCACTATGTACCGGTACCCCCATCTATACTCGAGTACCCTCTAAAAGGTGGTCTCATTGGTACATTTGTACTCCAGTGCGGTACACATCAAGTGTGAACACTAATTGTACTAAACCATTGGAAAAAGCAATAAGAAACTTGGCAAGAAATGTCCTGCAAATTGCCAAGAAATTAGTTAAAGGTGACAAGAAAATGACCTGAAAATTAGCTAAAAAAAGAGAGAATCATAAGAAAATTACAAAAAAAACACAAGTGAAAAATATCAATCTATAATATCAAACTATATTTATAATTATTAAAATTCTATATTCAAAATTATGACAAGGAAACTATTTTTATTATTTAGATTACTTTATTTTTGTGTTTTTTTCAAGTAATTTCCTTTTTTTCAACTTTTTTTGCTGATTTTCTTTTCTTTTGTGCCTACCTTTTTGCTTATTTTTAGGTAATTTCTAGTTAAATTGCTTGTTGCCTTATTTCGATGTTTTTCAAGGCAGTCAAGCAATATGCTCAAATTTGAAAGGGTTAATTAAGAAAATAATTGTTAGTCAGCCCTTCATTGCACGTTCAATATTCAGAGACTATCAACACAGAAACCCAAATATAGACTATATATGCAGAAATGCACACTACATCCCCTGAGGATAGAACAACTCGTACCTATATCAACTTTTAAAAAATGACATGAAGACAAAATATAGAGACATGAAGAAAAGTTAAAAAAGAAAGAAAAAAGAAAAAAAAAAGTTGCTCTTAAAGTTGGTGCAGTGAAGAATTTTGACTTGAAATCACTTTCCCCTGAGATTATGCTTGTCAGAAGAAGTCAGAGTCTTCCTTAGAACAGGAAATGTGCAGCAAATATATAAATATATCCAACATCAAAAAACTGACACTACTTTTGCAAATTACCACGAAAAAGAAAGGTGAGGTTGGAAAGTGGCGAGGGAAGTAATCGAGACACAAAAAAGAATGAGAAAACTACTGACGGGGAGAGGTAGTCATCATCTGATACACAGGCAGAAAGAGAAGACGGGGAGGGAGAAAGAAGAGAGCGCAGAAAAACGTCAGCATCATGGAGCACAGTGGCCCTGAGCAATTACAAGCTAAAAAGAGACATGTCGTGGCAGGTCGACCAATAGTTCTGTGCGCAAGGGAGAGGCTCCGTACAACAACAATGGGAAGAGGAGGCAGCCGTCAGCTACAGTACATACCACACTGTGGGTTGGGCTAGCACAAACGGAGAGACTCTGTTAAAGGAAAGAATGAACGCTGCCCCGGTATCCAGAGATGGTAGAGTGGTTAAGATTAATAACCTTGCTGTCTCTCCCTTTTCCATCGTCCTCTCAGCCCAGATTGAATATTGGCTTTGAAAACACACATAGGAAAAAAAAACTGATTAAAGCACTAAGCAATGCCAGAGTGGATTTCAGCACGCCATGTTTTGTGCTTATGAGGAGGGGAATGAGTCACAGTTAAACACAAGCTGTTCTCCCACCGGTCTGATGTTAAGAGTTTGCTCAAGAGAAAAGGTTTTTGAGAAATGCTGGAAAAACAATAGTGACTGAGTCACACGCAAAAAAGCGAGTAAGGAAAACATACCTGCATAATCTTTAAAAAATTACAGAAATGTTGAGCACATCTGTGTTTTAAGACGTATGAGATCATCCCATGTTTGCTTTCGATGTCCACTGGGGACCCATTTTTCAACATTAACTTCATCGATTCAAGTTTGGGGTGTAGTGTGACATAAAACAACATATTTTTTCTCTGTCTCTGGTGGTTGCTTTGAAATCTGCTTTACTTACGCAAACCGTTGATGTCAGTAAAAACTACAAGCTATTTCAGCTTGTGTATCTAGTCTCCACCACTGATTTTCCAGGGGGCGTGCTGTACCTCTACATGCATCCACAAACAAATCTTCCCTCTTGTCTTGCATTGAAAACTACCTCGTGTCCACCAGTGAAAATGGCAACATTTCTTCTTCAGTGCAGACAGAGCACATTTTTACAGTGTACCGGCAGACTAAGCCACAGGCCAGAGAGAGCACATGTGAGCGTTGCTATGCATGAAAGTTTTGCTCCTCACTTGGACAGAGATGTGTGGGACACAGTTGGACTATTAAAAAAATATTTGATGACTGGCCAGGTACATAGCCTGCTGTTTTTTTATCATTTTATCATGCTTCCAACTCTGCGAATTGACCACGAGTGGCTGCTTACCGTCAGCTGAGAGAAAGCGAGGAAATACAGCGTGTGGAGCTTTTCACATTTTTGCCGTTTTTTTTAAGCTAGCTGTGGCCGATTGGAAACTCACGGGGGGGAACCGACAAATGATCACTGAGTGAGAATTTCTGTCACCTAATGCTGTGATTTGGCCAACAATCTAATAGCTTTTGGCTGTGGTGGAGACACAAAGCTTTCAGGCACTGAATTGTGCGGCATGTCAGTTGTTGATAACACTGTACTGTTATTAGATTAATATAATTTTTTTTCTGGTTTTCCAGTCAAACAGTGAAGTAAGTTGTTTCAGGAGCCTTTACTTTTTTTTGTTGACAAAGCCATGTTTATGATGTGCTGGGCAGGTTTTGGGAGTATCTGGGGGTTGAACGTCAGGAGCTCGGATGCAGTCCATGTACATGTTGGTGCTGTTAAAAGGGCTGTGCAAGAAGGAAAACTTAAACTCTCGGTCAATACAGAACTCACTGAGAATCTATGGTTTCAGTTAACTGCATTTACTATTAATACTGATGAGATATCCACTTACAATATGGTAACTTCTCCTTTAAGCTTTGGCATTTGAGTTAAATAAAGTGGGTGTATAAAAAGGTTAAACTATTAGAAATCTTCTCTGCACACAACAGTAAGCTGATCAAAGGGCTTAATTGCTAAAAGGTCGGAGGAGCACTACATGTAGTGGGAGGACTGGGGCAGGACAGGGCCAGGTCCATGAGGCTGATTGCTAATCCCAACATCCAGCGCCTTAAGGCCTCGCTGAAGGAGACTCAGGCCATGGGGGGCGTTAAAATCCCCTGCCTTGCTCTGAAGAGCCTGCCTGGCTGTGAATATCTCCCTTTCCCCATCTGTTACCGATGGCACTCGCCCACTAAGAGCGGCGAGGGGGGTGGATTGAGGAAAACACGGGTGACGGTGGGGGGGGAGACAAGGGTTTTAGCCCTCTTTGCTCAGGCAAATTAAAATTCTAATTATCCTCTATTACAAGCTGGGAGCACTCTAAAGCAGATCAGATACTGATGACTTCTGCAGCCAGCTGTTTGGCTGCTCTGTAGAACAATAGGCCATAAAAGAGGGTGTGTTTTCCAGTGTGTGTGTTCAAGTGTGTCGAGGAGCAGGGGAATTTGTGTGTGTATTTATGTGTGACGGGGGAGGGTTGTATGTTGGATTAGGCTAAAGAGGAGGATGATGATGATGCTCTCTTTGGCCTGGTAAATATGTTTTTGTTCCTTTGTTGGCCTCTCGCCAAGTCCTCTGTTGTTTCTGATGATGTTGCTGTCATTTCTGAGCTGAGGGTGTTTTTGTTTTTTGCCACGTTCCCCCATCTCTCCCGATAATCCACGGGATTTTTAGCCAAGCTGTTGTTATTACAGTGCAGTACAGTGTGGCAGAGCCCACAGTGGGGTAGTGTTGGAAAGAACATGATGGCTCAATTTTTGCCATTGCCTGATAGTAGTTGCTCAAGTGTCTTTTTTCCTGAATTTTTGGGGGGCTTTTATTGCCTTTATTGGACAGCAGATAGTATATACTTAAGGACAGGGAATGGGGAGGTAGAAAGGAAGTAGAAAATGCAGCTACAACCCTTTTGACAGTCTGAGTTTGAGAAATGTATCAAGCAATAAATAAAAGATTCACTCATTTAAGACAGACATTTAACATAATTTCAGTTTTATGAGACTAAACTAAAAATATTTGGGTTTTGGACTGTTGGGCGGACGAAACAAGACATTTGAAGACAATATCATTGGCTGCAGAAACTGGCATTTTTCACTATTTACTAACATTGTATCAAGTACATAATTGCTCTAAATGTGGTGGACAAATCAATAGAAACACCTGCCAGTATAACGTAACACTATTTAACATCAGCACAAACTGCATTCTCCAAACTAATGAGCCGGTCAGCAACGTTAAGAAACCTGCCAGTTAACACTAATATGACGAAACAAGACGATTTATTGTCTCCATAGCAACAGCTCTGTAACAAGTTACTACTGTAAAAGTACTTTTTTTTAGTATATGAGTGTGTGACAGCTGCTGGAGTCTTGACACGCCGAGTTGCTGGCCATACCATTGACAAGAGACGGGCTGGTTCACACCGCTTTAACTTTAATGTTCTACAATGATTTTGTTTCACTGTGAATCTCTGGTCTGAACTGGACTTCAAACAGTTTCAGCATAAACTGAACCATTATTAACTCAGGCAGGACTGTTTCTTTATGGATTAAATTACTTGATTAAGTATTTATTCAAATGTCAAAAAATCTTGAGAAGTGCTGCTCACAATTTCCCAAACTCCCAGGTAGCAACAACAGTCCAACACCCAAACATAGAACTACTCCTGGACATCTGTTCTTCCTTCATTGCACTATTTGTACATACATTTTGTGTTCTTTATATTCTGTCTTTACATTTTATATTTTTAAATTGCTTCTAGATTTTTATCTCTTATACTATTAAATTTCAGTATTTTTTATTCTTCCTTTATGTTAATTATTTTGCACCAAAATACCAAGTCAAATTCCTTGTGTATGTAAATGTACTTGGCAATAAAACCGGATTCGGATTTGGATTCTGATATAGTCAAATAAAATAATATAAAGAGAGACGCTGGAGCCAGGAAATGACTGAAGAGGATTCACTTATTATTATAAATTTAGCACATTGTTTCAACTCTAAATATTTTAGTAAACAGTCTGGTCGTAAGTAAAGTGGTGAAAATGATACATCTGGGATACTGGTTGACAAGTGGGTTGTGAAGTGTCATCCCCTCTGTTCCTGTTAATACAATTTCGACTGAACATCTATTGAAGCATAAACGGCCTAAAAATAAAACAGCAATGACGAAGTTTCTGTTGAAGTGCAGTCAGCTAAAGAGAAAACAGCTGTAAACCACCTCCACGCTGATCTAGAACTAACGTCAGATACAAAATTGGAAGGTTAAAGTGTGGTAAACCTTAAGCATCATACAATGATCTGACCTAAGTTACAGTGAAAGTGAAGTGATAAACAAGAAATGATTCGGTGAGTCAAAACAAATGCAAAATTTGATTTGGTGTGTATACGAGTGAGCTTCCTGCTCTCACTTGCGCTCTTTCACACATGCACAAACATCACAGATGAGCTTTCAGTGAGAGACACTTCACAGAGCATGAAGTGACACAACTCGCTGAATGCTGACCTGGGTGGGTGACACGGGACCGCAATATAGGATGCTTAATGTCAGCTCGAGTGATAGTAGCAGTGTCATATTCGACAGTGAGCGAGTGAGAAGTCATCATGCTGTAACACACACACACACACACACACACACACACACACACACACACACACACACACACACACACACACACACACAATCCAACTCATTTCTGCTTACATATTCTGTCCTCTCATAACAGCTGGGAACTGACTCAAAGAGAAAAGCAGATTTCGTTGAACGGGGAAAAGGTTGTGGGAAAGAAAATGTTGAAAAAAGAAAAACGGCTTATAAAGGTGCACTTGTATTACTGTAGGGCAGAAAGAATGCAGAACAAAGCTGAAACCTCAGAGCATGAAACCCATTTTTTCAAAAAGCGCCGTTCCTCCTCCTCCAGGGCCTCTGGGGGAAGGTGGAGGGACCTAACCGAGGAGGAAGGGGGGAGGAGGCAGAGGACGATGAAGAGCAGGAAGATAGTGTGAGGGAGGTGCCGGCACATTTATACAAAAGCCTGAGTACACACAGATACAGGCAAACAGTTTACTCACTATGCAAGTGTAGGCTGTAAGTGTCCCAAGGCACCTTTGTAAACAGAAGGTTTGTGTTGCCCACTGACATCCTATCTGTCAGTATGTTTACATGCACAAACACGCTACAGTTATAGCAAGATTAGGCCATTTAATTGGACTACTGTCCTTATCCCAGTTATTCAAGCACTGGAGGAGAATCGATTTATTGACGGAAGTATGTCCTACTCCGCCGCAGTGGGTGGAGATATGCCCCCTTTCAGCTATAGAACGTATCACAGTGTTTATTTAAAATACTTAGCTAATAACTAATCTGCCTTAACTGATTAGTTTTAAGCCACATTAAAAAAATCTATATCAGTTTAGGTGTACGCTATATTTAGAGTACTTTCACTGCTTGACCTTGTTGTAAGACGGCCCTTACCGACAGAGATTTAAAGCTGATGTATCTAAACCACCAGACTCCACTGAGAAAAACACTGAACAGCAGCGTTCCTGGTCTACTGCTGCCTCCATCAGCTATTGTGGAAGGAAAACCAGAACAAACATTCAAATATAGTGTACACTTAAACTGACATTGATTTTTTTAGGTGGCTAAAAAATGTTTTTATGCAGCCCTGTCTCAAGCAGTACATCACTTGTGAAGGTTGTTTCCCCACTGATATGTGTTACCTCTAACTAAATCTGACCCAAACCCTCTAAGGGACTGCACTTTACTTATCAGAGGAGAGGGGTGGCTGGGGTGTGACTTTTTAATTTGAAATATACAAAATACTACCATTGAAAGTTGCACACCGAGGGAGGTGCTGCCCAACAAGGAGCAGTAGGCCAGTTTAGTTCTGACTGAGGTGTATACATGACGGAGTAGCTCGATTTCCAATCGCATTATCTAGATGACTTCAAGAAATTTGATGAAGTACAATTTCAGTCAGACAAGCATGTTTAAATGTGTTTTAAAAGTCCAGTTTTAATCAGACTAACACAATAACTCAACTTTTTCTGACATAATGTAACTGTGTTACTGTACTGCAACTGTGTTTTGAATGGTTAGGGATAGGAGCGTGAGACTGAGCGTTGGGCATTCATGTAATCCCCACACAATCCTAAAAAAGGCAAAATAGCGTCCATATTGTAGACTGGTGTCCAAGCCAACAGTGTCATTTCTACAGTAAACAGGAAGTTTGCCAGAAAACATGAGTCGAGCAGCTGTGGGTTTCCAGAAGAGTGTTTCCAGAGAACTTAGCTCATCACATCTCTCCCCGCAGCTGCAACACACAGAAACAAACACACACACTGCATACACCCTGGGTGAAGGAAGTCTCTAAACAGACAGAAACATCCTCTGTCTCCCCACCCACTCCTCCCCTGCTGTTCCGATGCATTTAGCAAGCCACGTGTGCTGCTATTACACCCCATTGTCCCTGCTTGCAGAGGGACGGGGCACGGCGACAGATTTAAGCAGCGTGCCTCTGAACAGGACAACAGACAACTTTGCATTTGAAGGGTTAAATATGCATGAGAGGCCAAAATGGGTGAGGGCAGGGGGTGAAGGGGGATATCACCATTGTGTGACCCTCTTTCCAACCCCAAAGATATAAGCACGCACACACACACATACACTGCCCTCAAGTAACAGATGGAAGGATGTTAGCGAACAGTGAGCTCCCCCTTCTCTTTTCTATCACCCGCACTGCTGAGGACAGCTGGGAGGCAGACATTCCTTCTTCTCAGCTTTCAGAGGAAAACAAAAGAGTGTGTGGGACCCCTCCTACACACACGTGCATGTGTTCAGACAACCACCCCCCCTAAAAAACTGTCAATGCAACTGTGGGCTGATCATATTTCAGCAGCCTGGGCCTGCCAGCTAGCAGAGGTATGAGTGCTGAGCCTGGGACATTTGTTGAAGGTGAAAGTCAGGGAGATAATCCCAGTCCTGCTTACCAGGGCTAGCTTGCTGATATGTTGGTAGTAGCAGCAGCGAGGGGAGGGCAGTTTAAAAAGTTGTAATAGTATGGAAATCTTTTTAAAACTGCAGTAAGACAATACTCAGACTGCAGCTGGTGTTTCTTCTATGGCAAACGTATCTGTACCTGCACGCTTAGACTGTTTGGCTAACAGGTTCACTGCAATAGTGCAGCACATACTGTCCTACAGACAACACAACAACAACTGTAAATGGAACAGCCATATTGCAGAGAGCAGGGAGACTTAGAACAGGATTTAGGATACATGGTTATGGTGATTTATCGCTGTAAGAAACAAAGAGGCAGAAGGGGAAAAAAAAATAAAAGACTGAAACGGTGTCCCACACGCTGAGTTACATCTCTGCTGATTCAACAATGCACTCGCTGTTGCAGCCATCATCACTCTAACACAGTCCAACTAAACTTTTATAGAGCAACTGCTCTTGCATGTCACCACGAGGAAGAACAAATGGCAGCAAGTGTATAACCTCTGAACACATGCAGACTGCTCCGCTGAGAGAAGTGGTATGCCAATTGTGGTTAACAGTGGGTTCTTACCATAGA
The DNA here is from genome assembly GCF_008729295.1 of Plectropomus leopardus. Taxonomy (NCBI): domain Eukaryota; kingdom Metazoa; phylum Chordata; class Actinopteri; order Perciformes; family Serranidae; genus Plectropomus; species Plectropomus leopardus. The sequence goes on from NC_056478.1 coordinate 19,274,164, forward strand.
CTGTATTAAAATGATTAATGTAGCCACGGTGACGTCATCCATTAATTTGTGAACTCTCATTTTGAAGCCTTGAGTTTGCATTTTGGCTGTCTTAACATTGGATTTTTGCAGCCAGAAATGCTTCTTTGTTCTTAAACATCATACTGAGTAGCCATTTTCTTGTATAAACTCAGAGAATCAGGTCTGAACATTGTACAGTTTCTGTTTCACATATGAAGCACACAACAGGAGATTGTGTTTGTCTGTGGTTTTCTCACCTACTGAAATTACTTGGTTTGCAGGGAACAGGACATGACGCAGATTACACTCCGGTCCCACAGCTAGTTCTTAGTTTGGTAATCAACAGATTATTTTGCTGTTCCTTAATTTTGTTTGACAAATATAGCTTTGGCCCTTACAAAAAGAAATTAATACATTTTATCATCTGAAATTTTGTTGCCGTTTTTATGTTATTGACCCTTTTTCTTTATAGTCGAATGTTTGTTTTCTTTCAGTTTCACACCAGCCTCGAAATAGAAACTTCATCAACATGCCCACTCGTTAGCTGTTAATTCTTCAGACGGTGTCTAGATCATTTGAAGTTTGCGGTGCATGTGTGAAAGGGACTTGTGTTTAGTCCATCATATAGTCTATTGCAGATTTCTGTCACCTCAAAATACACTTTAAAGTGCTAAAACATGAAGCTGCTACCACTCAAAAGGAGATGTTGATCTAAGGACATACTTGCCAAATAAGCATAGATGTTGCAAGTGTAAGGACACTTGCAACATCTATACTCATTATTGCCAGTAAGTTGTCCTGGGGTACAATCCAGGTATTTTTTGATAGATTGTATCTGTGTGTATTTCAAAATCTGATCCTTTTCTGAGTCTTTGTTTGCTCTGTGTATAGCAACTGCTGCCGTCAAAACCACCAGTGTGAGCATATGAACAGATGAGCACACAAAATAGCAGCCAGGAATTTAAATTCACACATAAACGTGCATTAGCAAGCATATCAGATGCTATAAATATTAAAAGGACTTGGATGCGGATCAGAGGTAAAGAAAGTCGATTAGGCCATCACCATTAACTGGTCTCACTGTGTCAGTTCTACTGAACAGAGTAGAAAAGCTAGAATTAACAGCCTCTACCTGGATTTGGCAGAAATGACAAAACATTCCCAAAGAAAAAATATCAAGCTCCTGGGAAACTATCCATTAGCCTCAAGTAAAAGCCAAGCAAGCCACATCAAGACGAGTTGGACAAAGCTGTTGCTGGGTAACACTAAATTCAAACTGAAATATGTGAACATACTGTCATACTGAAACATAGTATTTTTGGATGATGAATAAATTTGACGAAGTGCAAAAATTCAGGAGGACAAATATAACTTGAGCCAAAAAGACTGGATGACGGGGATATCGTTGTCAGTAGGAAGTCCATTGAGGGAGCTACCAACAAAATACTGTTTATCATCATGAGGAGGATACAAAGTACTGTTTATATCACAGAGAAACAGTTTGTGGACAGAAAAACAAATATTATACTCCATTATCATTCAAAGCCTGGATGGGCCTGTTGTCAGCGTAAAAGAGCAGGGTTCAATCACCTGCACTCCTCAGTAACTTCACAAAGTTTGAATGGAAGTACAGGGCTATGAATAATATGGTTATTTTCTTACACATACTGAAATGAATGTTGTTACAATAAAGGAACTTCTAACATTAATACAATACCTTGAAAATATCAATATTAAATTTAAAATTAAATACCTTTTTGATAACACAGGGAAAATTGACATTGACAGCATACATTTTTTTACTAAAAGATAAACATAACAAGGCGATAACATAACAAAAATTACTTTTCTTTTTTGACTTTGTCTCGGTGTATCAATACTATGGAAAATAAGGATTTAAACTGTTTCAAATATTCAAAATCGATATGATAAATTGATATTGTTGACAGCACTATTTGTAACTTAGATGTTGCCCAACCCCTGAACAACAGCTACATCACAAGTTATTTCAAATGCGCCGAGCAAGTTACAAATTATCACATTTGTGACAAATATCCAACTGACGTCTACAGTTAATGACAATGTCTTCAGCCCACACATATAAACACAAGCTGTTAAAAAAAATCTGTGACATTCTGTGCTTAAAGGGTTAGATTATAAACATAAAAATGATCAAATCTACAGTTACTTGTTCATAATTAAAAAAATTAATACATAAATATTTGAAGCTTGGAGCTTGATAAGACCGTCACATTTCTCATTATAAATGGATTATTAAAGCATTCTGGCTTTTAGTCAAACTAACTGTCCATATAATGATTTCTTTGGACTCTGATAGCTTGTGATGTTCATTTGTTATTTTAAATTGAATGTAAATTCAAAGATTAATTTATACATCATATACAAATAGATATACAAATAAATATGGATATGACATACAGAGCCATGCACGCTTCCCATAAATCCAGACACAATTATCCAAATGGACTCTCGTGTAGCCCGTACAAAGACCTTTGCCTTTTGGCTGCTGCTGGTTGCAGAGAGCTGTTTACAGATGATGTAATAAGGACAGAGGGCATTAGAGTGGAGCTAAGCCAACTGGCCACTAAACATCTCAACACTCCATCTATACTAATGGACTGGTTACAGTTTGAGGGATGAGGCTTGACAGAGGAAAACAAAAAACAGGAACTAATGAGAGGTGGGCAGGAAATATTGAATTTTAATTAGGACATCCTGCTAGTAAAAATGAGATCAAGACATGTATCATGTAGTCACAGTAGCAAAATAATTCTAGCTGTGTCAGGAGGGTGGTGCAGAAACCAGAGAGGCCATGCTTTAAAGGAGGACCCAGGCTCAGCCCTACGAGTCAGCAACTATGCACAGTACTAAAAGTGTCTTTAAGGATGGCATTTAATCTCTAACAGCTCCAGGGGTGCTGTTCTGATCCAAACTCTATAGACTGACTTCCCTCTGGAGTGAAATCAGCAAAGAATCATAGGCTGTAGAGTGTCATCCCCTCTTGTCTCCTTATTTACAATCTCTGTTAAACATCTACTGAAGCAGAAAAAGCCTAAAAATAAGACAGCAACGATGAAGCTGTTTCCGCTGAAATGCATTGCGTTAAAGAGGAACAGCTGTACACCACCTCCACCCAAGACAACAAGCAAGACGAATGCAGCAGACGAATAGCACATGTACAGCCCAGCCCTTCCCCTCAGCTCAAAATCAGCAAGTCTGTCAGATCAACTGGTCTGCTTTATCTGCAGCCTGAGTGTGTTTGAGTTGCCTATGTGCACTTCGGATAAGTTATTTATCAAGTAAACTAGTAGAGGTGTTCTTGACAGCTTCACACAAAGCTAAAGTTGGACTAAAGCTAAAAGCTGAGTCATCAGATTGAGGGTTTGTGTGCGGTGCAGTTCAGTATTGCCCCATTTTCACTGTCTTGCTACAGCAGTTGCATGTTTAGACATGACCATACTGCATATGTTTCCACTCTTTACTTCAATGTGCATTCCCAGCAAGAGATAACCTAGCTGACCGGCAATATTTTGGTCCAAACATGACAGTTGCCGACCTATGTTGAGCTGTCGTTATGCTAAACTGATGGTCACCATTATAAACACTGTTTTTAAAAAAGTAAGTCTTGTTATATTCAGCAGTCAGTACTTTAGTATCTGCTGTCTGACCTAAGAATTTGTGTGGCTTGGATTTCTAATTACTGTTTCAAGATAGGTGCTAATGCAAGCCAAACATTTACTGCTGCCGCTGCTGCTTCACATTAAGAAGCCAAAAACTGCTAGAACAGAGCTCCAGAGTACGACCAAAAATCTGTCAAGTGTGGCTACACATTTTCATTGCTCACATCGCTGTGCCTAACATTTAGCAAGTCTGCAAGTGTGTGTTTGTGTGTGTTATATGCGTGTGTGTAGCACTATTTTTTCTCCACCCACTTGCTGTGAAAACCCACCCCTTCTCTGAAGCAACATCACAGTCTTTGCCTTAAGGGAATACTTCACCCACAAAATGACCACTTGCATATCAATTAGTAAAGCTGAATTACTTTGAAAGACAGAAAGCTGCAAACATATTGATTTATTGATTGGATGTTTACTCTCACACAATTCATGCATTATAATCCAAGTCTCACTTTTTTTTATATTATAAAGCACGAGTTGTGTGAAAGTTTGTGAATGAATGTTTTAATATAGTTTTACAGTTGTTAAACATGGTCCCCCAACCCATCAATAAATCATGCTGTCTTCCGTGAAGGTACGTGACATAAATTTTCTCCACAAATTCAAGGTTCAAGGTCTTACACATTTATTCATTTGCATATGTATTAAGACATGACCAATATGTATGGGAACTGACAAAAAACGTACTGCGATGTCAAAAGGCACAGTACAAAATTTCAAATGCACCAGTGAAACCAATGTTAGTCTGGAGCTCTGTGGAAAGCTTTATTGTGAAGCAGCTGCAGTAAGTGCAGCTTTATTTGTCACCAAGGTTAGCAGACAAGTGCCATCTCCTTGGTCTGTAATCAAGATATGGATGTTTTTCTGCACTTTACAGTTTAAAATTGTCCCAGTTATATTAAGGGAAAATGGTACAAAGCCATAGAAAACTGGACGGATAATAAACCTCAAGCGTTCAACTTGTCAACAAGATATCGCCTTTTGACCTTCCGTACTGCTGAACAGAAAACCATTCATGCTGTTCATGCGTCACAAGCTCTGACATGGTTGCTCACAGTCTGACACAATGTGGATGTCTCAACCATTGGCAAATTCAGCATGTGTGTAGGATGCTTCTGTGCCTTTATGTGTACACTGATGAACTTGTTTGAACAGGATGCGGCTGTTGACTAACGGTGTAGCAAAAAAATCAACCCACACTGTTTCAGTGGGCCTGAAAAACACACATCAAAGAGGAGGGAAAAAAGGCAAGACAGACGAAGGAGAGAGAAGAAAATGGGAGAAAGAACAGAGTTTTTTTTTCTAAGAGAGCGAGATTACCATGAACATGTACTTGGCAAGATTTTAAGGAGACAGCTTGACAATGCAAATTCAAAAAAATACAAAACACAAAAATAAATTACAAAGATGGTCAAAAACACAGAACGAAAGCAAAGAAAAAAATAGAGAAAAAGAATGAATAAAAGACTGAATAAGAGAACAGAAGCAAAAGCAACAGAAGACAGGAGGCTGGGGGATATATTTAGCAGCTCATTAGTCAGAGATGTCCTCTACTCAGCAGGCTGGTCCCTCAGATGAGGCCCTTTGGAAATCATTATGACTGCCTGCTGCTTCAGACAACCACACACATTTCACTGGAAAACAATTTATGAACTGCCTCTCAGCTCCCCAGCCTTAATGTAGCTTCCAAATAATCCTCAAGTTCTGGAGAGAGGCCCAAAAACAAAGCTTTGTACAATGCAAAGTAACATGGTGTTTTTAATCATAACTGCATAGGTTGTAACATTACATCCACCACATTAGCATGACAAATAACCATTAACAGCTTGCTTGTAAATGCTCTGTATATTTAACATGTTTTGTATTTTATCAGATTTGACTGTTGGTGCACCTGGTGCTGCCGGTGCCACCACTTCCTGCTTAGACATTAATTAACCTTTACCACGCAGCAACTGTCATACATGGAGGAATAAAGAGATGGTGGCCAACACACTACACACACAAAACTACACCAAAAATGTATTATCATATTTAGATAAAGAAATCTCTATCTTAAGAAAAATGTGAAACGCAGACACTCAAAACTCTTAAAATCTAATAAAATTGTCAATTAAAATTGGAAAACACAACCTGTGATAAACCTGGTTTTAGCAGGTGACAACGTGATCTCTTCCCTACTTGTCAAATTTTGCCGCTTGGGTCACTGGTAAGAAGGGGTCAGCTGTTAGGTTTAGGCAACATAACTTCTTGGGTATTGTCAGGGAAAGATCGCAGATGTTGCTAAAAAAAGGACCCATCTTTTAGTGTGAAAGGCAGCAGTGTGTCACTAAAAATCACCTGGTTCTGAGTGGCACAAACACAGCAACCAATATTGTTGTTTACTGGTCTCAAACAACACTCTACCGGGTCAAAAGTCTGGAATTTGTTTGACTATACTATACTGACGCCGGGTACGCTGCCCAAGGGGCATACATTGATGCTCTGGGAGTGAGAACAGGCTGCAAGTGAAGTGGCAGCGATGTGCAGCCAATGATAATCCTCGCCATATGGGATCCTTACCAAGCAATGCAACTGTCTGGTCAACTGTTTCGAGTGAATGAAATGGTCTTGAGTTGCCTGTTCGCACTGCGGTATCTGTTTTCATGGGGTATTTCTTTGTCTGGTGAGGCGCTTAAAGTTTCCCTTCAGGGTTTGATTGGGTGGGAGAGCTGTTAAGTGGCACGGGGTGAGAGCAGAGAGTGACGGCTCAAGTAATAAACACACAGGTAATGAAAGAGAAAGGCTGATGGATTCAACCAGACTGTCGCTAATGGGCGATGGCCTCACCTGGCTAATGGCTGGAGCCTTAAAGAGAGAGAGAGAAAGAAGAACCGAGACATTATAGTGGCTGCGCTGTACGCTCTCTCTCTCTCTCTCACACACACACACACACACACACACACACACACACACACACACACACACACACACACACACACACACACACACACACACAAACACACAGTGAGTTAGCAGTCCTAATTGCAGACTGGTGATCTAGTGGAGCTCCAGCTCACTGTGGTTTGGCCCGTGGCTTCCAACACCCCCCTCAAAGCCCTCTTTGTTCTCACATTTCAGAAACAGAGCCAGCAGCCAGCATATTGCTTTACTCCTGCCTACCTGCAAACCGCCTTGCTAACAGGACTTCGGGGGACTATTCTGAGCAGTTAATTGCACAGGAACCATTGTTTCCCCCCTCCTCTGGCTACACTGTTTGTATACCCAGCCTATCAGGCAAACTTTCTACGAGGGGTGGAAACCAACAATATGCATGCAGACTCACACGCTGTGGCTTTTTATTCACACACACACACACACACACACACACCATTTTGCTTGGCTAAAGACAGTAAGACGTTTCAAAGACTACAGCTGTTTGAAGACGCCTGCAGTAGGGCATGGCTCATTCAGATATTTTCCTCTGTGGTCAGAGCAATGACGCTATGCTACTGGAGTCTACTCTCTTATTAAAAAGAAAAAGGGAGTTGTCGAGTCTTTTCCTTGGGCTCGACTTTCGAGAAAAAAAAAACATCCTCTTATCCTTGGGTTGGTCCTGTACAGTGATGCAAGACCTGCCAAAACAAAGGGATCTGTCCGTGCAGTAGGCCCTCATCAGGTTGAGCAAAAATGCATTCAACTCAGGCCAAGAATGGACAACAATCGATTGCCAAAAACAAACACGAATCCCAGAGGAAATTAGAGAGGCAGCTCTCTGCTCCTTGTCTCTTGCTCTCCTCCCCCCTGCTCTTGACTTTACCCTATGACTCCACTTTTCTTCCAGGCCGGGGGAAGGCCATTTCCCGTTCTCACACAAGAACATACATAAACGTCACTGCCACACAGAGCACACAGCAGGCTTGTTTGTGGGAGACTTCTGGTCCTCGCTGGCACTTTCCTGCACAGCTTTAACTCAACTTCAGAAGACAATGGGTATTTAGAGGGTATCGTTTATCTGTTTAAGTGGACCCACAAGGATGGTCCAAGTCTTTTTGCCTCCTGACAACACCGGTACAGCAGAAAACACGGCATGTGATCATGTGATTAGACCCTCTGGCGCTTGGAGTTCCCATCTTTACACTGTCAGTTCTGACTCACTGTCTAGGTCCACATCCTCTAAAACAAACCACAAAGGCTCACTGTAAGGAATTGACACCATATTAGGAACTTAGCTCTATGCAGCCAACATCAGTGGGATGTCAGATAGACTGAGAAAAGACATGAAACAAGCGATATTTGCACCGTGCCCTGAAAAGCCTTCAGACTGATGCCATTTATCTTGTGCATACACAAAACCCAGAGTGCTGCTTTGTTGTTCTGTTTGTTTACTGGCACCCTGCCTGACTGCAGAGGATGTTTTTTTTTAAGCATGTTGCTACTTCTGGAAAAATGCCCTGAATCATTAACACAAATGTAATCATATGCAGAAATCACAAACTCAAATTTGAGGCAGCCATTTAGCTCAGCAGACACCCTGCTGGTAATCCTGTTTACAATGAACAGCTGAACAACAGATAAAAAGACATGGCTTGGACTTTGATTGGTCCTAAAAATACCTCGGCCCCAACAGGCTTTGTGACTACTCCCTAACAGAGCGTATTAACAGGTACAAGAAATTGTTTTGACCTTTCCACAGAGAACACGAAGCCACCAATGAGGAAGCTTATAGCTTTTCCTTTCTTTATGAAAAGAACTAAAAATGGGAGCAAACACTACCTTGACCTTTACTGTCTATCACCTTGTCGCTCCATCTTATTTCCCATCACTTAAAGGCCAAATTTCCTAATAGAGTAATATCCACACAAACCTTCATAGACCAAAAATAGAGGTTCAATGCAGCTCCGTGCTGTCTTGGGTGTTTAGAGCTTTTGCGCTAACATTAAAATAACGTACAGTATCTTTGTTTTTGTTTTGTTTTTAGTATCCATTTCTATTCACACCGCACACTGCTATTTGTATGAGTCTGGAATAAGCCTGTCAGCAATAATGAAATTTCATATTCATGTAAATTTCCAGAGCAATCTCCATCCCTGTAACACGTCAAGGGATTACCTATGTGAATAATGTATGCTGAGCAGGAGAGAGACGGAGGCCTGTGAACAGAGGAACTAATAACATGAGAACTTTAAATATGCCTCACCTATATGCTAATACGTCTAATTATAGATTTAATTTCATACTTCCATGCTGTAAATGCTGCAGTTCCTGTCTTGGTTATTTTTGCACTGTGATTGCTGTTATGTCTTACGTCTACAAACACTCCACCACTGCTGATTTATTTCAACTTTTCTAGGCTGTGTCCTCTGTTTTCTACTGCAATAAAGAGAACCTATTTCTTATTAATAAGCATTAAAGTGTCATTTTTTTCTGGTATGATCAGGACTTTGATCAGAAAAATACTCAAGCTTTTGTCTGTTACTTCTGTTATCAAGGAGCTACAACTCTAAATCTTTCATTCCTCATCATAAGTAGGTTCTGATGTTTGATAAAATATTCATACGACAGTGCCTGAGTTGGAATTGCCTGCATCAGGAATCCGAAATTCTGTGCTCAATCATCATTAAAGGGTTAGGGAAGAGGTTTATTTTAATACAGATTAGCTAGAATCCTTATTGTATACTAATGTAAGAGCAAACTTTAAGTGCTATATACCATTTTGAAGAGCCAAGACTGTTGAACTGTGATTCAGCATGAGCACCGCCTTGTCTATGTACTATGAGGAGGTAATTATGCTACAAATACACACCTATGACAGTGCCTAAAAATAATCTGTGTATTGTTATCAGCTCACTCAAAGCACTGCCTGGAATTTTCCATTACATTCCTGAAAATAACAACGTTAAATAATACCAGTGTCAATATGAAAACAAAAAAACTATGTAAAAAAAACAAGATTATTCTGATTGGGCATGTTATTCATGCTGGTTTCTTAAAGTATCTATTGAGACAGCAGGTCTAGAAAGCTTCAGACCAAACAGTTCATGAATCGTCTTTAAACAAGCCAGTTGAAAATAGTCCTAGTGTTGGAGAACTATCTGTCCTTTTCCATCAGTTGACTGGCAGTCTTAAAGGCGCAGGTGCATCATGGGCACTGGGAAAAAAATACTTGAGCACACATTTGTCCCAACCAACTGTCACAAACATAGTCACTAAAGGGTCTGTCTGTACACGGACTCACAGAGCGTTTGTGTACAACGGTATACTGTATGTTATGTGTGTATCATCCACAAATACCACGCGCATGTAGCGCACACCCAAACACATATACACACAAATACACAGAGCACGTGGGCTAGGGATTTGAGGACACATCTCTTCGGTATTGGTAGGCAGTGTTTGTGTGTGAGTGTTGGATGTAGAACGTGAGCGTGATACCAGCCCCTCTGGGCTCCACATGAATCATGTGTGTTACATAAGACACACAGAGAGAGACCATACACTTGGGATCAGCAGTTCCCTCCCTCTCCGCTGCCCATCAGCCCATCTCTCTCTCTCCCTGTATCCCTTCTGCTGCAGTTTCTCATGCACATTTATTTATTTAAGGCATTCAAGAAAGTTAATCAATTAAAGCCTTAAAAACATCTCGGGAGCCTTAAACCTCTCCTTGCACACATTTCCTTATTCACACATACACGGTCTGCCTGCCTCCTCTCTGTGGCAAGGACATCTGGCACATTTCACAAGCTGGCTATGTGAGGGGAGTGTGTGTGGGTAGGCATGTGTGTGTGTGTGTGTTTGGGGGTGTGTGCAAGGAGAGGTTTAAGGCTCCCGAGATGTTTTTAAGGCTTTAATTGATTAACTTTCTTGAATGCCTTAAATAAATAAATGTGCATGAGAAACTGCAGCAGAAGGGATACAGGGAGAGAGAGAGATGGGCTGATCTTATTTAACTTTGCACCGGTGTACTGAAACACAAAAAGGTACATCGCAGCTCGCGTGGAACATTGGATGGCTAAAGTGAAAGGAAAGCTGGCACAAGTGACAGAGTTCAGTGAGTACATTCCATTAACACTGTATTTCTTTGCAGGAAACAAAAAGGACACGAGCTCTATAGGTCCTGTGGTGACTGATAAATATCTGTGTTTACTTTAACCTTTTGAAACCTGAGAAAATTGGCCTGATTTCTTTCAAAAACATGGGAAGAAAGCAATGAGCCATAAAAGAAGAGATGACCACAAAATTTGCAAGAAATTACCAGAAAATTAGTAAAAAAAAAAAAAATTTTAAAGTAAAGAAAAGGGAGAAAAAAAAGAGAAAGAAGAAAATGAAAGTTTATAAAAAACAAACAAACAAGGAAATGACCTGGAAAAAGTGCTTGAAAAAAATAGAAGAACTTTGTAACAGAATTTTCACAAAATCATTAATATGTCATTAAATATAATTTTCCCTTCCTTTTTTTCCCCTAAACATTTTCCCTAGCTTTTTAAAAATAAGTTTCTAAATCTACTAAATTCTTGCAATTTGTGGAACATTTCTCACCAAGTTGCTCACTGCCTTTTTTCCCATGTTTTCAAAGAAAGTGCACCAATTTGCTCCGCGTTCAAATGTTTAAACACTTGTTAAAGGCATCTGAGAGAAGCACAAGGAAAGTGATGTCACTCCATGTTTCAAAGGGTTAACTTCCAATTGTGAACCCAATTTCCCTCCACTAGACGACAATCGATACGTTTGAAAACCAGATACCTCGAATTCAAAATTAATCATTTAAGATCATAACTTGATCTGAAGGTTGTTGTGGGGCAATAAGCAAAGCGCGCCAGCCCTGCTGAAAGCTATCTGAGGACGCTAAATGTAACAGCTGCTTAAAACCTTATGACAGCAATGTGACCGCAGACAACATCATCTCTCTGTTTCACTCGATACAGCAGAGGAAACAGTTGTGTCTCATTAGGGCAGTGAATGGATTTGCAGTGTGGGTGGGATTGAGGCAGAGCAACCTGACCGACCCAAGGGTAAAGGAAGCCAATTTAATCAAACTGACCTGCAAGACAGCAGGGGAAAATAACCTCAATCAATTCACGAGACGGGCGAAGATGGCGGTCTAGTCGATGTGTATCATGTGGGAGCGGAGACAGAGAGAAGAGAGAAAAAAAATGTGTGTGTTTGTGTGTTTGCGTCTTACCTGATGCGTGACCATGAGGGAGCAGGGTGAAGAGCAGGAGAAGCGCGGAGGCAGCCAGCCTGTGGGCTAGAGAGGAGGAGGTGGAGGAGGAAGAGGAGGAGGACAGGGCTCTCGTCTGAAACGCTACCATTCCATCGCACATCTTTTCCTCCGGCGACCAGCGAGAGTCCTCTACGGCTTAACCTGTCCAGGCCACATAGAGAGGAAGGGACAGCGAGGGAGGGGGAAGGGAGGACGCGGATTACTATCAACATTCAGCAAGGATTATGTAACCAAAAGCAACACAGAGAGACAGGAGGGAATAGAGTGAGAGAGCTATAAAGACCATGAGAGGAAGAGAGAGTGTCAGAGGAAAGGCCCTCTCTGCACGTCATCAAGTAGCAGCAGCTTTACCGATAACAACGTCACAAATGTGTATTTCCTCTTCTCATACAGTACTTTAAATGCTCAAACAGCATCCTGCTATTTAAATCACCCCCCAGGCAGACAGACGGCAATTCCCCTCGCTCTTTTTTTTTTTATAACCACCAGTGGCAGCAGCAGCAGCAGGAGAGTTCCTCTGATCTCCCCTCTATCCCCACTTTTGGCTCTGACACAAGATCTAACTAAATAAACCAGCCATTACACTCTGCTGTAGATGATGTAACGGGGAAACAGATCCCTGCTGCTGATGAGGTAGGAGCATTAGAGTGAGAGAGGCTAAAAGTGTGTGAGAGAGAGTCAGCGCAAAACCAAACAGTGATTACAACTGCAACTTTTGCAAAAACTCCTAATAGTCAGGAGAGGAGCTTGCATTTTACCATAGCTTCATAATCAAATAAGTACAGGGTCCCTACAGCTATAGATAAATTGGATGTAAGACTTTTTAAGACTTTTTAAATGCCTCTCAGGATTATATTTACGACTACAGCAGTACTTGGGGATTTTAGGACAGTTTTGCTCAATTTTTTTTACTGTAACATAAAACTTGACTGCTTTGTCTCATGCTGGAGATAAGCATATAACAGAATTGGGAAATGGCTGGCATTTTTTGGCAAGTTTTCTCAGTCATTTTGTGTTTTTCACTCTGCCTCAGTTCCCATTTTGCCGAGCCTTGTATGATTCGCCTTTACTGGTTTACTTTTCTGTGAAAATTTGGTTAAATACTCAATTATGATTGAAGTATTTTTACCAGTTACTTGGAAATTTGACAATGCAACATCAGAGGAAAAACTGTTCTAAAATCCTACTCCCTGTTTCTTAGCATTTTTATGACTTTTGAATGATTGATTTAAGACATTTTCATACCAATTAAGGCCTTAGTTTTAGATGAATGAATTCAATGCCTTTTAAGGCTTTTTAAGGATGCGCGGGAAACCTGAAGTAAAAGTTTAAGACTGCTCCCTTGTGTTTGGGCTGCAATACTTTATACATTTGTTAGCGTATTTGCTGTTTGGTTAATTTTGTCTTGCTTATGCATTTATAAACTCACATAAACAAAAACTTTGTAACAGGGATTCCTCAAATGCAGCCATTAAAGTGCTGTGATAAAGAGGGTACAGCACTTAACAGCTGAATGATAAACAGATGCCGCACCACCGTCTGCTCAGCTGTGATTCCACTCTGCCATATGCTGCACATTGTTATTAGCAACAGAGATTGATGGATACATTATATAAAGATAACTTCATTAAGTGCTTTCTGAAATGTCTGCTGTATTTTTTAGACAGTCATATGGCCAAAATTCTGTTTAAGCCCATGATAGATGTAAAGTATCTTTTATAGCCAATATCAGCTGAGGATATCAGCCTAATAAACTCCTGTTCTGTACCATGCGCCACTTATTACTGGCTGCTAAAATGTTTTTGTTCTATTTTTCTGAGTTTTTATCTACTACATGTGGTATCTGTTGCAAATGTCTGCAAAATACCTCAAATGTTAACGATAAATCAAACGCTGCATTCCCAGAACAGCTGGACAACAACAGAGAAAAGCGGGGAGGTGATGTAAGACACCTTTAAATCAGCGGGAGGACAAACACAAACATATGCACACACACACACAAGAACGTCCCCATCCTCTCTTCACAAATCTCCCTCCATGATACCAACTTAAATAACTTCCTAGAAGCATTTGTTGTTTGATTGGGGGGGATAAAATGAGACATACACTATCATTACATAAATGAGATGCAGGTGCACATAGTCCTGGATATGTTGCTACAGAGAGATTGGGATGATGTAGCAGTAGTTGCATATTGTGTGGAACTAGCTTGCTGGCAGGCAGCATATCCTCAGGAGAGGGCAGAGGGCCCATTACAGTTACACCAGGCTGCTGAGCTAATGGCTACAGTAATGGCATGGCTGCACTTAGAGAGCCCCGAATTTGATTGCAGATCTGCTGCGTGGCCACTGGCACTGCCACAGATGGGCCGGAACTACAGTGATGAGGAAAGTAACTTTAAACACACGTGCACAAACGAGGTTGTATTTTGTAACTGTCTGCATGTGCTTTCACATTTCAGTGTCCTGTAGTACACTGTAAAATCTGACAAGTTGATTTTACTTTAAAAAAGCTAGGAAGCCAACTGCCTTGAAAAATATAAGTAAATATAACTATTAATCTTAATTTATGTTTACTTTATATCTAATTGTTAGGTTTACTTAAAATGTAGTTTTATTTACTTAATTTTGTGAACTTACTGCAACTTAAAAATGTTAAATTAAAATCAGTCTCTCTTAAGTTTTTGTCAACATCAGTAAATCAAGTTTACTGTGCTATATATCTGCACTCTGCCAGTTGCATATATGTCAGTCATATCTAAACATGTTAACGAAACAGAACTCATTGATCTCCTAACTTCATTGACAAAATCCTCTTTGTTAAGATCTAGTTATGTCAGATTAACTTGATTTACTGAAGCTGTTGATGTTTAGAAAGAACAAGGTAATTTCACTCGTCATTTTTAAACGACTTCACAAAATTAAGTAAATACAGTTCAATTTAAAGTAAACATAACACTTAGATACAAAATAAACCTAAATTAAGATTTGTAGTTAAATTTACTTTCCTTTTTCAAGGCAATCGGTTTCCTAGATTTATTTAAGTAAGCTCAACTTGTCAGATTTGGCTACATTTTAAATGACCCAAGATCAGGATCATTAAAATTGGCAGAAATTTTCCAACATACACACAAACAGCAGGGCCCCTTATTTTCTGCTACCTTTCTGATGTCCCTGAGAGTAGGATGGAGGCGCATACCTGCATGTGGTGCATGCCAGTGGGAGAGGGTGACGTAAGCAGGATTTGGCAGGACAGTTTGGGCACTGCATTGAGCCAAAGGGCAGACGGTCAAAAACACATGCGGGGGACCTGTGCCAGCTATTTGATCCATAGACACTTTCTCATTTGTCCATGTTGGGATTGGAGCCCTGCTGCAATAGCCTGGGTTACAGAGAGGCCTAACATAAATGATGTTCTCGCCATATGAACGTCGTACAAATATCAAGGACAAAGGAAAGTCACAGACAGGACATAAAAATAACATGTGTTTGGTTAAAAGGCACTTGTTGGGATGTAAATAACCACTTGGGAAGGCATTTATAATGCAGAGCTGACCTCCTGAGAGAGCTGAGGGCAGAGTATTGACCGGCCGGTACGTTTGCAAAGTGAAAACTTAAGCAGAATTAGCTTAATTGCTTTCACACAAGAGCGTCTGAGAAAGGACAAAGTCATTAACTCTGCGCTAAGGTATCCAACAAAATACAGCATTCCAATTAGCTGCAACAACAAAGCTCGGGGCCTAAAAGGAAGTTTTAGCAGATCTTTTAATGCGCTGACTGTACGCTCATGCAGTTAATTGATTAATAACACATCAGGCAGTTTGACAGCAGCGAAAGCACAGAAATACTTCAAGTTTAGATGTCAACTTTCTAACTTGCAACTGTGTGGGCTTCCTGTCAGACACTGCCAAAGATGTCGAGCTTGACATATCACATTAAAGAACGTGCTGCTATTTTAAACTTCAGGAGATTTAGTTTGCGTTTCCTGGAACAAAATTTTGTGTCAAACCATGTAAACAAACACTTCCTGTCGGCAGCTGCATGCAGATAGGTAACATCAGCTTGCCCAAATCACAGTCCAGGGTCTGTAGTGCCATTGCTGTATGTATAGTCAAACAATGCTGGTCAAATATCTATCAGTATCTTTGCAAAGTCATTCTAAGTGGCTGACATTCAAACCAACACTGCACTGACTACTCACAGTATAAGTGTCTCTGGAATGAGATAAATCTTATCATGCTTGAAGCACCAACAGAAAGGCAAATGAAAGGAATACAAATACAAGGGGAAGGCAAAAAGTCATCTAGACTGACTTATCAGATTTGATTTTTTTTTTTAAACCATAATGACAAGAAACAGGACAGCCCATACAAACAGATGTTGCAAGAAAGGCAAAATCTACCTGACTTCAAACAAGAAACAGGAAGCAGGGCCGCCCCAAACAAATCATTTGCCACCACCAATTCATTTTAGATTTTTGAAGTTGGATCATTCATTAGGAGCGTTATTGTAATATATATACCATTCAGTTGTGCGGTGCATCACTCTCAGAGCACAGGGCGTACTCTGGGCACAAACAGAGCAGTAGAACACCCGATGCAGTGAAACTTGATCTTTAATTGCACTGGATCTTAAAGTTTGCATTCTCCACCTCTGCAACAGCTGCTCCTCTCATCCACTGATGTGAGCTGATCAGCTCTGATCGGATAAACAGATGAAATTATCCATCACCATGTCAACTTCCACCAGAAAAAGCCACATTTATGCTGCCTGTTCGAGGCAAGAATATCACGGTAATGTTTGTAATATCTGCAGAAATCAGGATGTTTGTCAATTCTGATATTTCATTTTAAAGCCAATATCTGCCGATACCAATGACGTACTGATATGACCGTGCATCCCTACATGTTATGCCTTAGTTATTGTTTGTAAAGCACTGCCTGCGCATGTAGTATATGTTTCTCTAGAGATCGACACTGTTGTGTTACTTTTGAAGCCCCTTATGTCTCTTTTAATTGAGAGATGCTGTCATGCAGTGTATAATCACACACTGGACTGGCACGATGCCGCCGACATTTGGTTCTGTGTAAAAATGAAGTGGCGCTATAGAGAGGGGACTTTGTTGTGTCCCTTTAGCACAATCTCTATGTAAAAACGGCTATAGATTTTAATTCTGTGGGAAATACTGGGAAGGGACAGTGGATTTGTTTTTTCTTTGTATTACTTAATATCTTTAGGTTTATAACTGATGATTAAACAAACAAGCAATTGAAGATGTTACCTATCCAAAAAAATTGCCAATAATGTAAATAATCATTAGTTGCAGGCTTGAATGACATAGTTAAAAATAGCAGTTGTGTTTTAGCTCATTTAACTAAGAAACTGGATGTTTTTCCAGCATACATACACTGTCTGTTTAGTGCTCCACTTGGGGAAAAAACAATGCAACTCTCCACCTTAGACAGCAGTGAAACAACCAGCCAGCCAGCAGGCTGCTACTGCAGTTTTTCAGCTGCCCGAGGCTCCTGGTATGCAAAGGGAGCCAAGGAGAGCAGCAGCGCAGGCATGTGTCCGGGAACAGAGAGCACTCAGTGTGCCAAAGAAACAGCCGGGAGGAGATTTCCACCCGACAGGCCCCAATGCTACTGCTGCTGGTGGAGCCCGCCTGGGCCTGCGGAGGGAGCCCAGAGATGTGGCTCTGCATGGCAGCACAGAAAGGACCCTTTGTTATGAAGTATTCTGTGGTGTTAAGCCCCAAAGCGCACGAGCATCCCTCTGTACTGCCGCAAGGAAGGGGACACGAACAGACAGAAAGATGGAGAGAAAAAAGTGCAGAGAAAGAACATAAGGAGAGAGAGGTAAGATGAAACAAGAGAAACACTGTCATATGTTTTGTTGACAGTGGTGAAAGGTGGGGAAATCTGAGAATGGGACTGAAGCCAAACACAGTGTTCTTATCTGTGCTCACAAGATGTTTTCTCTAAGCTATGTTGTCAAACAGAAAAAGCCTCCGAATGCTGGACTGGGAGTTATAAACATCTCACTGCAGTTGCACAATGGGTTTTAAATTGAGAACCATTAAAGCTGGCCATTGTATATCTGCTAGCTCCTCTGTGAAGGCCTGAGAGAGTACAATGTGTAAAGACAAAACAAGTCAATTAGAACAATGGGAGTCAAATGAGTGATTGTGACGCTTTAAAAAAATGAAAAAATAAAATTAACTCTAATCATTTCGACAGTGAAAAACATCTTTAGGTTTGAATCAAGACATAAAAATGAAACACAGTCCAGCAAAATAAGCTGCCCATAAATATGCAGGCAAACACTGGGAACTGTTGATATCTGAAATCTTATTTACTGAATTTCTACAGGAATGTGGAGCAATGGTTGAAAGCAAACATCATACTGTTTGGTTCATTTTTATATTTGGTCACTTGACACTGTCCTGTTAGATAAAGTAGCCTACTGTTGGGACTAGAAGCAATAAACCGCTTTTAAGGTATACTGTGAAATGAAAGGTCATACTGTGTACATTTGCTTATCTATGAGTTTGAAAAACAAAAATGCAACTGGACAAAGCATCTCACCTTTGTTTTAATTATTTTAAAAAAGAAGGACTTTTTACACATTTTCCCACTAAAAGATGGTATCAGGTCTTCATTGTGGTGATAAAACATTTGCTCAACCACAACTAACCCTTGTGTTTTCATTACTTTAAGGGTCATTCTGACAACTCTGTAATACCATTATACTGTGATATTTTCTGAGATGGTTATTGTACTGTGAAAATCTCATTGCAATAGTCAGGACACTTTTCAGGGACAGTGGGTTTTATACATGTGGGGTCTCGATTCATTTACAGCAATCATAATTTTTAATCATTTTGTTAAAAAATAAGAACACAACTGGTTTTGGTAGGCAATGTTGACTAAACCAACTATCAATGTACTTTATAGCCTACATTATTGCTACAAAGCATGATAAAATAAAGTAAATGCGGCAACATCTCAGCTATTTTTGGCTGACACCAAATTTTCTCCTTTTGACTAAACCCATATCAAAGCAGATCATAACACTGAGATCACTCTTACCATAAAGGAGTATAAACAGTGAGGGAAATACATTATCCCCAACTCTCACAACAACATGTGGTGCACAACAATTTGATCAAAACATTGGTTAGCCCTACATTAGACACAGCACATAACCTATTTGCTTAGAGGGAACATTAGTCCCAGATGCCCTCCTCTCCCTGACTTCATAAATCTCTCAAATGTGTTTAATATTCGTTCTCCATCATCATAATAAACAACAGCCCACCTTTGGACTTCCCTGCCCTTTGCTGTGGTTAGGTGTCATATCTAACCCTTCCCAGCAAACACGAAACTCTTACTGGAACAAGCAAGGGAGTGGAAAATTGCAGTGTTAAGAATATTTGAGCAAGGCAGACCCTGAAAACTCAATAACACATCCCTGCAACTGCATGAAACGTGGTCAACTGGCTTGATGGTAGCTCTAAAGCAGAGTCACACGCTTCGACACGTGCAACTGTACTGCGAGCTATTTAAACAAAGAGTGTGGTGGGCTGCCAGGACTGCACACACACACACACACACACACAAGACAAAAACAAAGACAAAACCAGAGCAAACCCATTTTAACAATATAGCTACATGTACAATTGTTGGTCTTTGTTTCATTTAATCTCACGTTAGTACCACAGAAATAATTTGGATATTGTGCGACAACGTTTTTTTTAACTGTACATGAACAAAATGTAACAATACAGTAACGCTACAGCTGTTGACTGTTACAGGACTAACTAGCTGCTCGAGCCGGTTTCCTTGTTTTATTGTTTCGTTGAGCACTTTGTCACGCTAATAAATTGTATATGACTAAAACTTAAAACCACTTGGCTATGGTAGACTTGTCCAAAGATACAATTTACCGTAACAAATAGCTTATTAACGTTTGTCAGTTATCACGGCTAGCTCAATTAACAACATACTTAAGCTAGTTAGTTAAACGCAAATTGACAACTCATTGTTCTCTTTGACATAATATTTAATGTTCTCCTAGCGTGGGAAATATGTTTCGTATTTTTAATGGCGTTATCAACAAATATAAACGGACGGAAAGAGAAAGACAAGCGCAAGAGATCTCGTATTGGCCTATGTGTGCTTAGCTTGCGAAAAAAAAAAAACAGACAAGACTCACCAACGCAAAGGTTACCAGCGCGAGCCCTCCTCTCACTGCTTCACAATCGAGGCATTAACGGTGGTGAAAATAGAGACACCCAAAACCAGAATGAGGCAAAATAACACCAAAAATATATATGTGATGTTTTCGTCGTTTTAGTTCCGTCAGTGCTGCTCTGTTGTTCCTGGTCCTCCTCGGCTCGCCAGCTCTTTATTTTAGGTGAGCGGAAACACTCGCAGTGAGAACTCTACCAGCTGCCTCGCTCTTGCGCGGTCTCCATGGCTACCTCGTTAAAAGGGCGGATCCTAATCTGTCAAGCCAACCACAAGGTTCGACTTCAAAATAAAAGCATCGAATTCGGTGGAGGAGACAAAGGAAATGGACAAAAAAAGGGAAAAATACATAAAAATTCAGGACAATGAAAGCCAAAAAATATCTTAACCAGACATAAAAAATAACATGCATTATGATGTATGTGTTTAAAAAGAGAATACCTTTATGAAAATGTACAGTTATAATGTGTGATTATCAGAAAGGCTGAGATGCCTGGCTGCACTGATGGCATATCCTCATGAAAATATGAGGAATATCCACAATCACTAAAATAAACAAAACAACTTTCAGAGAGCCATTAATTGCAACAACAACAAAAAAAAGTGTTTTAATTATTTAAGTAATTTATCCAATGGACTGTACAAGGACAATTTAAATGTAGTTGTAAATATATGACAATAAATTTAAGAAATCTGAAATAAGAAATCCAAGAAACCTGATTCATAGGTATATGTGCAGGGTGGGGAAACTCTGAAAGTGGTGTTATTTTGGCTCTCGTCAATGCTGAAATTAGTTTGGTGAGGTTTACGTCTGGAATTTGGAGCCAATGGCAGTCATGTCTGTATGTAAATACCTGATTCACTGTGGAATGTTTTTATGTATTTTATGTATATATTTTTTCTATGCCCCTTTTCATTTTATTTTGTTGACATTATCTTGTTTTATTTTCTATTGGCATCTTTGTGAGCTGAATCCTTAATAAGGTTTGAATTGAATTGAACTGAATTGAATTGAAATAGAATATATGTCTCATGAAAATGAATCTTATCTACCTGTTTAAACACAACAATTAAAATGCTACAATACAAAAGAATAGTCTAAATTGAATTTTGGATATCTTAATGGCTATATAAAGTGTGTGTGTGTGTATGTATATGTATGTATGTATGTATGTGTGTATGTATGATTTTAAATGCACTGAAACACTGGTTTAGAAAAGTATTGTATGTATGTATTATTATTACCATTATTGTTGTTGTTATTATTAATAATGTTTTTACTTTCTGATACATTGATGGTTGCATGCTGAGCTATGTCTGTTATTTTTTATCATGCATTTTTCTGCTTCTGCTTCATCTAAAAAACATATCTGGGAGCACCTATAGCTATACCATCTGAAAAGATCTTACTGCAACTGCAATATCTCTGTCATCCCTGACAATTCACACAGAGTCTAGCTGGTGCTTTCACAAGACTGTTTCATTAGATCATCTGATATGTCTTTTCTTTGTAGCTGTTGCTGCTGGAGAGAGTACATCATCGCAGCCTGCATAAGCATTAGATGTACATTCGGATGAGTGGCGCATAGGTGATGGATAAAAAGACATGTGATCTGAATGTGTTTGTACAGTGGGCCTATGAGTATATTCCATTATGCACTGCACTGTATCTACACAATGTGCATGCACATAGACGATAGAAGAGAAAGAGTGGGTGGAATATTACTTTCATTCACTCTAGAGGGGAAAGGTGAGATTTCTCATTGTATCTGCAACCGCTGTTCACTCTGCACTGTAACCTTGTGAAACATAATGCGTCACTTCAAAGAAACATCAAAAGATGCAATTTTTTAACACCCCACATTACACCCTTAAGTATGTGCATATCTTAACATCTCTGTCCTAAAGATAGAGAGCATAAAACACTGAACCATTCATGCTTTTCATATATATATAAATATATATAATAGCTTGTTGATTTTTTTTTTAACCCATTAAATACAAGGGCCAGCCATGCCATCTAAATAAGGTTTATTAGAGAAATGTTGACTTGGAAGACATAAACCAGAGATGGCTTGACGTTAGTATAATGTCATCCGTATTATACAGTTTCAATTTTTAATATTTCAATATTTAGCAAGGTGAGCCATCTTTTTGAAAGCCTATTGAGATTTAATATTCTATACATTATATATGGTTATTAAATTTGTAACAGTTTTATCTATGGTTTCCTTCTACTTTTTTATATTTGTAGTAATGTCCTTGAAATGTTTAAATATTCTGTCTCTATACTTGTTATGATTTTATTGTACTTATTAAGAAAATGGTGCAAAGGTCCACTCTTATGAATTTCATGCATCAGCTGTTGGCAGAAAGGAAATTCAAACTCCAGCAATGACTACAGACGTACTACTCTCAATGTAAAATTGTGTCTCAAAAAGGCACCTCAAAGTCCAAAACTGATTGCCATTAGTTAAAACTCTAACATATCATGTAACTGGCACAAACACAGGGCTCCTGTCAGATGTTTAAAAGTGCGTTTATCTAGCTGTTACTAAATCCACATTTACTTTCACTTTCTCCATTTCCAGTTAATGCTGGCGCCCTGCCTTATCTCTGCGAACACCCTCTCCTGTCTTAATGTCCCTGTTATGCGTATGAAAGATTCCTCTCGCTTCATGATCCCAGAGGGTTTGAAGTCCTGGCACTGGCCAACCAATGATTAATTGGATAAAACTCCAGCTAAACTCCTTGACATGTCATTGAGTCCTGTAAATAACCTCTGACAAGACACACACAGGTGTACCCTGGAGATAAACATGAGGCAGCTGAGCTCGGTGTCCTACCATTTTGCTCATTAATATGAAAATATATGCAGCAAGGTGGTCCAACTAATCAGATGATCTATTCCATAGGGGGGGCATGTGTTGTAAATGAGTTTCCTATCATGTACTGTTCTTGTCTTATTGTGTTCATGCTGATAATGCAAGGACATAGCTAATGTAAATACCATATACTGTATTAGGGGATCAAAATT
This sequence comes from Plectropomus leopardus, assembly GCF_008729295.1. NCBI lineage: Eukaryota > Metazoa > Chordata > Actinopteri > Perciformes > Serranidae > Plectropomus > Plectropomus leopardus. The sequence continues at coordinate 19,297,350 of NC_056478.1, forward strand.
AATTGTCAGGGACTGTTCTATATAAATCTGAGGAGGTGGTGTGACTTAATTTTTTTTTTTTTGCTCTTCCTGAAGCTACAAAGATTTTTGACTTAGGGACTTAGGGAAAATACATGACCCTCCATCCACCATTACTTACTAGATTAAAAAAAAACACAACTCATCCTTTAATGGTAGAGTGTTAAAAGTTGTAAATTAAATCCTGGAGTTAAAAAACCTTTGATTTTCACTCAGCATTTTTTGTGGCAAAATTCTAAATGAGACATAGAATAAAGTGATTTTGTTAAAATATTACCATTTTAAGCTGCGATATATATATTTTTTCCCTGATGGAAGCATTGAATCCAATGTGTTCAAGGACTACTGCAAATATGAAAATTCCATTGTAATTTATGTTTTTATAGTTTATTGCTATGACAAAAAAAAAAAAAATTTTATTGCTGTTTGACAAATATCATCATAAACAGCAACAATAACACATATACACAGGGTAAGCAGTAGTTTGAACAAACACTATTCTGTCACTCCACACCGGTCAATTTCCCCCTAATTATTCAATATAATTTTCATGTACAGGCCCCATATTTTCCAAAATAGGTCCTGCCTGTTGTTCAGTTTGAAAATTAAATGTTTGTAATTGGCTATTTTGGTCAATTCACCACACTAGTCGCAATATGCTCAATATACAAAGTGTTGGGTTCAGTGTCAACACTGCACGAAGTACTTTGTCGAGGAATGTTATTATTTTTTCCCATAAAGTCCTCATTATTTGGCATTCATACAGCATGAGCACAAATGTGCCTCTGTTCATTTCACATCTCCAGTATTTGTTTTGCCATCTCACAGAGTGTCCAGTAAGACCTATGAATGATACTATAAGTAATTCACAGAGTCTGTACTTCTCTTAATGTCTTACACCAGGACCCAGTAATTTCCTTCCACCTCTCATTGTCTGTCTCCCAATTTTGGCAATTTTTTAAAGAAAACATGGTTTGTACAGCATGTTTTTAGAAAAGAATGGTGGTAAAATAAAATACAGCCATTTTAAATTGTATGCCCCTCTCCTACACCAATAAACATAAGTCAACAATAAACATAAGTCCCTCCCCAGAGCTTAAAAAATATTTAAAATGTCTTACCTTTTTTAACCTCCCTCCCGTCTCATAAATAACGAACAGTCCCTTATTTATGTTCAGGTAGGTCTTCTTAACGTTTCAAGCGTCCCCAAGTCTCGATTTTCTGTGCCAATCCTGACATCTAGTGTCTGCTTCACTTCCCTACATGCATGTAAAGGTTCATGAGTCGGTCATATTTATCGGCTAATTATTAATAATTATTAAATTAGAAGTCCCATCTCGTTTTATCTCATACGTCAAAGAAGCTGCCGTCAACTTCGTCGCTGGCTGTCAGCATCAACCATTTTATCACCTGCCAAATATATGGAAGGTTACATTCCACACGGGGGAGGGGAAGGAGGAACCCATCCTCTCCTTTTCATATGAACACATATTTCTCCTCAGATTTTTATTTTAACGCGCATATTTTAATTGAGATTTTGGCATACGGTGAAGAGACAAAGTCGTGAACTCGCTGTACAAATACCAGATGCAACTAAATTAAAAAAAAAACGGACTCCCCCTCTGTTGGCAAAGTAGTTTCGTCCAGTTGACTTCCACCCGGTGCTTCATGCTTACATGAATGTTTCACTTATCTCCGAGTATATACCAATACAACTGATATACAGGTATGTTTTTCAGTCATTTCTTGGCTGTTCTCAGATAACACTTTGATAGGCATTGAACCAAGAGTCTAGGGGCAACTAATGTTGAAAACAAAAGCGGTAAAATAGAGCAAAAAAAAACTTCAAAGCTCAAGCTTTGCACGCTAGCTAACTTATTTGGCTAATTCGGCTGTATTTACAGGAGAAATTCATCTATAATTTAAAATTAGGTTCTGTACTTTGTAACTCGTCGCTGGGTCTTTTTTACACAGTGGACAATAGTGAGCTGCGTAGTGTCAACCTTTCACCGAGTTAGACATTACTGTGACCCTGAATGAACTCCATCAGTTGAAGACTTACTGTGTTTTTCAGTTAGCAGTAGTAACCGCTTCATTACGTCGTCAATGACAGGCCATAACTGAATAAATGTTGTGTTTTTTAAAGACACCTACGTGCTGCTCATGTGACCGTCCTTGAGTTGCAAGTATTTTGGTGAAAGGTTATGCCCGTCTTCATGCAGTTACCTTCTTGTCTTGTAAGTGATTACCTGCCCTAATATGTCTATGCGCGGTCTTGTCAGTGTATTCATTTATTCTATGCAGAATATATTATGTTATATATTAAGTCGTGGCTTCTGGTTAAGTTCGGAAATGGCAATGTAAACATATTGAATATCAATTCATAGAAAAGTCCATTACAAAACCACACATTTGGATTAATCCCTCCATCTTGCAGTTAAATGCCCTGTGTCCACTCCTAACAGTGCAAATGTAAACAGGCAAAAATGTAAGATAAGGTTGGTGATTGAATCTAATGACAATATATTTTAATTCATATTTCTTTGTAGATATTACAGTGGTAAACTACACTATTTTTCACCAAATACCTTAAAAATACTGCAAAGATATTGTATGGTCGGTGTTAAAATGAGTCAGTGTTTCCAATATCTTAAATCTTTGTAAAAAAAAAACAACAACAAACAAACAAACAAACAAAACTTGATAACTGACTGCCTTTTGCATAACACCATGCACATCAGAATTGAAGAACAAGAGACACAGACAGACACACACACACAAACACACACATATACATATATATATATATATATATACATACATACATACACCATATATAATAAAATGACCAGTGAACAAGAAAGAACATATTGATTGTCATGCACTGTTTTCCGTTTGTTCCACTCTAGAAAGTTTTTAGGAAATTTCAGCATTTGAAGTAGATCATTTAACTTTTTAACTTAACTGAAAACATAATGTTTTGGTTTGTTATGGACAAAATTGTCCCCAACACTGAGTAATTGATGTGGGGTTTTGTTTTATTTTTTCTTCAGTTTTAGTTATTGTAAAGTTATTTGTCAGAAATTTAATTTTGAGTGGCATTAAAAAATTTCAAAATTCCAAAATCAAACTTACTACGAGATGTAGGAACCCTGGGTGTTGACTGTTGGCACTTTCACATAACATAACAACATTTTTGATAAATGATAAATTAATTACCATAATATGATATCCAAAATCAAAGACAATATCTATTCTCGTATCAAGATATAAATATCACCTCAATAAATTGCTCAGGCCCAAATTCAGGAACATTCATGATCTTAGGTGCTTGGGTCCCATTATAAAGTGAGAAAAAAAGTGGTATAAATGTATAACCCAACATCAACTAAATGTTAAAATATTCTAATCAAAAGATGATTATGGAAGATTTGTGAATATCCATGCAACAAAGTTTCTCAGTAACACTGTTTGGATACTGTTTTGTGAAGGTTTGTATTTAATAAGATGACATAAAGATGAAGCACATAGCAGAGATTTTTTTTTTGTGTGCCAAAGACATTCATTTAATTCTTGATTGCATTAACAGATGCAGTGACAGCATAGCTGTCCCCAGGAGACTCACATAAAGGCCTGAGTGAAGGGAAAGGACACTGAAGCCATCACAGTGAGTCACTATTTCCATCTTGAAGAGTCGAAATGGCTTCCTCACAAATCCGCCTGAAGATCCTTCCCAGTGTACGCTGTCTCTATGATAAACTGGTGCAGGTCAAAGTCGAGGGACTCGCTCCTCACAAACAAGTTCAACTCAGCTCCAAACTAGTTGATGACAGAGGGGTGATTTTCAAGGCTTCTGCTCTGTACAAAGCAGATGAAACTGGCCAGGTGGACGTCTGCCGCACGCCCTCTCTGGGAGGAAGTTACACCGGCGTGGAGCCCATGGGCTTGTTTTGGGCCCTGGCACCGGAGAAGCCACACAGTAAATTCTTGAAAAAGAATGTGCTCAGCCCGACGGCGGTGGAGATAAAAGCCATGTGTAGAGAGACTGGTGAGGAGTTAGCATCTGAAACCAACGAGAGAGGGTACATGACAGAAGGGATGAAGAGAATACCTGTGCAAGAGGGAAGAATACGAGGAGTCCTCTTCATACCACCAGGTTAGCTGCGTTTTGTTGATGACAGCCAAGAAAAAGGAGAGAAAGCAGTGATCTGTTCAACTTTCCCTCTCTCGTTGTTCTTTGTTTCCTCCAGGAGAGGGTCCATTCCCAGGAATTGTGGATTTGTACACATTTGGTGGACGTCTCACAGAGGCCAGAGCCAGCCTCTTGGCAAACAAAGGTTTTGTTTGTCTGGCACTGGCTTATTTCGGCTATGAGGATTTACCAAAAAACCCTAAAAAGTTGGATTTGGAGTACTTTGAAGAGGCAGTTACATATCTGAGGAGACGGCCTGAGGTTAGTGTTGAAGATTAAAGGTCCAGCATGTAGGATTTAGGGGATATACTGGCAGAAATGGAATATAAGTAGGCCAGTTTTTTATTGAATAATCACCTTAAAATAAGAGACTAATGTTACTTTAGCATTTTATCTTCATGGAGCGGGTCCTCGTTTTACGAGTACACCATGTTGCACTGCTGTGTTTCTACAGTAGCTCAGAATGGACAAACCAGACACTGGCCCTAGATAGGGCCGTTTGTAATTTCATGTCAGCCACTGTAGGTAGCAGCTTTTCTCCAATAAGCAGAACAACGTCAGAAAAACACTTTTTTTCACATGAAACTGCTTTACTAACTGTTTTTGCCATTTTTTAATAACTTGGCCGGTGTGTTTTGAAGAGGAAGAGACGTTTATGGATGGTTTGGCTCACGGCAAAAACCACTTGAACAATGAACATAGAAACAGCCTAAAGGGGAGTCCACACTTGGCACGAGAGAAGTTTCAGTTTGCAATATGCAATCTTCCCTGCTAGATGCTTCTTTATTCTACACACTGCTCCCTTAAAATTGTAAAAATAGTAACATTTAGCATTTTATATTCCCTGTATGATGTAAATTATATTATACCTACTGTGTGTAAAAATGTATCCAGTGAATTAATGATGGAGTTTGTACAGTATATAGGCCCATATCACTGTGTCATTGTTGCCATCTACTGGCTACTTTCTATTAGCACAAATCTGATTATTATCAAATAATGCATATTCAAGATAAGTCTGCAGCCAAAATTAATATTTAATTTATCAGTGAACAGGAAATTGATCAGAACAGATTGTCTAGTTTCAGCTTCGTCTTATGAGAATTGGCTCATCATGTGTGGTAACAAACTGAATATCTTCAAGTTTTAACCAGGCAAAGCAATTAATTTTTTGACGAAACAACAAATTAATAATTGGGAAAGTATAGTTTAGTCCAATAATTTGTAGTTGCAACCCTAGTTTGTGCTAGTGTGTAGGATTTAGGAGCATCTGTTAGCAGAGATGGTATTTAATAATTGAATAACTATGTTAGTGTATAGTCACCTGAAACTGAGAATCGTTGTGTTTCTATTCATATGCATATTTTTTATATCCATATCTATGAAAAGCCTCTGTGAGGACTCTGAGAAGGGCTGTATAAATCTGATGTATTATTATAACTGATGCATGGTTGTTATTTATTTTAGGAAATAGGACATATTAGCAGGGTTACAATATTCAAAACATGATTATGAACACAGCTCCTCTCTGTGCAGGTCAAAGGTCCTGGAGTTGGCATCATATCGATATCTCACAGTGGCGGTTTGGCTTTGTCCATGTCATCTTTCCTCTCTGGGATCTCAGCAGCCGTCTGTATTAACACCTGCAATGCAAATACTGTGATTCCTTTGCACTACAAAGACATGGTTCTACCTCCACTTCCCCCTGTCATATGGAAACTTAGAATCACACGTTATGGGCTTTTAAATATACGCAATTGCTTATCTGACCCCTCCTTGGAAAAGAACAGAGCGTCATTGATTCCAATTGAACGTGCCAGCTGCCAGTTCCTGTTTGCCGTTTCTGAAGACGACTACAACTGGAACAGCCCATTATATGCTGAGCAGGCTACTGCAACGCTGAGAAAACATGGCAAGAAGTCTTTTGAGGTGGTGACATACCCCAAAGCTGGACACTTTTTGGAAGTCCCTCACATGCCTTATTGTCCATCTGCGTTTCATGCAGCAGTCGGGAGGGAAGTGGTGTTTGGTGGGGAGCCAAAAGCCCACGCTGAGGCTCAGCTGGACCTGTGGGAAAGAGTCCAGGAGTTCTTCAAGAGCCACTTGCACTGAAGAGTACTTGTTAACCCTGCCTCTAGTTTCTAATGAATGAGAGGGGTATTGAATTATGCTGTATGGGTATTCCTATGTTCAGGTTTTGGGTGAATGACTTCTCTACACCATAAACAACATAAGCATGCTGGTTTGAAGTTGGTTTGATTTCTTTCAAAAACATGGAGAAGGCAATGAATAAGTTAATGGCCCAAAATATCAAGAAATTAGTTGGGGTTTTCCCTCTTAATGTCCTCCTGATTGCCATACACCTTTTGTCCTCGGGGGTGATTCTGGCCCCGCCCTGTTTTGACTGTTATTTAAAGCATATTGTATAAATTGTCAATCAATTCTGTGTTACACCTTTAATCTTACTTCAGTCCAACCAATTACCACACATTTTTCCCTTTATTTTGGAATTTAGGGCCAGACCTTGTTTACATAAGTATAAAAAAACATATTTTGATGGCAAAAGACAACACGAAGGTTAAAGTTACAAGAAAACTACCTAAAAAAATAAGAAAAATAAAATAAAAATAAAAATAATGACTTAAAAAAAGTATATTCATTTTTTAAATAACATAATAATTCTGTAACATAACACAAAAGTATAGTTATATATATATATATATATATATATATATATATATATATATATATATATATATATATATATATATATATATATATATATATATATATATATATATATATATATATATATATATATATGTATGTATATATATATATATATACATATATAAAGTCTGTTTCTTTCTCAATTTTTTAAATCAATGGGACATTTCTAGCCCAGTTGGTCGTTGCCTTTTCCCCTGTTTTTCAAAGAAACACAACCAGTCTTATCAGGTTTCAAAGGGTTATGTATTAAAACAGAATGATTTTTCACAGCAGATATTTTGATTGGGAAAGTCACAGATGGAGCTAATACTGATGTTAACGACGCCTCTGTTCATCTCCCACTAAGGCAAGGCAGCATGCACAATACCAGCAACCTGGACCTGATGCATCTAAAGGTAAACATGGTTCCCAACCTGTTTCCTTAAGGGACTCAAATTCAAATCAGCCTAACTGGCATGAATGTTTGTCACATTGTTGCCAAAGCAAGTAACATATTCAATTATCTATATTTATTCTAATTAATTATAAGACTCGTTATCTATCATTGAGAAATTTGACTACATTTGATTAAGTAACATATTCCGTGGATGTTTCATTATATATTCATAACAAGAATACTTCTACTTAACAGGCACTCCTTTTTGTGACAATCTAAGTGGACTTTTTCTGCTTGGTGATTGTTTTAACTGTGAACTTTTTCTCTGTTTTTTTTTGTGTTTGTTTTGCTTTTATTGATAGGACAGCTGAAGATGGATAGGAAAGGTGAGAGAGAAGGGGGGTGACATGCAGCACAGGGTCAAGCAGATGCAAAGGACTTAGCCTACATTGGGTGCACACTCTACCAGGTGAGCAAGAGGTCGCCCCGAACTGCAGTGGAGACTAAAGGCTCAGTGAACAAAGCTTTTGTTCAGTCCTTCACTGTGCCTTTATCCTCCAAGTTTTTGTTCTTTTTTAAGTTTAAATCTTGAAAAAAACTTGATATTGGCTTACTGAGATATTGGCTTACTGTATAGTTTAAAAAAATCTTACACCCCTTAAAATTAAGAGGGCTTTACAATGAGGCTTATAGCAATCCCCAGGCTGGGAGCCAATGATATAACCATCATTACTGTTATTAATTACAGCTGTGCTTTTCCTAATAATGGCATGACAACATATCTGCTGTGAGCACAGCGTTCAGTACTTGTTGCCTGTGTATTTAATGCAGTATTTTCAGAAACTGTGATTACTTATTGTGTGGTTCAAAAAGGATTGATAATTTAATATTTTATTGACTTTGAGTAGTGATTTATTGTGTTACTGTTCTGCATTGAACACATGTTTTTACATGTGATTCTACATAATTTTGCAGTATCGTATATATATATAGACTTTGGAAAAAATCTTAATAATATGAGTAGATTTGCCCAGCTCTTGGTATGAGAGTGAAACTTGATTTGAACTGCAGAAAATACTGTAGAAAATATGATTTTGTTATTTTACAACATATTGCTGCTGTTGGAAAACTAGAAAAAAAGAAACAGTTTAGATGATTTTAAGCAAAAAGTTAAAATGTTGTTTTATGTTGTTTTCAGTCTTACACTGAGCCGATCAGCAATTGCATCATCTCACGTTTCAAACTGTAATAATACCCCCTCTCACACTAATCAGTGCCATTATGATACAATTAAGTGCAGCAGTGAAGTTCATTATTCCAGAATTAACTCCATGAATGTAAATCATCATTTGTGTAAATGTTGGCATCTAGTGGCAGCTCGGCCTTCCTACATTTATCTCTGATGCCTCTCACACATAATGTGAGCTATGTTTGGCTCCGCACGATATAATGTGAAACAGATCGTGATGACAGATTGTGAAACAATGGCATTAAATCAACATTAATCCCACTGTTGTGGTTTTTATACCCATGTTAGAGTTCACAAGCTTGGAATTTCTACATGAAGGGCTGTTGTCTGTTTCAAAGGGAAGTGGATTTACTTTGATGATGTAAACTTTTCTCTCAGGTATTTTATTAACAACGTAGCTCATATCAAAGAAGTGCGTCTGATTGTGAAGTCAGAGACAAAGACACTGATTTATCTCTCCACCTATATGAACAGTGTTTACAGGAGCTGACGCGGAAATACATGACATCTTTTTGGATCATGCAATATCAGACGTCTGTGTTTTGCTTATTTCAGAAATATGCATGCTTTATTTTTTATTTATTTTCTGCTTCATTTTGTTTTCAGAGGGAATTCACGTGCTGCTCCAGAAAGGTTTATATTGAAATGTATTAATAAGTAATGCGTAAACATTGATTTTGAGCTGTTTCTCCACAGTGGTTTTTATATAAGCAGCTCCTCAGGGGTCCGTTGCTCTGTTAGGGACTGTACTTTATTATCAGAGTAGAGAGGTGGTTGGGGAGTGACTTTGTTTTTCTTTCTTTTTATTTATATCAAGGAGCTACAGATGTTTTTCCTTTAGCCTCCCTGAGTAACTGAGGGAAAATGCATGACCCTCTCTTTACATATATAACCATATTTACCCGTTTCTGCCCATAAACGGTGCATTTTTGAAGCCTACTTGCATGCTTTGGGGTTCTGAAGATATTTGAAGTAAATACAAAATACAACCATTAAAGGTTTAACGTCCCTCCCCCTAAGCCAAATCAAAAAACATAAGCTTCTCCCCAGTGCTTAAAAAATGATCTTAAGTGCTTCCCCCGTTTTGCAGCAGCCCCTCTTCTCTTATAACCAACAGTCTCCTACACAAAGGAACCTACAAATGGATTCACTTCTAGTAATTAAGACATAAATAGAATACTGTTTTGTTGTACTGAGGTATGCCCTCTCCTGTTTTGGTATTTTCATCAAACCAAAGAGGAATGTCACAAGCGGCTGTGAGAGAACAGAGCGACACAACAGCACGGTTGTTGTTGAGTTTAAACTCGTTGTCATGTCATGTTACCTTTGTACATCTGAAGACCTTTCAGGGTTGACAAACAGATCAATAGTATCCCTTATTATTATATAAAAAAAGTATACCTATGTGATTTGTTTAACTGGACGTCTGGATACATTATAATTTTTTTAGTATAACTGGTATAAGTCTGGTAGGGATGGAGGAGAAATCAATACAGCATAGTGTTGTGATATTTTTACGTGGCAATAATGTATCAATGCACAGACGACAAGTATAGATTTTTTAACTATACAAATCAGGGACGTTTCTGTATTATTATTATTATTATTATTGTTTAGTCTATATATACTTAAATCCGGAGCTATGCATCCAGGCCTAGCAACGCCACCATTATGAATTAAACTTACGAATATAAATGTAACTTTTTGGTAGCCTGCTAACATAATAAAATCAATTGCTTATTTTCAGGCTATTAGATTTAATTTGCTGCAATAAAAATGATTTGCCGTAAGATGAACTTTCTTAAAACGTTATCGTAATAGATAAGGCAGATGTTGACAAAGTTTTCCTTTAGGGACATCATTTGCAGCTGAATAAAGGTAATAAATTGCAATGTATATGTTATCGTGTGTATGTTTAACCCTTAAAAACCTGAGCAAATTGGTTTGAATTTTTTTCAAAATCATGGTTAGAAAGCAATGAGCAACTTAACAAGACATGGCCCAAAAATTAGAAGGAAATTAGTAAAAAAAAAAAAAAAAAAAAAAAAAAAAAGTGACAAGGGAGTTACCTTGAAATAAGTTTTTTTTAAAAAAATCCCAAAAATATAGAATATGTATACATTTTTTTCTGCAACATAATTTTAAATGGATGGTGATAAAAACTATACATATAGTTTTCTGGACATTTTTTCCCTATATATTTTTTTTTAATTTCCTCTTCTTTAAAACAAATTATCTGGTTATTTCCTTGTCACCTTTTTACTAATTTCTTGCCGTTTGCTGGACACCTTACTTATTTCCCAGGTGTTTTCGAAAGAAATCAAACCAATTTACTTAGGTTTCAAGGGTTGGGAAAGGCATCTCAACCCAGCACAAGAATCCATGTTGATCCAGGTTTCAAGGTGTTAAATTACAATATGATTGTCTCTTGACTTAAGTATCGTGATAATGTCGTATCATATCGCATGTAATGTTTGGATGATAGTAAGTGTATCTATCTTTATGTACCCACAGCATCGCTGACCAGTGTGTAACTCGGCCACACGCTCCTTCCTGCCCTGCTTATCATTCATAAGATTCAGTGGAGTTTGTCGGTGCTAGAAGAAGAGGAGGGGCTCTTCCTCTCCAGTCTTGCACCTCACGCTGTGAGATATTCAGTTGCAGGCTCTCCACACCACTCAGTCTACCAATTAACAGCCTCTGACAGTGCGATTGGCAGCCAGAGTATCAGCCTGACACACACACAGTATTTATTTTCCGGACGGCGAGAGGTGATGCTCGTGTGTTCCCGGTGCTGCAAGCATCTTTCCCGGAGCGGACACTTCGCAACCCGGTGTGGTTTTGGGTGCACAGGGTGTCAGGCAGGAGCATCCAGCCACTGCGCACGGACTGATTTCTGCCATGCATCCGCATTGGAAAATTATGGGTCATGTTATTTCCCTGCGTTTTGATGTATGATCATTACACCATGTTTTTTCCCGATTTATCAGACATATTTCCTGACAAAACATCTCATTGCTGGCAGCTGCGCGCTACCTGTGCCACATCTTTACTGACATCTCTGCATGTAAGCTGTGCTTTGTAGATTTTTCCCCCTCCTTTTCTTTGCAAACCATCACCATCATCCCTACAGAAAAGCCTCTCCAATGCTGGCAGCTGACATCCCGCCAGCCTACTTAAAAAAGCGTGAGGATCGCGGGGTGAACCGACATGGATAGTGGGAGCCGGGCTGCGACGGTCGGAGACGGTGCAGCCAATTTCACAGCAGCTCACCTCTGGCTGGATCTCCTGAACGCCTCGAGCCCGCCGACACGCTGGGACAGCAGCCCAGCTACCGAGGGGACCGGGCTGGAGGAGCAGCAGCGCCTCATCCGAGAGCAAGCCTACCGGGACTTCACCACCACCATCCAGGTCTTCATCCTCATAGGTTCGCTACTCGGTAAGTCCCCTCAGATACATATTGTGCATGTTTGACAGTAAGGCCACCAAAAAACACCCGCAGACCCGAAAACCGTCCAAATGTTGTGCAAAATAACTAAAATATTCACTATATATTCATGTTTCTGATGAGCCTCAACAGTTTGATTGCTAAATTTCGGTCATGGGAACCTTTTGGGGACACCCTTTATTCAAGAATAATTAAAATATCAGAGGAAATTAAAAATATCAAACAAGTCTTCCAAGAGTTGCCTAATGCCTAAAGATTATGACTTTGAAGGAGGTGTTCAGTGTCCTCTGAGCCAAATTACGAAAAGATGGTAGCTGTCATAATGGAGATAGAATTGAATTATATACATTTTTAGTAATCTTTGTAATTTTTATAACACAGTGCATGCAGGTCTTACACACAGTGACCAAAAAACACTAAAAATAAATTAGGGATGCACAATAATATTGGCGTGACATTAGTATCGGCAGATATTGACTTTAAGATTAAATATCATATATACTGGCCAACATGCTTATTTCTGCCAATATCAAAAACAGATCTGTTTATTTAATTGATAAAGTGATGATGCATACAATATCAACCCTAAGTTGAAGTATTTTTCCAATTTCTCACAATGAATGAATATTACATATATCAATATCGGTGTCGGTTATCGGCCAAATTATTTGAAATATATATCATATTGCATATTGGATGTCACAAAAAATCCAATATTGTGCATCCCTAAAATAAATCAGTTTAAAAGGGTTAGGTTTGCCGGTATTTCCCATTCAAACCTTTGATCCATACATTCTGCAAACAATTAATCGCTTTCAGCCAGATCTTACTTATAGTTTACCTGAAGAATGTTACAATGTTAAAGGTCCAGTGTGTCAGATTTGGGAGCATCTATTGGCAGAAATGGTGTATAATATTCATAATTATGTTTTATTCACTTATAATCATCTGAAAATAAGAATGGTTTTGTTTTTGTTGCCTTAGAATGAACAATTTATATGTACGTACACAGTGGGTCCTCTGCATGAAATCCACCATGTTGTGGTATGGTAGCCCAGAAGGGACAAATCAAACACTGACTCATTCACAATTCCATGTCAGCCAGCGTAGTTGTCCCACATGCTTGGCACACGGGACAAGTTTCACTTTCGCAACCTCACCACTATAAGTGCCACTAATTCCTACATGCTGAACCTGTAATGTTACTGTGCCACTGTTAAACATGCCAACAGTGCTCACCCAACAGCCGCTTTAACTTGAATGCCCTCTCTCCAAATCCGTCACACATCAGTGTCGGTCTTCCCCCAAATTTTCAGACTTAATGCACAACTAGATGCAAGTATTTTTCCTGATGATGCAGGGCATGGTGTGCTCATTTTCACCCGACTTTACCCTCGACAGGTGGCAACACTGTGTTTGATGATGCTTTTTAGGCTGTGCCTGGTCAGACTTGCTGTTCGCTTCTGCCACATTCTCATTATAATGAACTCCACTTCCATCTGCTGCTTTGAAGTGAAAGGGAAGTTAAGATATACTATTCTTTTTAAATAATTTACTATCTGCTGCTTTGTTTCTATAACACTGTAGCTGTACATGGGGAGAATGCACTATGGAGTGGAATATTGTATGTTGTCCCAGGACTGTATCTTGTCTGATTATGTGTCTGTTTTGTGCTCATATGTTAGTTTGCTGCTTACTTTAATATTGGATGTTAAACAGCACTACGTTAATATAAAACATACAAAAAGCAAACACAGATTTGAGCAGATTTTAAAAGGTGGTGCTTTTTTTCATCACACTGAATGTTTTGTTGGCAGCCAGGGGAATTACTGGCACTGGTGGTAAACTTGACAGGTGTTAGCCACCTATCTCACTATGAAATTGGCAAATATTAGTGGCAATAACTTACCATACACATTTTGAGCTTCCTTTAAGCTGAATCTGTGCTGGCTCTGTGACAAATATCCGTGCTTGTGCCAGGAGAAGCACAAGCTGCTGCCACTGATGATGGAAGTGAGAAAGGGGTTGCGTGACTTGATGGACCGCTCCAGCACATCAGTCTGACACAGTTTAAAATGCCCTCCGTCTTATCGTCAGCCAAAAAAACAGAATCCTCCTGCCTTAAAATGAGTGTTGCATATAAATGTGTTATTGTCACAAATGTGGCTCTAGCGTGCCATCTCCCCACTGCACAAAACACACTCAGCCATGATTGATAGTGCTCTTTGCAAAAGTACGGAGTCATTGACAGGCTGCAAGAAGTGTTCACTATGATGAAATATGGTGAAAATAACACCAAGATCTGGCAAAAAATGACCAAATCTTGCTCTGACTAACTACCACCTCGTGCAGTGCAGTGCAGTGCAGTGCAGTGCAGTGCAGTGCAGTGTGGCAGGGTACGGGAAGCATAACATGAACAGCTGCACAAAATTACCTTTTGGCAGCATGGCTTAAACTATTTCTCTGTTTATCCAACTTGATAACATATAATTTATTTATATGCCCCCCAAAATTAACTATAAGTCTAGCACATTATCATTAAAAGAGGCTGCTTCAATGCACCACTGGAGCATAACAAGTGAAATGGGATATAAATAAAGCGTGTATAATTCAGTGTTTCGTAGCAAATTTGAAAGCCATTATGTGAATAGAATTTAAAAATGTCAAACTTTGGCGCCCCCCAGTGATAGAATAGAGGGACACTATCAGACAGTGCAACAGACTGATTAGATCTACAAATACATGAAAAATGCAGATAATGACAATAATAATTAAAGATGAAATGCATCATTTATCTGAATCAATTTTAAGAACAGTCACCATTCAAACACCTGTTGAAAGCTGATTTAAGAGTTGTTTTATTTCCCCTTTACAGCAAAAAATGAAAAATATTCAAGCAATGTCCTCAGCAGGCAACTCCCGACTTGAATATGAATACACAAATTACCCAAAGAGTACAACAATGAATAATAAAACTGATGATGGCCTAGGGGGGTGTCTTTGAAGTTTCAATGTGTTTTTTTTTAAATGTGTGTTCTTGACTGTCAAGCCACTTTTTATAACATCAGTCAGGTTTTTGTACTATGATGAAAGCCAGGATGCATCATCAGACAGCACTTATTATCAGGGACCCACAAGCAGGCACTTTTGTTGTCATTTAATTTCTTTCCATCTCCAAAAGAAAATCAGTACAGGTGACTAAAAAAATACCAGCAATTTTCTCACAAGTCATGTGTGACACATGGACACAAATCGTTTCATGTTTCGTATTTGATCCATGACACACAGGCATGAAAAAGGCGTAAAAAAAGAAATGCTTTGTGAATGTCGGTACACTACAGACTCACTGTGGCTCATTCAGTTGGAGCACTGATGTGGAAGATTGGCACTGTTGATAGTATGTGCAGTTTTATTGGTGTTAACCTCTTCTTATCAATATTATACATTTTTCCCTTTTTACCCCACTATAGTTATACCACTTAGTAAGTCCCCCCTTAAAGCACCAGTCGTCATGTTTACCTTTCTGTTTTTGTGCTGATTAAAGCAACAAGTTGCAACGCGTTAATTAGTGAGCTTTAGAGGTGCTGACAGGGTGCTTAAGGGTGAAATATGCAGCAGAGGTGTGGATTCGAGTCACATGACTTGGACTTGTTTCAGACTCTAGTCACAAATTTGATGCCTATAAACTCAACTGAACAAAATCAAAAAAGACCAGACTTGGACTTCAACACCACTGACTCACAATTTTACTTGGACTCGAGCCTTTTGACCTGAAAATACTTAATACGTCTCCCCAAGTCCGAAGATTAAAACATTGGCCATTTAAAAAATATTACAAAAATCAATTAATTTCCCCTCATTTCAGGAATCAACGGAAGTTAATGTTACGTTGCTGTTGAGGAATTACAGTATGTGGATATCAGGTTCTGTATTTCCACTATTTCCATTATATATCATTCATAAATAAGTCTCTCATTGAACCTTAAGTAATTCGACACCACAGGGATGCAACTAAGCTGGTGTTAAACTGTTAATGTCGTTTCACACTTTGAATTTTAACAGTTAATGCTACTATGTTTAGACACCTGAGAGGCTTGTTTCACAGGGAAAAGCAGATTATTAACACCAGTGCAGAGATGAAAAGCATTTTGTATTTGAGGGTGTTTCATGCTGCTACCTGTAGTCAGACTGCCATTTGTTAAGTGGAAAAAGCAATCATGTTTAGTGTTTGCTCTTTCTCCCTATTGGCTGCCGTGAGTACGGTTGCCAGGGTGTTCTTCAAGTGGCGGGTGAGTATTTCTGGTAGAAAAAGGGCGAAGAGGTTTTAATAGACGATGCAAGGTCTGAGTGAAAAAGAGGAAAGGCCCTGTTGTTATCAGCATGAAGGCAATTACAAGGGCATTTTTTAGTTTATTTACTGTTAAGTGAAGGGCTTTGTAACTCTAAATTTAAAAAGTGCTTTAAGTCCTACTTTTGTAATATTTGAGTAGACTTGTCACTTTTACCACAATGTAGCATTTTTAGGAACAAAAATGGCATAATGGACACCTTGCTTCAATCGTAAATAGTGAAATGTCTAATAAAAAGTGATTTATTGATTAGTATCTGAAGGAAATGGCTGAAATCTCTCTTTAGTCGTGTTTGTTAATTTATTTGGGAAATAATTTAAAATGTGTTTGACAAAACATGTCTTTCTATAAATTACAAATTCAATTTTGCGTTTGAACTGTGTTTCCACATATAGTATATCACTTACTGTATATTGCAACCACTGGGAGGGTGTGACATCACACCACTGCAGCCATACTAAAGTTAGACTCAGCTCCTCTCAAGAGCCTCGCACTAATATCACTTCCTGTGATCTATAAAACTTGATAATGATCAGGGGTTTATGTAACTTGGTGGCTTAGTGGTTACACCATATGCTAAACAACTGTTCCAACCTTGGGACCTATATTGCATCTTATACCCCTCTCTCTTTGCGCCATTTACATTCTGCCTCTACGCAGTCAAGTAAAGGTGAACATGCCAAAAATTACTTTGGCGGTAATTTTGGCGTAAGATACCGAGGCCAAAAGCCACCTTTCCCAGCAGTATGATATATTGCAGGGTCAGTTTGTAACATGGCCAGACAGAATTTTTGGCGGTGTTATGATACACCATCAGTCAGCCGCACAGCACCCGATGCAGTAGCATGATTTGCAGATCGGCAACGTCAGTTGATAATGCCGCCTGACGGAGCCTGTTGCGCCTGTATGACACGCTGCTGGAAGGCATCAAGTTGAGACGCTGCTGGTAACGTCATGAAATAAGGAGCTGGACAGTCTGTGTAGGGCGGGTGGTGGATGGATCAAACTAACCCCGGACTTTAACCTTGGAGCCTGATGTTTGCTTCTTGTATAACTGTAGAGCCAAACCGTGATGATTTTTTAATATATTACCCTGTGAATTGTTGACCTCCCAGTGATGGTTACAGCAACCTCAAACATCAGCAACTGACGCAGGTCACCTAGAGCGTAATGCGTAGACGTGAAAGTCCACTGACGAAGCTGAGATATGTCACGAGACGACTTGCCATGAGAACGTGTTGGTATTGCATTGTCCTTATTTCTCTCCTTTTGAAAAGTTTATCATAGCTTATTTTTGGCTTAATCACTAGCCACAATAAACATCCATCCATTTTCTTCTGCTTATCCGGCGCCAGGTCACGGGAGCAACAGGCTGAGCAATAAACAGAAGTTACAAATATCAAATGAGTAGAATCTGTACATGTAGGAATCTGAATCAATATTTGCTCCTCTTTTATGTAATGATGCATTTTAAACAAGTGTTTGTGCTAATTTCATTATCCCATTTGAGTCAGCCTCACAGAATGCAGAGGCTGAGCATTAATTACAGCTTCATTAGGGTTTCCCCAAAATACTCGAGTGTGCTGCTCAGAAATCCTGCACAGTTATATACTCTCAGCAAAGCACACCATGTTCTCCTAAGAACAGCTTCTTCCAGCTCCATCTAAAACCTCTCAGACCAGATTTCAACAACCTAATCCACCATAATTGATCTTTATATCTAACCCTGCTTTTAGAGCTTTTATATATATATCTTTGTGAGCCGCAGTAACCAGATTTTCAATTTACAATTGATGCGTGCTTGTTTCTCTCACTCTGGCTGTGTCCTGAACTCTCACAGACATCACAAACAAATAACCTCAGGATGAAATAGCACAGTTTTCTTCACCAGAGAACATCTTGCTCTGTCTCTGAAAACGAGAGCGCAGCTAACACTCGGCGGGTAATTACATTTGGAGAGGCTGGTATCACGCATATCCCTGTGTGACCTGACATCAGTCAGCGCGCTGCAGGGAGTGTCTCAGTTCACCTTTTTAAACCTAATTAACATTCATTGCTGTCTCATCGCTCCAAATTCTGAAGGGATCTTGAGATGGAAATGCCACAGTTTCTTCACCTGATCGTATGCCGTCTCAGTCGGTTTAGGGATAATTGATTTCTCTGCTCTGCAAAGACCTCTGACATTTTTATCTGCTGTTAAGGAAAAAAATTCCTTGTATGCCAAAATGAAATATATAATCAAACATGTCTTTGGATTATTACTAATCGGTCTTCACAAAACTACAGTTAAAACCTCCGAATAATCCTAATTTATCTTTTGAAAACATATTTAGGGAAAACGTTGTGGATCAGAGTGAAAGGCTTTCCCATTAAAAGAGCACTAGTGGAGCCATAGACTGAATTACAGGGTTTATTTTCAATAACCTGAAGCCGTAATTTCAACACCAGCAGGCTCCAACACAGAGACAGTAATTTAACACAGGAGTTGCTGGTTAGTGTGTAAGACAAAGAAAATCTTTGAATATATTGTACAATTCCATTAATATTGATGATTTTAGGTGTCTAGAATCTGTCTTGTTGCCACGGTAATACATTGCTGAGCTACCGTGCCGGTAGATTTGCTTAATCAAAGACGCTAGCAAAGCAGTAAAGTACATAAATTAAGCACAGATCAGTCTGACCAGTGTGTTTAACCCTTTGAAACCTGGATCAGCATAACTTCTCTTTGTGCTGTGTTCAGATGCCTTTCACAAGTATTTAAACCTTTTGGACCTTGAGCAAATTGGTTTGATTTCTCCAATTTTGAAATGAAACCCTTGTCCTTGGTTCGTGATTCTTCATTTTACACCTTGAACTCTCATTAGATTTACTCATGAACTGGTGCCTTTTCAAGGTATATAAAATGGGAGGTTTTGGGATTCTCCACCAGAATATCCTGAGAATTAAAAAGACCAAATTCATTTGTTCAAAATATTGAGAGGGACGTCCCCCTTCATATCAACACCTATGTCTGACTCTAATGGGTATATCATGTATATTATATGGTTAAAGCTTTACTTCCCAGTCTGTGTAATCCTTTTACTCCTGAATTTATTCAATCACAGTCTCTGTGCTGGGTGGACGTGAGGAAGATATGGTGGATAAATTATCCATCCATCTGTGCTAACTCACATAGATTAGACAGTTTGTCACCCTTCTTTCATACCAATGGACAATTTAGAGTCTCCAGGCGACCTAACGTTTTTTTTTTCTGTACTGTGGGAGGAAAATTTAGTGTTCAGAGAAACCTAAACTGAAACAAGTATGACAAGAGTGTTAAGAAAGATCCAGTGACTTAACCTCATAAATATTTCAGTAGATAAAAGTTGCATTCACACCAATGTTTAGAGAGGTTTCCTTCAACGTTCAAGGGTTTCTTTCTTTACTTATATACAGATAAACGGGTGATAGCAGTGATAGAGCTGGCAAAAGTAATAGCACCAATACATATACTGGTCCTTTTACACAGTTGATTACAAGTGAAATGTTAATAAAAAATAAAGTCAAGTCAAACTTTATTCATACAGCACATTTAAAACAATCACAGTTATTACAAATCAGATAAATACAGTAACAAATGACAAAAGGAACATAGAAGAGAATAAACATAATAGAGCAACAAAAAATGAAATCGATTTAAATCAATCATCAGAGGAAAAAGATGTGAATCTTCAGTAGCGACTTAAAGGTTTCTGTTGTCAGAGGGGTTTTTATTTGTATAGGGTAAACTGTTCCAGGGTTTAGGGGCAGCCTCGCAAGGTTCGGTCTTTGATGGTTTTGTGCCTACTTCTGGGAACATCAGGGAGCATCTGGTTGGTAAACCTTGGTGCTCTAACTGAAGTATAAAGATAGTTATTCTTCTAGATACCAGACCATTTAAAACTTTAAAAATCAGCAATTAAATCTTAAAATCAATCCTAAAATTTACAGGAAGCCAGTGCAGGGATGCCAATTCTAGTGTTATGTGATCCTGTTTTTGTTTTTTTTTCCAGTGAGAAAAATCAACAACAAATGCTTATATTTAAAGGTATCTATTAACACCTAAGCCAGCGTCCCCTTATCCCCTTATTTTCTGCCAAGGAAATATCCTTGGTTACGTGTCCTCACACAATACTACTAAAACTCTGTCTAATAACAGGGTATCTAGGATGTTTTTTGTAAGCCTTTCAGTGGTTGAAAAGTAGGTAAGACTGAACTAAAAACACAAAGATGCAATCTCTGTACCTCTTCCCTTCTCTCCACAGGAAATGCCACAGTGTTGTGGTGCACCTGCTGCACGAACGTCTTTAAAACCGTGACCAACCGATTCATCAAGAACCTGGCGTGCTCGGGTATCTGTGCCAGCCTGGTGTGCGTTCCCTTCGACGTGGCGCTGGGAGCCAGCCCTCGCTGCTGCTGGTGGCTTCACACTCTGCTGCTCTGCAAGGCCATCAAGTTCCTCCATAAGCTCTTCTGCTCTGTCACCGTGCTCAGTTTCAGCGCCATCGCACTCGACAGGTCAGTGCAGAATACATAAAATACCACCAATTTAGTTAAAGTAGACGGAGATGATAGACGTTTTAGTCACAGATAATTGTGGCTGACTGACTATGAAATATGTGTTTGAAAAAAGGTTAGTGGGTACGACCCACTTGAAATTACCACTTGAGAGAAGTGGATGTTTTAGATTGATTCTCTGATCATTTTATCAATACATTGCTTGGCAGTGTTAGTCTCCTCCTGATTCAGAAGTACAATCATTCCCACTGCACGTTAACATCAAAATGGGGCCAAACTCTCGAAGACTTTTGTTTTAGGGAGAAAGTCTTTTTCATTCTCCATGTAAGCCCTGTGGCGTGGACGGGAGGGGTTGGGGGAGGCAGCAATCAATGGAGCATGTGTACGTCACGCTGAGCGGCCGTGTCCCAGGCCCCCCCGCAGCGCTAAAAGCAGCAGCCAAAAGCAGCCTGAGATTGCTGCTGCTGCCTACATACGATGTCACACACACATGCACACAAACACACACACACACACAAATAGTGTTTTTTTACAAAGTAGGTTAATACTGATTATTATTACCTTAGCCTGACATCTTTAATTTTATTCATAGCATTTTCAGTCAAGTTTAACTTTTCATAGACAGTACTTTGCAGTTTAGAAACACAGTGATTAAAAGACATTTTAGCCGCGTACTAAACTCTGTTTAACATTCGTTTCAAGTATTTTTGAAAAACCACAAAATGTATCCATTTAATGCATTGAAACCTGGGCGTAGTGGCTTGAATTCTTTAAAAAACATGGAAAGAGGGTGACAAGCAGCTTCACAAAAAAATGCCCGAAAATTATCAAGAAATTAGTACAGGAAGTTACAAGAACATTACTTGAAAATATGCAAATAAATATATAAATACAAGAAAGAAAGATTTTAAAAATATAAACAAACAAAAAAGCAAGAAACTGCCCTAAAGAAAGTTCTAAAAAAATGTGAACAAGCAGTATAAAAGGGGCTACAGTTAGCTCTAACCATTAGCTTAAAAATACTCACATTAGCGTTCATGAATTCCCTGCTGTTTGCGAGTTAAAAGCGCAGAAGCCCCCTCATTCTGCATATTTAATTCATAACATCAGCTTCTATTAAAATCCTGCAGTTTCCTCAAACTGTATCAGACTGGAAATTATGTACGTGCATACAATTTATATTGGATTACAGCACAGGCTACAACACTGTGAAGCCTCATAACTCCATAATTTAAAAACAAGCATGCAGGACTTCATCACCAGTATTACACATTTAAGTGTGGGTTTCATTTATTTTTTATGGAGATTGCAGTCAGATTTTATATTGTTGCCGCCTCGCCTCAGCAGTGGTTTTACTGCTACAAAGATTATTTTGCCTCCATAGCCACTAATACAGTCAGAATGTTATCAAAAGATGAATTATTTATTCTCGAGGAGGGCAATTGAGGCTGCGTACATACAGACGGGCTGAGAACTGCAGCAGTTATCAGCTCATGTACACTCACACACTCATACACTGGCATGTATTGATGAAGAGACAATCCATGGAAATAAGTGAGTCCTTCAGGCAATTCGTTTTGTTTTTCTTTAAAGGACAACAGCAGCGTGAGAGACATACATCTACATACTATTATCTGGAAGGCAGATATGAGGAGATCTGGTGATGTGTTTGCGGATGTGCATTAAAAAAACACCTTAAACTTCTGTTAACATTTCGCAGACAAATAGAGAGAAAATCCTTTCATCCCATTTAAATAAAATTATGTTAAATATGCCAATTTTTTATTTTCCCTTTATTTTAAACTGGTTCACAGGGTGAGGTCTTATTTCTGAAGTCCAACTTAGATTACAAAAATACTTTTGTTCCTTTTTTTTATTAATTAGATGGATTGTTAAATTGTTAGAACTTTAAATGAGCTATTATTTTTTTGATGAATATGGCTGATTTGCCTCTATTGTTTTTTTTATTTTTTCAAGTGATATCTCTCCATTTTTTTCCTGTTTCCTGTTTAAAAATTCTATATTTAATATTTATATATATATATATATATATATATATATATATATATAGTATATATATATATATATATATATATATATATATATATATATATATATATATATATATATATATATATATATTTATTTATTTTTTTTTTTTTTTAAAGTGAGATCATATATGTATTAATAGGTTAAATTCAGCGTCTACATATTAGACTAAATAACAACTGAACCTCTTTCCTTTTGGTCAGTATTTCATCTTATATAACATTATTTCCAAATAATCTACTCAGAGCTCTCCTTGTGCTAAGAGGTTTATAGTTTCACTTACTTACATGATTAACTACACAGCCACTAAAAATAGTAGACATGTATTTTCAGAGCAGGACATTTCAGCTTCTGTTATGGATGTGGCTATTTTAGGTGCATTCCCTTTTAATTTTCCTGTGAATCATCTAATAAAAGAGTTTCATAAGCCGTGTCAGCATGTCTGGATTCAAAATAGGCATTTTTAACAGCAGACATTTTGACTTATCCTAAAGAGAAAGGCACAGGTGTTTTAAATGACATTAATTAATAACATTTAGCCGGGCCAGAATTCCAACCTTCCACTACGACTTTTCTACCACATTACCCAACTTTTAATCTCATGGTATCACATTTTTTTTTTGTTTAACCTCATAATATAATGACTTCATTCTCGTAAATTTACACATTTTTTCTCATAATATTACAACTTTTTTCTTGAAATTACAACTTTATTTAAGTAATATTATGACTTTCTTCTCATAAGCCACCTTTTTTTTTTTTTTTTTCTTTGATATGACCCAAATCTTCTGTCATATGTTTTTGGTGATCCGAACAAGGGGACAGCTGAAACACATTGCTGTTCACTCCTGTGTCCATCATGCATCTCCAGCTGATCACTTGCATTGCAACAAATTGCATTTTACGTCCTCACACTCAATAGCTGCTCCCTAGCATGCAGTGGCGATGTTAGACTCTGGGGGGTCCAAGGCAAAGAAGCCCATCTAGGCCCCTTTGCCCAAGACACTGGAGCTTATCCTGGGTCTTTAGGAGTTGTAGCATTTATTCATTGACAAATAGCCTAATGTGTACACACACTGTTAAACTGAACCTCATACTCTCTGCTCAAGAACTGTCACATCATCGGCACACACATACTCTCTCTCTCTTTTCGCTTAGAGGTTTTTTTGGGGGCAGCGGAGGTGCACCTAATAGTGCCCTTGGTAATGTTTTAGGGGGTTTATAGTTGTTACTGCAAAGTGTCAAGTCAAGTCAGGTCCATTTTATTTATAAAGCCCATTATCACAAAACATAGTTTGCCTCAGAGGGCTTTACAGCATACGACATCCCTTTGCCCTTAGACCCTCACATCGCCTCCCCAAAAAGAACCCCTGTAACAGGGGAAAGAAATGGAAGAAACCTCAGGAAGAGCGGCAGAGGATGATGAGGGATCCTTCTTCCAGGACAGACAGACGTGCAATAGAGGTCGTAAATAACAGTTAAATTTCAATTATGACAAAAAGGAAAGAGAAAGAGAGAGGAGAAGAGAAAGGGGATATGACTGGCCGTTGGGGGTCCGCTTTTTCGCAGTTTTTTGGGGCGAACTAAACATTTGCTTGGTTTGCCTCTTCTGACCTAGTGCCAATGCTAGCTTTCTCGCTAGCTATGTTAGATGTTTAGTCGGTACAACTAGAGATATCACTGTCAGCAGAATTCAACACGTCACCTTTCATCAGGCAAAAAGATGGATGTCCTGCAATACTTAGTCCAACTTACCATGAAATGGGTAAGCTAGCACCGTGTCACTAAAACAACCACCACGCCCTGCAGATGACACATTAGCATTTAGAGTACAAAAGATATGTGGTCAAATATGTCCCAGACCACCTGGGCAAGTGGTTTGAGCGATCAGATCACAGTGTGTCGTGGTGTTTGTTTACACACGTATTTAGCAGTGCCCATGTCCAATCGGATCCCTGTAGATGTATGCTAATACCAGATGTAAACAGGCTCAATGTCTTGAGTGAAAAAGGCTAAAATAATGCTAAAATATTTTGTCTCTGTGTGTATAGATATTACTCTGTGCTGTACCCGTTAGAGAGGAAGATCTCAGATGCAAGATCCCGCGATCTGGTCATCTACATCTGGGTCCATGCAACTGTAGCAAGCCTTCCCGTCTTCGCTGTGACCAACGTGACGGATGTGTACGTCACCTCGTCCTGTTCCGATGACCACGCCCGCTCCCTGGGCCACATGGTGTACGTTTTGATCTACAACGTCACCACCTTGATCCTTCCTCTGGCGCTGGTTTTCCTCTTCATGCTGCTGATCCGCAGAGCACTCAGTGCCAGCCAGAAGAAGAAGGTGATCATCGCGGCGCTGCGGACTCCCCAGAACAGCATCTCCATCCCGTATGTGTCCCAGAGAGAGGCCGAGCTGCACGCCACTCTGCTGGCTGTGGTGCTGGCTTTCTCAGCCTGCAGCGCCCCCTATGTGGCATTGGTGGTTTATCGCACCATTTTGGCAGATACTAAAGAGCTACCCATCTCACTGTATCTGACGGCCCTCTGGCTACCCAAAGTCTCTCTGCTCACCAACCCGCTTTTGTTTCTGACTGTTAACCGCTCCGCTCGTCACAGCTGGCTGGACCTGCTGGCCAGGATTCACAGACGTTACAGCCGCCGTAACGTGGTCAGCACCGGGGGTCTGGCCTCTTTAGGAGCAGAGGGTGTGATCGGGGAGCCGGTGGGACTGGAGACAGCCGGCCGCTCAGGGAGCCAGCTCCTGGAGATGTTTAACATCGGCCAGCAGCAGATCTTCAGGCCATCTGAGGAGGAAGGGGAAGAGGAGGACGTAGAGAATGAGGTCCCTTCTCAAGCATCAGGAGGCTGCTCGAAAGAGGACCACAAAGGTGGGTCGAGACAGGGGAGCCTCAGAGGGGAGGTGATCACCAAAAAGGACCCTGTGCAGGGGACAGGAGGGCTCATCATCACCAAGGATTGCCCTCCGTCAATCATAGCACCCCGGGGCTCTCCGGTCCACACGTGTGCTTACGCCTCTTCGTCTCAGGTGGCGCCGGCTACACCCACAGAAGCCGAGGACTCCACGCAGTTCGGCTTCGGACCCTTTGAGCTGCCGCCTCAGTGGTTACCAGAGACCAGGAACAGCAAGAAGAGGCTGCTGCCACCGCTGGGCAACACACCCGAGGAGCTGATCCAGACCAAACTGCCTCGGCCGCGGCCTGAGCGGAGAATCAGCAGGAACAACAAGGTCAGCACCATCCCCACTGTGGACCCCTGAACTATTCCTGCTGGCCTCTGATCTGCA
The DNA here is from genome assembly GCF_008729295.1 of Plectropomus leopardus. Lineage (NCBI taxonomy): Eukaryota > Metazoa > Chordata > Actinopteri > Perciformes > Serranidae > Plectropomus > Plectropomus leopardus. The sequence continues at coordinate 19,323,603 of NC_056478.1, forward strand.
ACACTGGACACGACTCATTACAGAGCAGGTAAGCCAGGCGTTGGCAGGATATTGACGTGTGGAGCTCCTTGGTGAGATTTCTCTTGCTTTATTAAAACCTTTTTTTCACCCCAGATTTCTCATTGTAGAGGTCCAGGTTTTCCATTTTACTGCAAGTACCAGACGCCTGAGACGCTGCAGTTTTTTCTTATTGGAAGAGAATCAATTTGATATTAAATATTTATAATATTGTGAGAAATGTGTCTGCTCTGTCAACTTCACGACTCGGACAGTGCCAATTCCTTGATTAAGGACTCCAACAAAGGCTACATGATTATTGAGAAGGCTTTTTGAATCTCCCCGTTTTGATTAGAGCTGGCATCGGTAGTTAATAAATGAACACACTGTACAAATCCAATTCTCCTGAGAGATGCACTGATACCCAGTTATATACTTCCATAGCAAATAATCAAGAGAGGATATTGAACCTCTAACATTTTGTAAAATGGTTATGCTGTGATTGCACTCTGTAAATGAACACGTCAGTGTCGGTCCTTTCACGTAACCCTTTGTGGGACTGTTTTTTGTAACCATGTTTGACTTTGCGTTTCTGGATTAACTTTGCTGATTCCACTTTTGGAATATTTCTTCTAAAATGTTAGATGTTGTTGTCATTTGTACTTTAAATGCAAGTGGATTTGATAAAGATGAAAAATGCAGATGTAATGTATGCAAATACATGTTATAAAAAATTGTGAAATTTTCGGTTTAGCTGCGTGTTTAAGACTGTTTTTCTGCAACACAAAGTGCATTAAAATGGACAGAGAAAAATGAATATTACCAGTGTGTTTTTACACACACAAAAAAAGAAAGAAATGAAAATCCAAGTCGGGCAGCCCCCTTGGATCAATTTTATTGATTTCTCCGAGGTTTCTTGAAAATCAATTTCTCAATCACAAGACTGTGAAATAAAGCACAAAAGAGCATAGGTACACATTTTTATAAATATATATAATCAGAAACTCTGTAAAATGGTTTTCAATTTTAAATTTCTCTGACTCTGTTACTGTCTTCTCTGTGATGCATAATTCAGTAGTACCAGCCTCAACCTGAAGCTTTGGCTGAGGTAAACAGAGCCGAGCTGCACTTCAAATATTTGTCAAGCCGTAACTCCCTTCGGGGGCTACCCACAATCCCCTGCTATGTCCACAGAGAACCTGAATCTATGCTGTTATCAGGCGAAAATTGTGCAGCCACGCCTGGCTGGAAACAGTATCCTTTACTGCTACACAAAAGCAGGAAAGAGATGAGTAATATGTTTATTCTCATACGTCTGTCGTGGTAATGACAGTTATTGATACAATAGCTGCTATGATAGAAATACAGCACTGATGGTAATTCAAGGCGTCACACTGAAGAAAACAGGAACATCATTGATTTCTCTGGTGTTAAAGAATACTCCGGCCGTGGCTCACATTTTCCACCTTATTTGATTCAAGGCTTATCCAGACAATCACTTACTCCCAGAACCAATATGACCCTGACAGCAGAGAAACAGTACAGTAAAATAATAAACACGCATAAAGTGGAGTGAGTTTAAAAATCATTGGTTTGCACAAAAGACTTTACATATATATGTGTTTAAGGCCCTAAAACGGATTTTATCAATCAGCTTTTTACTATGAACTACAGGAGGAAGTTAGTGTCACAGTTTGCTCTGCTGTTAGATTTTTTCCACTTACTCCGCCCCCACCTCTCTCTCCACCTGGCCACAGCCCCTCATCAGCCTCATCACCTCCACCTGGTGCTCCCAGCTGCTCTTCGTCTCCGATCAAGCCAGTATTTAAGCAGCAGCCTCTCTCCATGCACTCTTTTCCAGATTGTCGTTTCCATGCCTGACCTTCTAGCTCTCACTCTCAGACTGTTTTCCTGGTTTCAACTTGGCTCGCCTCTGACCGCCTCTCCTCATCTCTGCCCCGGTAAACCTAACAGCCTTTGGTCTCCAACAACAAGTTTTGTCTGTGCACTTCCTGGTTCTTGTCTGCCTGTGGCTGTGCGGTGTTCTGCTTCGGCTCTGTCGCGAGAGATCGCCATTATTCTTGCACGTCTTCAGAGCCTCCCGCCAAGTGAATAATCTCCTCAGTGTGAGTGCCGCTGATGTTTATTGTTCCGATGGTACATCGATTCCCCGCCTGTCCTCTTTGATCCCGCTTCCTGCTCCTACTGGATTTGTCTGCTCTGCTGCCTGCCTGCCCGACACCAGCTGTGCTTCGTCCTCGACCACAAGCCCTGCCTGCACCTCTCTGGAGTCTCCGTGCTGTAATTGTTTCTGCAACTTACCTGATACATTCACCTGCCAGTCCGCTCCACATTCACAATTTCCCCACTCGTACTCTAAACTGTCACCTGTAAACGTGAGCTCACCCCAGTCATTGTACGATCTCTGCTCCACCCCAGAACTGATTGAACCGGATTATACTCACCTTTGCTCCTTTCAACCTGCCAAAAGATTAAAAAAAGGTCTACTACTCTCCTGCTCTGCTGTGGTATAATTGGATCCTACCACACCCCGTTACAGTTAGAACAGTTTAAGTCATTTCAAATGACAGAAGTTATTGTTTGTGTTTGTCTTTTATTTTTCTCACAGGTTTGAGTGGCTCACTTGGAAAAAGGTGATTTCTGTGCACCAATCAGGATTTGAATCATAATTTAATGCAACAGTGGGTAGGCTGTTTGCTTTTGTTCCCACACAGACTGTTAGGATCAGTTTTTTTTATGTTAAACTGTTGGAAAATAAGAATTCCCACTCTGTTTCAGATATAAATACATGGTCGATTTATTTGTCATTGTTCTTAAACATGGTTTAAGAAGAAATTAAATTAAAGTTGACCCTAAATCCTGTTACATCTTTTTGGCGTTGAAGGAGGAGTTGAGGAGTCTCACAGCCTGGGGAAAGAAGCTGCTCCGTAGTCATGTGGTTCTGCAGCAGATACAGATCCTGTATGGCAGCAGGGTGAACAGACTGTGGCTGCTGTCTTTCAGTATATTTTGGGCTCTGTGCAGACACCTCACTTCACCGAGGTCACTGATGCTCCGTATGAGAACCAGTGATGTTCTGGACAGTTTCAATCGGCCGCTGTAGAGCCTTCCTGTCCTGGGCCGTGCACGAACCATGCCAGTTTGTGATGTTTCCAGTCAGTATGCTTTCTATTGCTCCTCTGTACAAGTTAAACAGGATCTTGCTCTGGAATTTAGTCTTCCTAAGTTTCTGTAGGAAGTAGAGCCTTTTCTGTGCTTTTTTAACCTGGGTGCTGATGTGTGGTGACTAAGATAATTTCTCAGTGATGGTACTTCCATCAGGAACCTATAGCTGTTCACCTGCTCCACCTCAGCTCCTCCTCAGCTCCACTGATGTAGACAGGGGTGTGCGTCTTTGCCTTCTTCTTTCTAAAATCAATAATCAGCTCCTTGGTTTTGCTGACGTTGAGCAGTAGGTTGTTCTCTGAGCACCACTCTGCAAGATTGTTGACTTCCTCCCCCCTATGAACTCTCATCGTTGTTTGTAATACGACCGTTGATGGTGGTGTCATCCGCGTACTTCACGATAGATGTCTGGGAGTGCAGTTTTAATTTTCAGATTCGTACTTGTATTTTGGGTTTCTATGTGTTCTATTGGTTTCTGTCTGATAGCTGTAGGTTTTGTGGTGTGTTTAGGGGCAGCTTTTTACCGAAGACAGAGGTGACATGAGGCAACACAATGTGCCTACTTCTCTACTAGATCTTTAATGCTGGTTTGATGTGTCCGGGCCTTTAAGCTAATGTGTACGAAAAGTCATTACGGGCAAACTCCATCTGAGTTAAGGATGATTATGTGATATGATTAAACATTCAGGAACAGCTGCTAAACTGACCTTGTGATAATATTGTTTTATCAAAGTAATTGTTGAAATATACTTTAATGCATACATGTTTAGTGATTTCCAAAGAAATAACTTAAAATGTACAGTACACGCTCCATTTTATGCTTCATTGTGAACAAATTCTTGGCACTTTTACAGTGAAAACATTCAGGACATTAAAGACTCTGGGTCCTTTTACAACCACTGTACATGGTCAGTATTTTTTCTACTGTGACTTTTCAGAGAAAGCAAAGTTTTCATGGTGCTTTCACAGATTTTCTGACTGATGTAGTGGTGAACGTCTAGACGTATTAATAAGAGATCAGAGGCTTACTGCCTACGCAAAAGCTCTAATGTATTCTGTCAGCAGCACAACCACTGGGTTCAGACATCCAACAGCATGTCAACAATAAAACTCTGCAACGCAGGCTCAGCTCAGGTTTTTAGAGTTGTGCTACAACAATCTTTTATAAGCTTGAAACAGCCTCTTGTTAGCTGAAATCGTGATCACATTTTAAATTATAGCAAACTGTAGCAGCTGCAATCCAGACTGTAAAAGTAGAGTTTAATCTTCTTTTCAGTCCATGTAATAAGGAGCACATGAGAGGCTTTAGAGTCACAGAAGCAGGAGAACAAAGTCTCTGTTTGTTAGTAGCTTTGGTTTATTGTAATCTAAACCGGAATTGTCGTCAGTGGTATTATTCATGTCGTCATCGTTGTATTTTTTCCACCTCCCAGTCTTCATCTCTATCGAAAGTCCACTATAGAAAATGGTGTTGTGTGATTGGGACACTCTTAAGCTGTAGGTGCAATTATTACAGCTGCGTTATCAAGGAACAGAAGACAAACACAAGAGCTGGGAGATGGAGATTCAAAGAGACGTTCCGCAGTCAGAAAGAACAATAGGACTTAATGCAGAAAAGGGCCTGCATAATAGGATTTCTATTGTATTTTAATGCCTTTTCATGAAAACATTCTTTCAACTGAGCTGCTACATTGAAAAAGAGTTCATGCATAAATATTCATTTTTTCTAGGCCGTTTCAGACTAAATTTTTTGAAATGCGACACAGTGGATTTTTCAGTCATTGTCTTTTTTAAATGCTAAAACATTATGCAAATCCACCCCGTTCACATTTGAACTGGAATAACTTCACTCACTTGATGTTTCTCATTTTGAATTGGAGAAGTAATTCTCTGCTATTCAGGGTCCAGTTTTGTGACGGATCTCCCTCTAATCTTTATTCAGTTTACAATAACAAATTTAACTCAACCTGTAAGTAATTCATACACAATTTAAATCAAAGGTGAGCAAAAATTAGTTTTGATATTTTAAAAACATTGGTACCATCCTCCAGGTTGCAAATTACCAAATTTACCCTTAAACATTAATTTGTAAAATTTCAAACTGTCAAACAATGTACAAAGTAAATTTCAGGAACATATTTCATAGGAACTGTATTTGCACATCCCACATCATGAGAATATATCCTGCACTCTTGCTCACATTCATAAAAACACATTAAGATGGTAATCCAGCTGCAGCTGCTGACGGCTGTAAGCTTACAGAGACTTTGAGAAAACAGTGCAGCATTACACGTGACTGCTTCATTCAACAAGTATAATGATAATTTATTATGCTCCCTCTTATGATGCAGTAGTTAAAGCTTATTTTCATTAGAGAAAATCAATCACCAAACAACTGACAGCCATTATTAGCATGATGGATACATTCATTAACAAGTCCACTTACTGGACTTACAAATGAAGCATGAAAGAGTTTTTAACAACGTGATTTTTTTTTTATGTTTTGTTTTTGTAGTCGTAATAAGTGGAAGCAAAGACTCATTTAATTAGCATGGTTGCTAGGCAACAGGTAACCCAGATGCTTTAGCGAGGTCCTATAGCAGCGTCAGTGTTTCTCCTCGCTGCTGGCTTCAAACACGGAGCTGAGGTCATACGAGTGTGAGGCGAAGGACATGATATAGAAAGATGGCATGAAAGCAGGATGACTCATTGGAAGCAAAGTGCTTTCAGTTCAAGAGCGTCCCACAGGGAGGGAAAATTACTAAGATACCATCTTATTCACACAGTTTCTCCTCAAGCTGCTTTTAAAAAGAGCGTGACATTGTTTTCTTTTGCTTTAATTTAGCTTCTGAGAAACCAACATTTAGAGTGATTTAATACTTTCCCCCTTGCTCTTACTGGAAGGTGTCATTTTTTTTCTTACTGTAACCATCCTCTTTTTTTTTCTGAAAAAAACTATAGTCTTAACTGACTTACAAAACACAAAACAAACAGAAACAAAACACAACATGACAGGAGGGCAATTCACATGTATGCTTGAATAGAGGGATCACCAAAGTTATTATTGTTCATTTTGAAGATAACATAAATGTGTGCACCGAGCACTCAAAGCCACAACAGTCGACTTCATGGTGTTAAAACTCAGAGGATCATCAAAGTTATGAGGGTTCATCCTCAGGGGATCATGAATGTCTGAACTAAATTTCACAGCAATACATTGAATAGTTTTTTTTATATGATTCAGTCTGGATTAAACCGACAGAACAACAGACATTAAAATCTCTAGAAAAAACGAAACAAAAAAACCCTGATGTCCACTTACTGGCTTTTTTTTTTTTAAAGCTTTTATCCACATCATACACATCTTACAGCTCTCCCAGTTTTGCTCATGTGTGCCAGACTACACACACACACACACACACACACACACACACACGACCTGTCTTGTTATCTCTCTAGACCACATATATTTTGTTCAGAATATCGTATGAGCCTCAAATTTACTTTTGTTTTTAGTCACCCTTAAACCATAGTTTACTTTAAAGGTTTTATAGGCGACATTCAGAACATTAATTTAGCAGCACCTCTATTTAATACGTAAAGATATATTGGGGTAATGGCATCCGGTGCAGAGAATGAACTCATGCTACCGTCTCTGTGGTTTGTTGTGTATCCCACTGATGAGCTCATCACTGCCGCTTTGCACTGCACTCAGAGGGTGACTCATTTAATTCAATTTATTTTATCTGTTTAAAAGGGACCATGTACAGTCTTAAAGATAAATGTTGTCATTTGATACACCATAACAGATTATTTTATTTCAGTTTAGAGCTAATTTGCATCGGCAGTTCCTCGGATGTTTAGAAGAAAAATGCAGCATAATGACATGACAATACAAAGTTGTACGCAGAGAAAAGAGCGGCACACGCCAGAGAAATAATACAATAGAACATGATATAAAACGATAAAAAGAAGAAGACACAAGACAGACAAAATAACATAAAACTATACAAAAAACACATCACATACAAAGCGCAATAAAAAGCTACACACAATAGCGTATCACAAGTGAATTCTTGCCGCTGATATCGGAACAGTGTCAGCCCTCCAGTCTCTTCCTGGTTAACACCCTCAGCTACTTCAGCACTGTTGCTGTTGTTTAACACCATTGTTAGCACCATTAGCTGCAAGCCACCTACTCAGCTCTCTCCATGTTGAGAACCGTTTCCAGACAACTCGTATGCTCTAAATTTTGCATTCAGACCTTTTGTTAGGGGTTAGGACAAACAACTCAGAAATCCTGAAATACTTAGAAAATCCACTGAGAAGATTTTAAAAAGCAGCATTTTGAGCGGCACAATTTGACTCTTCCTCCACAATAATGCACACAGTAATTTCATTTCTTTATTTTTTCTGCTTTGTGAATACACCATAAAATGTTGAACCTGTCCTGGACACAAACAACATTGCTCCAAAACAGACAAAACACAACCTTAGGTCTGTACATACACCCACAGGTGTAAGAGATCTGTCTGATTTTGTAGCCTTGATGAAGAAAACAAAGCAGCCGTCTCTGACAGGTGAAAGAAAGCCGTGTGAGTGCCAGAGGGCAGAGAGATCCAACTCTTCCTCTCAGCTCGGCTCAGAAAAGAAAAAGTCGTGATTCACAGTCGTGTGCTCCTGCAGACTTTTTGCATTTCTGCCTGAGTTTGAATGAGTCAAACAGTTACCTCGGCCTGAAACTCATCAGCAGCACATCACTCGGCTCTATTATTAAGCCAGAGAGGAAAGTATTTTTGAGAGATGAGTAAATGGTCAGATGATGAAATGAACCATTGAATTTAAAAAATAATGGAATGCTTTTGAAATCACCACGTAGAAGAATAAAGATGTCTTGAACAGTAAAATTCCACATTACAGATTCTAGACTTTGTCCTCTGTGTGTGTGTGTGTGTGTGTGTGTGTGTGTGTGTGTGTGTGTGTGTGTTGCGAAAACGTAGGTGTGAAGATGTGTGTGACAAGTGTGATCACTGTCAGTGTCAGGTCATCTTGACTCAGGCACTTGACCACACCTGTGAAAGCTTGACGTTCATTCAGCAGCGTTCTTTGAAACAGGATGTGGATGAAAACCCTAAAATATGAAAAAAAAATACTCTTTTTACTTATATCACACACTTACATAAAGTTGATAACATATTGATTTAAAAAAAAGAAACTAAAATTAGCATTTACAAACAATTACTAACAATGCTTCATAGTATATTAACCTTTTGAAACGTGGAATGACGTCAGTTTTCTTGTGCTGCGGTTCGACTTTCACATGCATTTAAATGCTGGAAACCTGAGCAAATTGGTTTGATTTCTTTTAAAACAAGGCCTTGAAAAACTTGACAAGAGATGTCCCACAAATTGTGAGAAATACGGAAAAAGCAACAAGAAAATGACCTTAAAATTAATGTCAAAAAGAGAGAGGAAAAATTTTAGATATTAGAAATAATAAAAACAAAAAAGGGAAAATGTCCAGAAAACTATATGCATATCATTATAAATATAGTTTTGACATTTTTTCTTTCTTTTTTCTACATTTTTACCATTTTATCTATTTATTATACTTTAAACATTGTTTTAATTTTTTACTTTTTCACTTTTTTAAATTTTATTTTTATTTTTGTTAAATTTCAGGTGCTTTTTTTTATAACATGAAAGAAATCAAGCCACTTTGCTCAGGTTTCAAAGGGTTACAGCCACTTAAGTGAGTTCTTAACTGGTTATTAAACTGTCTCAGTTTAATACTGATGCCTCTATATGACCTACATAAGTAAACGAGACCATTAGTGAAATTGTGGCTGTTTCTGTATGCCTGTAGTTTTTCTGAAAGCCTGTGCCCAGGTCTGATTCCCTGTAAAATCAGAAAAAAAAAACTATTTACGGCACGCAGATCAATAGAGACTACCTTTACACTTCACAGGCAAAGTTTCACAGTCAGTTAAAAGGTAGCCAGTCAAAATAAAGTAAGAGGTGACTTTTCTTCAGGGAATTTAAATTTTTGACATTATATTTGTGTTCAGGGCTGATACTAAGTCAGGTTTAGCAAAGACAAAAAGAAATGACTGAAGAGCAACAACCAAAGCTAAAAGGGCCAGTGACAGTGTAATAAAGATTCCCTTTTCTCCTTTATTATGACACTTCTTTTCCTCCCTTACCTCACACCCTTCACCTCACTTCCTTTCCTCAGCACTGTTTGGTTCCTTTAACTCTTTGTTTATTAAAACCTGATTGAGTTCACCTGTTCATCACAGCAAACCTGTCCCGCACTCCTTCATCACATGGAGCAGCAGAGCCAGTAAGCAGAGTTTCTCTCTCTTCAGTTTATCCTGAGCATCACCAGTTTCACTGAGAACACATTTTATCCTCATTAAGAGGCATTTCTTTAATTTTGAGTTAAGTTTGTTTTTTGTTTCTTTCAGATTTTCAACCCATGTGTGTTTGTTTTATGTTTGATTGCAATTCTTGAGTTTGGAAAATAAAGCTTTGGTGTGAAAAGTTCATTGGCTGCTGCATTCTGCTCATGATGGTACCTCTCTCCTGCTGAACCTCCTCCTGAACAGACAGAGCAGCGGTGAAAACGCGAGACATCACTGGACACTTGTTTAACAGATGGAGAGGACTGAGGGATTTGAAAGGATTCAAAACTGACACTAAACTGGCGCTCTTCCTTTTAGACAGGTAATATAGGTCTATTTTATTAATGAAAAAGATTGCAAGCATGACTTTGCATCTATTCATGAAATTATGTTGGTGGCTAAAACAAAGTTCACCTGTCACAATGTCATTTTATTGTTATCAATCGTACATAGCCATAAAAAGATGTATTACCTCATCAGTTTGCATCCCACAAAGAGCTGTGTTTTCAAAAGGAAAAATTATTTACTTGCACATGCTCACAAAGGTTGTGTTTCTCATGGGAACCCTCACTTTTTTTTTCCACAGGGGCTGACAAAATCAATACAAAGTAAAAGGTCCTTGTTTTTGCTTTTGAAAAAATGAACCCTTTAAAACCTGAGTATATTGGTTTGATTTCTTTAAAAAAAAAAAATAGGGGGAAGGCAACAAGAAACTTAACAATAAATGGCCCAAAAAGTAGCAAATAATTATGAGTTATGAGAAAATTCCCTAAAAATAAGCACACAAAAAAGTTAAAAAAAAAAAAAAAAAGGATTACCTTGAAAAAATGCTAAAAAATAAAATAGATTTTTAATGTATTTTTCTTCTGTAATAAGTATTGTTTAAATATAAAATAATAGTAATTAGAATTAGCTTTATGAACATTTTTTAGGATATTTTCTAATATTCCCACTAGTTTTTAGGAAGAATTTCTTGCAATTTGTGGTACATATCTTGTCCATTTGGCCATTGCCTTTTTCCATATTTTCAAAAGAAATCAAACCTATTTGCTCAGTTTTCAAAGGTCTAAATAGCTGTAAAAGGAATGTGAATGCAACACAAGAAACACTCAATTTAGATTTCAAATTAAACAGCAGATCAGCATTGTGATGTTTCCTCGAACTAAACACTGAACCTAAACCTGCTTCAATAAGTAGGTCAGCACTTTGCATGGCAGCTCTGCCACCAGCAGTAACAGCGTTTCCTGGTTGTGGGTTAATGCCTGTTATTCTAAAAACCTTTTGTGCTCAGTATAAACGTAGGATGTAAATGCAATCCATTTAACTTTAAATGTAGTCCATGTGCAGGTGCTTTACATCCGCAATGAATGGCTTTATTCATCACAGGGAACAGGGACAGCTGTTGCTTTTTGTCAAGGTTTTAGTATGTTTTTTTTTCTGTTAATAGATATGTAAGCAGGGGCTGTTTTGAAAAATTTTACTTGTTGCTACATTAATGTGCTTGAGTATAAATTTCACATCTTAGACTTCACAGTTTGGTGCCAAAACTTCACGTTTTTAAAACAGGAAACGTCATTATGACATGCATATTTTTGTTGTTTAGCTTTTGTGTTTCGTCCTCAACTTCAGTATCAGCTTAAAAAAAATCACAAATGCAGTAAAAGTACACATAAACACATATTTTCCTGATTGGTAAACACTGTTCAAACTAAATGTATTCTACCTTGTGTTGTTTATTCTAGTAAAATACTCAACTGCTTGTAAAGTGGTGAATGTGTGGGGAGGAGGACACAAGAGAGACACAGTGAAGAGGAACAATTACCCATACTGGTGAATGGCAGCCAGCAAACATCCCCATGGCAACCTCTTCCCCAATTCTCAGAATGATGGTGATGATGGTAAAAACAGGAATAGACCGACCGACCAGTTATGTAATCTGCGTAATCTGAAATGTAAGATTATGCAGGAGAAACACGCTTCATTCCCAGTGTCTCTCAGTTTGCACTTCATGTGCTAGAGGAAAGGTTCAGATTCACCAAAGTTACACAATTTTTTCTTTTTATTAACAGATGATCAAATTATAGTGCAATTAGAGTTCCAAAAATATATCACATTTCCATTTGTGCATTTGAAAAGTAATTATTTTAAAAAGGAAAAGTAAAACTACAAGGATACCTATCAAAAAGCAAAAAAAGGAGAGGCAAAGGCAAAACAAAGAAAAAAATTAACTCAAGGGACATTTAGAGGTACTAACATATGTGCACAAACTCACAAATAGATCAGAAAGGATCAGAGTTAAGAAAGAAAAGCAAGAAGTTGTACAGCATCAAAGAGGCACTGTTATTCCAACATTATGAAATGTTGAAAATAGCTCAAAAAGACGGCTGTAAACTGATTTTCAGTTACATCACCGCATTTCACAGTTCACATATTTCATACAGCTTTATCTGAATGTGATTTAAAAGGCTTAACATTTTTACTTTCTCATTATTGACATTTTGTTTCGAACATGACTGCAATTCCTAATTCTGCTGCGAGTTAGTTCATCAGACATTCAGCACACACGGTACTAATCTAGTGTGACATTTCATTTTCTGAATTTGTCTTCTTAAGCAGAACCATTAGATGACATGATTGGGTGGTTTGAATTTAATTTACTTGACCTATATTTAAACAAGTCACTCTGTTAAAAGGCACGGAGCAGACTTGATTATCTCTGCAGGGAGATTAAGCGAGGACATAAATTACAGATGCTAAAAAATAAATACTATGTTATATAGAGCAGTAATACAATGCTCTATGCTCAGTTTTTTGAGCAATATTTGTTTAATTAAACAGCAAACAGGGACAATTGTGTTACTGTGGGAATTATTAACTTTTGAGGTGGACAGCTCAAGCTATAGTATAACAATAAATGCTGTAAACCAGATCTCAAATAATGGAAGATTTTTACCCAAATCAGCTCCTAATTATTGTTTTCTTTGCTGCTGTTGAGGCTTCAAACAGGATTTTTTGTTATTCTGACAAAAAGAGAAAGACTGGACAAAAACATAAAGATTTAGAAAAAATATTTAGCCACAGATTTCCAGTTTTTCCACTGGTTTACAAAACCAAAAACATATTTCCTGCAACAGATGCACAACACTTATCACATAAATCACTGCTGATGATATTTAATTTATGTCTGAGGTCAGAGGTCAAGTATGTTCTGATGGGTGAGAGTCTTTGATGAGGAGAATATGTTATTCCAGTCACTCAGGTGTCAAGTGTTAATGATGCATAGCTAAAACACAAACTGATATGGCACCAAACTGCTGTATAGAAAGTCTAAAATTATAGATTTTAAATGCAGCGTCAATGAAACCTTACTAGAAATGCAGCTGCACACAGTTGTAGGTGGAAAAAAAACACTGGGTCTGCCAAAAGGGGGCAGTAGTGCCCCATAGGAAAGATTTTTTGACCATTTAGTGTCTTCCCATTTGTTGACAGAGTCTCAAAGGCATAAACATGTTCCACACATTCTCTGAGGCTGACTGAGAAAACCATGCACTGCATTCAAAAATCATATCACCAACACTGGAAATTAACACCCTGACACCAGATTTATTCTTTTAATAACCGTGGTGCTGATTCAAAAGTTTCAGGTGTTGAGGAATGTAAACCAGGTAAGATAAAAACCAGAGATATTTCCAGGTAATGTTGGCGGAGTGAGACGTCTGGTCTGTGATGACTAGTCCTGATAACAGGCCGTCCCATCCTTCAGGCGCTTTCTTCATTCCTGACAATTTAAACACACATTGCTGAACAGCTTTCACACACTGGCACACTTTCGTGTATTCCTTTTCTTTTCTTTATGACAGCGGCCATTAAAGCTTCAGTGTTTTGGAGGATTTAAAGCAGATTCACATGAGGAATGTGAGCAGCAGCAGCACGAAGCGTTGACAGACGCCCATCGATCTCTTTAACAGTCAGATGATCACAGACAAACTAACAGGCGTTTGATGGATGGCTGTGTTCAGACTCTTTTCTGTGTTGTTAACATGACATGGATTCAAAGCCAAGCATAAAATACTCACAGTATCAAATTATGATGATAATGGGACGGTATCAGCCGTTCAAAGCTAAATGTTGTGTAATCTTTATACTGAATTTAAAAGAGTATTTATAAGAGTTTCAAAAGAACAGTGTGATGTCCGGACATGCAGCCCCAGAGCCCCAAAGTTCAGTGGAAAGCTTGAATCAGAGTGTCAGAGTACTTGCAAAAGAGCTACTTAAACCATTATATTACTCAGATAAACCAAATGTTACATGAAGATTTGGTGCATTCTTGAATAATATATAGGACAGAAAGAAGCCGCAGTGATAACAGCAACACAAGCCGATCTTATATGCCTTAGGCATGCAAAGCAACAGTTAGCAGCAAAACCTTGATGTGGTATAAAGCAAAAAAAGAACAAACAAACAAAAAAGCACATAACAGTGTAGTAAAGTGAAAAGCTGGCTAGTCTGCATCTAGATCCTTCTCATATCTATGTTCCTGACCAGGCCCCGAGAGAGCGCCCGACTTTGAAGCCAGTTTGATAGAGCAGTCAGACTGTGGAACTGCAGCTTCCAGGTCTGCACATGATGCCATTGCGCCTCAAGTTTTTTTAGAGCCACAAACCATGCTCCATTTAGGCACTTTTGTACTCTGTATGAATTGTTTTGTTTTGTTTTTCTTTTTTCCATCTTTATTTGTAATGTCCGTCACCTGCGAAGGGACTACGGATGTAAATTAGTCCTGCTAACTCCAGCATATTTACTTTTGTATTTTACGTTTATTGATATGCTATGTCCCTTTTAGATAAACATTAATTTAATAAATCAATAGATAGATATTTTAAAAGTCTATTAGATGTGCATTATTTAATAGTTTTATCCCTTCTCATGTTAGCGGAGGGCCTAAACTAGCTGGGGAAGTCAGTAGCGTGCTTGCTTTATGAGCCCCACGATGATGAAGATCAGGGTAATTTTACACCTGCAAAGTGTTTTTGACTTCATGCACCACCAAGCCACTTTCATACAGATGAACAGGGCCCCACCTTCAATGCTATATCCAGTTCTCGTTATGCATCCATGCTCTCAACATCTCTGTGCTGTCATTGTATAGTGAGGAAATAACTGTAAAAGACAAGGCACCAACAAACCAAAATTTAAACACTCAGACACGATCCATCAGGAATATGATCTGAAAAAGGCGGGAAAATCACATCAGCAATCAAAATGACACATTCTCCTGATGTTAGCATGTAGCTACATGTGGCAGTGTAGAGTGCGTTATATAAAGACTTGCAGTAGCGTGCCTGCAGCAGATATCACGAAATAATTATGAGGAAATCTGTCATCAGCCGACGTCCGCTTGTTGGAAGCAAAGAATTAGGCACGGTCTGATGCCCAGGTTTTTGCTTAACCCTTTGAAACCTGAACAAATTGGCCTGAATTCTTTACAAAAACATGGACAGAAGACAATGAGTAACCTAACAAGACATAGCCCAAAAATTAGCCAGAAATTAATTAAAAGGTACAACAAAAATTCCTTAAATAGGCAATGGAAGAAAAGTAAAATAAAAAAATAAAAAATAAAAAAAAGACCCTCAAAAATTCCAGAAAATTAAAAAAACAACTTACTTTTTTCTGATTTAAAAAAAAGACATATAATTATACTAATTATAAATAGTATAATAGTTTTGTGGATATTTCCCCTAGTTTTCTAATAAAATAACTAGTGTTCCGGTCATTCACTTGTCATCTTTTATTAATGTCTTGCCAACTGCCTTTTCTGCCATGTTTTTAAAACACATTTTCCTAGGTTTCAAAGGGTTAAAGTAAGTTTACATGCATTTACCTCATTATTTAAAACTTATGCCACATTTAATATTAACATCTGACTTTGTAACATTATAGACAACATGACAGAAAATAAAGAAAGGCTTATTTGTGCATGTATCGAACATGTTTATGTGTAGATGACTGACTGAAATTTGTCTTCGTTTTCCCCTTTAACAGTCTGGCTTTATTCCATCCAGGTCTATGGAGACGCAGTGAGACTGGACAGGCTTTGGTAAATTGATCAGGTTTGTGGGCTCTGGTTCAAAAATGCTGTTGGAAATAGTGCTGCTGAAAGGAATTCATCATCAGATCTTAATTAGGATTTGTTAGCTTTGTTGGGCTTGGCATGAAATTCCTGACAATGTTTCAAACCTTTTCAGAATCAGAGTTTTATGTTTATATGACGGCATGAGATAGGATATCCCTGAAATAACCATAATTATCATAATTATCTCTAATCAAAGACTCCAATCAGTTTGGTTGGAGTTTTGACTCCATCTGCTGGATAAAACAGGGTGAAGCATTTCACTTACTGACTGCAATGAATGTGTTTTTATGTGGACTAGCAAAAGCTTTTAACGCTCTGAAACCTGAGCGAACTGGCTTCTTTCAAAAAGATCATAAGAAGGAAAGAGCAAGTTAAGAAGACATAAGCCAAAAATTTGCAAGAAAGTAGTTTAAAAAGTTACACAAAATTTCCCTAAAACATAAGCACAAATAAAATAAATTCACTAAAAAACAAAAAAACAAAAAAACGACCAGAAAATTACTTTGAGAAAGTGTGAAAAATTAAAGTAAAATCTTTTTTTCTTGAACAAAATTTTTTTTGGATTATATCTAATAATCTCCCCAATGCTAATTTTCAAGCCATTTTCTTGTCATCTTTTTCTTTTTTTTCAGTTTTCTAAACTTTTTTTGCCAAGTTGCCTAATATCGTTTTTCTTATGTTTTCTATGTCTTTTTTCCAAAAGACATTAAACCAATTTTTATGGGTTTAAATGCTTGTGAAAGCTGTCTGAACGCAGCAAAACAAAACTAATGTCGATCCTGGTTCTAAAGGGTTAAACTGTGCTGCCATCTTCATGTGCCAACAATCAAAATATCTAACACACAGGCAAAATATGATGCTGTGACAAGAAATGTGATGAGAAGAAAATCACTGAATTATGGGTTGAGAAAAAGGGCAAACATGCATGGGGATTATGAAAACATAACAATGTGATGCTGTCTCAGTACATGTCCTGGCTCAGAAGCTACACGATGCTGATTTATGGCTTTGTTGCAGGAGCTTGATGAAGGATTTATTAGTGTTTTGCTTTGCAGAGAAATCTGTTTTAAAAAAATGTGTTATTCTGGGGCACAGAGCAAAGTGGACAGTTGTAACTAGCATGGAGCAGGTTCTCACCCTGGTGCCAGAAACACCTCCTGGGTGCCAAATTGATTTGTTTTTAGGAAGGGAGTCCCACGAAAACCAGCTTCTAAGAAGCCTTTGGTTTAGTGTCAGAAACATAAACCCAGAAGTCTGCTTTTAGAGGACCCTGAAAATGTAAATTTCCTTTTTTTTTCTTTTTACTTTAGCATGAATGTATGTATATGAGCATGTGTTTATTATTATGTAATAAAATCATCATAACCATAAAAATACCAGCTATTATAGCGAGAGGAAGCCTGTGCTATTTTCACACAACTATGATATAATCCTGCAAGCTTTATTCAAACCTTATGGAGCCTGCAGAGCAGTATACCGTTCTAACAGCTCTGAAGAGCGTCCCAGTTAAAGGCATTTACTGTTCTGAGGGTGTATTCCAGGTTTTATGGTCTCTCTGCATTACTGCCGCCTCCCTCTTGTATTTTCTTTTTCTTACTTTCTCTTTCTTTCTCCCATGCTGGCTCCCGCTCCATGTTCCTTTGGCCTCTTGTCATTTTAAGGGAGATTTTCATGGTTTACCAGCATTCTCCGTTCCCCACAGTGGCTCAGGCTGTGTGTTCCTCTCGTTATTTCCAATCCAGTCACTTCACTCGGTGCCACATTCCAGGTTTACTGAGTCTCATATAAAAACACGCACAATGGCTCTCGGAGGCTCATTCTTGGGGCTGATGGTGTTGCTACCAAGGTATAATTATATCAGCTGGGAGACTCACATATTTTGTGGTGTGTCAAGAAAGTAAAGATGGGAGTGAAGGCTGCAGGGTTACATGCTTGTTCTTCTTCTTTGTGATACCGCTCTCAGAGCGTCAAAGAACACTGATTTGTCAGTGGCCCTGGTCATCAGATTTAGACACACATCTCACCCTTTTGTGTCTGTATGAGACACACCAGGCTTTAATGCACATCCTACCGTCCATCAGAATCCAGTATTTACACAGACTAAGGTATAAAATAATATATTGGCCAAGTATCAGTATTGTTATATGCCTCTTTGTGGTCATTTTGCATCTCTTCAGAGTTGCTTTGCATTACTTTGATTCTCTTTGTATTTATTCTCTTTTTTTTGTAGTTTTTGTGTGTCTCTTTGTAGCTGTTCTGTGTTTCTTTGTGGTGGTTTCGTATCTCTTCTTAGTTTTGATCTTTTGTTGTCATTTTGTGTATCTTTGAAGTTGCTTTGCATCTATTTGTAGTCATTTTTTGTCTCTTTGTTGTTGCATCGATTGTCTTTGTAGTTGTGGTCACTGCACCTGTTTGTGGTCGTTTTGCATGTCTTTGTAGCCGTGTTTTGTCTCTTTGAAGTTGTTCAGCGTCTCTGCGGTTGTTTTGTGTCTCTTTGTGGTCATTTTGCATCTCTTCATAGTTTCTTTGCATCATTTTGGTTCTCTTTGTATATTTGTTCTCTTTTTTTTGTAGTTTATGTGTGTCTCTTTGTAGCTGTTCTGTGTTTCTTTGTGGTGGTTTTGTATCTCTTTGTAGCTTTAAGCTTTTGTGGTCATCTTGTGTATCTTTGTAGTTGCTTTGCATCTATTTGTAGTCATTTTTTGTCTCTTTGTATTTTTTCTCTTTTTTTGTAGTTGCTGTGTGTCCCTTTGTGGTCCTTTTGTGTCTCTTTGTTGGTGTATTGATTCTCTTTGTAGTTGTGTTCACTGCATCTCTTTGTGGTTGTTTTGCATCTCTTTGTTGCCATTGTTTGTCTCTTTGAAGTTTTTCTGTGTTTCTGCATTTTTTTGTGTGTGTTTCTTTGTAGTTGCTCAGTGTTTTCGTGGTTGCTTGGCATCTCTTTGTGGTCATTTAGTGTCTGAGTTTTCACACAGACCATGGCTTAACATATTATATTGGCCAAGTATCTGGTGTTGTTAGCCAAGTGTTGGCTTAAGCCGTTGGCACTACGCAGACACACCAGGCAGGTTTGTGTTTAGTCAGAAGTGCAGAGTCCAAACATGACGTCCCTGACCTCTGTTCTATGCGACCTAATGTAACCCCATCCCCTGCTTTTGAAGGCTGCCCAAAAAAACTCGCCGACCTTGAAGATACATATTGAAACAGTTTCTTCACTGTGAGGTATTTCTCCTGAAACCTAATCTCACAGAGAGCCTCGTGCATGTGTGGGCCACTGTGTGTTACTGTGTGGCACAGTGGCACAAATGAATCTTTGTGTTGCCTTGTGGTTCTTACATCATCTCCAGGTCCGAGGGTCTGCCGGGAGATCCCCGCGGTACACTTGACCCAACGCTGAACCCGTCTGATTTTTACCTTTCTCACAGAAGCTGCTGTTAACTACATCACAACCTTGTATTGTTCCCATGTAAGGTTTTCCAGGTTCTGTCAGGCCTGCTGGCTATAATCTCACCTCCCCGTCCTGCGCCGGCCTCTGAGCCGTGCTGCTTTGGATCAGGAGCCGCAGGGAGTGCTAGCTGGCAGGTCAGTGGCCTCAGTGTTGCTGCTCGACAGTACGGCTGCTTCTGCTTCTGCTGCTGCTCCATCTCACCCTGCCTGCCTGAGCTCAGCTTTTCCAGACGTAATTCATTCCCGCTAATTAGGACGAGGGCTCTTGCCGGCCGGCGAGGGAACCACTTTCACATGGGAAGCCCTTCGTTTGTTTCCACCTCGCAGACGAGAATAATCCTCCCGGCTCTTCACTGAGGTCACCTTCACTTGGCAGATAAAAAAGTTCCCCTCACGTGAGCTCTGCCGAGCCAAATTCATAAACATAAACAATCGATGGAAACACTCATGCTCATCCTTCATCCAGTAGACGTTTTATACATGATCTAAGCTGACACAGAAAAACTACTATGTGGGTTATTTTCCTAAACCACACAAGCTTCAAAACAAGGTTCTATTGATCAGAATCAAACATTTTACAACTCGCTGGGTGTGACATTAATGACTCATCAATTCCAAATCTACACTTAGTTTGTTGTTACTGAGCGGTAAAATGTCTGTGGCGAGTACCTGTCTGTGGCTCAGGTAACTTTTACTTCTGGGGCTAGATGCATAAACGATGTTTGCACACAAAAATCATTCATATGCCTTTTCCTGCACATAAACTGATGTTTATAAAGAAGCTGCACGGTGAGAATATGTGCACCTCACGTATTCTTCAGAGCAGGCGTACACACAGTTTTAGCAGAGACAGCTGTGGGTGAGATGATAAGAAGGTGATACAATATAAGCTGAGAGATGGAAAACAATGTTTTCAGGATGTTTACCAACTTCACTGATGGTTTCATTAGTTTCAGAGGCTGCACGGCATTCTGCAAATTGTCAACCAAAAGCACATTTTACAAACTCAATCTTAAATTATAGTGATACATTTCAACATTATTGTTATTTACATTCATTTGCCTGTAAGTGATCATTTAATTTTACCGTGTGAAGTTACTTTCCAGATGATTGCTCTGAATGATTGTCCCTCTGACATTTATTTATAATGATGATTAAGATTTCACCAATCACAGGTGCAACTGCCACAAATATCCAGCTGTGGGTGATGGCGGCTGCTCTGGCACTGTTAGAGAACCTCACCATAGCAACACGGAGAAACTGCTCTGTTTTACCACTGACTGGTCTAATGAATGGTGGAGGGCACACATGTCAGTATGCAAATGTATTTTTAACAACGTTTCTGCGTCTATTTATGGTGAACTGTAGGTGTGGAAACAAGGCTTGGGCTCGTGCCCATGTGCCACAGTGATCGAGATTTATAAAACAGAATCAGGTGCACACACGGCTTTATAAATCCAATGAAAAGAATGCATTTATGTATTTCTGCCTCTGTGCATACACACAGTTTTAGTCGTGGATATACGCAGAGTTTTATGCATCCGGTCTCTGCTCTTGTACAACACACCTAACATGAATGTGACTAACAACACCATGTAATCTTATTCTCATCCCTACTTATCATACTGTGTTTTAGTATTTTAGCAGAAATAACTCCAAGATAATAAAATAACTCAAGTATGACTTCTAGTCAGGACACAAACATTGGTCTCCTGGGTCAAAGTCCTGCACTTGTTGGGCCCATCCACCCATGGGCGGATTATGAAACAATGGGTCCCTGGGCCCAGACATTCTGAGGGCCCCACCATCTCTCCTACATAGGAGCACAATAGTTGCTTAGGCTCTTTTTACTGTTGTTTTGCATATCTTAGTAGTCATTATGCATCTCTCTGTGGTTTTGTGTGTCTTTGTAGCTGTATTGCATCTCAGCAGACTTAAATTAACATGCATGCACATGCATAAATGTGAGCACATACACACACAAACACACAACGACACATACAGGTGCTTTTGGGAAAAGTTATTCAAACAGTGTTGAGCAGATTTTATAATGAAGAAGGCTGATTAATCTTCTGTTATTACATTTGAATGTTTTCAAGTAAATGTGAAGTAACATGCCTTTGCTCCATTCCTGCTTCACAGATAAAGAAGGTGACCAAAACAGCTTTTTTTCCAGTTAAACAATGCAAAGGTACGACCGATCCTTTCCTATAAAGATACTAAAAAACTTTTATTTCAAATACAGTTTTGCAATGCTCTTTTAAATGGCCTTTTGAAACAGTCAACTGAGAAACTTCAGCTTATCCAGAATTCTGCTGCTAGACATTTAACCAAAACAAGGAGCATATTACCCTGGTTTTGGCTACACTCCACTGACCAGAACATACAGGTAGCTGTTGTTTCTGTGTCTCAAAAAAGAGGATTGTTAACCATGTATGGCTCTAACTGTAGTCAAAATCTTGATCTGACTGAGATAATTAGGGACATCTACACACATATTCAGGTTGTCATAGCAATGCTCTAAATTCATAAACACTGAATACTCATTGTGCATGTGAACATGCTGATTGACTGTGTAACTTATGGTTGACACGATGCCACTGTTTTGCTCAGGTGTTCCTTCTAAAATAACAAATTAAATGTAATAAAATAATAAAGGCACAACACTGAGTCCATAGTTTCCACACTGGTCATCACGTGACTGCCCTTCAAAAGTGAAAACATCTTACAGATTGTTCCTATTTTATTGCTTTTCCATTCATTTTCAGGTATGTCTGTCTGTCTGTTAATTTTGTGATTTTAATGCGTCACTCACATTCTTCTGTGGATTGGTAAAGGGCAGTGGATTTCACGTTGGAAGCGGACAGTGATGTTTTTTCCACAACACGTGCAGGACGTCCAGGAAATGTCTGGCTTCAGCTGCAGTAACAACACGCCGCAGCTCGGGGCCTCTTTGCTCTGCAGGAGCCTGTGCAGGGACACAGCTGTTCCCCAACCTGCCGAGACCTTCTACACAGGTACACGCTGCAGTGATTAATATGAATGAATGTCATTTTAGTTGCAAAAACACATTGGTAGGAGGTATGTGGGAGCTGTCTTTAGAAATGTATGAATGTTTGGCAGTCTGCAGGGTAAATGCATAAAAATCCAACGGCTCTGGGTTTTTATTGGCAGCATATTGTAGCCTATATATCATACAAAAGATATTTAAAGTGATTTTAGTCTCTTACAATTCTTATCACATTAAGGGCTCATTCATACTCCCTTGGCGTGCAAAAATGAAAAGGCCATTTCAAAAATAAATGTCACTGCTCTCATACTTCCATGCATCCTTTATGATGCCATAGATACAGCCAGTATGCAATTGGCTGCATTAGGTCGTAATAATGTACCTTTTATCTGAGGCAGCGCTGTAGACAGCGGTGGTCTGTGAGGCCACTAAATACATTTCGACATGTGGACAGAGAATTCTTTTCACTATATTACTGATTTATTCCATTCTGCCGTTTTTAAATGTCTTTTTTGTCTCCTACGATTGTATCTCACTTAAACTATGCTACACTGCCCAGATTTCTGGTGGTACTGCTCCATTACGTCCATAACCGTAAGCTTCCAGAAAATATGCACAAATACGGACGAAATGAACGTAGAGGACAGACAGAAGGCTCTATTCATGTCTGTATAAATAGCTAACATTGAGCCTAACTGAGCCTTAATATGCAGGATTGTAGCAATTAAGTATGAGAAATTGCATCACAGATCAGTTGAATGGCAGTAACTAAATGAAAATACACAGAACTACAACCAGCTTTCATTTAAAGCTGTGATGGTCCAATCAATGGAAGACACTAAACCATGTTTCAAAACTGGTAATTTTCAGCACATCACCAGCTGACTGAGACAGTCTCCCATTGAGATCCACACAGGTGACATAGGACCTTTTTCAGAGAAGTTTGACCCCAGCAGTCAGTCAAGGAGCATCGTCCATGAGAACCCTTTCATCTTTTAGGGTTACTACAGGCAGCAGACAGGCGTTATTAGGCATCCTGCAGAGTGACCCCGGGCTAGCATTCATCAGCTGTTGATTAGTAACATGCACCCTGTGGACTTTGAGATGTAAAGATGAGCAGTCGTCTCCTTGCAGATTAATCAGTGACCTTTGACACCTTGAAGAAGGACAGAGTTGTTCGAGCCTTTTATCACACCTGATGGAGACTTAATGGGATGTCACATCTGGAGAGTATGAGTGAGCAACGATGGAAGCAGCACCAATGACAATACTTCTATTTTATATTTTATTAAATTCCTTACTCACTGTTAAGATTCTCAATTGTTGGTTCAAATCTAGGATTTTTTGGATTTTAGTAAGCACACAGGTAAAGGGGGAGTTAACAAACTGGTGGCAGAAATCATGTAACACAAGCTCTGTATGCTTATATATTACAAGGGAGTTTAAGGGCCACTTTGAGGATTTTTTTTTTTTTTTGAGAGTTCAAGATCATAATAAGCAAAAGCACAGGCAGCCTCCTTAGCAACCACTGTCCCCGGTGTCATGCCGTGCCAGACACAGTCAACAGGCAACCTGCTGACCTGTGCTATCACCTGTTTTATAGTTTGCTGGCAATGTGATTATTTCCATAATATAATATCCTTCTTTCTCATAAAAATATGACTTTAATCTCATAAAAATATGACTTTTTCTTGCAAAATTATGACATTTTTCTCATAAAACTAGTACCTAATTTTGGTAATATTACGACTTTTTTTCTCATAATATTATGGCTTTATTTGCGAAATCCAACGTCTTTTTTCTTAACATGGCTCTTATCCTCCATCATAATATAAAAAATACACCTTCACTACCCCCACAATACAAAAATAAAGTCAAAATACCTGGGATAGAGCCGCTGCCATCTTGCCACAATTCAAGTTCAAGTTAGCAGAGGGCTAAAGTGGAAGTAGCCACCATAGTGCGCTTGCTCCGTGGGCCCAGTGATGCAGAGGATCTGGATAATTTTACTTTTTTTCCTGAAGTCCTTGAGTTCCAGTACAATAAGAACTATGACAATCAGTATAATATTAGGATTCCTTGAAAAAGTCCAGAGGAGCAGCCTTGTGCCATTATCAATTTTCTTAGATGTCTTTGTCAATAAGCGCCTTACTTTGAGGGCCTTGGAATAGAGGTTAATAAGGGGGATTCATGGGCATATGCAGCCAGAGAGACAGAAGTTTCTGTGGCAGAGGGGACATGTAAGTTACAATGCTGCAAACCAGTGAAACCACATCTGTTATGGCAGAACCGCCATTCACTCCTAATCAAATCATGTTGCTTGGGTCAAGGTCTTTGCGCTCCTCCTGGGAGATTGACATTGGCTCCTGCTCCCTTTGGAATTTTTTTTTATTGTTTTAAAAATGAAAACTGAGACTATAAAAAGCGTTGTAAACAAATACTGTGAGAACATAGCTGACATGATTGTTGACTTCTAACGTAACTGCAGAGGTATTGTCAATGCTCATGTTTCTCCAGTTGAAGACCGCATTTCCCATAAACCTTCTGCTCTCCCTCGACATCAACAAATAATAAGCCTTGTCGTCTGATGGTTAAACACATGCTCAGTGTCAGAAAAAGTAGTGCCACCACCCTCTTGTTAGGGGGCCACATCAAGCCAGGGGGCAAAGTCTGTAAACGACAGGGAAAGACTCCGAGACGACGGCTGGTTTTGGGTGGTGCGCTGCTGCATTTACGCTTCTATTTTGGAAAACTTGGCTGTGCCTAGATGGGAACTTCTCTGACGAGGAAAAAGTAACTGATAGAGAAATGTAAAGGAGGAATAAAAACACGGAGAGACACAGACAGCTGGCTCATGTTAGCGCTGGTCTTCAGTTTGTGTAGTTATCATGGCGGCTTCAGCCACAAATGAAGTCATGAAAAAATCCGGACCACCTCAGACAAACACACACAGAGAACTCAAGGACCTGACCAGAGCAATATCTCACGAAGAGTTAAAAATGTCATTTTATCCTCGTCAACTACGAGTTGAGATCGCTTTCACTTAGCTGACTTGTTACTTCTCCAGTTTCTCAATTTTCCACAACTTAATAAAGGACCTCAATAAACACACCAAAGATGCAGCCAACTGTTGTGATACCACACACCATTTTAGTGTGCATGATGGGTAAATACCATAGATTATAAAAATCACGGACGTAGCTCTTGCCATGTCACTCATGGTTTGTTTGACTCCCATTTTGGAGCCTCGAGTTTGGCATTTCTGTCGTCGTCATCTTGTTTTTTGGAGCTAGAAGTGATCAGATTTGGACAAGGATTGGACTATAACTGGACGTTAAAATATATGTAAACATGTTAGTTTGACTTAAATCATAACAAACTGAGTTTGTCAAAGTTAGAGTAACACACCTAGATAATGAAGTTCGGGGTTGATTTACTCTGTCATGTATACTCCTGGACCTGAACTAGCCTCTGGGTTTGCACATGCTCCATAGCCCCCTTGCAGGGCTTTGACTTGGAAATCGTTTAGCATAAATTCGTAGAAGAAAGTTGGGTAAAACAAAAGAAGAAGAAGAAGGTAAGAAGACCAAACAAGACAAAGGTACCAAATAAAGTGTAGAGTGCAAATGAAATGTACAGCATTGAAAAGTTATCCATGTTGTCATCGTTAAACACGCAAACCTTTTGCTGCTTGCTAACTTGTATTAACTGGTATGTGACGCAATAGTTTAACTGTAAGAGAGTCCAATAGCAACTAGTTGAGCTGTCATGAATGAATTTAGCTATAGACACCAAAACCCTTTTTTTGTACTGGGCTGTAAACATGTTTGTTTCTGCTGTAAAGTTGGGCGTTTTAACACAGAGGTCTATGGGAATTGACTGGCTTGTGGAAAAAGCCTTCAGTCTCCGTCAGAAGAACTATAGACTTTTTTGGCACTTCTGTATTAGCTTCATTTTTTTAGCTTGCAGGTTAGTAAATACTGTACAGTGTACTTAAAAATAAAATAGAACAGCAGAGTGTGTACTTAATGAGAATAGTCACACTGCAGCTATTTTGCTATTTACACCCATCCCTATTGAGCATTATCATAGATCCCACTGTATGCCGTCATCACGTTGACGTGTCAAAGTTGGACGCAGTTAGGGTAAGGACAAAAAGTTCATGGTTAGGGCTAGTACTAGCCAATCTAGGATATAGTTTGTGATTAAAGTGCAAAACTTACAAGAAAAAAACTCAAAAATGGGCTGCAAGAAAGTCAAGTGACGTAGTATAAAGAGCATCACAATCTATTAAGAGATTAAGCTGAGGTGGATGAGAGGGTTAAGCAAAGGACTTTAACACAAGAGACTGGGCTTTGAGTTCCCTGCAAGTGAACATTGGTAATCAGTTTTAGATTAAGTAATCATTTTCAGTTTTTAGAATTCAACAAACTGCTCAATGTACAGTGTGTGCACAAACCTTTGCAAAATAGCTGAGAAGACTCGTCCATGTCATACAGTTTTTTGATTTTGCCAGGACCCCCAGGAATATACACTAGGGTGTGTAGTAAATAGACACATTGTTCTGTTGTATCATTGTCGGCTATAGACACGTCATCCAGACAGAGCTCGGCTCCCATGTTGCTGAGCTTGCAGGGATGGGATGCTCTCTTATTTTGAAGTTAAAAGAGAGAACATGTCACGTGTCATAAACATACACCAGTGGTTGAGATGAGTCACGTCCCTGTGTACACGTTTTAACTTATAATCTGCATCATGACCAAGCGCGTGTTTTTTGGGAATTCCCTCTAAACAATTAGGCGTTTTTGTGGAAACCTTGTTGATGTTTTCTTTTAGCTGACTGCATTCATACATGTGGTTATGAAGTCACAGTTACCCGCCGTGTGGGGAGGCCACCGCTTGACAGCATCCGATTAACGGCTCTGACTCCAGCTGACCATAATGATGGGTGCAAAGTTAAAGTGTTTGTGGAAACACAACAAACAAGTCATTTAAGGACAATACGATTAAAACTGGATTACCGTGATGTTTAGAAACAAATCTAGAAACAAATCTTGACATAAGTTTAGTTTTTGGTTTGTTATTGTCTGTCCAAGAGGAATCCCAATTCTGACTTACACTCACAGAAAAAGTCATATTGTAAAGAGTTTGTTGTGATGTTTTGTACATTTGACTTAGTCACAACGTACTTAAAGTT
The DNA here is from genome assembly GCF_008729295.1 of Plectropomus leopardus. Classification (NCBI taxonomy): domain Eukaryota; kingdom Metazoa; phylum Chordata; class Actinopteri; order Perciformes; family Serranidae; genus Plectropomus; species Plectropomus leopardus. The sequence goes on from NC_056478.1 coordinate 19,350,980, forward strand.
TACTTAAAGCTCACTCAAAGTTCACAAGGTTCAAAACACTGCATTGATCACATAATATCCGCAAAGTACGGGCTCATGATTATGTAGGATATGTATGTATTTTGGGGCAATTCTTTTGGTAGGAAAACGCATGAACAGTGCATGAGAACAGCCTGGATCCTACATGAATTGCGTACTTTTTTCCAGGGAAATATTACAATATGCAAACACAGGACACTACGCTAGCAGAAATATCCCACAGTGCAATGCGATAGACAACAGTGTTCATAATGAACAGCAAACTCAGACATTAATTATGTTTAAATTTAAGTGTAAGATTTAACTTTTCACAGATACATGTTAATGTTTACTCACACAGATGCATTTTGAATGATGGTTCACATATTGAGTATGTTGTGCATAGTATGCCATTTCAGATGAAGTGTGTGTCTTTGCGGGGTACCACCACCATCAAATGTAAGCATGAAGTATGAGGACCATGAAAATCTCTGGCTATATTTTTGCACAGAGAAAGAGCAGAACCGGTCGATGCTCAACCATTTGACAAACTGACCGATGAGTGTCTGCTATCAAATGGCTCTCACCGGGCGGGTCTTTGTGTGGGTTGGAGGTTCCTTTTTTGAAGAGAGTTAGAGTTTAACAGAAAGTGTGGTGCCCACACATGCCCTGCATTTTTTATTATATCATAATGGAGAATTTTCTTTGTCAAAGCTGTGTCAGTCAGGCCAAAAAATGCAATCTCCCTTCTCTGTTGTATCTAAGATCGCATTCCTGGTCAAGTGCAAATTGATTCTCTGTTGAAAGGTCAGTTAGACTTCAGACAGCCAGTGAAAATGAATTAATTTTCTCTGTCAGATTCTTGGAGGAGCTGGGTGAGGACAGCATCTGCTCAAAATCACTTCCCTGTCACTGAAACTGCCACTAAAAGTACTGGATGGACTCCGAAACGAAATAACACGGTGGCTCACTGATGTGCAATAAAAACTCTACTCAAGCCAAGGTGGAGTTCGGGTCACACCGATGTCAGTCACAGATCTAAAGTGTGCGTGTGTTTAAGTGTCACATGCTCCAAGAGATCAGACAAATCTGACATTCCAGGCAAATACTGCATCATATTATTACAGTTTTCCAAATAACACATTTTATTTCTATTACAACACCCATTTTGGGATTTTTGGACAGCAGAAATCTTCAAGGGTTCAGTTTTGGTTCATTATAGGAGATTTGTAGAGCAGGCTGGTGAGCTAATTCAGGTGACTAACTTTAGTTTAGCGCTGCCTTAACACATGCCATAGTCTGCTCCCTAAGTAATGCATTTAACAGTGTTTAACACAAGTTGCAAATATAAGCATGTCTGGCTAACTGGCTTAAGACCTACAGTGGTAACCTTGCTTTACTTCCAAGGCTTCTGCATCACATTATTCTGTTGGGTTGTTTAAAACAGAGTTATGCATACATTGCCCAGCATGCAGCTCAAATCAGTTGCCCCTCAGCTCCAGGACAGCAATCTTCCAAAGAAAGCAGAATTTGCACTTTTATTTTTGCAACTGTAATATCTATCTATCGACGTTATGGCCAAGTCGCTGTGGAAGTGTTGCTCCAGTGCTTGTTAATGTAATTACATCCTCATGGACTTCCATTCGACCTCATGACTCAACGTCATCTGAAGGTTGTATTTAGGCATAAAAGTATCCGTTCTTAAGATCGATGTCTGAGCCCCCATTTTAAAATCATATTTAATCAAGTTCTGTGTTGGAGTTTGTTAAATTCCAAATTCTAAATTGTTACAAAAATATCTTCATTGTTATTGTAAATGCATATCTTTTCCAAATATGGTTATTGACCTCATTAAGTACTAATAATCGTCACTGACACGGTTAAATGTATTTCGTCATTTGTGAGTAGGAGGTTTACCATGCTTCCATTTAAGAAGTGTGCTATAAGTCGCCTTGCCAACAATGTAGTAAAGACATGTTGCATGCCTCTAGAAAAATATGATAATAATAATAATAATAATAAAGCTGATAATGATAAATTTAATAATTGTTATTTTATTATCATTATTATTTTAGTCTAAAATCAAAGACCTAACACTTTTTAATGGTTAATCTTTCACTGGTATTATTTTTATTGCATGCATGTTTGACAGCTGTTTCAGTCGGCTACCTGAGGGGGCGGGGCTTAGAGAGCCACAACTGCGTTTTGCGTTTTGCGTGCACCTGCCGCTGTTAATGTCTGTCGGCTAACATCAACATTTACAATCTCAAGTCAGCTGTCCTGTGCCACTGTGGACTCTTTCTAAAGGATTTAACCCTCTCCAGGCTGAGACCCAGCGACCACAGCATCACTTCAACAAGCTAAGTGCTGCTGCTGTTGCTCGCATGTGTTGTGAAAACTGTTTAAACTGTTTAGTTAGTTTTAAGCTAATGCTGCCAAACCTGCTAAAGTTAGCCGTTAGCTGCCGTCCAGATTAGCTCGTTGACTGTTTTGTTTGATAACTTTGAAGCAGAGTGTTTGCAGCTTGCTCTAACATGTTGTTGGGTATCCATGTCTGTTGTTTAAACTGTGTCCGTTTGGTTTTAAGCAAACATTAATGCTGGTAAAGTTTGACATTAGCTGTTGTCTCAGTTAGCTTGTTGGCTGATTGCTGGCTTATTTCTTGCTGCTTAGATCCACTCCTGTGCATTATTTGGGTTTATATTCATTGTGGGTGAATTATTTGTGATGTCTGGTTGTTTTGGAGGGTCTGATAGCCTTACATATGCTAACTCTTGGTGCTCTTGTGAGCTGTATGAGTGGCTTTTGGGATACAGCTAAAAGTGAGTTTAACTGTTGTCTTGCAGACATTGTTCAGCAGGTTGTGTTTTTATCTGTTATATTGGCTTTAATGGGAAACATAGTGGTTGTCTCACATTACGTTGCATTGCTGGTTTCACTCACATTTTATTTTCACTTTTTGTATCATCTAGTATGAGACAGGGATGCACGATATTGGATTTTTTTTGTCAATATCTGATATTTCAATATATAACAACACATTTGGCAGATAACCAATCTCTTTTTTTCCCCACTTAAAATACTTCATCTTCGGGCTGATGTTGTGTACATATTCATGTTGTTAGAAAAAAAGAGAATTGGTTTGTGATATTGGCAGAAATCAACATAGTGGCCATTTCCGATATTTCATTGTAAAGCCAATATTATCAGATACCGATGATGTGCCAATATTATTGTGCATCCCTGTATCGATTGATCTATTCATCTATCTAAACTGCTGTTTTCACTGTTTGCACTGCTGCTGCAGTCATTGTAGCTCATATTCATGCACTGATGATTATCTGCTGCTAATCAGAAAATATTTATTTTCTGTGATATTGTTATATTCTTTGAAATAGGTCTAAGTTAGGCTTCATGCTTTTGTCCCATTTCAGTTCTGAAACTGATATAGTAACTCAATGACAAAAGCACTTTCAGTGATTCTGACTGTTGGGGAAGAAACTTTAGAGTATTACCTTTCAAATGAAACCATGCATGCACATGTATTAAAATGGAACAAAAGCAGCTTTCACTTTACTTTGGGTATCTTATGGATATGTGTTTTTGATGAAGTTAGGTGAATTTTACAGAACTTTACAGAGATTTTAAGTCAAGAGTCACTTGCTTTATGGCTTACTTGTTTAACCTGCTGCATGTCATATGGATTTCTAGGTTACTTGTCGCTGAGTTTACTGGATAGTAGGTTTCTTGCAGTAAAGCTAGTTTGAGGCAGTGTGTTGTGCAATGGCACAATGTGCTGTTGTATTTTGTTTTACTGCATCTGTTATGCAACTAATATTTATGAGAGATATTTTGGCCTGGAAATGATTTGCCTATTTTCTTTAGTTTCATATGACTAACAATGAAATACGATGTCCATTACAGTGTTGATGTTAAACATGCATCAGTGACACTGTTTAATCCTGTTTTGATATCCAGCTCCTCTTACACAACAGTTATTATTTTTATGCAGTGATTAAGTTAGGTTCAAGATGCAAAACAGAGTTGTAAAGCTCATCTTGTTTCATCAGCTTTCATGCCCTGCCAGCGATGGCCAGAGGCTCAATGTGCATATTGTTCTCATTCACCCATTTATACTGGTTATGCTTTACGAGAAGCTATCATCTGTCTGAAAACAGCAGTGTCAAATGCAAAGATAAAAATGTGCATTTATTTTTGTTTTGCTCACAAAAATGTATATGTTAGGCCAACATTACGTTCCCTTATTTTCGGGCCTTTGCGGCTTGTGAGGTCTGTAATGATTAAGAGGAAATGAGGAAACACACCTGTTTTAAATCATTCACATTTAGGGATGATGTCCGGGGTGTCCGGTGGCTTAGTGGCTAGAGCAAACACCCATGTACAGAGGTTGTATCCTCGCCTCAGTGGCCGTGGGTTCATTTTCGGCCTTGGCCCTTTGCTGCATGTCCACGCCCCCTTCTCTCTCCCCCCCTTTCACGCTAAAGCTTTCCATTAAAGGCATAAAAGCCCCAAAAAATAATCTTTAAAAACAAATTATGATGCCCTAACAAAGTGTCTACATAAAACACAACTCAGTGACTAAAGTGCTGCTTAAAATGAGCAGCTTTGTTAGTAGCTAAACACAATGTGAACACTTTGGCAGTTTGGAGTTAGTGTGTGTTCGATGGTGACATTGATGCTTTAATAATGTTTGGCCTCCGCATGTGTGTTTCTATATCAATGAGATCCATATCCCTACCCCAATCCCTGGCCTCTAATCCAGACTCTTGTAATCTGGCCAGCTGTGGTTTGGCTGACAGAGCGACAGCAGTCCTCCGCTTCGACTCGCTCACTCACATTCCCTCAGCCACATTCAAACCCCACAGTGACCCATATAGACAGCAAGCCCTGTTATTCGCCACTCCTCACAGTAACTCTGCACACCATCAAAGTGTCGGTTGTGATGTTTAATCATATGCAGCGGAGCCCTGATTGGGTTTAGATTGGTTTATGGACGAACAGAAAATTCACAATATGCCCATTTAGAGACAATCACAGTCTGCATGTTTTTGAAGAATGTTAACTGATAATATGTATGTCAACCTCTGCTGGTAAATATTATGAGTAGTGCTGCAGCTAATGATGATTTTCATTATTATTATTATAATGTGCAGAGTATTTTCTCAAATTAGTCAAAGGTTTTTTTTCTAAAAAATGGAGGAAATGGTGAATATTGCCCAGTTTCCCTTCCCAGAGATCAGTGATGTATACATATTAAATGTGTTATACTATCATCACTCCAAACTTCATATACAGTCAGTTTACTTTCATATATAATGAAGAAATGTATCAAATAATCACTCTACAGAGCTTGAACCAGCATCTTTTAAATACATTTTTGCATAGAAAAATGACAAGCTTAACCAATTTTGAAAATAGCAAGGTAGTTGCTGATTTAATTTCAGTTATTTTAAACTGTAGTTTTTACAATGAAATTCGCATTTCGATCCTCAGGTAAAACAGAAAGTTTCTTTGTTTCCAGCTACTGAAATTAAAAAAAAAAAGGTCACTTTTCTCTGTTTATGTCTTTACTTATTGAAGATAATTTGCTTTTGAGCCATTAGTCAGGCAAAGTCGGGCCTAAGCGACGTGAAGACGTGACATTGGACCTGAGAACATATTCATAATATTTTTTTTATTTTTATTTTCAGAGAATACACAATTGATTGTTTAATTACTTTTTTTTTTTTTACAATTCAAAATAAAACACAACAACAAAAACAAACCAAAAAACAAAACCAAAAAACAAACAACCCAAAAATAACAAAAACAAAAGCAGAAGTACTGTACTTGATTAAGAATTATGTCAGTCAAATTGGATTTGGCTGTTCAATATAAATATTTGAGTGTTCAATTCTTTTTCTTTTTAGAGTTTTAGAAATGCGATGACTTGTGCTTCAGGGGCTTTAAAATTAGGCTTTTTGGTCTTCATGGGCTGAAAGATCTGTCATGGAAGGAAGAGGAGTTGATATTTTCCTTACAGTTTCAGTTTGTTTGGTACTTTTTGTACCAAACCAGAGGAACCAAAATCCATAACTGCCAAGTGAAGACATTGTTAAGTCACTGGTACTGATCATGGGTCCAGTGTGTTGCTTGTATTATACATAGTAACTTTGTAAAATGCTCTGTTTGAGCCCCTGGGAAGTGATGTCCCAACCGTTTCTTTGGCTCTCTTCAACTTTTCCACTTGATGCCTATTCATTCATGCAGAAGCACATTTGTCAACAGCTCGGTCAATCACTCTTGGTGGTGAAAAACTGCTGTTGAGTGAACACAAATCAACAACAGTGGTGAGGGAACAGTTTTTCAGTGGGTGGCACAAATCTCTCTAATTCAGCTTGTATATAAATTGCACACAAAAACATAAAAATGCATTATGTTAGTCTGACTGTGATTGAGGAAAAAACCCTGCATATTTTATATTCTAAATGTGAATACTCTGCTTTTGACCTCGCTTTTTACGAGGTGATGCTGTAATTGTTCTCAACGTGATATCAGTATCCATCTGCTTTCACTGTGAATTTGGCATCCCCCTAAAGATTTAAATGGATCCGTCGCTGTTTGTGTTTGTGTGGTCTTTTGTGAACATAGTGTGTCTGTCAAGTGAAGCCATGACACCAGGGACCATGGCGGATCACTGACAGACTTTATGAAACCTCGGGATTTAAAATTATGACTGCGTACTATGTGGTATGATCACCCCCCCGAGGCACATCACGAATTTGAGCAGCATATGATTTCATGGAGACGTCGTATGATAATGGCTGGTTGGTTTGTGTAGTCCTAAATAGAGTCAGGGAGTGGATGACAACAACATCCGTGTCTGGTGTAGCTCAGAAACACTGTGGGGAAGGAAACGGGCTTTTTACAAAGTGCCACAGCTGGACTGAGGTCAAATGAGAAATTTGATGTGTTAATCTGTTTCTTTTTATGCCCTCACTTTTTCCATTTGATGTACATTTTTATCCACAGTTAGGGTCAGGATCGTGTTAGCAGCCGGGATAGACTTACTGTATATTCCCTCAATGTGGAGAGCTTTAAGATCAGCTTTAACAGCATTATGTCCCTCTAGTGCTCTCAACATCGAAACATTGCTTTGGAGAAGTTCATTGAAATTCTAGTGCACTTCTATCTTATCATCTATTGTGCCCGCTGTGGCAAGGCAGCTTTATTTAAATAGCTCTTTTTATACAACAGGGCAATTCAAAGCACTTTACAGAGCAATAAAATAACATATTAAAGGACAGAAAATATATAAAAGGTAAAATTAATAACTTAATGATCTACAGTTAAAAAAGACACTATTAAAAATATCTAAAATAAAGACGTGCAAAGGAAAAAAGATTATTTAAAACATATTAAGCCTTGTGCCTCACTAGGGACAATGTTGGCCTTTTTATCTCCCATCTTTTGATTATTTTGGCTGTGTTAATGCAAGTGGCCTAAATTTTGGCAAGCGTGTGAATTTTATTTTAAATTTTAGAAATTCAACCTCAGCTCCTATGAAAAGTCAATAATAAACAAGGTAGCCAAAACAACAAGCTGGCATTTAAAGGGTTAAAATTCTGAAAATAAATGAATATTTGGTTATTATGATCAGGACTGAAGTTTATTAAAAGATTTCCATTAGGGAAAGTTTAAAATAATATATTTTGTAAAAATCTGAAACTGCACAAAAAATAAAAATGCATCAAAATCAGTACTGTTGTTAATCACTGATAAGACTGTAAAAAAAAAAGGAGAAAAATTCCACCTGCCATTTAATGTGCAGAAAATAACTAAATGTGTATGTTTTTTTTCATACAAAATAACAATGTCATTATGTTAACCAACTGGCACTTAAAGGGTTAACATTTTGAAAATGAATGAATATTTGTAGTTATGATTAGGACTGAAGTAGGTTAAACAATTTAGGTCAGTGAAAGTGGAAAATAATGATATTATATAATATTTAATGGAAGTTTTTTGAGGAAGAGGACATTTTTGTCCCCAAATGACACCAGTGGAACGTTTTTAAAATAAAGCACAAAGTTTAAAATCAATTTGCAGGAGAGTTTTCGGCTTTAACTGAAAAGTGGTTAGAGTAGAGGCTTGTCCAACTTCATATGGGACAATATTCCAGATTTTTGCTGCACGCAGGCAGATGAAGTCACTGATTTGAATAATACATTCAAACTCTGGTGATGCCAGATAGCTGGGTCTGTTTGCATTGTTTCTCTTGCAAGACATATTTAGGTGACAACCCAAAAACATGAAAGTTTATGGATATACAGGAACAGATGTTGACGTCTGATAGCCAGCAGCTCCTCATGTTCAGAAAGCTTAGCATAACAAAATGATCTGCAGGCAAAAACCTGGAGTCGCATGAGGTGAAATCTGCTCAGTCTGTGTGCCAAGGAATTACTGTGATCACCTGAGGTCAGTTAGCACAAAGAGCTTAAAGCACAAATTAGTCCATTATGCAAAGCTAAAATGACATGCTGACCGAGAACTAAATCTGCATCCAATAAACAAGCAATAGAGTTTGAGGTAGGTTGGTTGATAAAGTATTTTTCCCCCAAACAATTCATGATTTAGTTTTTCTTTTAAGCATAACCTTCTGAGAAATCGTGTTTCTTCTGTCAAGTTGGTATGGCAGATGGCTCTCAATACTACGATACACATGAGCCTCGTGCAGTGTTTTTGGAGGAGAGGCAAATTAGAAATCAAATTAAATCTGTATCAATTTTAAAACACTTGGTCTGTGCAGTTGGAAACAAAAGATGTTGCAATTGTTTTCAAATTTGCTAAAAATGGACCCAGAGTGCAAAACTAAATTGATTTAAACTGTTGATTGTGCTATTGGTTTTCCAGTTTTCTGTTAAGTATTTCTTCCACTTCTGACTTTCTATCAACCAGATATTGTCTTTTAGGAAAAGATTGATCCCCGGTCTAAATTTAACAGTGGACATTGTAGTTATTTTGTGCACGTGATTCAACCAGTGTTGTTGTCCAAACTAACAGTTTCTATCTATCTATGCTATTCTGTACATCTGTACATACACGTACAAAAACATAAATATTCAGCTCACTTCACCTCCAGAGCAGCAGCCTCCCATACTCAACTTCTGTATCAATCTACGTTAGTCTTGTGTTTTACCTGTAAGACGCACATTTTAATGCCTTTGCTCATCTCTGATGTGGAAACACCAGATTTCCATACAGTCAGAGAGTGTAATTGCGGCGTCCCGTCTCTCACTGCTTGGCGACGCACAGCCCTCCATTTCCACCATCTCTCTCTGTTTCCACCAAAGTTAGTTTTGTGGTCAGGTCATTTTAAGACAGCGATCTGTTAGTGAGGTTTTCAGCCTACTGTACAGTTGTGCCTGCGTTGCTCTGTGTACAATAATGCAGCTAAAAAAGGAGCAGTGACTTGACTGCACAAAATTGGGGGTCTTCTGATGACTCTGATCATTGACTTTTAGGGAGCAGCCTTGAACAGAATCCTGTAGGTATTAACTCTATTTTAGCTGCCCATCAGTCATCTTGATGCTTTCTAAACTTTGTTTTGGCAAACTGCAATAACGCATATCTCTTTCTTTCCTTTGTTTGCCATTGTGTGTTATATAATCTCCTGACATGTCAGACCTGACTTCATGCTTTCACAATAAACACAAATGCTTTATTAGCTTCTGTGGAAGTGATGTAATGACTTTGCCCCCTCTGATTGGCCTGATGTGCAGAGCGGCCTCTCTTCCTCTGCCTGCTAATAACTTTATTTTGTCCTGGCCTGCTTCAGCAGTTAAGAGGAAGCATGATGTAACTCAGCTCGGGCCAAGATCTCAAATATGGGACAGTTTTGACAATCTGTGTTTGTCCTTGTGGGGATTTGACCTTATGGCATTAATACCGAATGTGATCTTGATGCTTTGGACAAACATGAAAAGTCAGTGAAGAGTTTTGTTGTTGAGCCAGTGTTCATCACTCCCTGACAGGTCCATTTGTTATTCGTTTAGATTCAAGAAAACACACCAAGTACGAATATTATCCAAATATGAATTATCTTTGTTGCTATAGTACATAATGTTTTCTGGTTGAGAGGTTGAGAAACATTGTTTTGGTATTTCTTAGTTTCAAAGAATTTAGTTTACAGCTTATGTCTAAAAGTCAAGGTCCGTTTTGTTAGGAAATTTATTTAATCCATTTATCTAGCAGATGTTTAGTTTTAAGTTTAATGATTCAAGTTCAAAATATATTTATATTTCACAGATGAGTGATTTACACGAATTTGCATAAATTATGTTTTAGTGTCACTGGGCTACGGAGCAGCTTTCTAACAGCTGGTGTCTTTGTTTTTGGTGATGCATTCCTTTCACAACTTTTGCAGATTGCCATCAGCTCCACAAACACTGTTGTCAGGAAAATAAAAGCCTGAATGTACTTTCTCTTGTGCTCACACATTGTTTTTGAAAGTGTTTGATTTGGTGAGCTGCAGAGCCACAGGCGGTGTTCTGACTCAAACTGGAATCAATCACCTCGGCTCTCTGAGCTGAACATTTAGTCTTTACAAAGTTCAGTTGGATGAGATACTTTAAAGGATTTAGGTCAGTCACATTTCAGCTGATAGCATATTTTATAAGTTTTCTTGTTTTGTTTGGAACAAAACTGCAATACTGCAGTTCAAATAGGTTTTGACAGCTATACATTGTCTAAAATGTTTGATTATATATGTTCATAAACACAAAATGTGTTAGATGGGAGTGACAGGTTGTCTGATATCAGACTGAATAGTCAACTGGTTACACTGCGTTTCCATCTTCAGCCTGACATTGAGTCCACTCTAAGTGATTTCTGTGTGGGAGGGTACAGATCCACTTATCTGTCTGAATCTAACATCATTATAAGTCAGTCCACTGTGGGTCTGCACCATTACCACGCTTTGGTGTGCACTGAGTAGGTGGAGTCCGCTCACCAGTAGACAGTTATAGGAGCTGGCAGATGAGATGGATCCACCTGCTGAATTTCAGCGGCATTTATATCACCACGGCCACATGGCCCATACAAACTCAAAAAAAATGGGGGAGATTGATGAGACAGAGAGCTGATGTCATTCAGGTTTACATGAAATCTGATCGTGATTTGTCAGCTGGGAAAGCTGCCACGTCTTTTGCCCTGCTAGGCCGACATTAATGTTTGTTTTGTCAGCTGACATTTATGCAGTTGCTGTCACAACATTTGAACAACATTCCCATTGTGCACGGTATTCAAAATTCAGTTACCCATGAATATAGAGACGCCTTATTTGGGCCGTGTTGTGTGTTTGAAACAGAGGAAGGATACAAAGCTGCTGCAGGCCCTTTTGGCTGCTAGTAAAAAATCAATCACCAGAAAATGGCTAAATACAATACCACCTACAGTGGAAGATTGGCAGGGTGTAATTTTAGACATATTTAAGATGGAAAAATTGACTTACTCCTTGAGAGCTCAAAAAGACAAATTCTACCAAACTTGGCACAAATGCATTGAATTTATAACCCCAATGAGAGCAGACTTTGACAACTCCATTAATGTTTCATACTCCTTTCTTCCCACTGTTGTGAAAAATGTAAAAATGTAAGCTCCCTTCAGTTCGGTTGTACATAGTTAGTATTTCCTGGAATGAGAGTTGGGCATATGTAAGAAAATGGAACACCTAAAGGCGTACAGAGTAAGGTAGAAATTCGTTGGATTTATGGCTACTTGATGTTTTGTGGGAGAACACAGATGAGCATGCTCAAAGTTATAAAGATGAATGGTTTATGAGATTTCCTTGAATTCTCATCTATGGGAGTAAAGGACTGAGAAGTTTGTACGGTCTGAGTTTCAGCACAGGAAGACTGCGATTTTTAGTTTCTTTCTTGTACATATGCAGAGAACTGAAAAAAGGAAAACTGGAAAAGTGTGCTATAGTATGAAAATTGTAGAAAATCTGAATGCTAAATTGTTGTCTTTTCCAAATAAAAAGATAATTGCAAAAAAAACATTCCCACCCTCACAGTTATTTGTTAAGCGGTACACTGAAATCGGATCCTCTGAAGCAAAGGTGTGGTAAAATAAACTACAATGTTGGGCAAAATTGAGAAGACACGTCGACTTAGAACAGCCTTGATAGCAGCATCTCTCGCCTATACCACCATGTTGTTATTACTCTCCATTGGTTCTTGACATTGGTTACTTTCACCCATGATGCTTATTGGCTAACCTTAAGGCCCCCACATGGTGCTCATCGGCTGTTTTTTTGCTTTTGCACCGGCGATAGCGAGGCTGGAGGCATTATATTTTCAGGTTGTCGGTCTGCCAGGCCGGCACATTCTTGTGAACGCGATATCTCAATTTGACACAGACATTCACTTGGCCTCAACAATGAGCTGATTAGAATTTGGTAGCCAAAGATGAATGCAATATCTGAAGATGGCCTTCAGGGAGTTTCCTCAATTTTGGCACAAACTTGGACTCAAGAATGAACTTATTTGAATCTGGTGGCCAAAGGACAAAGGTAAACGTTACAGTGACCTCATAAAATATGTTTTTGGCCATAACTCAAAAACCTTGGGTTCCCAACTATGCTGACTGTACAGGTCTTTTGTGCTGCCGGGGACAAGATGTGTGTGAAGCATCCATGTTTTCACAGGCATGGATGTAAACTGTAATTGTAACTTGACTGGTGTGTGGAGGCATACAGCTGTTTACTTTAACTGAGAAACTGCTATTTTGTTTCATGATGCCAAACCAGAATCAGTCAACTTGAGCAAAGGTCTGGACCAAGGCAAAGGGACAGGCTGTTATAGGCAGTAAAGACCTCCTATGTCGTCTTTTATTATAGACCATTGTTTGCACAACACTTGAAAGCACAACAACCCATTAACCGCATGGGGCATTAAAGTGCTGGGTTAAAAAAACAGTAAAAAAACCCACAACTGGCATCTTTTCAGGCAGTGCCGCCAGTCATTGACTGCAGAGATGTGATGTTAACGTGGCATACCCTCTGCAGAGCAGCCTTCTCGCAGTCTGTGCAGCTTCCTGCATACACTCGAGTCTTTGTAAGGCTGGCTGGCTGAGCGGACTCCCTTGCTGCGTGTGTTTCCTTGTCTCGCTTTCCAGCCCCGAGGTGAGATCTCCAAGCAGAGCTGAGGATCATACAAGGACAGGCACATCTGGAAAGTCTAACTGGCTGCACTTGCCAGTTAGCAAGCTGGTGCTAATGAAAAGCAGGAGTCTGCCTACCGCTCACTCTGCCTGGTTAGCATTAGTTAAGCCAATCATCTGTGCTTCTTAACGTACTTCCATACTCAGTCACAGTCTGAGCACGCTTCAAAGCATTTTAATCTTTTTCCCACCTCTAGTATTTATAATATATTATTATAATTTTGCACGCACAGTCTATGGATCAAACTTTGTGGTCACGATGTCGAGACAGAGGGACAAAATTTACAAGACAATTATATGCTTGGACTAAAAGGACTCTATTTTGCTTGTTTAATATTGTCTGCAAAGTCATCGCGTGCTAATGTTAGACGTGCTGTGGCTAATACAGCATGCTCTGTATACATATAGCTGCACAGTAAGAGAGATTGTTAGTGGTTTTGAGAATGAGTAACTACACGAGGCATTGGTTTTTTCCTCTTCCTCCGAGGTCAGAATAAGTGACATCCCAGTCACATGGCAGTGCATTGGCGAAGGCTCTCTGCAGGACTACTTCAAACTATATGGTGTGTTTATTTAAGCCTTTGCAAACGGCTTGCTGTGTGGCTTGCTCTGTTCGAAGTGTGCCAGCATTCCCTGCTCTGACATCCACCGGTCATGAATCTTTCCAAAGCACGTGACAACGCCCTCGCACATGACCGAAAACCACAACCAGCGGTTCACACAGCACACAGCCAGAGTCTTTACCGTGACTTCTTGGGGTATGCCAGGTCATTGCCCCTTTCCAAGCTGTCCGGGGCCTCTCCTCTTTGCCTCTCATCTCAGCCTAAGCTCACCCATGTCCCGGGGCTGCAGTGTGGGAAAGGTGAGCAGGTGTGACTGGAACACTGAGCCCCATTCAGAGGAGGCCACAGGGCAAAGACGAGCGAAAGATTTACACCGTGTCCACATCTTTACTGTATGTAGATTTACAGCCTTACCCAACGCAGAGCAGATTTAGAATTGAGGACTCCTCAACTGTTAACAGGACAGTCAGTTGTTTACAGAGCAGGCTGGTATTTTGTTTACAGGGAAGTCAGGCGGGAATAAGCAACCGGCAATTCCTTGAATTAGTCCTGATAGGAATTTATGATTGCGACTGTAATTTTAAGAGGATGACAGTCTTGCAAACAGTCATTGCCTGATCAGATAGAAATGTCAACTCTACACACTTTGTTTCCACCTTGAGTCGAACATTGCGTTCACTCTAAACTATTTCCGTGCTGCAGGGGAGACGCATGTATCTGCCTTAATCTTACATCATTTTAGCTCCACACTGATGCATAGTTATGCTGAAATACTAGTTTTGCCAGGGTTTTTAAAAGAAAGAAAGATGCTGAGCGATACTGAGAAAGCATGCCATCAATGTATACATTTAGGACAGTCTAGATGGTGTCTATTTTGTCTATAATGCTTTAGAACAGCGTGACAACAGCATTTGTTGTAAGGCTAGGGTGATAGATGACAGGAAGAAGGATGGTAGATGAAAAAATCTACGAGTCTACGAGCATAGTTTTTTTTTACCGGAAAAAATAATAAATTACCCTTTGTGGTTTCCATATACATTTATTTCAGGCCAGAGCAAAATCTGAAGCAAAAATATTGAACCGCTCATCACCACAGCTTCAGCATGTGAATAAGTTCCTCCTGGCCGCTTGAGTGACAAGCTTTCTCCCAGGCGTCGCTACAGTCTTTCAGTCAGATCCACCTTTTGCTCGTCTGCAGCTCCAACCTGGAGAAGAAAAGATGGTCACTTATGGCTCCAAAAACCAAGATGGCAACTGTCAAAATGGTGACCTTGAGGCTTCATAACGACAATCGGCAAACTAATTGGGGACGTCACAGCAGCTACAACCATTATTTCTAGCCTATGATATTGACACAGAAGTAGGATCTTTAAATTTGTATAGATTAGCTGAGGTCATTAAATTGAATGCCATGTTTCACATAACATGACACTGCATTATTACATTAATGTTATTCCTGTTGTCATAGATACCCATTTACCCCGTTTCACTGTCATTTTTATTCCCATCATCCACTGTTTTTGTCTCTGTCAGTACAGAGGCTGCTATGAAAAGACCGCTCACCACACAAACACAAGGCCTCCGTTTATTTTCAGCCATGGCATGCATGTCAACCAAAAATAAACCAAAACATTGCAAACATCCCTTTTTAATGTCCTCTAGATTGCGAAGACAGTGGAAGTCTCTAGCCTAAACAAAAGACTCTGAAAGATAGCGTTTGTGTCAGTTGTTTAGGACTTGAAGAAACCAACATGGCCTGTTCTCAAGTTTCTCAAAGTAATGTTTATGGTCCGTGCTTCTGTGTTTGCCTGGGCCCTAACAAAGATTTCCCCAGACAACTCTTTGGTTTTCATTTGTTTAATTAAATAGCTTTACGTACATTAGTCTTGTAAAAACTTCTGTTTTGGCCCATGTGCATGATTCAAGCACGTGCATCTCAAAGTTCACTCACTGTGTCAGGATTGTCCTCGCAGATCACAGCTCAACTCAGATCTTCCTCTCTGCTAACAAACAAAAAAGATTATGTATAGACTTCCACTGAAAACATTTTCGGAAATGTTTTTTCAGTTTATTTTATAGAGAATTTTTTTGATGAAACAAAACTAAAGTGTCAAAATAAACTGGATTGTAGCACCCCCTAGAAGCCACATGAAGGCAGTTATGAATCATTAAATATGTCAAACTTTTGAACCGTCAACACATTGCACACAGACAGAAACACTGACTTTTTTTACACATATGTTTATGCTTGTGATCAGATTGTTTTTCAAAACAAAACACACTACTTGAATCCAGAGCATTTCTTGTCATATAATACCATTCCACTGATGCAAACCTCTTTTTGAATTGAAGCCCTGATTGTTTAGTTCTCCCTCTCTGTCAGTAGTCGTTATGATGAGTAATTGTGCATCAAGAGTACTTACCATAATTTATGGTCTTATCATCTGTCTTTGCTGTCCTGTGTTTCTTTTAAAGCAACATGGTCTTGTGTTGGATGAGCAAATGTAATTTTCTGTCTGTTTTGTATGATAAAGGACCACCTTGGACCACCAGTCCTTGTTCTGGTTTCCTGACAAACTGAGGAGAGAAGATATCATTATTTCTGCCTCCAAGGGAGTAAAGACGAAAGGAAATACCCAAATTTCCCTTAAGAGCCAAGCCTGACTGTTCCCATCCTTTTCAGATAGGCAGTGGAGATCTGCATCATATTAAATGCCTTGTGTGCCCTTTGTAGTTGAATATCAGTAAGCTGCAGAGCTGCATCTGCGTTTCCGATTTCATTTGGAGAGAAACATGTTGAGGTGAGCATTATCCAGCGTAGATATGAAATAGTAATATGTATTTTGAAGCTATAATGACAAACAGGCATGGCTTTTTCTAAAGAAAAGAAGAGTAAGAACAGTTATCTTCTGATCTGGTCAAAATCGTCCTTGATACCTTTTTATTCTCATTTTAGACCATTTCAAGAGGAAAAAATTAGGACACTCCAAAAATGCCTCGGTGGTGCCATAAAGACTGGGAAACGTGTAAACCTCAGGGCCAGGAGTGTATAGGAAAGAATTCAGCAAAAAGGGCCTTTATAACAGGCGAGAGGTGCATTGAACGTGGGCCAAACTGATGCAGCGAGTACACAGAGCCAAACACGAGGCTACTAAACAGCAGGCTTCATGCACATCAGGCTGGGGTTTCTAGGAGACTGGAGTTTTTCTAAAAAATGTGCCTCTGAGAGGAAAAATAACCTGACTGGTTGAGTTAAACCTGAAGTTAGTTAACTAGCAGCTCAAAAAGGGCAAGAAAGAATAAAATCCTTTGTAGCTCTTTATTGTGGAGGGTCAACACGTTAAATATCTAAGTGGATGTGGAAGATAGCTGTAGGCTATAACTGACATTGAATAACTTTAAAAGAATGCACTGCTTTTTTTGGGTGGTTTAAAAATAAGGGCTGCACAATGGTGGCCACTTGATCTTTTATTTTGTCTCGTTTTCACTAAGGTTTAGTCTATTTATCATAACATTTTTAGTCTCTAATTTATCCTGACACTCAGAAGAGAAAAAAATCATACATTAAAAAGCCTGTGTTTTCCCTGATGGAACTGGTGTTGCTTCTGATGTGCCATACTAAAAATACCATTTTTTCCCTTTGGGGGTCTGAGTTTGTGGAGCAAAGCCTTTAGGTTACATGAATAATAATAGTTGCAGGATTTCTTTGATGTGTATTGACTGTAATGTGTGGCTTGATTTAACTAATGACATTTCTTGGCCAATCCGCAGACTGCATTCCTCTGTAGTCAGTGAATGATTTTGGTTTTAAAAAAATGACTGCATTATTGCACGGACAAAATGTAGATATGAAACCACAAACTTGTATTTGCAACATGTCTAGACTTATGTAATGATAGGCTGTCAAATTTTAATGTAGCCTAATGTAATGGTGTTGTTTTTTTTTTTAATGTGACTGCAGCTTTCTTTTGGGAATATAGTATCACTGATACTGATAGAAGTGGAATACATAGCTTGTTTTGCTCTGACGCCACTTTTGCAAAATGAACAGGAGGTCAGGGGCCAGCTGATAATCAAACCTTAATATTTGATATATAAAAGAATTATCCCAAACTTCTGTGAAAGGGTCTAGTTGATTCTCCCCTGGCACTTTTCCATAAACAAGCTCTATTTTGATGCTTTTTCTGCATTCTGGCAAGGGATGCAGTGCACAGTGTAGGATTTTTAATTTATTTATTTTTTTTTACCAATATCCGATATGCCAATATAAAAACATCCTGTTTGGGTATATTTGATACCAATATTGATATATCCACTTGGGGCTTTTCTTTCCTTTATTATAGTGCAGTTGGAGAGTGACAGGAAAGGGGGAGAGAGAATGGGAATGACACGCGGCAAAGGGCCGCAAGCCAGAATTGAATCTAGGCGGCTGCAAAGGACTCAGCCTACATAGGGCGGACTCTACTCACTGAGCTATAGGCCACCCCATAATATGCTCACTCTTATCATGATGGCCCACCAGCAGATGGAGACATAAAATGCAATGCTTTAAATGTATGTGATATTCATTCATTTCATATGGCATGATATATTAAATACTTAAACTTAGGGCTGGTGTTTTTTTACATGTTCACTTTGTCAATTAAAAAAAAAGGAAAAGGTATGTGAAGAAATCAGCCAATATCTGCCGATGCTGCTGATGTGCTGATATTATTGTGCACCCCCAATTCTGGCACCTACTTAAGTTACAACAAAAAAAAAAATTCCCATCAGTTTTTTTTTTTTTTTTTTCATTTTTTCTTTTAAACACCCAATTAAGATAATTATTAGAAATAAACTTTCAGTCTCGTACTTTTAGGCCAGTATTCAATCATGTATTTTAATACAGTGCAGTATAATGAACTCTTTTGTTTTTGGGTGTCTCATTTTCATATTTGAGACACAGTCAAGAGCTGATTAAGAGGAATTTGGCAGGAGGAAGGAATTTGTTTTCTCTTGGCCGCTGAGGTTCAACACTGCCACAGACAGCTAGTGATTGCTTGTCCTGGTTATTTGTGCACAAATATGCATCTATTTTGATTTAAAATACTGCATACCTCTTAGAGTTTAGATATGAATTATTCTGGAGGCATTCCTTCTCTGTCCAGACCTCCCGGCTTTATGCAGTGTGGTACACTAGATCCACGACCAGGCCTCAGCAGACAGCACCAGGGCTCCATCATCTCTTTGTCTGGAGTTACACTCCAGAGATGGTGGCCTTTGTGGTCAACTTTTTCTTTTCTGTTTTGCCTCCATGATAAGCTGACAGAGTCAACCTGACATAATTAGTTGTCTGGGGTTTGTTTGGGTTGTGAATTGCTGCTGTGGTGTAAATCAGCAAAGAGCTGGCGGCCAATGAGACAGCTAGAAGCCACATTAAAAGACAGGGGCGGCTTCTCTGCCGCCGACCACATTCGCTGCTCAGCCGCTTCCCATTGTTTTCCCTCCAGGACCTGGCAACCGCAGCTGCAGACTTGGACCCAGAAACAGCAGCCAGGAGTTTGATCATATTTCTTCTCACAATTTGTCCCCTGATACACCGTGTAATGTTGGTTTGGTGTTCTTAGAGTGAGTTTAAATGTGTCAAGATTCAACATAGGACTGCGGTGTGGGTTATACATTGTGGAGACTGTTGGTGGATATAAAATGGACATGTTTTATTGTATTTGCGCCAAAGTAAAGGATCATGTTTACACTGATACTTGCTCCGTGCATAGTGCACACAAACTATAAATTTTCCTTACAGTGTCATGCAAACATAGGCAATGGTAGAGAGTGTGCATAAGGGTCACATTCAGTTAGAAGCATAAATATAGCTGCTTAGCTCTTAAAATTATGAGGCTGGGCCGTGGACAGGGAGCCAGGCTGTCTGAGCAGACCTACTTTTAGTTGAAGGGAAAGTCTCGGCACGTGCAGAAACAGTTCACCTTACAGGTCAACAAGCCTAGGAGAGGAAAGTTGTTAGAAACATGATAAATAGAAACAGGGAAGAGAAACTGTCGCCCCTCCCTCCCTCTCTCCCAACAGAGATCGTTTTATGACACTCCCAAAGCTATAATCGCGGTCTCTTAACCATGTCTTTGGGATTGTGGAATGGAAGTGTTTATCTGAGCCCGGCGGAGAAGTGACAGGAATAGCTAACGGCAGTATAACATGAAACAGCCCTCTGCTGGTCAGAGTGTAGCTCGAGTTAGACTTGGCTATTTTGAGTCAGGAACCTCTGCGCTCATTTTAGAGCCTTTTCCAACTGGCCCTGTCTCTAATCAAAGGATCAAAACCACTTTATTCTGAAAATGGCCAATTACAGTACGTACTACGTAAAAATGGCATCAAAGACCTCAGCAGTTCAGTTTTTGCTGAGTTGTTGATATAGTGGTATTTTCAACACAGTGGCTTGGGTTTATAGGAAAACATGCTGACAAGATATTTTTCATATTTAGTCAAGTGTTTCTCTTTGAACAACTTTAGAGGCTCTATTCCTGGAATTTACATTCTTATATTTATCAGTACTTGAGCTGAGCTTAGTTTTACAGTTTATTTTACACCATACATTCATTTTGGAAACATGTTCACCGCATCACAGCTGGTTTCACTTGTGGCTGTCATCCTCCCAAACCTACATATATGCATACATCTTCATCTTTCCAGGCATGTTTGCAGCACTGACAGCTGCTTTAGGGCTGCTTTTCTGTACTGGTCAGTGAGTGTGTTTGCATGCAAGAAGTAGTCAGTTTTTTTTTCCCTTAATCTGAAAAAGTCAATATTCCTACTAAGTTGTTTACATGTGTAGTGAAGATAACTATTCCACTAACACTCCTGTTTACATGCAACGCTGCATGCTATGACTAATGTGCCCTAATATGCCGCTCATCACATCAAAATATGGAGAGGTAGAACAGCTGGACCAGCTTGTCATTTCCCTTCTTTGCATCAAAATAAGGTATTGTCTTTAGCATGCAACTCTCCCCCACTGCTTTGCAAAATGTTTTTGTACAATGTGACCATGACAACGCACAGGGCCAACCATAAACATATAAGGGACTGTGTGTTGAAAAACTGCTGTAAAAACCTCATATTCCGAATTGGCCGAATGCCCAAATAATGCCCCTAAAACCTGAATAATAGCGACACACACGTCTTAACTGGAAAATGCTAAATTTGAAAAATGGCCTGATTCAAATTATTTAATTATTCATTGGAATATGCTGTTTATATGACCCTTAAATAAAAATAAAAATATTCTCATATTCGGTATGCATGTAACCATAGCCACGGATGTTGCAAGGTACCCGCCCCTAAGGCATTGAAATTTGACAGGATGCAGTAAAATCCCTATTGATTCGTCCACGGAGAACTTGCTATTTTTTTCCCCTTGGTAATGCTACATGGTGAAAACCAAACTCGCGTTAAGAGGTCTCACATCCTGATGCAGCACCTTATGATATGTAGAGCACTTTAATGTGTTGATGTTTTTGTCTTTTGGTGTTGTTGTTGGTGTTATTATAGTTGTCTATTAATCTGACAACTGCTGTATGAAACACAATGAATTATCAAAAGAACATATAAATCTATCAAACATTGGCATGGCATGACTTTTCCACTGTGTGGGGCTATTTTCCAACAGCTAGCTTTGTGTATTTTTGCTATATTTATATTTGTATTAAAAGTAAGTATTTTGAAAGTATTTCTTATGTCAGTAAACCACCTCGATTGAAATTTGGATGATATTGTCATATTGGCAGTGATGTGTCAGTGTTTTTGTTGTGGTTCTTGACACAAATCAGACGCCTGCCAGTCTGCTCTCATCTTGAGCTGTAGCTTTGTACACTGCCGTTGCGGTAGGAGTGATGGTTTTTGCGTCGCAGAATGGACTCCCTGGCCAGTAGACAATAACCATATATTTTCAAGTTCATAAAATGCATCTGATGGCTTGAATATGTGGGATAGAGCTTCCTACATTCCTGTAACCTTGAGTTGCGAAGTCTGCCGTAACAGCAGATGTATTCACTAATATTGATGATGACCTGATGTTGCTTACTGTCCAGGGGACACACCATTTGGGAAAAATATTTTTCATCGATGACCGCCATTTGTTTGTAGTCTCAATGATGGAGGGAAAATGGAAAAAGTATTTGAAGAAAGAAAGAAAGAAAGAAATACAATTGAATATTTCTCAAAATTGTGATGATTGCATATCACAATCATATATATCTCATCTGTTTTACTCAGCTCTGGGTAGATGATTTTAATTCCTTCTGTACTCAACTCATTATGTGGCAATAGTATAATGTTTTGTTAATGCAGTTTTTAGATTTTTTTTAATTTTCAGTTTGCCCATGTTTTCAACATACGTGGATATAACCACAAATATAACAGGAAACACAAGTTTAACTCTCCAATTTGTCAAAAAGCTCATTTTATTTGGGACCTACTGAACTGACATCCCCCAAAGACTCACTGCACTGAAAACATCACTGACTGATACCAATGTGAAGTTCCACGATATGTCTGTGCATTAGTTTGATTTGCATGTAAGACAGAACTTTTTAAATTTAATTGAAAATCTGTCAAAGTGATAAAATGCACAAAGCAACTAGAAACTATTAGATGAAGAATTTTTAGACCCGGTATTATTAATGTTATTGTGCTTTCAAAACTAAGACAAAATCTGAATAAATCAAAATATGAGTCCTTTTACTGACCCACTGTCATTGACAGAGAGTTGACACTCATGATGAACTTGAATCTGACGACTTTGAAAGAGGAAATCGATCAAGTGAAGAATATGTTTTGTTTTAATATTGTAGCACTACTCTGTAAGGATGTCTTTTAGCTGCCAATGTTGGCTCAAAAAGGATAAAAAGTCTGCGTCCTTAATCAAATTCTTCACCTTGTTTTGACGTTCTGTAGAAAGGCCATTTTTGAATCCTTGTCTGGACCACATTGTGTTGTGATATGAGCTCACCCCAGCCTCCCCCGCTTCACCCAAACACAGTCCATAGGGGTCCCGCATGAGAGGCGGTCAGCCCCGCCCTGAGAAGCACTAAGCTCAGGGACACGGCTGTCACACAAAATCTCTGCGCTTCCCTAAGTCCTGGTTACCAGGGGTGAACATCAGGAATGTCGCCGGGTGACAAAGGACGATTAGTGGCCTGATTTCTCCATATGCTGACATTTGTGAGTTTTCATGTGTTGTATGGGAATTCTTGGTATTGAGGTTGGTTTGGATACCACAAAGGGTCCCGAAGGTCCTCTTTCAGACACCATACACAAAGGATGTTGTTGAAACATGTGAAATTTTTGTCTCAATCTAACAACCTCGAGAAAGTGGCTGAATAACAGCATCAGTTTTCTTCTTCCTTAAAGGCTGGTGTTTGCAGCTATGTGACTTTTTAGAAAATATGTAGCTACTTTGCTGTCACGTTTAAAAAGAACAGTAACAAGTTAATGTTCAAAGTCGCTCTTGTTGGCAAAATAAATTCTACATTATCTAACACACAGCAACATGGCTCATTCTTCCAAATTCAGCATTTTATAGTACAGAGAGGCTGCGCCTCGCCTGAAATAAGGATCATCTCTGCTTAAGTCACAAGAAGTGATTGCATTTTTATGAACTATACCCCTTATTAAGCTTCTGGGAAAATGAGCACTTGTGCTGCATGGAAGATATGAAGCGTTATATTTAATGAGGGGGGTGATTGTTTAAACTGTCATCTAGATGCTGTAATGTGTTGACATCATTGTTTTTAAAATGCAGTGCTCTCTTTTTCTTACATTAAGCCATGCTAATTTATAAGTAGATTTGGTTGTGTTTGTTGCAAAATTTTGGACCTGATCTGACTTGACCTGAACTGGACTCATGGAAAATTGTCTGGAACTGACCTGCATAAATTAATATAAAACTAGAATTACTGCTTTGCGGTTGTGTGCTTCTGCCAACCAGTTAAGTTGCAGTTTACATCCATGTCTGTCTAGACTCATGACAGTTGACAATGCTTTAAATATTTATGATGCTACAGACACGCTACATCTTTTAAAACATGGATGCTTCACTCACATCTCCGCCCTGGCATTTAAAAAAAAATCACCACCAGGGCTGCAACTAAAAGTTATTTTGATTACTGATTTATATTTTGATTATTTTTTTGATTAATTGATTAGTTGTTGGGTGTCATGGTGGCGTCGTGGTTAGCACTGTTGCCTCACCGGGTGTGAACCCGGGTTGGAACGGGGTTCGGTCCGTGGGCGGGGACCCTTCTGTGGAGTTTGCATGTTCTCCCCGTGTCTGCGTGGGTTCTCTCTGGGGTCTCCGGTTTCCTGCCACAGTCCAAAGACATGCAGCTCAGGTTGATTGGTGACTCTAAATCGCCCTTAGGTGTAACTGTGAGCGTGTATGGTTGTTCGTCTATATGTGTCGGCCCTGCAATAGTCTGGCGACCTGTCCAGGGTGTACCCTGTCTTCCGCCCGATGACAGCTGGATTGGCTCCAGCCCCCCCGCAACCCTTGAGAGGACAAGCGGTTATGGAAAATGAATGAATGAATGATTAGTTGTTTGGGTATATATTTAGCAAAATGTTGATCAGTGATTCCCAAAGCCCAAGATGACTCAAATATCTCGTTTTTTCCGCAACCCAAAGTTACTCAGTTTACTGTCAGAGAGAGGTAAAGAAACAAGAAATCACAATTGAGATGCTGAAATTAGATCATTTTAACTTTTTTCTTAGGAAATTACTCAAACCAATTAATAAATTATAAACTTAGCTGGTAATTTAATATTTGACAACTGATGGATTGATGATTAATCATGGCATAATTCGTATATAGAGTGAGTTATGGCCAGAAGCATATTTGTGAGGTCACAGTGACGTAGTAGTAGTAGTGGGTATGTGCCAAATTTTAAGGTAATTCCCTCAAGGTGTTCTTGAGATATCGCATTCACGAGAGTAGGATGGACAACCTGAAAACGTAATGCCCTGAGCCACGTCTATCCTGGCGCACAGGCATGACCTGATGAGAACAGATCCAAGCATACGGTCCGAAATGCAGTTCACATGAACTGACTCGCTAAGAAAAGAACACCGACACTGGCTGCAGCATGGTGTGCCCTCAATTAACAAGCAGGTATTATAATGATTATGATGCACTGTGTTATCAGAGTTGATCCACCTGGATCCATTCTAGTATTAAATCTATGTTGACTCACAGACTGGAGACCTCAGGCAATATAACGGGACCTACCTACATACCTGACCCCATTATACTTAATAAAATTTGAACTCAGCCCAACTCCAAGCCCTAGCTTGTTGCCTGGATGAAATGCAGTCAAATTTCTTAAAAAGAAAAAAAAAAAAATAAATAAAAAAGCATTGATAAAAATTCAGGAGTTTGGGTGTAGCATAAAGAATTAAAATAAACTTAATAGTTGTTAAAAGTTACTCTGAACTTAATAATCTTCCCTGCTGCTGTATGGCTTAACCTTTCTTCTTTTACACTTGAATTAGTGGCATGCTTATATGTAAATGCATGTCAAGCTCTAAATAGCAGGTGATCGCTTTATATAACAGGACTGAAATGCCAACAAAGTTATGAAAATCTGCCCAGAAGCCACTCCTGTTCCTTTCGAATTAAACATAAGGTCCTTGTTTACAGGATCAATACTTGCAATAAAAATGAGCCTTTGTTGGGAATAATGAATCTGTTTGCATGCTCCAGGGACCCAATCTGATTTACTTTAGTTACCACAGTAGCTAATCGTGTTGATCCCATAGTTAATCTCCACTGGACCTCTAATGATAAGTTTGGGTGTTTTGGGACTTCCTGGTAAAGCAAAGCAGACTGTAATCACCGCACTGAACTGTGAGTCTGCGCAGTGAAGCGATGTAAACCACTTTTAGAAAAGTCTCGCCTTGATCTGATCCTTTGATATGACATGTGCAAGTGGCAATTAGGTGTTTGCTTATTTCTTTTGTCGTAATGAGTGCCCTGTGTGAGTGCAGCCTGAAACAAAGGCCTTAATCTACCTACAAAGAGGGTTATTTTTCAGGCAAAACAAAAACCACCTCATTTCCTACTGCAAATCAGGGGTTTGGATTCATACTCAGAGAGCACTATTACATGGCATTGTGCTTGAGTTCAACTTTAACTTAAATGCCCAGTGTGTAGGATTCAGGGGAATGAATTGGCGGAAGTTTAACCTAAAATAATAACTATCTTTTCTTTAGTGTAAAATCACCTGAAAATAGAATCTTTGTGTTTTGCTACGAAGGGAGTGGGTCCTCGCTCATCGAGTCTGACAGTATTTACACAGGTTTCAGACATTACCTATTGTATGCTCTCAAGCTATATGTTTCTCCCCAACTTTAGCCCCTGTGTTGTATGTTTCAGAGTTTTTGTATTTAGGCGTGTAAAAACTTTGCGTTGAGGAAGGGTTGTGGTCTCTGTGATTTCCATTAGCACCCATTTACCACCTGGAACACCCCGGAGCTGTGGCATCGACCCCTATTAATAGCCAAGTGTTTTGTGCCAGAGCCGGAGCAGGCCGAGCAGGATCCCATCTGGCCACTGCAGCCGCAGCCTGGTTATACTGGGCACGTCTGACATGCCTGCCTCTCTCTCCCTCATATTGGACTTTAATTGCATCCAGGCCGTCCAGTAGCCGACGGAGAGAGGGGTTTCCTCAGGCTCGTCCAGAGAGTCGGCCTGGCAGCAGCAGCGCTTCCATTTAACTCCGTCTAATGTGAATGGCAGAGAGGAAAACACAGATGCTGTTATGTACACACATGCTGAGGCTCGAACAAGCTCAGACACACGCACACATACAGACCGAGGCACTCTCACTTGCACACATTTAATGGTTTACAGTAAAAAATAAAAATCGCTCTCTGCGTGACTCCAAAATGAAGGAGGGGACGCCTTTAACAGCTCACATTTCTGATCTTTTTGTTGTACCTGCACGCCGGCGATAGCTGTGTCCGGAAGCATTATGTTTTCGGGGTTTCCATCTGTCTATTTCATTCTCGTGAACGTGATATCACAAGAATGCCATTAGGGAATTTCATCAAATTTGACACAAGCACCCAATTAG
Source organism: Plectropomus leopardus (assembly GCF_008729295.1). Classification (NCBI taxonomy): domain Eukaryota; kingdom Metazoa; phylum Chordata; class Actinopteri; order Perciformes; family Serranidae; genus Plectropomus; species Plectropomus leopardus. The sequence continues at coordinate 19,377,888 of NC_056478.1, forward strand.
ACTTGAGGATTATTTAATGTGATTTTGGTGGTCATAGCTTAAAGGTCAAGGTCACTTAGTCTGTCCAATTGTAAATGTGATATCTCTAAAACGCCTAGGGGGATTTTTTTCAAGTTAAGCAAAAAATTCCACTTGGACTCAATGATGAACTGAATAGATTTTGTTGGCAAAAGGTCAAAGGACACTGTGACCTTGTGTTCATCTCAGTCATGAACCCACTATCTGAAGAAGACCTTGAAGGAATTTCCACAGACTTGGTAGATGTTGGCATGTCCACTTGGACTTAAGATTGAACTGATTTAAAATTTTGTAGTCAAAGGTCAAACGTCAAGGACACTGTAACCTTGCATCAATTTCATTTTCATCAACAAAATATCTCAAGAACACCTAGAGGGAGTGTCCTCAAATTTGGCACAAATGTCCACCTGGACTTAGGTATGCTTAGGGATGCATGCAATGTCCCTCTTGTAGTGCAATAGAGAGAATCTTTGTTCATGTTGGTCCATGGAGAACTTCAAAACTTTGAACTTTTTGGGTCTAAAGGATGGCCATTAGTCATATAAGATGTATAGTTTGGTGTAGCTCTTCAGTTTTCTTCATTCTTGTCTATCTTCCCTTCATTAACCAGCTGTGTGTCTTTCTTTACTGCCTTTCTGCCTCCTAGTCTACTATTGTACCTTCATCAGCCATCCCTCTCTTTTTCTTTCAACTGCCCCTACCTAATTTCCAATGTCCATCTGCCATTCAGTTTCTTTCTCTCTGTCTTCTAACCTTCTTTTTGATTACACTAATTCACACATTATGTTCTGGTAAAAAGCCTGTGGCATTTGATGACAGCACTGGCATCTGATAAATTCCTAATCTGCATTGAGATAAAAGGAATAAACTTCAGTCATCCACTAGAGGGGCATTGTCTCTGTCCAGTGAAGCACACAGAAAGACGACAACAGAGCATGTCAGTGGAAGTGGAGATAAGTCGAAGCTGATGTAGCGTGGTGACCCTGCTCAGAGGGCAGTGTTGACTGACGCACAGTGGTGTCGTGTGCAGACAGAAACATGTCAAACAAGGGAATATCTCTTTAACTCTTTACAGGGGTGTAAAGGAGAATAATGCTTTGGTTTGGGACATTTTGCAATAGAATAATGACTTAAACTTACTGACATTTACAAAATATCAGGGAGACTTGCTGTTGTCACAAAGTACGCTGAGGTCACAGAGGTCACAGAGGGGCCTTTATGCTTTGGGATGACTCCTCTGAAAAACCAAAGCAGCTGCAGCTCACTCTCAGGAAGATGCTTCTCTTACCCTGCAGGTTTTTTGTGGGTTGTAATAAGTCAGCAAAATAAAAACTCATGTTTTTCTGAAAATACAGTTTGTTTAATGACTTGCAGGCCATAGTTTTGCTGGGTATAAAAGAATTAGAAGAATAAAAGTACTAACCTTGTAAGCTTTATTCAGAATTGCAACTTTTGTTACCTTGTCTCTTTGCATAAAGGAAATCGTAGATTTTTAAGTATTTTTAGGGGCAAACTCCAGTCAAGGATGAGGACTGCGAGATGCAGCTGAAAACAACAAAATATATAAGCACTACCTTAACTTCATTTTGTCAAACTACCATTCTACAAACTACTGTAAGTTTAAAGTTAAGAATCAATTTTCACAGTCTGCTTATAAAATGCATCATTTTCACCCTCTTTGGAATGATTAATTTCCAATGCAAGATTAAATGTGTAAACACAAAGCAATACTTGAGCTCCAGACCAACAACTTATATTTTATTGCACCGATGTGCCTTACTTTTTTTGACTTAGGTGCACCCAAACACAATTTAGGCTCACCCAGAATTTTTCACCTTGCCTTTTGTTCCTAAACATTACCCTTTTTGTCAGTTCCCATACATACAGTTTCTTAAGGGTAAACAGAAGTCACGGTTCAGTTGAGGAGTCAAATGTGTAAGGATAAGTTGTTTTCTTTTATTTTAAACAAACAGTAAATATTAAAGACAGACACAGTCCACATGCTGGGGACTGAGGTCATTTTTTGGATGTCCTGATGAAGCCAAATGCGGAAGCCTGTCGGTCTACTAAAGTTCTCTAAATTTCAAGTGTTGCTGGAGCTCTTTGACCTCTTCAAGACTTTCTTCATTCTCCATGCAGCTTGGGGGTTGGTGAAGTTTGGCGTTTTGCCCACTGGCAGCTTTGGTGAACTAACTAACCAACTTGTGCTTACCTCAGCATACGTTGCTAACGGCGAAGGCCATCTCTGGGTGCAACATGTGATTGTGAACATTGTGGTTCAGCATTACATGCATCAATGCAATAAATATCAGGTGCACCGTACAACCAATGAAACTACTAAGTTGCCATTGATAGATTTTTGGTTGCATGGGAACAAAATGGTCGCACTCTGAAATCCTAAATACAACAGTTTTAAATTCATTCAGACAAATTAGGAAGTAGTAATTAAGTTAGTCTGCCTATGTCTCTCATGTTCGTCTGGAGGCTGGGACCACACACTTCTGACAGGCAGCTGTTTTGTCTTTAGCTCTTACAAACCCTATCAAGCTCATTTGTGGTTCACTGAAACCACCCACTCCCCTCAACACGGCACAGCTCAGCTCTGGATGAACCCTGTCCTCACAGGCACAAACCAGCTACACGTTTAAATGGATCCTTTCCACGCTGATAATCACAAACCAAGATCACTGTGGTAGATTAGATCTCATTCCTTGGCCTTGTTAAGATCCAAGACACATTTGAGTGTAATATCTTTGGACAAGTTTACAGACATGATGGTTACACCAGGCTTATCCCTCATCAGGCAGTGTGCTTGAAATGGCTTCATTAGTGGGGATGCTGAGTAGCCAGCACATTTAAGCCCACTGTGTACTCCCTGGTTACCGTCTTAAAGCAAAGGCTGCACACATGTTTGAGGTGATGGAAAAATGAGAACAATTCTCTGCCTTTTTGTGGTTGGCATCCTAAAACTCTTTAATTCCTAAATTGCTGTGTAGATAACACCATAAATACATGGTTGCTAAGTGAGCGGAACGTTTTAAATGTTAAACGATGTAATTACAGGAACCGTAGAGATATAAATAGCAAATATGTGATTTTTTTCGTACATTCTTTGGAATTGATGCAGAAATATTATGCAAAAACAAGTTTAGAGTTTTATTTTGAGCTATTTTTAGCACTATTACCTCCATATTCTTTCTAAACTCATCCGAAACTGTATTTAAGCTTTTTTCCTTCCATGTGGCTTCAAATAAATTCTTTAGTTGCAAACTATAAACAAAATGATTGTACCATTACAGCCCATCTTACGTTCGTGCAGATGTTACTCTGTCATTTTCAGAGTCCGCCAACCCAACTAGTGAAATGAGTAACAATGTCTGTCACCTGTTATTGGGAAGCAGCCCGTGTTTTGGATTGTGTAGTATTTGAGTATTACAAAGGGTTTGTTTTTTTACAACAAACTTCGATCACTTAACCTGGACTGCAAGTCTCACAAATGGGGAATCTAATGGTCCTGTTTGTTTTTACAGCGGTCGCATTTTTCTGTCATAATCATTTATATTTCCCAACCCCTCAGCCGAATGGTTACATTTTGCATAGTCAACAATGGTGTGTTTTTATCCAGAAAATGATGTTGGTTGAAGTCAACTGCAGGACAGAACGCCTGTTTTTTTGGCCACAGTGATGCTTCTGTGTACTTTTGGGAGCAATTTGTTGCAGATATTATTGGTTAAACATCCCATCAAGAGCAATATGCTTCCAAAGACGCGATATCTCATCAGTGATAGTTTAGGGTTTGGTTTGATGGTTTATAATGCTAGGAACAATAATTACAGACTAGTTTGTCTGTTCAAATTGTCTTGATCTTCCTAAAGTAATGGCTGTGATCAGTGAGGTTAAAACAGTTTTACCAGCACCAGAATCCTGCGACGACAAGTTTCACCGCGTAACCTCACGTCTCCAGTGTATAGAGGTAATATTGAACATTTTACATTTAAACACGTGTAATGTGAGTGGACTTAAGCGCGTTCATGTTTGTCAACCAAAACATGTTAGTGATGCTTATACTAATATGTATTTTTGGTATTTTATGTGTGTTGGACAAGCATACCACAACTATATGTTGATACTGAAGTAGCCTTACCTTTGAGGGAAAACTGTCTGCAGAACATGCAGAAAAAAAAAAAGTGTTGTAAAAGAGGGACTTCTGCATTTAATATGGTTTTCATTTGTTCACATAATGATAATACTGATAATGACAATACGAATAGAAAACTTTATGTATAAAAAGTTACCAAGTGCTTCACATGGTTGAACCAGGATTAAAACATTGTAGGATTTAGGCAAATAAAACTAAATAATACAGAAAGAAGATGGAATTTGAAAACAGCAATAAAGATAAATGGCAATAATAAAATAATCGTATTGATTCTTTTTGAACATTTTCATCACAATTTTACAATACAGCGATAATACTGATAACTGTTAACATTTTGGTCACTATGACCATGCAATCAAATTGTCTTACTGTTTCATCTCTATTTTTCAATTCGTATCTATTTATCTTCACACTTCAAACCAAAAGGAGAATAATGTTACAAATATGGCAAACACGTCGGGGAAGAATAACTTTTTTTCATATGGACCCTCATGATGATTTGAGTTAAGACAGGTGGATTTTTACACAAATTTCTTGAGATATGCAGCATTGTAGTGCTTTCGATACCCCTGAAATGAGTTTCTGTCCGCTACATTCTTTCTTTTATAAACCATACGTGGTTCATTAAGGGACGTCCTATAAGACAGAACAGCATATTGTCCGTGTGCATATGTCTGGTTACAGTACTGTATAAGGAGTCCACTGTTCTCGTAAGCTGCCACAATCTGAGCAGTAGCCTGTAAGTTCTCCGAGGAATGTTAGTAATTAGCTCAGTAATCATAAGCTTTAGGAAATCTGCAGGAAAACAGACTTTATCGCTGTGTGAAAGTCTTCTGTCTGCACTACTGTGGCTCTCTAAAAGGCTGGTTTTATTGTGACGTTAAAATTAGCAACATATCAACAGGTTACAGTATGCAGCGCTGGAAGAGCATGGTCCACTCTGAGGGGCGTTTTTAATAGAAAAGTTGAATAAAAGTTTGTGGTAACAAGATCATAAAGTGGATATTCAGGCTACACACCCCTTTTAAATGTCCTATTTATTATTCACTTAAAGCCTGCATAATCCATTAGATTAGAGTCTTTCCACTTTAATTTGGGTTTCCTCTAATCAAAGTTGAAACAAAAGGCTTTTTTTTCCAGTATAGAAAATGGAAAACCAAACTTTATATGTTACAGTCAATTGACTAAGCCTGGAGCTGTTGCAATTTGAGGCATTTAACAGATGCTATTGTCTACAGTGTGATATAAATTAAACACTGTGTGGGAGACAAAATAGGAAACTTAACTAGGTTTCATTATGAATTGCAAAAAAAAACCCCACATAACTCTTTTAACATTGTTCCAAGTACGTGCAGATGAAAACCATCGTGCATATTCAGCATGTAGCATCTTGAATACAGTGCGATTCAATATGTGAAGAATCAGATTTATTTACTGTAAAACAAACTAACAGCTCTTCAGTTCGTATATTATTAATATTTGCATGTTGCACTGGGGTTCCATGGTCGCACAATCTGATTAAATAGTTGCAGTCTGGAGCCATACAGACACAAAAACACACACCTCGCCTGTTATAGCTTTGTCATAGAACGGGACATTTGATCTTTAAAAATGCATGCACAAGATTTTGTGTTATGTCATTGGTGCCCCTTGAATTTAATTAAGTCCCTAACATGCAGTTATGCAATACTTGTACACTTACTACGCTTAGGTTAAAGGGAAAGAAACATGGCGAGGACGTACCTTAAAATGACTTCAGTTCACATGCTTCCAAACACGCATCTCCAGGGGAAAGTCCAGCCTACCTCCTTTCAAGACTGCTCAGGACTGCTTCCTTGTTTACTCCTGTCAGCGCATTGGTCACATGATCGCAGCCTTTCAAAATACGGGATATGTGCAAATTTGGGTGCCTTACCTTTTGAAGGAAAACATACAGTTTGTGAGAACATTCTGCAAACTTTCGCCCCGTAGAGGGTGGTCTGGATAGGCGGAGAGTGTCTGTGACGAATGTTTGTGAGTCTGTTTTTTCTCACTATTTTTTTGTCTGTGTGAGGGAGAGAGCCATAGGAGAGAGCGAGAGAATTAGACTGCCAGTGCGAGTCTCATGCCAGTGGCTTAAAATCTGACGGGACATTTATACTGGATATTAATCATTTTATACATACCACATGGAACAAGCAGTGATACATTGGGTATTACTGATACATCCCCACACCCCAAGTTGATTATATTTTGGCCTCTATGCATCTTAAATTAATTTTAAAAGAAAATGTACAGTTATCGATTAACTTTTCGATCAGCAGTTGCCGAATAGATACTGAACATTGTTTATCAATTTCTTAAATGACTTTTACTTGTTTGAAGTTAATTTACCTCAAAATGTATCTGACAAAAATGAACATGGTAGTGTTTTTAGCCATATAGCAAGTGCTACAAAACAAAAAAAAGAAGAAAAACCAGACAAGTGCAGACGATGAGATAAGAACTCCATTGTTCTTTACTTGTGTCTTCTTTCAACAGGTGGACATAAATCGAGCTTGATATTAGAGCATTCCTCACATTCCCAATTATGTAAGCAGTTCGCTTCACATATGGATCTCCTGAACCAGACAGTCCTACAACGTCCATGTCTTTTATGTCACGGTAGATAGTAACAGGAATGTGGGCAGGTGTTTTCGATAGAAACGTAAAGTTTTACGACAGCCTTGATAGACAGAGCAGCGAGAGATGTCTATCTGAGTCACAGTCCCATAGACCGTACTCCTTGAGGGGACTCTTTGTTTTTCTTTTTGACTGAGAACTTGGCTTTCACCCACCTGGCTGAGGACTCAATGCAATTTCTCATTTTTGTTTTGACTGATTTGTAGTACAAGCTTCTTTGATATAAGAGCCATTATTCAGAGTGCCTAGTCCTCATGGGATCATCCGATGTTCTGCAGAACTTTCTTCTTGGGTTTTGAGAACAATACATGTGCCAGTTTCTCCCTCAAAGCATCTCAGCGCTTTCTTTGTATGTGTGAAAAGAGAAAGGAGACTCAGAGTACTGTATTTGTGTCAAGACTCCCGCTTGCGCTAAAAAATGACAAAAAGCAGTAATGAACAGTCTGTTATTTTTTTCACAAAAGGCTTCGGTGTCAGATGAGACGCGGACAGTGATTTTCTCACTCTCACAGTTTGTGCCTCCACTACACAAATGTGACTGTCGTGACTCAGCGAACGGGTGAATTCACACCAACACAAAATGCCTCAAACCCTCCCTTGCCTTTCTCTGGCAAGCAGAGGGGATCCTGAAGAGGGGACTTGTGTCTGTCTGTGTGTGTGTGTGTGTGTCCATTATCAAGGCGGTCCATCTCCCCTCGGTGCTGAGTGCTTCTCCAAGGTGTACAGTACAGCCGGGCAGGCCGGACACAGAAAGGACTCCATTCTTCTAACCCTCCTGACTCACGGCGAAAGTGCAGCACTACCTCGAGCTCTGGTTTCTGTGGTCCTTTTGTCTCGCGCCACCGATCGAGGACACAAAATGGGTCTGGAGGCAACCCAACACCGCGCCCTCACGTTTCTCATCGCCCCAGTGGAAGCTACAGTCACAGGAATGAAGAAAAAGGGAAGCTGCCATCGTGAACATTTAAACCATTTTATCAGCATGTTAAAGCAAACTGAGCAACTTCGTTTTTTACAATCATACTTGCTCAACTTTGATATCCATCACCTTCAACATGATATCAGATACAGCGCTAGCATCTCTCCGTAACCTTTAAAAAGGTATTTCCCGCTCACACTTGAAACCGTCCCAGGTGGGCTATCCAGTAAAGCAATGCCACTGACCCAGTAATGTGAGCGAAATGCCTTCTTCTGAGTGGCTCCGCTCTGCAAGCATCAGACCTGAATACTACAGAGGCCAATCGCAGAGGAGGCTTGTAAGTGGAGCTTTTTGGTGAAGGAATGTTGCCGGTAAACACAGATTTGCCATTAGATATGTGTGTTAACATACCTGACCTTAACTATCAAAGGGATACAGTATCTGTGTGAGATCACATGTCAGTAGCTCAGAGGATTACGATGTATCTGTATGTGAATGTCTGACTGCATGTATTTATAATTGTATTTTCTTCATAAAATCATTATATATATAGTCTATGAATATTATTGTATTTACCGCTTAACCATTTAAAAACCTGGATCGATATCACTTTCTTGTGCAGCGTTGAGATGCCTTTCACAGGTATTGAACCCTGAGCAAGTTGGTTTAATTTTATTTCAAAAACGTGAGGATAAAGGCAGTGAGCAACTTGGCATGAAATGTCCCGCAAATTGCTAGAAATTATTAGATTTAGGATTGTTAATTTTAAAAAGCAATAGAAAAATGTACAGAAAACTATTTTTTTCACTTTAGTTATGTATTTGACGGATTTGTCGATCCAGTCGGAGCTGAACAGATCAGATCAGATCGTTGGATCAGAGGAGCACCTGCTGTAGAGGTGGTGAATGCAAACTTTTAGATTCAGCGCAATTAACGATTAAGTTTAATTTTCACTGTGTTCAGAGAGAGTGGTGCAATGCATACAGTGTATTAACTGTATATGCATTTCAGTAATGCTCCAGATGAACAGTCTAGTTCCAAAAATATAAAATCAACACATGGCAGCAGATGTTTGATTAAGGTGGACCAGCACAAATAAATGAATGTGTGGGAAGTTAGAAACATCCCACTGCAACCAGGCTCAGGCATGCCTAGGATACACTATGTATAGGCCAACATGTTTTATCATTGCATTTCACGATGAATGCATGATCTCAGGAAGAACTGTGCATACGGATGGACATATGATACTTGAATGATACTGTATGAGCTGTATGATAGAGTTTTACTATTGCTAAAAGCGGTTCTCGTTTACTTGAATTCATGAAGACTGTTTCTATTTTGGAGGCACTGGAGAAAACAAAGTTTTCTTCACAAATTCAAGGTAACATGCAGTGAGCAGCTGATATATATATGATCATTTTGCATGGAACAGTATTCTTTTATTGCTTTACAATACAGATTCATGCTAAATATGTCTGAGAAAGTTTATTTACCAAACCTATTTTTCCACAAGTACCTCAAAGGACTATACTTACCTTCTTACTTTATATACAGTCAGTCATCATATGCCATATTGCTCCAAACACACTTAACTTCACAGTACTAAAGGTGAAAGTCTCTGAAAAATGCAAGATCTATACAGCGTAGATTATATTCCAACCCACAACCTTTTTCCTGTGAATCAACAGAGCTGCTGTGATAAAGCCGCTCCTGCTGTCTTCTCCCTTTCATAAGTGTTCCTTTAACAAGACGGTAAATGTCCAGTGAACAAGTGAGGAACCTGGTTGTTCTGGGCAGCTGATATGAACGGACAAAACATAACAAAAAAACACAGTCATAAACAAACAAAAATCTTTATTTTAATCACAGTTCTGTATGAAAACTGCACTCTCTTGACTTGATGTTTCCAAAGAGGCATGTCTCAGGTCTGTGTTTTTCCCCCTTGTGATGCCCATTGACAAGTTGGCACCCACTTGTCAGTCGGCCTCATTTAAAGAGAGATTTTTCCTCATTGACTTTCCCTGCTTCCAACTGTCACACAGTCTGGCACAGGCCCATGAGAAGCACATTTGCAACCTAAGTGGAAACCTGGGGTCTGCACTGGCCCTGGAGTTCACATTAGTCATTGTGCAAACCTTGTCTTTAGCATCGGCAGGAGCTTGAGACTGGAGGTTTGCCCATCTGTCTATGGCCCAGTTTTGCTGGAGGAGCTCCTGCGCCAAGGGGCCCAACAGCAGAGGAAAATAGACTCAAGCCAAAATTTTATCTCTTGTTAAATGTTTGAAAAGGCAGCGTTTCAAGCATCGGTGAGGATGTGTACTGTATGTGCAATCTTAAACTGTGATATGTCAATCAAAATAATTGTAAGAAGTACAGGAGAGACCACAGTAAAGGATCCATGGCATCACACATGAGACAGAAAAACTAGAAAAGCCACCATGCGGTCGTATGCCTCCCCATGCATCGGTCATATTGCACTTACAATTTACATCCGTGTCTGTGAAAACAAGGTTGCATGACACACAGAAGATCTCTACATCTCTGTCACCACAGTTTCAAAATTAGTGTTATCAATTTAGTATCTGACCAAATGTCTCCCCTTCTGTTCCTGATGTTTGACGTTAGGTAACGGCCAGAAAAATGTTTTCTGCAGAACATTATGATATCACAGTAGACTTTTGGCCTCTTGGATATAGAATGTCAGAACTTCATCATTACACCCTATTAGACATTTGTGTAAAATTTGAGCAAATGCATTCTTGAGTTATGGCAAAAAACATATGTTAGGAGGACTCTGTGACCTTGACCTTTGATCGTTGACAACCAAATTCTATATTCTTCGTTAGTCCAAGTGGACATTTGTGCCGAATTTGAGGAAACTCCCTCGAGTCCTGATTGAGATATCACTTTCACAAGAATGAGACAGATGCCAGGTTAGTGTGACCTTGACCTTTGACCACCAAAATGCAATCAATTTGTCCTTGAGTCTACACGAAGTTTGTGCCAAATTTGAAGTAATTCCCTCAGGGTGTTCTTAAGATATCACATTCACAAGAACGATACAGACGAGGTCACATTGACCTTCACCTCTGACCTATCACCAACCAAAATCTAATCAGCTCATCCTTCAGTCCAAGTGAACATTTGTGCCAAATTTGAATTTGGCACAAAAGAATTTCCCCAAAAGATGTTCAAATATTACGTTCACAAGAATGTGACAGGTGAGGTCCAAGTGACCTTGATCTTTGATGTATGACCACCAACATCTTGTCAGCTCATCCTTGAGTCCAAGGAAACATTTGCTCTAAATTTGTCAAAATTCCCTCAAGGCGATCTTGAGATATTGCATTCACAAGAATGTGCTGAACGGATGGACACGAAACCCGAAAACATAATGCCCCCAGCCATGGCTATTACAAATACAAAAGCACAAAAACTAGAATTGTATACAATCATATGACATTAGATAAATACTTGATAAAATGACCAAAATGCGTCCCGTTTGTTAACCTGCAATCCCCTGTCATCCCCCTGGTCTGGACCCAGACCTGTAACCCCCCAGTTAAAAATTAACATATCTTCTGCTGGCTAAACCTCTAGAAGTTCAACGATATAGAGAAGAATTACAGAATAAAGAGAGTTGAGAATTTCTTGCTGTTTTATAAAACCTAGATGCTGACAAAAGAGGCACCTAAAACCAATGAAAATGGCATGAATAATTAGAACCAAAGTGGGTTACTAGGTTATTCTCGATTTGTATGTTTTACTTATGTAAACCAGTGAGTTTCAGCCAAATTGCACCATCATAACATAAACGAAACACAGGTGTCTCTATCTCAAATGTTTACATCTCTGTCTCTCACGCAATGCCAGTCTGTAGGGAAGTTTAGTGTCTGTGTGGAAATCCGTCTACCACAGCTATCTCTAATATTTCTCACCTCTGTGTGGAGAGTGGGGGCGGTCGATTTGTGGTCAACAACACTGAACACTTGACTTCCTCTCGGTGGACATTCATTGCTATGAGTGTTCAAACAGAAGACATCATGTCCATTTTCAGGGCTGACAGAGTCTGTCCCGGAGCCAACTTTAGAGCTGTGGTCACACCAAAAGCCTTGATGCTGAGCGCAGAGTGACTGTTTGATTTGTAGGTGCGTTTTGTGGATATAGGATGTATGTCCTGCCCAATACCAAGAGGAACTTTTAAAAACACTTTTACATGTAGGTGCATACTTCAAGTACTTTAAAGTTATTAAAAGTACTTGAAATGTATATGCTTGACAGTTTAGTAGCTCTGCAAGGCTATACAAGAAAACAATGTCTGCATCCAAATATTTCATTAGGGTTTTTTTAATTTTTTTATTTTTACAAAATAACAAAGTAAACAAACTAAAATGGATCTTCAGAAATTTCTCTTAAATCCACATAGTGCAGCATTGTAATAAAAGTACACAACACTATAAATAAATAGTATAATCACAATTTCACTTCACAGTAGTGTTATAGCTTAACCCTTTTCAACCTGATTTTTTTTTTCAAAAACATGGGAAGGAGGCAATGAAAAACAAGAAAGAAGCAAGAAATTTACCTGAAAATTAATAAAAACAAAACATAAAATGAAGAAGGTAAGAAAAAAAATCAAACAAGATTTGGAAAAAGTGCTGAGAAATAGTACCGTGACATGCATTCAAATATGTTATTATGGTAATTATATAGTTTTTCCCTAGCTTTTTTCTTTTTGACTGAGACATTTTTCCCTTGCTATTTAAAAATTAATATTTTTTTAAACCTACTAATTTCTTGCAATTTGTGGAACATTGCTAAATGTCCTTTCCCCTGTTTTTGAAAGAAATCACAAGAATTTGAATATCTGGAAAAGACAGATATTTAAAGGTTTAAAGATCTGCGAAAGGAGTCTGAAAACAGCACAAGAAAAAGTGATGTCAATCTAGGTTTCAGAGTTTTAACTTTAACATTGCCAATCACAGCAAATAAAAATCATTCTCGATTTGTAGCAGCTTAAGTTGAATATTAAAGAAGACTACTTATTCGAGTGTCTACTTATTGGAGTAGCAGCTTTAAAATAAACCCTGAATAACTGCAGCAAATTGCACTCTCAGTTTACGACACCTGTTTGACGCCTGTTGTAAACAAAGGATCAAAATAACCAATCCAGATCAATTAAAGTAAAGGTGCTGATCGAGCCCGATACGGATCCTTCTGATTGGATCAGGACGTCCCTAGCTAAAAAACAGACTGATTTCAGAATAAAGAAAACATTCGATTTGATAAAGCTCTGAATTCATTTTGCTTTTACACATTAATGTTGTTTCAGTCAGATTGTTTTGGTTGTTATCTGTATACATATTTGGTGGTGGCCACGCCCATGTGTGTACTGTATAATTATTTGAATCTGATGCGTACTGTACGACAGAGGCTAAGCCTTTGGAGTGCTGTTTAACCTCGACAGCTGGTCCCCTCATATTATGGTCATTAGAGTTGTGGTTGTACAGTGACGTTAATGTGCAGCTGAGTCACACTGGTACCGATAGTGGAGGTACACTGTTTGGGCACACGCTGTCTTTGCTGTGGCAGGGATGCTGCGTGTTTGAAGCTGTAACTCGACACAAGGCCGAGGCCAGAAGGAATTACAGGCCATCGGATAAACAGAAGCTGTAGAGCAGCAGCAGGGCGTACTCCCTCCAGGAAATTAAAAGCCATCGCCTCTTCCTTCAGTCTCCTTATCCTCTCTCATCTGCTGCCAGTTCGGTTAATGAATAGCACACCAACAGTGTCTGGGGTCTTTCTTTTCTGCTGTTGTCTGTATGAGACATTCACCGTCATACTTATTGTGTTATATCAGCACAAAAAGGAAAGACTGTCAAAACTTGCTGTCGTGGTGCTGGCTGCAACAACTTGCAAAAACACAACTGTTTTTTATCATGTCATTTATATTATGATGAGTCAATTTTCTTTGGAAGTAGTGATGAAAATGGATCCCAAATATCCCCTCAAATGTTAAGAACTATTTTTCTTTCAAGTAGTTTGGTTACATTTTTTGCTTTCATATTTAAGATGCATTCGGATGATAGATGGCAATACCTTAAAGTCACAGTGAAACAACAGTAAGAGCCTCTTTATGTTCTGCATTGTGTCATATTTCAAAAAATTGCCCAAAATATGTTGGATGGTATAGTTATGAGAGGAGTTTAAATCAAATCCTTCAGATTTGATTTGATTTGATTGCTTAAAGGGATACTTTACCAATTTTCATCCAGCTTTGTGACATAAGAATGTGGTCAGTATGTGTAGATGAACTGTGGTAAACTTCCTTCCATCATACCAGCACCCAGATCTCCCTGCTCATCTCCCAGCTCAAAACATATTATCTAGCAGATTTTTGCTGCCTCTAGACCTTAATGTATATAATGCATATACCAAACTCAGATCAAATGGCAAAACAAGCCAACGCTAATTAAATATGAATTGTATTGCCTGTTCCCGCCTCAAATGTCTTCTGACTGTTTGGCTCTAATACAAGATCGTGTGAACAGGAAGTTGGGGTTAAACTATTTCCTCTATTGTGAAAACGGAGGCTGAAAGTAATGAGGTCAAATGGTAAAATTAGGCAGTGCTGATCAAATTTGAACAAAAGGTCTTTAACTGCATTGCCTATTTTTCACCACAAGTATTTACAGAAATAATTTTAGCTTATCGTTAAACTGTATTTTGAGATTGTTTGCTGCCAGCTTGCAGCCATATTGTTTCCTGTGGATAAACGGCCATGCTCATGTTAATTCACCCGCATGCATTGGTCTGGTGTGGCGTGTTGTGTTCTGGTAGGTTTTCGAGCAAAGGGGAACGCCACAGCCCTTTCATTTCTGTTTTCTCTCATCATATAGAACAATTTTCAAGAGTATTTGCATCTTTTTACTGCTTAGGTTTGAAAAATGTTTGTATACATCCCCGAAGTTCAAGACAAGTCATCAAAAAGATGACAGTAAGACAGGCAGATAAAAGATCGATTTTTCTTTATATAAAGATACACCAGAATGATTTCTTAACATATATTTTGCAAACATCAAGACATAACTGAACAGTTAAAACAGGGACATTCATCTCTTCAGCTATAACATCAAAATAAGGTCAAAACATACCTGATGATTTTGGAAACTGGGAAGACTTTTGACAAAGTAGAAAATAAGGGAAAGTTAGGACAATTATTTCCAATTATGAGTTACGGAAAAGAAAAAGATCGAGCACAGTGGCAAGAAAAACTGGGCTAAATTCTTCATTGGACGGAGGGTGTTGTCCATGGAAACCTGCACGACTGCACTTTTACAATAAAACATTTTAATAACAAGCCACACATGAAAAAGAGATTCTCTCTGATTGTGGTTAACCTGGATAGTGGAAGACTTGTATATTAAAGTCAAGGAGAGCATGTGCTCGCTATTTCCACACTGCAGAGTAAAAGCAGGCATTTGGCGGTCATCTCAAAGCAATAAAACAAGGAACAAGAACAAAATTTCATCCAAAATGGAATTCTGGTCACACACCCGATGTTTCCAAACTGGTTCTGTCTGGGTTGTTTTGGAACATTTGTCCTTTCACTATTCAAACACTTGTGCCCCTAGGAAGGAAAAACAAACAGCAGTAATGCACAAAGAGCATACCAAGCAGGCGGGACGGGCAAACATGTATAACACGTCTCGGTCAAAGCCTTAAAAACATGTCTGTGATTAGATTTCAATGCATGGTTCTCATACCAGACACTTGAAAATTATCAACAACTTTTCACCTCATAGTTTTTAAATTGTGACCTTGCTTTTCACCACCTGTCACTTTATTCCTCTCATGAGAACAAAGATTTATGACATCCTTAAAATCATGTTTGGAGATGGGTTTTTTTTTACTTATCGCTATATGCGTCAAAGGTGACAAAGGGTTACCTTTTTCCATCAAAATATTCACTGCCTGTTTGAGTTCACCAGGTGCAGCAGGCTCAGGGGTCAGAGGTCAAAACACATCCTAGTCAGGAATCTCATTGCGACTGCCAACAATCACAGGAACCATATTGTTCTCCGTGGGGAATTATTTTATGAAGGCTTATGGAGGGGAATTATAGAAAAGTAGCCAAAGTGTTTATGTGATTATATAGCAGTTATGTCACCAAGTCTGACATAATAAAAAGAACAATGTTTCACTGATGCAGTGAATGTTATAGATCTCATTGAACTGGTCTGCAGTTGTAGTTTGGGGCTATATATATATATATATATATATATATACTAATATAGAGTAATAGCACCCAGCTGTTTGCACTTAAAGCTACACAAGGAAAGATTTTTATAGTAAGTATGAAACACTCTCCACAGTTCAGTGGTGTTAAAGAACTCGAGTTTAGCTTAACAGGTTTTCCCACACATTTATTTAATTGTGATGGTTCACCACAATTAAAACATCTGCTGCCATGTTTTGGAAAAAGTCTCCAAAAATACAGTAATCATAGACCGCAGCAATGGACTTCTGGTATACTGTTTTGAAATGCGGAGATGTGTAAATTTTGCAAACTTGTTTATGTCTGTTGTCATTTTCAGTCATAACTGTAACATATAAAGATACAGAGTTAAACACGCAAAGCAAAGTGATATACTGCTGTGGATGGGGCTGCCAAAAATATTTTGGCCACCTAAAAAAAAAAAAAAAAAAAAAAAAAATATATATATATATATATATATATATATATATATATTTCAAGTGTACATTGTATTTGAATATTTGTACTGTTTTACCTTCCGCAATAGCTGAGGTGGTGGTAAACCAGCAACTCCACAGTTCTGTGGAGTAAAATTATTGTATACTTAAACTATTGAGTTTTTTACGTGGGTCTTTTTTTAAGGTGGCTTAAAACTAATAAATCAAGGCACAGTTTGCTCAGTCCAATTTTATATTTTTTATATATTTTTTATATATTTTTATACACAGAAGTTATAAATGTTGTGTTTCGGTCTATAGAGAGGATGTTGCAAAAAGTACTGGCCAATATTACATCTTACATCTCAGCTCCTTTGGCGCTGTGCCTCCTGGTTTCCACATATGGACACTTGAAGCACTTAAAGCTTCCAATAAGCAGAGATCTCCAGTAAAAGCAAAGCCGAACATGTGTAGAAGCAGAAAGCACAGATGCCTTAAGATGTTGCATAACAGCAGAGGTGATTAAAGTGATGATTTTACCGACTCAGGTGCCTGCAGCTGTTTTTTTCTGAGAAACCATAAACTGCAGGTGTCACTGAGGTTTTATTTTGATCCCACCCTATGCAACCATCTAATACTGTAATAGTCTGACTAAACCCTGACTCAACCACATTCCAGACTTGTTTTCACCAAGTCTTTATTGTTCAAGAAAATGTTATTCTATTCTTATTTGAGTCTTAAATACTGTATGTACAGGTGGTGTCCTACAGCTCCTGTGCTCAACAGACGTGCATGGTGGGTAAATGCTGCAGTATTCAGTGGGGGGTCGTCCCTCTTAACATAACACTTCAACACCTCAATACACAGCGGCATGGAGCACAAAGGTGTTAAATGACAGACCAGAGGAGGAGGGAGGCCAGATCAAATGTAGCGTTTCAGGTTTAAAGTTTGAGGTTTGAGGCCAATTGTGGCAGCGGGTTCTGCAAATGGAGCGCAGTCTCTCCACTTCCCGGGGTGGATTACAGGAGCTAAATAAAGCAGTTGTAACTCCAGGGCGGATAGCCTTTGTTCCATTCATCAGCACTTTGCATTAGTCACTATACTTCAAGGCTAATGTCTGTATCCTTTTACGGCAAAAGGTGCTTTTTGCAGACACATTAAAGGTGCTGGAGGTAATTGGGTGGGTCTTTTTCAGCGTTGGTCTGTCATTATTTGAGGAGTGTGCGTGGCAAGTCATCATGGTCGTGACTCGCGACCAGACAGGCTGCCAGTTTGGGTCTTGCTGGGAAAAGAGTGGGCAACAAAACACTGTGGTTTCCATAAATATTCACCATCAAGGTGTCTAACAGCAATGCCCCTAACTCTAATCAGGATGAAAGTAGTTACACCAGAACAATTTGATCTATTTCAGACAACAAAATGCATAATCCCCCTGAAATTGCATCATCAATTTAGAGCTGAATCAATAACATTAATGATCTATACATAAATGGGCAGAAAACTCACCCTTTGAAACAGACTGAAAAATTTGCAAGAAATTAGTAAAATGTACAAGAAAAATACCTTAAATTATTTTTTTAAAAAAAGAAAGAAAATAATAATGAAAAAAGGTACAAAAGTAAAGGGCAAACAAGACTTGGAAAAAAATGCTTAAAAAATTATAGTATTAGTATTAATATTATATTTTTTTTACTAGCTTTCTTCTTTTTTCTCTAGCTTTTTAAAAAAATAATTTTCTAAATCTACTCATTTCTTACCATGTTGCTTAATACCTTTTCCCCATGTTTTTGAAAGAAATCGCACCATTTTGCTCAGGTTTAATACCAAACACTTGTCAAAAAACATCTGAAAAAGTGATGTTGATCCAGGTTTCAGAGGATTAACCTGTGTTGATTAACCAAACAGTCGCTAGTTGTAGCCCTACATATCTCAGTGTGCCTGCTTTAATATGAGCTTAAAATTAAAATATTTAAATGAATGATTTCCAAAAAGCATTGTGTGACTTTGTTTTATGTAGAAGCAGAGAGAATAGTTGTGAAAGAGATATCTGCCCATGGAAGATACAGTGAATCATGATTTATATAAAACTAGACATAAACAGAAGAAAACTGTCTGCATGCCAAGTGAGTTTTCTTTCAACTTTTGGGGATTCTCAGTGTGGCAACGCTCGCATCCTGACATGTAGTCTAAAAAGGGTCTGAGAGTAAACACGTGGGTGTTTGTAGACAGCTGGCAGAGATGTGTGAAAACTCCAGCTGGTATTAAGATGTCTAGCCTTTAGTGCTGCCACATTTTAATGATCCATAATAACTCATGCTGGCCTGTCATGATTAATAAGAATGAGTCAATAATTGACTTCCTGGATTAAAAGGGCTAAAATTTCATAACGTAGACCATAAACGTGTATGTGCCTAGCTCTACTCGATTGCTATAGAATAACAGTGAGTCATTCTTAAAAACCTCTTACTAAACATGTCTAAACACACTATGCTTGTGTAGTCTTTCCTGGCACACAGAAAGTTGTTTTTCTTTTCTTTTTAGAATAAACTGAAGATGAGCTTGGTTTTTGCACAAGCAGATATGTAGCCGCCATGGCTACACAGACCAACAAAGTCACCCAAACATCAACAGAGCGTCTATGTAAGGAGGAACAACTGTGCAGGAGACACGAGCTGTTTTTACACAGATATACAGCAATGAGGACCCTTCATTACGCTGGCTTTTTAAATTATTTTTAAACAAAACCAAACAATGGAGGCATCATGCCGCCCAAGTGTGTGAGTTTAGAAAGCATGCCGACAATCTGCAAGCAAAAGAGGCATAAGGAGTGTGACTTGTAACATAGTGTCAACCTCTAGTGTGACATGTAACATACACATCAGCAGGGCTTTACAAACAACGACGATTTCATAACATGGCAATAACAGTAATTTACTGTCCCTTTTTATATTGCGGCTGATCTCGGAGGGTAAGGAGCTCCTGGACCTTATTGTTTTTCCAGATTGTGGACATTTTCAGATGCTGCTAGCTGCTTTTTAAATCTCCTGGTGGTGAAGGCGTGGCACGGACCCAACCCAGGACACAAATTGGGCCGTCATTTACTTTTTCAGTTGGACAGAGTCTTGTTGTATTACAGAGTCTTAGGTTTGTGAGACATAAGTTGATTTAAATGGATTTGCCATCAGTTCTGATCACATGTAGCATCATAGACATTGTTTATGTGAGACAAAGTGAATACAATGAAAAATATTTCTACCCTTTTGCACCCTGTTGTGCACTAATTGGGAACACATTAGGGTGTTGCCAGTTTTGTTGTTCTCTCTCTTTTTTTGATTAGGTCCTTGTGTTTGTTTGGATCATATTATCAACCCAAAGATAATAGGTATAGGGAAAATAAAATAGAGGCAACAAAAAAAAAAAACAGTTTTTGCACAAAAAGCAGAAAAATGCCAAACAAAATAACAGGAAGACTGTATTGCACAAAAGTTGTGCAAAACATTAATTTATTTGCAAACTAAGAATGCTAACATTTTGTTGAGACTCGTGGTGTTTTTACCCTGTGTGTAATGGGATGAGATTGTGGCCTTGCTGTGTTGTGTTATTGCTTTTTCATCTACCGGTGGATTTTTTTTTTTAGCTTCTGAGCCCCAAAACCAGTCAGCCAATGTCAAGGTTTGTTTCGGCCTAATATTTGCTCTCTGTGTTGTTTAAGCTTCTGCAGAGGTCAGTGCAGATCACAGAGAGGTCAGGCAGATCAAGCTGAGAAGCAGACATCTGTGTCACATTCCTCATGTGGCCTTCATCACAGAGACGATGTGTGCCTCTCTGCAGGGAGAAAGACCTGAAAGCACAACCCTGTGCCGTGGGGTATTCTGGGCGGGCGATCAGTTTGACTTTGAGTATATTGGCGCGTTGAGCATTGGGGCTGCAGTGGACCTAATCAAAGCCGGTTGTCTTCGTAATCTGGTTGGAGGAGGCCTAAGTAAGTCTGTTTGTGTTTAATGTAAAAACATGTTTTCATCTCCACGTCATATAAACAAGTTCAAGACTTGATCAAAAATAACAAACCTGGATGAAAACTGGTGAAATGGCTTCAATCTGACAAACAAAAGCACAGACATGTTTGAGAATTTTAACAACTATTTATTGTCTTGAAGTATGTAACAAAATAATCGCTATGAATAAAAATGGCATTTTCGCTTTGTACAACTAAGAAAATGTTTACAGACAAGCAAAACTAATTGTACAAAAATAATGGTAACATTGATACACAAAAACAAAGAAGGTAAAAACGATAAAGAACAGAACATCCTCACGTCAGTGTGCAAACCGTTTATACAGATGGACGTGTGCCCTTTGGTAAGGCAACAGATCCTGATAAATTATTTAAATAGCATTTATCTACACACACGCACACACACACAAATCAACCTCTCACAAACAGCTAAGACAAAACAATAATTTATCTGCTAAAAACAGCATTGGACATAAGTGATAGAGCAAAATTATTTATAAAAAAAAGAAATCTCCCATTTTACTTGTTATTTTCACTGGGGAAGATCACGGGATTGGGAGCTTGTTGCGTTTTTAGATATGAAATGTCATACTATTTACAGCTCATGCTACAGTGGCACTAAGATGTCCATCGTTTCAAAGGAATATGAAAAAGTACTTAGGTTGGGTTTTTGTTTGATCAAATTATACAACAGCAATGAGGTAATATTTGTACATCAAAGATTTCCTTTGTTTTCCATCTCTCTCTGAAGAAAAGGCACACAAGTCACATACACTTCATGCTAAATAGCCCTGTCTGAAGAATACCTTATTCACTTTGTACAGCGGGAGATGATAGACACTGATACCTGGCTTTACCTGGTTTTAGATCAGTTTTCACTGTTATGTTGGATGGATTTGTTTTTACTTTTTCAAAGCGTTCAAATTTCCTTTGCTGCCTACACTGTAGGCAAGAGTCAATAAAATACACGTATTTACAAAATTTCAAATTGAAATCCTCAAAAACTGAGGGATTAAATCTCTTCAATGACCTTAATGTAAGATGGGGAGTATTTTGGAGAGTACTGGCTCTAGCATTTTCTGTAAAATGTAATCCTCAATTTTTTTCTTACTGGTTTGATATGGGAAGGTCTTCACTTCCATCTCACCCTGAGATTTGTTAGGTTAACCAAACAGCATCAACAAAACCCATGATACTTGTAATTTCAAAAGATAGCTAACCTAAATTTCATTTTTGTATTCTTTCTGCTCTACAGAGATTCGTAGGTAGATGGGTAAAAGCACTTTCTTGTTCCAGTCTTCCACATACAGTACATGCATGACCAAACACACATCCATAACATCATGTTCCCCTTATTTCTAACTCGTCTACTCCCAATAATTTTCCTAAGTCCTTAACAACCAAGATCCCTAAAAAACACATTATTGCTGTCTCCATCTTCCGAATCCTCAAGCGTATCATTCAGAATCGACATCCTGGTAGATCTGGTAAAGCAAAGGGAATATATCATCAGTTTTTTTTTCTTTGGGATGTCCATCCAGAAGGTAAGGTAGGAAGGCACACAGGCTGAAGAGGTGAGACAGAAAAAGAGAGAGAGAGAGAGATGTAAAGGCTTGGAAGTGCATAGTTGTCTATGGGGAGCCGTTCCCGCACAGAGATGAATGAGGTCTTTCAGAGAGCGAGAAAGCAGGCAGAGCTGGGATAGAAAGGTGTTTGTGTCCTACTGGCAAAGCTAGACTTGTTTTCTTTTTTTTTTTTCTTTTCCCCCAGCTCTCCCTGCTCCCGTGGATGCTAAGGTTGGAGGAGAAGGGGCTCTCTGATCCTCAACTGGCAGTCAACCGGTTGGTGCTCTGCCCGAACCAGCTTCAAGTTACCCTGAGGCTGACCACATGCCCTTCGCCTCGTCTGAGTGTGCGTGCCGCAGAAGAAAGAGTTGCGGAGATAAACCGGTCCCTGGACTTTGCATCAGAATACATAAGTTCATACTTTATACAAAAAAGGTGCTTTCCACAGAGCTTCCTGCACTGCGCGTTTAGGTATCTGTTGAAAGAAAGAGATACAAGAAATGGAGTTAGACTTGATTGTCAGAACTGGACATCAAATGCTTTCTGGGATGCTGATTTTCTGCAAATCCTTACCTCTGCATTCATACTTGAGGTCTGAGAAGTATACCATCTCTTGTGAGAAGACAAAAAGACCTAGCCTGCCACCAGCATATGTCTTGTCATAGATGCTACCAGAATCTGCCATAATCTTCTTGCCCTCGTACATCACAACTCTGTGGGAATAAAGAAAACATCACAGTTGGTGAGGTCCAAAGCTCTTGATTTTGATGTCAAACCCATGTGGGGTGTCATCTGTGTGTGTAAACTAATTAATATCCTCCACCCACCTAATAAGTCCTGTTCTTGGCCTGTGGATCAGATGCCATCTGTAGGCGGTGAAGTCTTTCCATCCAACGTTCTTAGGGTCATGCCAGAGAGTGCGGACCTAAAGCAAAGTATGAACAGCCATTGGTTTACTTTTCTCTCTTCCCAAAAATACAATCATCTATTTTTGGATAGAACCTTATGTCTTACCTGTCCTGGGGTATTGCCTGTGTGCCAAAGGGCATTCCTGAGGTGCTCCCCTGGGCCAGTGGTGGAGTTTACCACTTTGATGGACAGACCAGAGTAGCCTTGGGCCTTGGTGGGTTTATTTGACCAGTACGTCTGTGTAATCTGCTTCCACATCACCACATAGAACCTGGAACTGGACTGGTAGCCAAACACAAAGCCAGCGTAATCATCATCCCTCTCTGTGTTGATGAAGAATGTCCCACTGAAGTCCACTGAGTTGAACTCATGGTAACCTGAAGGAAAAATGCAAGTTAGAGGGCAGAATCCAATACTGGGTGAATTTTTAAATCAGAACATTTTTTTTTACTTACCAACAGCGATGCCAGGGTCGCAGTTGACAGTCTGAACCAGCTCTTTGCCCTGATGGCGGACGACCCAGTTAGGATCAATCTGCGAGGTGCCTTTGGGGTCCAGAGGAACCATCTGGAACTTGCGGAAGTCTGTCTCACTAATGTCGAAATTCTCTGGGCACACATCGTAGATGTCCGGCACGTTGTCTTGGTCAAAGTCATCTTTGCAAGCATCTCCACGACCATCACCTGAAAATATATGTTGTATATATGTTTTGAAGATCTTTTGTCATGCTGTGAGCTGTGTCCTTTAGGGCTGAAACATGGCCCATTTTGCTCACCATCAGAGTCCAGCTGGTCAGGGTTGAAGGCCAGTCTGCAGTTGTCCTTGTCATCAGGGATACCGTCGTTGTCGTCATCATGGTCACAGGCGTCTCCCTTGCCATCCTTGTCATGGTCAGCCTGGTTGGCGTTGGGAATGTAGGGGCAGTTATCCAGGTTGTTCTGATGTCCATCCTCATCGATGTCCTGGTTGCTGTCACACTTGTCTCCCACCCGGTCATCATCTGAATCCATCTGCAGTTGCACAATATTTTGGCATCAGAGTTATGACTTTCCAAGTTTTTTATGAACTCTTTATAACACCAGTGTTAATGATTACACCAGACAATTGGCAAGAAAAGACAATCAACAACTGCAGTCCATATCTACAGAGGACTGTATTAAGTTACTGCCAATGCAAAGCTTCAGCTTTACCTTCTTCACATGAGTAAAATCTAGGAATCTGCAACTCAATGCAACTCTGCTGCTGCTGTATGAAACAGCTGCTTTCAATTTATAATTGAAGAATCTGTCTTTGGACTTATTGATAAAAGAGTACAACCATGGTGAGGATGGTGGACAAATAATGTAATCAATGTATGCTTGAATACCATGTAACAATGCAACACGGACTACCTTGGCAAGCTTAATTGGCATGCCAACAAGGATTGTTTCTTTCCAACATATTTATTTTGTTTTATCACAGTGTTTCCTGCTACAGTTGTTCTGTCATCATCCTCTCCAGCTTTCATTAAGGACTTTCCCTAGGCTGAAATCACTGTGCCTTTGTAAAGCTGTCGTGATCAATTTGTCTGTGATCTGTCAGCAGTTTTCAGCTTTTGAAAATCAAACATCACTCCACAAGACTCTGTCGCTCCTACTACTCCAGTTTGCTTGTTGAACACCTCCAGCACCTGCAGTGATGGGCAAAGTCAAGCTAACCCTACCTGGCAGGAACAGACACACCCAGCGGCTCTAAAGAAGGAGGATGAACATGTGAGATCAGGGGTGTGATGTAAGAACTTGGGTAACTGTGTGGAACCATAATTTTGCTTTCAAAGGCCTCAATAAGACCACAGCTTTTAAAGAGAGCATTTTGGTGCAGTTTTTGTAGTCTTTGGAACAGCATGCAACTTTGCTGCCTCCATGCTTGGACTTGTTTCTGTTGACCTTTAAATTCAGTGCGCAGTTCCCTCTTTATTCACTCTCAATTCACTCTTTACAGACAACATAAGTGTGGGCTCAGACTCACCCCTCCTTCCCCCATCCTATTCCTGAGTCCCGTTGTTCAACACATTCCTATTTGTCAGCGTAGCATGGCACAGGTGGACTGAGCAGGACCGCGGTGCACATGCACACAGCCCATGGCCAGCCCATTCCTCAGTAATATCCAGCCAAGGGCCTCTAACCTCACATTAGCCAACTAACGTCAATGGGCCATTGAAAAGACCCCTAGCCCCCCACCACGCCTTATTGAACTGATGTGCCCTTGAGCTGCATACAGGATTTACTCCACCTTTACACGGCATGATAAAGCTTACACAGCTAGACAGGGCTAAACACCGAGGCTCTGTCTCAGTTGAAAGACAGATCTATGCTGAGCTATAGAGAAAGGCAGGGAGATGAATGTGGATTATTTATGGTGGGTGAAGTGGAAGGAAATGGGGAAGGCTTGTTTGTATGTGTGTGTCCACACACCTGATCGGGATTATGTTCCAGAGGACAGTTGTCGCACATGTCTCCCACTCCGTCCAGATCTGTGTCTCTCTGGTCGACATTGTACACATAGGCGCAGTTGTCCTTCTCATTCAGTATGCCTGGGGAATTAATTGAGACATGATGTGAAAAATAGGTATACGCGCAATTGGATTTTTTGCCGATATCTGATAGGCCTATAATAAGAAGTAATGTGGCCAATAACCGATACTGACAGAAATACATATTCACTTTTTTCCCCCACCTAATTTTAATGATCAAGTCTCATCTGTAATCGAACTAACATCATATTATGCAAACTCTTATCATGATGGCCCACCGGCAGATGGAGACCTAAAATACAATGCTTTTCATTTTTTGTAATATTCATTCATTCATAATGCATTGTGCAAAATAAGAAAAACACTTCAACTCAGGGTTGATAATGGTGTGATTTAGTACAGCTTGTGTTGTTTTGTTCATAATTATTTGTTTTATTGTAACTATGAAGGCATATGGGCACAGCATCTGATTCCAAGACAAATTTCCCTATGGGGACAATAAAGTATATCATATCATATCGTATTGTATCGTATGTTTTCCACTTCATCGGTTTGTCATATCAGCAGAAATCAGCATGTTTGCCAATTCCAACGTTTCAGTTTAAAGCCAATATCTGCCGATATTATCATGCATCCCTAATGAAAAACACATATTACTCAAAAAGCATGACCTCACTTCAGCACATATAGAGACTTACATTTCCCCAAGCATTGTTTTTAAGCTTAGAGTCCTCACCGTCTCCATCAATGTCCACAGCGCAGGCATCGCCCTCCCCATTGTTATCTGTATCTGTTTGGTCTGGGTTACTATTGTAGGGGCAGTTGTCACAGCGGTCACCCACATCATCGCGGTCATAGTCATACTGCCTGGGGTTGTACACGAATGGACAGTTGTCCTGAAAGACAAAGAGGAGGAAGAAAGAGTTGAGGATAGGTTTCAGGTGCAGTGCTTGTCATTTGAGTAGATCTATTACAGGGAGGGAGTGATGCAGGATGAAAAGGTGCTTTATTTGTAGGCCCTGTCCCAAATCTAATGTTGGGATTAGCAAACACACAGTCCAGCTCCTTCAGAGCTTCACCTCAGTATTGGAATTTGAGGTTTTGGCTCAGGCCGGGGAGAAACATTTGCTTTCCTGCCTCCCCTGCCCTCCTCTCTCTCCACCTGCCTTCTTATTAGACAGCATGAATGATGAATGCAAAAATTGCGTGCACACACACTCCCTTGTCCACTGCTACTGTATGCAAGAATGAGACAGTATTTGAACCAGCACCTGTAAAAGTGTTTGGCCGTGTCTATCCTTCACTGTGCTCATCAGCTGCTACTATATGGTCACATCTGTAGAGTTTCACTTACCCTGTCATCAGGAATGCCATCATTGTCGTCATCACTGTCGCAAGCATCTCCAATGCCGTCCTTATCGTAATCTTCCTGACCAGAGTTGGGTAGGTTGGGACAGTTGTCCTGAATAACACACAACACAGTCAGAGTCAACAACAAACATACAAGTGATATAAATTTAACTCTGGAAAAAAATTCCAAAGTGAATTTAACTATTTGAAACCTGTGCAAATTGGTTTGAGTTCCTCCAAAAACATGGAGAGAAGGCAATGAGCAACTCAACAAGACATGGCCCAAAATTTAGCCAGAGGTTAGTTAAATGGTACAAAAAAAGGAACACCTAAAAAAAGGGAAAAAAAGAAAAGTAATTAAAAATAAAAAAATGACTAATTTCTTGCAATTTGCTGGGCATTTCTTGTCAAACTGCTCATTGCCTCATCTTTACAAAGGAAGTCAAGCGAATTTGTTCAGGTTTCCAAGGGTCAAACAGCTTGTGAAAGGCATCCGAACGCAGCACAAGAAACAGAATGTCGATCCAGGTTTCAGAGGGTTAATTAATGAAACATTTTAGAGCCTTTATTGCTGTCACTACATACCTTTTTGCAGTGGTAAGTGGCGTTCTCCACACAGACCAAGTCAGCATTGGGCCATCCATCCAGATCTGTGTCCTCTCCGCAGATATGTCCGTTGCCAGCATAACCGGGCTTGCACTCGCAGCGGTACATAGGATCGGCAAAATGTCCGAGGTAGTTACAGCGGGCGTTTTTGTTGCAGTCGTGGCTTCCATCGAGGCAGGGATTACGGGGCGTGCACACCTGGAGAGCCAAGGAGGGATGCATAATTTGAGTGATTAGTGATCAAACCGGCTGTGCATAGTCCAAATTCATGACTTTATGTATTCATCATACGTCGTATCTCTTTGGCAGAGCATTCCCATTTGGCTGTTCTCTGATTGGCTGCTTGACACAAAAACAAAACAGTGCTTACCTGTTTCTTAGCTGCAGCCTGCTCCACACCTCTGCCAAACGGTTGGGGTCCTGAGTAACGAGGAGGGCAGGGCAGGCAGTTGTAGCCAGGATCTGTGTTCTCACAGCGGTGCACGCCATTAAACTCAAAGCAAGCGTCGGGAACCTCCTTGCACTGTTTTTAGGATAAAAACAGCAACCACTGAGCTCATTAAGACTTGGTAGAATTTAAAACAGACATCAAGCCATTTTTATATCTGACAAAATCATAAAGAAAGGTCATGGGAATTTTTACCTCATCAATATCTTTACACTTGATACCATTGCCAGAGTAGCCAGCTGGGCATTTTCCACACTTCCAGGAACCATCAGGGAAACTGGTGCACTTTGCACCAGCAAAGCAGGGGTTAGACAGACACCCATCTGAAAACACAAATGTTGGCTCATTATCCAAACATCATCTGCATCATCAAAGCTTTTATGGCAGTGCGACTTTTTTCTTTATAAATCACGTAAACCTCGTCGTAGTAATGATCTCATTGCAAGGGGAGATCTCATAGTTTAAAAATATAACAAATTTGCTATATAAAAAGATGCCATACAACAACAGTAAATTCAGTAAATTAAAGCACAGTAAAAACAGCATGTTTGAAATAAAACAGACACATGGAATTCAATTTTAGAAGCTCTGTGAGTAATTAAAATGCTTACCAACTGGACAAGCTTTCTTATTGCACATCTGAGTGTCTTTGGCATTACCAACGCACTCTTTGCCTCCGTATTTAGGCGCGGGGTCATTGCACAGGCGTTTACGATACTGGACACCACCTCCACAGGTGAGAGTGCAGGTGTCCCATGGTGACCAGGGTCCCCAGTTGCCATTGACTTGGAGAGACAGGAATTACACATAATTAATAATTTGCTTTATACAGCACACAAATGTAACCAGGCAGCAAGTATCAGATGATGGGACTTACTGGGGCACGGAGACTTCTGGCATTTCTCTGTTTGCCTGCCCTCTCCCTCGCAGTCTTTACCTCCAAGCTGAGGGGTGGGGGAGTTGCAGAGGCGGATACGGGTGATGACACCAGCACCGCAGGTGACAGAGCAGGATGACCAGGGTGACCAGTGGCTCCAGTTGCCGTCCTGCTTGACTGAAGGCCGCAAAAAGAGGTCAGAGGTCAGTTATCAGAAAGCAAAGTGGTGGACCACTGTGGTAAATATTATGGCACACAGATGTTGACAGGCTAACTAATCTCAGTGTGGCTGTTTAACAGAGTCCACCTGTTTGTGTTTGGCTGACGGGTGAGAGAGTGTTGTGTTAACTCACATCGCTTGTCACACTCCTGGAGGTAGCAGTCGCGGGTCTGCACTGAGGTGCCCTCGCAGTTGTTATTGATACGGTCGCAAGAGCGCCCACGCTGCTGGATGCCCCGCCCACATGACACGGAACAATGGGTCCATTCAGACCACGGCGACCAGCCGTCCTCTGCATAGTCGCTCGCTGAGCAGGAGGGAGAGAGTATGAGAGAGAGAGAGAGGGGAAGGGGGAGACAATAAAAGAGCTATTCCAGCGAGGCAGCACCCCCTCACAAACACCCCCAAGCCTAAATGAGGAGGGAAAGCTCTTAAAGCGGAGGGCTAATAGTGTGGATTTAGCTGTGACTCGGACAGATAGAAGGCCGTCTGTTGAGAGACTAACACAGAAAGGGCCACTGTCCTCGGGATACACAGGGATGCCCCATTGGCTTATGTTTTCCTAAAGAGGAAACAGGTTTTGCAAACACGGCCCTGGGTGTGTAATGACTTCAACAAGTGGCTGAGGTCTGGATGAATGCGGCTCCCCCTGTTTATTTAGGTTTAAGGGAAGCATTGCAGCCAAGCCTGCATAGGTATGAAGAACATGTCATTTCTCCTCACGTAGAAGATGGCTTTACTAAACAGCCAACCAATTTTCCATCCCGCTTTAACCAATTTGGCAAATTGCAGCCATTTCAAAGATGTTTTGAAGCACAAAGCGCCAATGTTCCAACACACATAAGCACCCTTTCATTTACGCGGATGTTATTTCAGTTAAATCATCTCTAAAGTTAACATATTTTTTCTTGAATAGAAACCTTTACATCCAGGGAAATATTTGTGGCTTTTTGTTTAATATGGCAAATAACACAGAAACGGCTCGTTCTGTGAATGGCGCAGTGTCTGAATGCTCTGTCTGTTAGTTGAAACGTATACAATCTAGCCTACGGGGGCCATTTATACAGTAGCTTATAGTGTAGGTTTACATAAATGTGATTACAGTGTACGTATAGCTATGCAGATGCCAACAATGAGTGAATAAAACTTTATAAATCTTTATAAAACCGAAATGCTTACGTGTTCCACAGCGCGGGCAGCACTCTCCATCGGGAACAGTGGCATTAGCACAGGGGATCAGGGGGCAGGAGATCTTGCGGCACACAGTAGCAGAATTCTGCACAAGCACAGAGATCAAATGTATGGTCAAACACGTGCTGAAATACATGGAAATCACCACAACGTTGCAGCACTTTTCTTCCAAATCATGTGCAGCTGCTGGGTTAAATCTGCATTTCCAAATGGAATTTGGACACTACAGGACTGTGTCACTGGCGTATCGTTGATTGTCGTGTAAACCTATTTGAATTAGTGCCTGTTACGGGGTCATTTTTTTCATCCACGTTCATGCAACCCACTTATTAAATTCTCTGCTCAACATTTGAGTTTGCACGGATTTTTACCATGCCAGAAAAACTAAAAAGCAAGATCCTGGCTGAGAACAGAGACCCCTGCCGACAGGCACCTGCCCACTGGGTCAGAGGAAGGTGGGATTGAGGCCAAAGTCTTAATAATGGAAGTCGGTTTGAAGCTGGACTGGGCGCTGAGCCCCAAACAAGTAAAGTCAGCCTGCCAACACAACCTGTGTGGGTGCACTGTGAATGACTCAGGGATAACAACTGCTTTTAAGTATGCATGCTAATGTTCTCCCTCTTGGATCTGATCGCTGACGGAGGAGAAAAAGGGGAAAAAGGGACAACCGGCGCATCACTAAAAGGAAATCAGTAAATAAAGCCTGTTACTGAAAATCAGGACTCTTCCCTGCCAAGTCTTCTGCACCTGAACCCACCGCTCCTTTCCACGGGTTGAAGCCAAGGTCTTGTTCGTAATTACAATGCATCACTTAAAATCTGGTCAAGTCCCTCTATAGGCCACACTTGAGTTGAACTTCTGTCAACAGACCTCTCATTACAACAGTAAAGGCTGCTGGCCTTCTGCCAGGCCTCCACACTACTAATTACTGACCAGATCAGTTGAGTGGTGGTAAGTGTGTGTGTATGCGCAGGCGTGTGAAAACAAGTTGGAGCATTAGAGTGCATCCCCTTGCATGTGTTATGAAAGCACTTAAGAGACCATAAACACACTGGAGATCTCACCTGACAAGTGCACTCGGTGCAGTCATCGACGGTCCACTCATCTCTGTTCTTGTGCACAATGCCGTTGTGGATGCAGACGCCGCTGTGAATGCCGATACGGGTCTTAATCAGCTTGTTCTCATCCGTCTGGAAGGAAGGTGAAAGGAAAAAAAAAGATGTTTGCTTATTATTTTGATTCCAAAAATCTGTTAGCTTGGCAAAAGCCACTTCTCCTTTTAAAATTTACTGCATAGTAAAAACATGCTTAAACTTAAACCACATTCACGAGTAAAACTGTAATAAATTAGAGCATAAGTGTAGTTGTTTATGTGCATATGAAAACAGTTAAGGGGGAGGGGGGTATGCACAAGAAGTGCATTGTTAATCCCATCAGAGAAAATGTGTTTCAGAAGAACTTTATAGAAGTTTGACACTGCCAGTAAGATGTATAACTGTCATTGAAAGTGTCATCTTGCTGCTTTGTGTCAGTATTTGTGCGTGGTATCATCAAATTCAATGGTTCCATATTACACTTATTTTCAGGTTCATACTTGTACTTTGTGTTCCGGACACTGTTTGCCTGGATATACCTTTATTCTCTTTCTGTCATAACGCTGTTTTAGCGCCTGTCTCATTAGGTCTTGCTCTGACTGATCAGTATTTCTGGGTCTTCTGTATCTGCTTTAGTCCCTCATGAAAGTTGTTCCTGCTTGCAGCAAATTTTTCCCAGTGGGCACTCACGGTATTGCAGCAAAAAAATCCCCTGCGGCCAGAAAGCATTTTCCTCACAGGCCACCACTTCAAAAGATATGCCCTTAAAATGTTGACAGGACACCTCCAACTGCAAACATGTTCAAATAGTAATGTTTCTATTATGAATTTCTGAGCCATGGTGGTTTTATATTTGTAAAACTTCTCCAGAGTCAAGAAAAGTGATTTTAAAACCTGTGACATCATCACGATGTAAAGTCTATGAAGCGAGCGGGAGAATCGAACTGCAATATTCAGTGGGCTGCATACCGCGAAAGTAAACCTGGAAGCTAGACAGCTTTTCTTGCAGATGCGGCAGGTGAGCAACTCCGTAAGAATGAATAGGGGCTATTTTCTGTCTGCTATCTAGGAAATATTAAAGTCTATGATCAGTGTTCTCTGACTGTAACCGCACTGTAGTGGAATTTCTACCTCTCACAGTATTTATATTGCACCTATACCTGCTTTATGATTAAAAAAGACATGGAAATATGACTTTTTTAAAATATTGGAACTTTAAAATCAGAGTCTAAAGAGCTACTCACTCAAAATCCATTATTCCTCTAAAGGCTCTCTTGTTTTCTAAGAACTCAAAGTATTCTTAACCCCAACAGTATGTTAGAGTCACCACATCTCCTCAGCTGAATATACAGTACGCGTTGTGTGACGTTATTTGGCTGGGCAACTGCACACAGGCGGTGATGGCAACCCAGAGACCAGACACATCCAACAAACACACAAGGCCAACAAGCAGACTGTCTCTTACTCTCTGCCAAGAGACAGTATTGTGGGTTTTCTCCTTACCAGCTGGCGGAGTTCATTGGACAGCTCCTTGACCACCACACCGAGGCCCTTCAGCTCCTTAAACATGCTGACCAGGTCCTCACAGGAGAAGCCACAGACCATCTGCAGGTCTTTACCAGGGCAAAACACAAAAAGAAGTCACTAATTATCAGTTAAAGTCAAAAAAGTCTTCGTCTGGTCAGTCTCGAGGCTGGTGTCTAACAGACAGACATGAGCTAGTACACTGTACAAAAAAACTATTTGTTTTGAAGTTAAAAAGTCAGTGTCTGGACTGCCTTGAATTGAATTCTGCATTTGTTCAAGTTCCATCATTAAAAAAATAGCTCAACTTGTCTTGTTAAGATCAGTCAAGTTAAAAAGAATGGTTTGTTATTACAGTGTATAAAGAAGTCAAAAACATGGCAGTAGTGTTTACCTTTAGTCTTGTGTCCAGTGTACTCTGTTCTGATGGCTGAGGAGCCGTTGAGGTTCTCCAGGATCATAGAGTCAGTCGTCATGGCTAAAAGAAGCACATTTTTTTTTTTTTTTTTTAAATAAAACCACATATCTGCACAGGCATCCTTATGGTTGATTTATTAATGAGGAAGGATATTAAAATGTAACACATCCCACACTGCAATAGATCATTATGAAAAGTAATAAGTTAATACTGCACAGCGCAGAGACCACATTACCCTGAGATATTTGTAAACTGGCATTCCTGTGTGGACAAGTGGTAAACAGCTTCCCGGGAGGGAAGAACGAGCAAACTAAATAAGTATATACACATTTGTTCGATAAGGACTTGCTCGGACTTGGCTTTGCACGAAGCAGATGAATGATGATTAAACAAACAAGATGTCTAATTACTTACAGCTTTGGCAACCTTTGTTGCGCAGGATGGCATCCAGCGAAGTTCCAAACACAAAGCGCACGTTTTGTAGGACCCCCTGCAAGTATCAAGGTTCAGTTTAGGCTGTAAACCGGTACATCAGTAGATAAACCCGCTAATTATCAGTATAAAAGCATTTAAATAAACGTTCATTGCTGCCATATGTGCGCTTTTACGCATTTGGACATACTTACGCATTGGCGTTTTAAACAAAACACAGTATAAAAAGGAGACGTATCTGAATTGCATCGGTTAAATGAATATATAAAAAGTCAACTCTCTTACCATGAACCTGTCTTTCACGGCTCCCTTGCCAATCCTGAGTTGCGCGCTGGCCGGGGTCTCCAGCGTCAGGATGCTCTGGATCGGCGCATCTAACTCGGCGGTGTTCACCTCCTCGCATCCTGCGTACAGCTGCGCCCGGTCCTCCTGCACGAACAGCGTGATATTCTTCCAGTGGCCCGTCGCCAGATCCACATCTTCAATTGAAACCACCTGTTGCTTGTTCTCGGTGGAGAAAACTATGTCCAAGGTGTTCGCCTTGCCGTTGGAGACGATCTCAAAGACGGGTCCGGAACCGTCCTGCTTCTCCACGGTCAGGAGGCTGCCCCTGGTCCGCTTAAACTGCTTGAAGTTGAGCAGCAGGAGGAATCCCCTCTCGGCGTGGATGGAGTCGATCAGGTCCCTAAAGGCGCTCTCGGGGACCGGGGGGATCAGGTCCGGGTTTAGGATCTTGTAGGCGGGGCTGTACGGGTCGTCTCCTTTCACCAGGGTGACCCCGTGGTTCTTCTTCGGGACTTGGACGAGCTCAAACAAGTCATACACGCTATTGTCGTCTCGACTCTCTGCGGATGAATGATAAGCAGTCAGTCTTTGTCTGCCAGTGCACTGGATGTTTAATATTCAATACACTGCAAACTTAAAAAAAAAAACAAAACAAAAACAAAACCAGACTCTTATAATAAATAATTTCATGTCTAAAAGAAGAAATTTTATTCTGAAAAGTTCATATCACTATCATTACCAAACTCACCTGCGACTCGCGCGCTCTCGCAGGTCCAAAGCATCAATAGCAAAAATATGCCCGTCAACTTCATGGTGAAGCACCAACCTGCTGCCTGTCACAAATGACAAAAACAGCAACAGTCTAACCATTTATAACTTAAAAGTCATTGTCAGACAAAATCAGTGTGCAACAGGTTGAAAACAAACAATATTACAGTCGGTCACATATCAATACTTAATGCTGGCGCAGCTGCAGAAACAGCCCTTACAATATTTGTCACTCACCTGCTTAACAAGAACAGCACAGCTAAAGCAGTAAAATCCCGCAAAAAATATTTAGAAATCCAGCAATAATCCTCAAGAATGAATTTATGGCGAGTTATTTTAAAATAAAAAGTTCCACCGTGAAAGAAGGGAAATAATAATAAAAAAAATCTTGCGTTTTTTTCTTTCTTGATTGAAAATTTGTCCTTGCTGGTGTCGGCCGCTAAAAACTCCCTTTTTAAGCCGAGGGGGACAAAGTGCTATTTAAATAGTTTGATGCCATTCCTAAGAAGTGGCGTCGTCCAATCACGATGAGGAGAGAAAAAGGGACGAGCTTATCCTCTTAGAGAGAGAGAGGGAGAGAGAGAGAGAGATTTGTGTGTGTTGCTCTCAAGACTTTTAATGGACCAGTGTTTCCTCTCTCAGCGTTCATCCATCAGTTTTCAGTCTTGCACAGTGAAAAAAATTTTAAAAATTACATGCAAAATCACCCCTGTGTTATTTAACAATGTCTGCTCAATATTTCACCACGAATTATTATTTTAAAGCGCTTGGCTGCAAAATTATGCACTATTTTTATGCACTCTGCCTTTGGACCATAATGCACATCTGTAACTTATTGTAAGTATTTATTTCTTGTTTTACATCACTTCATGTAATATGATTTCTCTCTAAATTACTAATTAGGTAACATTATATCAGGTTTTATATGGAAAGTTTGCAGTTTTTGATTAACTGTCAATAAAAAAGGCGTTTTTCATGTCACACAGGTAACATCTCAGGTCTGCACAGCAGTGAGTTTCTGTAGTTTCAGTATTATCCTCAGCCTGATGCAGTTCCAGCTCCAGCCGCTAGGAGCTGATGTGAGTTCACTGGAGAGGTGCCTGAGGCAGTTAGTGCTGCAGCACACCAACACTGACATACACGTTTTCACTGTTTTTGTACAAAAAAGAATGAACGTGGTAGGACATCCTCCACACTAAGTTGGTTATGTGTTATTGAGCAAAGCAACCAATTTCTGCCAAAGAAGAGGAGAGAAAATTACAAAATTCCACAGGACCAGAAAAAAAATCATATTAGAACTGAAGCATATAGAACAGTATAAATAAATTAATAAATAAAACTCACAGATAGATTCAAATGTATAGAAAATGCCATAATCAATATATAATGAGGGGGAAAAGTACCTTTTAAGCAATAACTGTAAGATGGCACTGTCTTTGTTGGTCTTTTGTGGTAACTTTGAACCCAGACTCACGTTATCTGTCTGCATAAAGGTTAACTGAAGTTAAGTTTTGTGGTCCTGGTATCTAATTTAGTCCTTATTTCACACAAATGCAGGTAGCACAGAGCACAGATGTCTGCTCAGAAATGCCACACTATGTATCAAGAGGGGTATTCATGTGCTTCTAGTTTCCGCCCCCAGCCTCCCTCAGTGGTCAGGGTTAGGGACTGTTCGTTACTTATGAGGGGGGAAGGGGTGCTGCAAAATGGGTCAGGCATTTAAAAAAAAAAAGCACTGAGGAGGGACTTGTGTTTTTAATTTTGGCTTAGGTGAGGGACATACAACTTGAAAAGGTAGTATTTTATATTTATTTTAACTAAAAAAAGTCACACCCCAGCCGCCCCTCTCCTCTGATAAATAAAGTACAGTCGCACAACAGTTTTTTTTTTTCATTGCACTGTCAATAGTAAAGCTGAAGCTGGCTGGTGGATGGTATAACAACGTCCCTTCGACTCGGACGAGTCAAATCAAGTTGTCTTTCCCCTGTTGCATATACTCAGTAGTCTGGACTGCACTTTCGGTCTGTTTGTTAACATTTTCTTCCATTTTTTCGTCACAAGCTGTTGTTTGAGTTTTGTGTTTGCCGTTTTTTACACCGCTAAAAGGTTTTTCATGTGTTCTACCAGTAAATTTACAATTATGTCACTCAAGGATTCTCTAGAGAACAGGAGCAAAGAAAATATCACAAAACGATGTACTAAGTACTATGATCGTGTCCAGTTTTTTCGGTGCAGATACAATAAAAAGAGGGCTGTTAGAGCTATGAGAACATTTTTCCAGTCTGGAAACACCTAATATCAAGCCAGCATCAAGTTGCAAATGTCTCTGCTATGCTTTGGTGTGTTTGAATTTTAATCTAATCTATCTAATTAATTATCCAGACCTTGAGGCCTTTTATCCATTCCTTGTTTCATCCCTTTGTTCTCCATCTGCCAGGATCATAATAATTCCCATTTAGAAAAGAGACATATTAAGACATGACTAAGAGCAACAAGTGTGGGCAGATGTTACAGCACTTGTCCTCTGCTGTTTCAAACCAGTCAGTGTTTTGACAGCCTGGTGATGGCAGACAGATCCACCTCTGACAGATCAATGATTCTGCCGTCCACTGGCACTCAGTGTTTTCTGGCTCCACTGCAGCATTGTAATTTATCCACTTAATGCATAAGACACATGCTTTTATATGTAATGTGACTGGTTTCAGAGCTATGAGTGTTAGAGAAATGAGTGTGTGGGGTCCCTGTGAGTTGATTTAGACTCGGGCTTCCACAGTCATGAAATTCCAGAAAAAATTATTAAATTAGAAAAACTGTTTTCCAGGTCTGGGAATGTTTTTGAATGTACATTGTTTTGGGTTTAGAATATGCTCATAAAATGCAAAATATGCTACATTTACAATCTAGTGCTGTGCTGCCGGAGCGTTTATTGGATCTTTGGTTATCTGTCCCCAGAAAAGGGACATGGCCTTTATGTTTTGCAAAGTACAAGGTTTTGGCGGCGTGTTTTTTTGGCATGTGAAGCTGGTTGGCAGAATGTCTAATTTTCCAGTAAAATAGCAAGCACTAGCAGTTTACTTATTCACAAATGCCTGGGAAGTTTGTGTTTTTAGTCCTACCCCTTTTAAAAACAGAGAGAAACTCCCGCACACTGTCCCGCTTACTGCTGACATATTTATTAAGTGAAATAAAATGACGTTTCGGTCCAGCAGACCATCATCAGGTATGATGGCAGCATCAAAACTTTTCTACATATACAAACAGATTTTTCCTCATTTTTTTCACCATCCAATGAAAGGACTGTTGAGACTGATGATCAACTGAACTGCTTTGCATCATCAGCCAAACAATAGTTAAGAAATGGTCACAAGACATAAGCATGTGAATAAACGGAGCAAATAGAACAATTATTAATCAAATACATCATTCAGCATCCATGCAGTCAACAAAAAAATAGTAAACTCTTGCAGATTAGAGACAAAATACAATTAAGTGAACAAAGAATGTTTTTGTTAGTGATTTTAAACCCTACCCCTTTAAAATACTTAAATAATGTCATTGTGACGAGGTAAAATATTATGGAAATGTTCTTGAGTTTTTTGGAGGGTAAAAATGTGTAGGAACACTGTCTGTCCACAATCTTGGAGTTGAATCTCTACCCAGAGGGGTCCATAGATCAGAGCTGAGGTGACTCCTCTGGTGCCTGAAAGTCTCTGTGTCAGATCAGGACTCTTGATGGAGAGTGAAGGTATTTTGTCTCAGTCAATGCCTCAGGTGTCAGCACGGTCATCTATGGTAAAAACATAAAAATATAACGCAGATTTGTCCGTCTGGGACTCGCCGACTCGTGTTTGAGTGATGCACAGTTTAGGAGCTTGTTTAAGACTGGTGTTAGTGTTGGGTTGTTATTTTGTAAACTGGACTTGTGAAGAAGAAAGAACATGTGCAGAAAAAAAATGTGCCGCTGCTTTTGGCAGGAGGAAATATAAATAAAAGGATCAAGGAGAAATTTGACTGAATACACACTTGCTGCCACACACATTCACGACTGGCTGCTGGTGTGTGGATGTGAGGATGCACAGCACACATCTTTTTCCTCTGTTTTCTGTTCCGTCTTTAAATGGCTGAAAGGAGCAGAGAAGTGGAAGAAATTAGAAAAATAAAAACAGGAGCCGAGAGGAAAGAGGAGGACAAATGGGGAAATGAGAGGAGGAGGAGGAAGAAGAAAGGGAGAAACGAGGACAGGAGAGGGATAGGGATGTCCTGAATGGATCGAAAGGGTCGGTATCAATCAATGCATTTTTAATTGATAGGTCAATTTGAGCATGCACCCCGCTGACAGAGAGGAAACGGAGAGCACGATTTGCAGCTGATATTCAGGTTTTATTGTAACGCTGCTATTATAATGAGAGGAGATACAGCAGCTACACCACTTTAGGTGGAATTCAAATTTTTGTAGTTCATTTTTAATGAACTAGCTTCACTGTAATGCTGTAATAAGCGAAATTGTGACCAATTTTTATCTGTTGTGACTGGGACTATTAAACTGTCAACATCAAACTGGATTGATTTTATTAACTTTAAAGTATTTGAAGTGTGCATTGTGCAGCTGTATTATCCGGTTGAATCTGGTTGGACGTGGCATCACGCTCGCTCACTGAAATCACTGACAGAGCGGCTGTATTTAATGAGTTTGGAGTGAGAACGGGTTGGTTAAAGTTGATACATCGAGAGTACCTAGCTGTCAGATAGCCCTTTCAGATGGGGAAACTAAAATCTGAGAAAACCCTTTTAAAGGCCAAAGTAACACAATAATACAAACAAACTGACTGAGGAAGCTGCAGACCAGCAACTCCTGTGTTCAGCGATGTTAAATTACTACGTTTATGCCTCAGTGCCAGTGACAGCCGACGCCAAAGGCATTATGCTTTCAGGTTGTCCATGCATCCGGCCATTCTTGTCAACGCGATATCTCAGGGGAATTTCTTCAAATTTAGCACAAACATCATTTTGGATTCAAGGATGAGCGGATCTGGTGATGGAAGGGTCAAAGGTCAAGTCCACGGTGACCTCATAAAAGATGTTTTTAGCCATAGCTTAAGAATTTATATACTCAGATTTCCCACAAATGTCTACTGGGATACAATGATGAAGTTCTGAGATCAACTGTCACACAATGCAAAAATGGCCTGTCAAATTTAAGGCCAAACACCCTAGATTTAAGCATACTTGCACTTAAAAGAAGCAAATTTGGCTGCCAGTGCAGTAAGCAAATTTTGCTTGTTAAGATGTCTTAAAACCAGTAAAACTGTGTGCACTAGATAATCCATTTATACTTAAAACAAGACTAACTAGATTTTTTAATCTAAATATAAGATTATTACACTTGGTTAGATCGGCAGTTTTTGCAGTGCATCGTTATGTTCTGCAAAAACACTTTTCTGACCAGTAAAGTGATCCTTCTCACAGAGCTGCACACAGGTGCTGATGTGTGTTTGTGTGTGTGTGTGTGTGTGTGTGTGTGTGTGTGTGTGTGTGTGTCCGTCCAACTGAGTGACACGCTGCCTGAGGTCACATATTCCCATTGGAGATTACTGGTGTTATTGCTCCATGCACAACACCCACACAGACAGACAGACAGACAGACACACACACCACATACACACACACACTCTGCTTCTTTACGGCAATTAACCAGCACAAAGCACACAAACACAGAGCTTCAATGGCCAGATTATACCCATGTACATTCACTTGTCAGCAGAGACTTTGTTCTTATTAAAAAGAACAGCTACTTAATGCAAAAACCTGCTCAGAATCTAAAATGTATGTTGGTTCCTGTTACGTTTTGGTTCATAATTTTGCACAATGAAGTGACCAGCTGCACTTTTTCTGTTCACGTGGGACAGATGCAATTAAATCTGATGTATTCTTGAGCTCAAAAATTTTACGGCGACGCAGACCCCCAGATGACCACTTGAGCGGCTCTTTTATTGGGCCCCTTCTCTACTCTCACTAGCCCCTAATAAACTACTGATTGGAGTGTTCACCCATGACATTACTGGGCCCGAGCCAGGACCATTAGCCGGGGAAAGACATTGGTTGCCGCAGGCTCAGCCACTGAGTGATTTCTAAATATCTAATAGTGTCTAGGAATGTACACTGGATCCAGTTCCATCTTCAGCCTATTAAGAGGTCACGGTGTGCCAGCTTCTTTTCATGGGCTTCCATGGACAATGTAATTTGCATTCCTGAGCTCAGCGGGTTGGAGAAAAAAGACGTTTGGGTGTTCTGAATCATCTGATGTAATTGCTGCTGAGAGCGTAACTGCTGATTCTATTTAATTCTAATAGGGCTACCAGTGAAATGTTTTCCCCGAATTTGGAAAATTAATACCAAACCCTGACCTGACCATTAATAACGTCACAGCTGTTTACTGCTAAAATGAGGATGTTGATAAAAGTGGGGTTGTAGCCTTGTGGGAACTTTCAAA
The DNA here is from genome assembly GCF_008729295.1 of Plectropomus leopardus. NCBI lineage: Eukaryota > Metazoa > Chordata > Actinopteri > Perciformes > Serranidae > Plectropomus > Plectropomus leopardus. The sequence goes on from NC_056478.1 coordinate 19,419,046, forward strand.
CATACTTCAATATACACTGAATTCATGAAAATTAGGGACACAAGCGTTTTAAGTGAGTGATCCTGTGAATCCACAACCCTTATTGACTTCCCTTACTTCTAAAGTATTTGCCATAATAAATGTATATAATAATATACAGTATATAACATAAATGCATATAATATATAATTTTCCAAGTCTCCTTAAAAAACAGTCCAAGGCACGCTTTCATTTAAAGTTTTGTTGATATTACTTGGTGGCTTCTTTATTGCTGTGGCTACACACCATACTTAAGTAGGATGAATTACATAGTTTTCTGCAGTTGAACCATTTCTTACTTTAAGCATCATGCCAGCAGCTCTGTGAGGCAGTACGACGACACATCAGTGCTTTGAGCTAAATGCTAGCATCAGATTATTAGTAGGCTCACCACGACCATAGACACTGTATGACATAATGGACATTGTGACTGTGCCATCACCTGTTGGTATGTATGTGTGTGTGTGTGTGTGTGTGTGTGTGTGTGTGTGTGTGTGTGTGTGTGTGTGTGTGTGTGTGTGTGTGTGTGTGTGGTGTTTAAAGCCTCAAGTCTGGATTTTGGCTCTTCTCATACTGAATTGTGTTCATATTTGGACAAGACAGCTAAAACAGGTTTAAAACCATGCAAAAAAGATGTACTTTCCTGGAAAAATTCATATCACATGGTCATTAGAAAAACTGCAGTTTTTGGCGCTTTGGCTCAATTCACCTCCAGAGTTTTCAGCGTGACCATGACAAAGCTTACATGTTTACCATGTTTAACATGCTGAGGCTGACGGGTATGCTGAATGAATGTAAAATTGTAAAAAGGTAGTTGTTTAAAAAAAACTAGTTGTGCAGGTATTTGGTCATAAGTAAAGAATTCAAAATTTAGAGCAGATGGTCAGAAGATCACCAAAGTTATCAGGAATTATCCTCTAGGCATCATTACAGTTTTTATAAAAATCATGGAAATCCTTTTAATAGTTAGCTATTGATACTCTGGGTTAAGTTAATCAACACATATTTCCTTATTATGTCATAAAAAAAAAAAAAAACCTGGTGCCATGTTTGACATCATCCTGATGTCAGTTGATAACCCTTTCTAATACATAGATAAATACATAAAGTAAATTACATCATTTTGACTGTTTCTGCACTTGTTTGCTGAGGCTTGAACAGCAAATTATACCATAATATCTATTATCTTAAGTGGAAAATTACATATCCTCAGGCTCTTGAGCATATGATGCATCACACACACACACACACACACACACACACACACACACACATACACACACGCACACACATGCACACTCACCTCCATACGTAAACACACACACAATCGTCTCACGTTCAACAGTTTTGAAATATGATTTTTTTGTTACCATAGACATGATTTTGGGGGGAATTTCAAACAGTGGTCGTCCTTTACGGTTCCACACACATTCCTCCTCCAGTAAACAAACACAAACTGTGGTGACCTGGGCAAAAGCAATAAACAGCTGTCAGCCATCCTTATTTGGAGATATAGACTGGTCATCTGCCACGTCCACATTCCTGACATACCTCTTTGGCGTACATAAATATCCTGGGAGCCTTGTTCCATATGCCCCGTCTGTTAATCTGTCTAAGAGCTGGACAGAAATCACTCTGATTGCCTCTCAGCTCACTCAACACAACAAGAGGCTCGACAATAGCCCTCCTTGTCCTGCGTCATCAGTGAAAGCAAATCTGAGCTCATCAGGATGTTTTCACATAGCTGATCCTCATGGACTTCATATAACAGGCCTGTCCCGTTCAGAAGGGGCACACTTACAAGGTTCTGTTTAGGAATATTTTTTAACAGCTTTTTCCTGCACAATTTGGAGCAACGTAAATGTTGCTGAGTCTCTGAAGCTGTTTCCCAGTTAGAGAGTAAAAAAAACTAAGTGTTGAAACAGAGTTACAGGGGCATGGACAAAAGGGAGGGATCAGTCCAGACCTGCACAGCCAAAATCAAACAACACACAATTAGATGAGTGTCTCATACGCCAGCAGTTACGGAGAACGGGCGTGGATCTGGACCTGGCAGTGACATGCAAAGTGAGAGCTTGTTTGCACACTTACCTCTTGCAGGTACGGGCACTCCCCCACCTGGCAAGGCACTATCTTGTCATCCCGACATCCTCAGATTGTTTACATCAGGTGTAATGGTTTTACTGAAGGATATGCACCACACCTCATTTGTCTCACAGTCAAATCTGTCGCTCCTGCTCCGACGCTGTGCAGTGAACCCAGTCTGAAGCGGTTCATTCTACCTGGATGACTGAGATCATTTTAGTGGCCCCAGGCCCTCAGACTAAAGTGCACGTGAAGCACATGGACCAGTTTGACCTGTAGCTCTTGTTACAGCCATGATATTTAACCCTTTGAAATCTGAACGAGTTGGCTTGATTTCTGTCAAAAAACATGAGAATGCAATGAACAGTGCTAAAAGAAATGACCCCAAAAATAGCATAACATTAGTAAAAAATACAAGAAAATTACCTGAAAAACAAACTAAAGCAAACAAAAAGATTAAAAAAGCAAACAAGGAAATAACCTGGAAAAATATATTGTATTATATTATAACTAATAATAATTTAAAATATATAATCATGATAATTATATAAATATAGTCTGTCTTCATTTTTATTTTTTTTCCCTAGACATTTTCCATAGTGTTTTGAAAAATCATTTTCTTACAGTTTGTAAAAATATTTCTTACCTACCTAGTTGTTCATATCTTTTTCCTATTTTTTTTTTTTTTTTTTAAAGAAATCAAACAGGCTTTAAGATTTGAATAGCCCACGAGAAAGTGATGTCACTCCAGGTTTCAAAGGGTTAAATACATTTTTTATCTGCATTTTCTTTCAAGTCTTCAATTTCATTTATCAACTGACGAAATCTCTCTAAATGAAAGACTTCGTTACGGCACCACCTTCCTTTACTAGTCAGATTATTTCTGTTTAAATCATTTGTACAACACATTTTTCCCTTGATATCTTTTTTTTTAACAACCTCTCCTTTGACCTGTTTTTGACCTCCCCGCAGGGCCATGACCACCAAGTTAAGTACCTCAGAGTGAGAAAACATCTTTCAGCAACTATTTAGTGCATGAGTGAACAACTGACAGTTCGATGAATCCTCTGACCACCTGCTTGCTCAGGAGCCGCTCGCTGTAAGACATCAGTGTCCCAGCAGTCACTCCAACAAATATTCCAAAGTAAACGACAAAATACTTAATTTATGATTTAGTTTTAAAACAACAAAGATGAGCATTTTCTCATACTGTTGGCAGGATGACATCATTAAGCCATTAGTACTTGGTTTAGATGAGGGAAAGATCATAGTTTGGTTAAAGTTTGCGGTTGGTTGGAAACGGGATGTGAACCCATGTGAAAGTTTCTGTAATTGTTTAGTTGGTTTGGTTCTGACTGACGGCGGTAATGAGTCACGCCACAAGACGTCCATATCAGTAAACACGGGTCATTTTTGGCATTTAAACAAATGACGAGCGGTGCATCGAAGGCTTGTGAGAACATGACAAGCAAATGTGGAGACAAGTGAAGGTTGCTGCTATGGGTGTGTGATAGTGGTAACATTTTATTTTACGGTATATACATTGATATATTGTGATATCAGTACAGTAAAAATTATAATATTTTCTGAGAATGTAATGAAGATATTGCCCAACCCTAACTGCTACTGACATACTTTTGTCAAATTAGCATATTATATTATTATTATTATTATTATTATTGTAATAATAATAGTTTAAGCTTCAAAGTAGGGATGTCAGTTTCAGTATATTCAGTCTTTTGATAGCTTGACACCCATTAACCGGTGAGTTACTGGTTAATTTTTGAGAAAAAAAACAAACAAACTCAAAAGGATGTAAAATACTTTCCTTTATTCCATCTCTCTATTAATTCAGTGAGCTTTAACACTGCATTTCATAGCACCATCAATTTAGAGGTGGGAGATTTTTTTTTTCGTGATGTAAATGTTTTGCCTTTTATATCAGTTCCTGTTGGCTTTGCTGACAGACAGCTAGCTGGCTGTATAAACATGTTTAAACATGGTGTCCACTACCCAGCCTCTGGTCTCCACTGGTTAGCTAACATTAGCCTTTGGTGCTCTGCGCTGTGCTCCACCCTGGAGCTAACTAGCGGCTTGCTCATTCTGTAATTATTACTGGTAAAGCTGAAACATGGCGCCCAACATCCAGCCTCCGCCCAGGAGGCCCGGATGAGTAAGCGGCTTCATTTTGAGCCAAAAAACCCCCGTAGCATTGTTAACAAAATTACCAGCACTTGTAGTGCTGACACTGCTTACAGTGCTAACAGAGCTAGTAATGCTAAATGGGGTTTGTGGCTAATAACTGTGTTCACTGGAGTGACGAGGGGGACACCTCAGGGTGGCCACCATGTTTCTGAAACAGCGCTGTTGGGTAAGGACGGCGAAAATGCAAGTAATTGCTGAATGAGGGGCGACGCTAGCCAGCTAGCTCCCCAGTTCGTGTGCAGTGCTGTAAACTGAAGAATAGAAAAATTAACCACAGACAAAGATGCGTAACTAGCCAAAACTATTCTTGGTCGTTAACCAGTCAACGGTAAACCATTAACATTCCAACTTCAAAGTATTTAATGTATTGTTTTACCTCCTATAAAACCATACTTTCGATGGTTTGAGCTGAATGATGGATTGCAACATGCAACAATAGGTTAAGTCCAACCTACATAAATTAAATTAAACTTTTCCCAGACACGCTTTATATGGTCATGATATAATATGGCATGCTATAAACCTGAAAAATAAAATACTGTTATCATAATCATCTTTTAGTCCCAATACCAGACAGATACTGCATGTCTCAGCCTTTACTTTATTGCTGTAATGCCACTTGTCAACATATTTGCAAACTGTCGCCATCCATTCAGTATCAGGTGTTTGCTGGCTGGAGGCAACATCCTGACCGTCATGTTACTTCATGTTATCAGTGGGATTGTAGATTCAGTGGGACATTAGAGGTTCTGTGTACGTGTTTGGGAGTCTAATGTCTTGTGTCTAAAGGCTTATGTGAGGCAGGTTTCCGACGCTGAGAACCTCTCAGTGTGTTTGGTCTCAGACAGAGAAATCCATTGTTTACTAAATCCGACTGACAAAACAGATGTTAACATGTCTGTCACGCAGACATTCATTCACGTGTTTACTTAAAGCTTTTTATATTTGTAGTGTCATGTTTGGTATTCTATCCTAAGGCTTTAGCATTAATACTGCCAGATATAGACAGCCTCTTTCCAAAGTCGTTGTTTTTGTCCTGGCTAGACTTATTCAGCTACAAAAAGGAAAGCAGGGCTCTGTAGAGTCACTTTTTGAAGATTTTGACAGGCATTGGAAGCAGCTATTCTTTCTCACACCTGTGACTGTAAGACAACATTGAAAATCATACAAAAACTGTTATGATGGCTGATATCCAAACTAAAAAGATTAATCTGATGTAACATTTAGCGGAGCCTGCACTAGCTTAGGAAAGGAAGTTTCTCCTTACGTGCATTCGTAAATTAGTAAACTCAGTGACTTTCAGAGCTTTTTGTGCCTCCGTGCTGGTGATAGCCATGGCTAGAGGCCTTATGTTTTCAGGTTGTCGGTCCATCCGTCTGTCCGTCCATCCATCTGTCCGTCCATTCCATTCTGATGAATGTGATATCTCAAGGACATCTTGAGGGAATTTAGTCAAATTTATGACAAATGTTCACTTTGACTCATCAATGAACTAACTGAACTTTGGTTTTCAGATGTCAAAGTCAATATAACCTTGCATCCGTCTCGTTCTTATGAATGCAGTATCTCAAGAAGGCCTTCAGGAAGTTTTTCCAATTTTGGGAGAAACGTTCGCTGGACTCAAAAATGAACTAATTACAGTTTGGTGGTCAAAGGTCAAATGTCACAAAATGTTTTTTTTAGCCATAACGGAAGAATTCGTATGCCAATTAGGACAAAATTTCAGACAAATTTCTTACTTGGATAAATTTATGAAGTGATGACATTTTATATCCAAAAGGTCAAAGGCCAACTGTGATATCATAATGTTCTGTCAAAACACTTTTCTGGCCACTACGCAACGTCATAACTCAGGAACAGAAGGGAAGATATTTTTTTCAGACACTGAATTGGTGACACCAATATTGGGTGTCCACCTTGAAACTGTGCTGATTGTATAGATCTTGTGTGCGAGAAGAATCAGTGTTCTCACAGACGTGGATGTCAGCTGTCTGTGCAACTTGACCGGTGTGGAGAGGCAAACAACAACAAGGCTGTAAATCTAGTTGCGAAGCTTTCAATGACAATAAACTTCGATGTTTATCTCTCACTTCATCCTGGATCAGATTGGTATAACCTTGTCATGTTTAGCTTTGTGAGACAGTGTTTGTATAAAAACAAAAGTGATTGGATATTATTACAATAATTTCTCTTAAAACCAACTATCCCAACAGACAGCTGCTTATTTTGGCAAAATCTAATAGTTTTTCTTAATAATTGCCATAGTATTTTTTAGGGGAAATGTTATAAATGATTCCCAAAATATCTCATTTTGTTTTTCCCTTTTGAGTCAGGGTTGATATAAACCAGGCTTGTGTCGACGGCTCTGTTGATGAGGTTGCTGAGCAACAGTGGGATACAGGGAGGAAGTGGGACGGACTTCAGGGTAACACAGGGAGCTGTTTCAGGGTTACGACCCCAGAGAAAAGGACAAAGAGATAAGTTGACATGCTGACATGTCAACACTCCACTCTTGTCTGGTCTCAAGGATTATAAAAACAGTTTGAGCTTGAACTCTGTCAACTTTGAATCAATAACTGATACTGTTTCTTTAGAAAATTAATTTAAAAAGTTAAGATTTGTTGTCTCACTGACATGAATCCTCTGCTGGACTGGTTTTCAGTGTTTAAAACTATACTTCCCTCAAAAAAATCATGTTAATGTATGCACACTTTAAATGAGAGACCAACAAAGGTTTGTAGTTATTTGTAACTGACAACAACTTCAACAAGGTTTGGTTTTTAATTTTTGGCCAGACAAAATAAGCAGCCTGAAGCTATCGTATTCTATGCTTTTAAGACTTTTTCACAATTCATGGATTAAAAACAATTACTTGATTGATTATAAAAATAAAAAAAAAACCTGAAAATCTCCAACATCTTGACTCCTTGTGATCTCATTATTTTGGGATTGCAATGCATAGAGCTCACATGTTATCACATAGAGCTCTAAATGTTATCACAGTATAATTATGAGATGTTTACATGTGTAACATTTTCTTTGGAGATTAGGAAGAAACTGCATTCACTCTTGATATTCGCTTTTCTTTTTTCTTTCTGTGAGTCAACTTTGAAGAATTTTAGAGCTCAGATGGTGTCAATCATTCAGTTTAAAGCTTCTTAAAAATATCTGGGTCACTGAAAACATGTCAGGCAAGTTGTCTTTTCACTTTCATCTGCTTTGACTCCTCCTGCGGATGTGTTTCTGTTGATACATCGATTTTACAAGTGCTCACCCGACCGTGAAGCACTAAAACGTGACAGTGGTTCATGTTTTTATGTCTTTTCATGTCTTAAAAATACATCTTTAAAAAGCCAAAAATATTTGAAATTGAACGTATTATTTATCGGCTTTTGCGAATATTGTGTTTTAAATGCATTGACATGTTTCCACTCTCTGTGGTCAGTCAGTTTTTACACAGCAGCTACTAACACCCTGACCCCCTCGTGTGAAGCACAAACAACACCACCTGTCTTGGTTGCCTTTCCTGTCTTTCAACCTATCTCAACATTTCTGCGGGCCGCTCTCCCCTTTCTTGAGGTCACGAGTTCAGTGTGTCAGACTCGACATTGCAGCGAGTGGAACCGGCAAAGGTTATTTCATGTCAGACTTGTGTTCCTGCACCAAAACAAGAACAGGGGTGTGTACTCAGCTGCTGCAGAAAGTAGCAAAAAGGGGGAAGCAGGGTTGTGTGTTTGGCTGGAATGGTTTCATATCTTCACTGGGCACTGCCATGAAAGTTGAGACTCAGAGGATCTTCTTTTTACTCAGTGGATGGAGAGTTAGGAAGACCCAGTCACTAGAATCAAAGTTGGCATCGTACTGTTTTGGAAACCATGGATATGTAACATTTGTGCATTATTGTGTATCAGATATGTTGAAACTTCACATTTTGTTGTGTTTGAACAATGCTGTTTTTAACATGTGGGTACATGTAAGCATAAAACTACTTGCTTATGGTTTGGGAAAAAAAGAAACCCTTCATATTTTGGCTTAAACACACAGCTGGAGATGCAGGATGCATCAAAGGTCAGGGTCACTGTGACCTCTCAAAATGTTATGTTATCAACCATAACTCAGGAATACATGCGGTAATTATTAAAAAAAAAAAAATGTCGCTAAGGATAAATTTACAAAGTGATCACAATTTATATCCAAAAGGTCAAAGGGCAACTGCACTGTGACATCATAATGTTCTGGAAAAATACTTTTCTGGCCGTTACTCAAGGTCATATCTCAGGAACATCTGCTCAGATACTGAATGGGTGACGCTAGTCTTGGATGTCCAACTTGAAACTGTGCTGGTTGTATAGATCTTCTGTGCTGCTGAGGGGAAGATGTGTGCGAAGCATCCATGTTTTCATAGACATGGATATAAAGTGAAAGTTTATTGGTTTCTGGAGGCATACAGCAGTGAGGCAGTAATTCTAGTCCTGTTGTTCGAGCACAGTGGTCTGCAGCTTGGCAGCTGTTGCACTTAGGTGTCACGCTATCCACCGTCCCCTCCATCTCAAAATGGCCAAGTGGGCTCATGTACTACATTGCTGTAGAAACGTTGATGTGATACGTATGAATAGTACAACATTAATGCATCTGTGGTCTGCAGAAACCTTCAATGCCAACAGTTTCTTCTGGCGCTTGAGCTGGTTCGCCCACATTCAGATTGACTTCAGCGTCAAACAACACTACCTCCTCAATCATCTCAGTGTAACCACTACATTGGCACAGTGGGGGTGCCAACCAAGAAAAGTACACAGTGCCGTCCAGCCACAAGGTTGAATCACGCTCAATAACAGCAATGCAATGCAACGTCACTCATCAATTCGTGCAAGCAGTGCATTCCTGGTAAATTACTCTTTACTTAAACAGCATATTTCTGCTGTTTACTTTAATGTCGTCCAGACAGGAAATGATAGAGCTGGAATAACTTTCCAGAATTGTAAAGTCCCGTGTACCCAGATGTAGTGTTCAAACTCGTGGATCTATTAATCGAGCTGGAACTTCTGAATCTTATTTCATCTTCTTGTCAGTTTCTGTTTTTTCATAGTAATGTTTTTGGCCTGTTAAACTATTGCATTTTCAGGATAAAAGACTACATAATAAATGCCTGATCTTTGGTCGCCCTGCATGGACATTTTATATTTAATAGATGCCACTTAATGGCTTTTACATTTACTGTTCTAAACTCTTGTTTTTTGGTTTGTCTTTCCTGGGAAAAAATCACTTGTTGAACAGGAAGTGATGCATCTTACTTTTTTTGTTTATCCAGAAAAAGTAGGGGAAAAAAAACTCAGTTATCATGAGCCGTTTATCAAACAGACAAAAGAATGATGCATAACTGCTTCAGCTTGTCGTTTTCTCCTTTTGACTTGACGAACTATTAGCCAGTGCAGCCTCAAATGTAATAAAAAACGTGATAATCAGATGCCATATAGAACCCCATAAGTTACATCTGACCTCAATAAGCTTGTGGTTTATAAAAAGACGTGCATGAAACTATGTAAACGTCTTTGTCTTTTGCCATTCATTCATCAGCGTGTTGTTGGTGTCTTTTGTTCCTCTGTATGACATTCCTGGGAAGAGTCATTAGTAAATATGACTGGGTGGAGTGGCCCTAATGGGACTTTGAACTTCCAAACAGAAACAAATAAAACCAATCAGAAGCTCATTAATCGCTGCTGGCGTGGACGCGCTTTTGTGCAACACATTTTTACAGCCTTTGGAATGAAGTGCTTGTTTCCCTCAGATGATCTCTAATGATGTTAGGAAGGCGAAGCTTCACTGGAATGTATTTGTGAAGTGTTTTTCCTCAGTTTTCCTTGAAAGCATTTTGCCTCTGACTTTTTAGACCTTGCTAAGTTTTCTCACTCTTGGAAACCATCCGGTGGAATGCCAGTGACCCGACACTACAGTCTGGATTAATTAATCTTTTTTTGACACTGTAATAACGCCTGAAAAGTTAAAGCTACTGTTGCTACTTGGCTGAAGTCCTCACCAACATGTGGTGCAGACCAGCAATGAAGGCTGATCAGTTTTTATGTATAAAAAAAAGTGGCTTATTCAATGTGAGATGTTAGGATTCTCTGATGAAGAGTGTGTGGCTTGAAATGTCACCTTGGTGGTTATTATATTAAATATTTATGAAAGCATAATCTAGTGTACTGACTTTTTGCTTCAGATGTAGATTAACCCATTAAGCCTTTGTCCACTGAGATTAAACCTCCAACAGTCTGATCAGTGTTTAACTTGAGCTTTAAAACCCAATATAATGTTTTTGAAATCGTGGAATTCAAATGAGTTTTTTGGGGGATTCTCATTTTGTGCTTCATCCAACTAGTTCATTTCACGGGGCCTCCCACACACAGTAGGGCACGTTGCAAAAATAGCACAGCTCCTGCACATCTTCAGGCCTTTAAAGATGTGAGCAGTTCATGTTTGTCTGGTTTTCAGGGACTTCAGAATTAAGCGCAAATTTGGAAATATTGAAATTTTAGAACAAATCCCAGTTGTAATCACAATTTGGATGATGTCGTAAACAATATCTAAAAGTTTGAAACTTGTAGTTATGATACGTCTTGTATGACATCAATGCAGAATTGGAGAACGGTGAAAGATGATATTTTTTAGAGAAAGCTAACTTGCTTGCCAATGTTAGCCAGCTTGGTATATAAAAAAAAAAACCAAAAACATAAACAAGTATGGTGTTATTGTACATGTTAAATTTTCTTACATTCATGCCTCCTGACACATTTCATACAATAACAGGTGTTTAAACATGGCAGTAATCAGTGTCTCCTCCACACTTACTCTGTTGAAATTGATTGAGGCTATTTGGTCAAAGCTCACAAAAGTTTAATTCCACAAGATACAAAGGAGTGAAATGAATGTTTTATTCATGGTTTTATTTTATTAGTCATTATTCTCCCCTTCGCTTGAATTACACAGAAGTGAAGTAGGCAAATATTTGTCAATTTTCACCTTAATTTCTGCTTAACTACTATGTTTATAAAAACATTTTTAAACAAATATTATTTTAAAAAAATGTTTACTTTAACGAGGCTATTTAGATTTTCACATGCTGAAAGGTGACAAAATGTTTGGCACATCATTCCCATTTTGCACAACTGCACTGTTTATTAAATATTTTCTGCTAAGAGACTAAAAAACTCATTTAAAAAAATTGTGCACCACTCTCTGTAGCCCGTCTGACGTCCAAACAATTTCACCTTCTCCTCTGGGGTCTCCTAAAAAATAGCTGCAAAGTAATCACTCCTCATGGTGCTCTGGCCCGGCCCCAGCAGCAGCAGAATCCTGAATGGAAATGTCTGCAGAGAGCTTTATGGCCCTGCCTCTCTGCTGTGGGAGTCAGAGGGGTCATGTTTGTGTGGATATCAACAGGATTTACGACACAATAGCAGTCAAGTCCTAGGCTTTGATCTGGAGGGTGTGACGCGGGGTGCAGGTTGAATTTGTTTCTGCCAGGCTCCCTGTTGCTTTCTGACATGCCTCCTTAACAGAGCAGGAAGTTATTTTTAGTACTGCTGTAAATGAAAAGCTTATTTGGTTTTTGTTATTTTTTATTATGGGGAGTCATCTGTCATCTGTATCACACCCAAGAGCACTGTAAGTCTTAAAGCAGTCTTGCTGGACAAAAATCAATTCGACACGTTTACTCTCATATTTTAACCCTCTGTGAAATAATGATTCACACTGTAATATTATGGCGTATATCAGAAAACCAATATGAATGTGTTCAATAATTATGTAATGTGAGGGAGATGTTTTCATTAGGCATACAAAAAAACATTTCCTAGCTGTTATGAAATCATCAGATTAAATGTTCTGGGATATTATCAATTGAGTTGCTTGGAAGACTGTTGACATGACCTGACTTGCATTGAGCATATTTGTGGTTTCAAAACACTGATACGAAGCTCAACAAACAAAAACATACCATAATCGCACGCCAACAAATCAGAGATTTATTTATTTGTCTGGGAAAGTGTTTTCTTATTCAAAACATTTTTGTTTGTTTTCCCTCCTAGCTTTTTCCCCAATTTAAGGTCTTGCTTTTATTCATTACTTTGATTATGGGTATGGAAATGATCAAATAAGATTTGTTAAAAACTTGGAACAAGGCTTTCAAAGTAAATACCTCAAGACCAGTCCGTGTCCCTGACGTTACATCAGTACGACGTGTTTGGAAACACTGAAGGTTGAGATGTTCCCCCCTTCAAGTACTAGTTGAGTTCCTCTCATCTGTCATTTTCGAGTTTCTCCTTGGAAATGACAAAATAAACAAACCATATTCTCGGCTCGAGGAAAAACAATAGAGCTGGAATAGCTCGGCCTTGAAGTGATACAGAGGCAGACTGAGTTGAAACAGAGGTGTCTGATAGACTCTGTTGGCTGTACCACTGTAAAGTACAGGCCAGAAATTTATACCAAAACCTTTCAGACATTTCTAGTGGCTGCACTTTTCTTGAACTACTTAAATGTTTATCAGAGGCTTTACTCATATCAGAATCATGTCATTATCAACCTTGGATAACATGTTCCGAGACGTACCAACACAGCGGTGCGATAATCACGAGCTCCAAGATGTCCTGTCGACCAAGTAGAACAACGAAACATGATGCTGCACTGAGCAGCAGACAAATGTAAACAGAAATTCGCTGTGATGGTGTAACATCAATGTGTCTGTGAACGAGTGCTGCAGTTTTTGCCTCCAGAATTTGAAAATAGACCTTTGCATCAGCTGCAGCCATCTCATTTATTTTCAAAAATGCCTCAGCGGCACTCCTGTTGACTGAGCTAGGTTTATGCTTGCCTTTGGCAGGCCTTGTTGATTTGTTATGTGTTTGAACGCAAGGGTGGACCAGACGCATCTGCCAGAGCAAGTAAAATCTTTTTAAAGCACTTTAAAGCTTATTTTTGAACAATCCTATCATCTTGGTATTATCATGTTCATGTTTTCATTATTATTGGTATGAATAGTTTTACAAAAACTTGAAAAAATATTAGGAAGGAGGTCAGTATTGAACCTGAAAACATGAATTTAGCTTTACTGGCCAACTTCTCAATACACACCCTGAAGACCATACATTTAGTGTACTAATATACATCTCTCCAGTAATGCACATTTCTCCAAGTGTTCCAAGTCTATCTGCCAGCCAGTTGTTTATTTCATTGTCAAATTTGCGATCTGCTCTGAGGTGAAGACTTGTCTATGTTGTCTGTCATGGTGGTTTGCCTGTAAAGCAGGGATAGTAATCATCAGACTATGACCGTCACTTGCACCTCAAGTCAAAACTTTCACCTCTATGGGCCTCCCTCAACTCCCATCCTGCTTTTGAATCCTAAAAATCCTACTCTCTGCAGGTGTTTCTGCTGTTTTGATACACCTCGGATAAAGCCCTTATCACATGCTTCCTCTCTGCTCTCCTGCATCAGTTGAAGCCATCGATGATTTCGGGCTGGAGCTGTGTTTGGTCCTGGGACCCATCCCGATTTCTGTGAAAGTCTGTCATGGTCACAGCAAAGGAATGCTTGTTGACTCGGAGGATAGGAAAACCTGCTGAGATATGATTATTAACACAGTCCTGAGTATTATATCAGGTTACCGCGACCCAGATGGAAAAGATAACAAATCTTAATACTTGGTTAAAAGGGTCCTGTTTTTCAACAGTATCACTCAACCAGAAGGGATTTAGCTTCTAGCGAGATAGAAACAATTGAATATCCTCCTGTAAGATCTGCAGATAGAAATCTGACTGAAGCTTTAAATTTCTTTGTGGATGTTTTACTCCCGTATCTTTTTGGTTCTACTTATCCCTAACACTTCAATACAAGTTTGTCTGTTTGTTGTTGTTTTTTTAAATGTTAAAATTGAGGCATTGATGAGGCACAGATTGTGAAATTCTGGGCCAATACCAATGTTAAAAATAACAATTTGGCCAATAGCCAATACCAATGTTTTGTTTTTGTTGCGGTTATCACTGATGGCCATTGGTCATTAAAATGCATTTTTGTCACCAGTGGTTTTGTCCACAGATCTCCTTAATATTGGGAGAAATGGAAGTACCTTTGTATATTTCATTCAGGTAAACAATACTATTTGCACAGCATGAGATCATATCCTGGAAGCTCACTGCATGATAGTAAAAGAAAATTGTTGGAACATTTTCTATATAAAAACAATGAATCCTTTCAGCTCATGATTTGTTTGGCTGCTCTATAAACAAACGCAGGAGTTGCTTTTCTTCAGTCTCATTCACATGTATCTACCCTCTCATATTTTTCACTTTCCATCAGGTCTTATGCTTTTGTGTGATGTGACAGCATTCACCCTGCATGAACTGGTCAGGGCTACGAGGCAACAACACAATATGAGTTCAATTTCTCCTCGTCCGTTCCTTTATTGGACGAAAGAAAACTCACTCCATGTGCTAACAGCCAGGTCATGTCCTCAGTCACAGGTCCAGTGCCATTTGGCTTGTGTTCTGACCAAGTCCAACATCTTGATTCAGCATCTCTGTTGCACTACTTGGCTTTGAACACACACATACACACACCAGCAATACCTTTACTGATAGATACCTGATTGCATAACCAACACACATGTGCCCCAGCTGTTCGGCTTGTTTTTAATGGTGATATGGAGTTCTCCTCTGGCAACTCTTGTTTGTACCTTTTCATCATTCAGCACTGACCTTTTTTTATTATTACCAAAGGTCTGTATTATGTCGAGTTTACGTAAAACATCATGATTTATATCCAGCACATTCAATCAGTAATGAAAATAAATTAAAAACAGGTTATTAGTAATTTTCTGTGGATTGCGAAGATTTACTAACTTTGTAAATTAACATGAAGTTACCCATAAAATTTGACCTTGGCATCAGACTGCCCTACCATAAAATATATTCTCACATGGATATGATTACAGAAGTCAGAGTATTGTGCAATAACCTCTGATCAAATTAATTGACAGAGGATGCCATCGGCACAGTTCAAAGAGTCAAAATAAGTTTGAATCTGTTCAGCATCAAGTAATTCTCAGAGAAATTCTGAGCTGTTGCACATGCAGTTTTACCAGGAACCTTTGGCTTGTAGGACTATGCGCAAGTATCAAAGCTATTTAAGTGTTATGACTGAAATATACGGGGGCGCTGATGCAAAGCGTCACGTAGGCAAGGCAGAGAATATTCTGTGGTTGCTGCTAGCTTCACTTCATTTTACCTCCGCTCTTGTGATAGCTATGTCCATCTGTCTCATTCCTGTGACTGATATCTCAATTATGCCGTATGGGAATTTCTTCAAATTTGGCACGTCCACTTGTACCCAAAGATGAACTGATTACATTTTGGTGCTCCTAGGTCAAAGGGCAAGGACACTGTGACCTTGCGTAAGTCTCATTCTTGTGACCGCAATATCTAAAGAAGGCCTTGAGCGAGTTTCCTTAAATTTGGCACAAACATCCTCTTGGACTCAAGAATGAACTGATGAGAATTTGTCAAATCTAAAGTCACTGTGGCTTTAACTCAAGAATTTATGTGCTAACATTTTACACAAATGTTTAATAAGATATAATGATGATGTGATGTCATCTTATTTGCAAAAGGTCAAAGGTCAACTGTGCCTTTTAATATTCTGCATAAACACTTCTCCGGCACTTACTCAGCATCATAACTCAGCAACAGAAGAGACATTTGGTCGGATAATAACTTCATCTGTTGCAGTCAGTGGGTTTTTGAATGAGTTTTTTTTAGAAGCCTGAAATAAGGTTTGTGATTAACACAAGCTTAAGAGACTCACGTTTTGTTCTACAACATCTGCGAATGAAATACCCCACACATGAACTTCAAAGCTTTAATGTGTCTTAAAAAAGGCGGTTGCTAACAAGTGGCTAAATGACCTATAGAGTGTCTTCATGCCGAACATGGCTTAGCAGCCGTGTTGTGGTGACATTATGTCAACTGTAGTGTAGTTCATTTACGGCCTAATGTTGGCTTTTTAACTGCAACAGCTATTGCATTGAAGCCTAAATGCAATAGCCAAATGCAATATCCTGAAAAATGCAAATTCTGAAAGTGGTGTTCATTTGTGAAGATTACCTTGCTAAACACAATGTGTAAACATTTGTTTGCCACAGAGATTATTTTCTGCAATGATCCAAAATCCAATGGAAAAATCTCATAGGTGTTTTGACAACGGAACAAGGGCGACATTAGCTTCCATATCAGCCTACAGAAAAACCTCATCCCTGGGGCACTCTGATGCACTCTAGCAGCAGCTTTGTGGCAGTGGGGTTTGTACTGTTGCTTTGAGTAGTGGAGCTCTGCTGAGCCAAAAAAAAAAAAAAAAGCCCGTGAGTTACCACAATGCCTTTGGCCCCTTTATTGTATGTGCAAGAACGTCTGTTTCTCTCCAACCTGCCATTTACACCCCAGGTGGATAAGTCCTACAGGTATTGTCACAGAGATAGAGCGTGTAAAAACTCAATTTTTAGGAATGTGTCGATATTGAATGTCTTGCATACGGTCTGACTTCTGAAGAATGCTGGGTATGATTTGCTGTGTGTAGGTGTAGCATGTGCATGGACCAGTTCAAGAGATACTTCTGTACATAGTGAAAAGCAAATATTTGGGAAACTCCAGTGGGTTTTGCACTGGAGAAGTGATTACATAAAATGAGAAGCCAACTGTGGTCAGAAAACAGGCAGAGAAAAAGAGAGGACCATTGAGAGAATAAAATTCAGAGTGCATGTGGTTCACATGTGTCTCCCAGCTCCAGCCTCTTGTTGTGTGGATTTGCATACAGAGCAGCACATGAAAGACGCAGCAGTCCAGATAAACAATGGACACATGAATCATTAGATGCGTGAGGCTGCTGTCAGAAAATCAAACTCTACTTTGAACACCCAACTGGTGTTTACTGAAAGGAAGCAGGAATGCAAAGAATGTCTGCCGTCTGAGTTTGTCCCTGAAGGAAAGGTGCTCATAAAACGTGTCCCAGGCAACCTTTGAAACTGTCTTCATTTCAGAGGAAAGGAGCTGGGAATCCCCATCCCTCTGTATCCCTTTACAGATTGAATGAAATGATATTGCCATTGCACGTATGAGCTCAGAATCAAGAAGCCTCACACAGACAATGTGCAGACATTTGCAGCTGAAGTGCAGACGAAGGTTATCAACTGCTGTCTGAATCTGGTTTCCCATCTGTCGACTTTTGTAATAATTAGCAAAATGCTAGCGTGCTAACATGCTGAACTAAGCCTGTGATCATGGTAAGCAAAACACCTGCGTAACATCAGCACTCGAGAGTTGTCAATGTGAGCATCTTGTTACGTAAAATTGATTTGTACCGTGCATGAGTTTGATAGCCTTCCCTCCCCTCTCTCACGTCAGTAGCGTTCACATTACTAATGTTGTTCCATAGCAGAGTAGACTTGCATCATCATCATCATCTAAGTTACATTTGTTTATGTTGTTGCTACAGTGTAGAATAGTGCTAATTGCAAGATCCCGTTCGTAATTCATTTTATTTATTTTAAAAACCAAACATACCAAAACACTTCTTTTTTTGTCTTTGTTTCAAATTAAAAATGAGACACAAAAAACAGAGCTGTTTAAGTAGTGAGATTTATTCATTTAGCCTAAATACCTTCTAATGTTGTATAGAGCCTGTGCTTGCAATATGTCACACTTTTATGGACATTCATTTCTCTTTACACATCCATTATTAAATTCTCTTGGCTTTTATTTTGATACATTTACTTGTACCATCATGTCACGTGCCTTCTGTCCTTCGTTCTTCAATTCAAAGGAAAAAACGATTCACAAATAAACAATATAGAACCGTTTTTTAAAATTTGGTTGTCTCATTTTTTGGTTTATTTTTATTTTTTGATTATGAAACGCAAAAGGAATAACACCTCTGTTTTTTATTGTCGTTTTTGGTTGAAAACAAAACAAAAATAAAATAAAAATAAAAATAAATAAAATAATAATAAAATAATGCTGTTTTGATTTGTTTGGTTTTTAAATTGCCAATTAATTACAAATTATCCGATGATACCTGAACCCTATGGTTTATTTTTTGGAGGCAATGTCCAGAATGACCCTTTTTCCTTCCTTCCTTCCTGATCCACCAAGGCCTTGCAGTTCAGACGGTGAGATCTATGCGTGCTGTGCACATATGCAGATTTGGTGAGATTGAGAAGTACTTTTGCAACTCTACTTGCCCAACTGCTACTTGCAGTAAATCCCAGTCCACTTCTGTTTTTTGGTACAGTTGTTTTTCAAGCCTGATGTGAGCCGTACCCAAATGTACTAATGGAAAGACACATATGCTCCCTTGCTGATCTCCGCTGGATCAACCTCCCTGACTGCCCCTGCTCACTGCCCACGTTTTGAATTTAGCCCGCAGCTGCCTGAAGGGTCTGAGCTGTGCGTCCTCTCTGTCTGCACACTGTTGGTCTGTCTGTGTGAGGTCTTCGTTCTCGATCAAATCCTCCTCCTTGTCATCAAGGAAAAGGAGGAGGATTTGATCCTTGTCATCATGCAATCAATTATGAGATGATAATGTCCCTGTGCTCCCCTCTCTTGTTGTGGATTTATACATCCTACATTTTCTTTATTGCTTCTTGATCAAACAACTCTTTAAAGTCAGTACAGATGCAAAAAAAAAGGCAGAAAAGTGAGCGTGTAAACATGTGCATTCTACCAGTACTAAAGGTTTGCTTTAACTTACAAACTGCTCCTCTGATCTGATCAGATGTGAATAGATACCCTGATAAATTATCCACCCTGTGGGTGACAAACTGCTGCTGAGGAAAAAACAAGCAATGGTGAGCTCCACCTGTGCTGTGTTCCCGGATTCGCAAAAATCTCAGGATTCAGAGAGGAGACAGCAAATGATATATAGGGAAACACGGACATTTAAAAGATGCCAAATAAAATAAAAACAAAACAAAGCAAAGTAAAAAAAAACAACCAACAGGCTCCCCCCAATACCACCACTACCAGGGCTGTACTCTTTAGACAGTTAAGTGCCTTGACTTGTGTGGTTTTTTTTGGGTTAAATGTATAGAAAAAACTGTGCAACTTAAGTTGCAACTTAATTGAATCACTTTTGCTTTGTATGATTTGTAACATTTTAAAATGATGATCAACACCGAAGTGAGTGCTAATCATATGTCCTTTATTTTAGTATGTGAAGTCATCTTCTCCTATATTTTGCATTTGGCCTTTTGTCAAGTTTCCAGTCCTCATGTGTGAAATATATGTTTAAAATTTCTTCATAACCTGTCAGAGACACAACTTGACACTTTATCAGCAGCCGCTCACTGTCAAAAAGTGCAAAACCACTGGCGAGATATTATTACTGTGAAGGCTGTGAAAGGACTTTGAAAAATATACATGCTGCAATCCGCATGTTGGCCCGGATGCTTTGTCTGCAGGGGGTGGGATGTTTCTCAAGCTGTTAAATTAAGTTCATATGAAGATGAACTCTGTGAACCCAAACGTAGACTGACTGTCGCTCATTTGTTCAAAATCAACCTCCCTGAATACCTGGTGCTAGGAGCATATAATGGTGCCCCCTGATCCTTACCAGGACTCTGCAGTCTTTGCTTTCCAAAACAAAGCTGGCCTCACTCACCTCATTTCTTAGTTTAGCGACTGGCATGCATGGTTTAAATTAAAAGATGCCCGGAAAACTAGTCACTATTATGGTTGGAGTTGGTGTGAATCAGCACAGAGATGCTGATGTGAAAGTCTAAATGTTTAAAGTCTGACTCTGCTTCCTCATCATTTCCTGCAATGTGTGTGATAAAAAAGTACATTTTATCTCAAGACTATGAAAAATTCAGCCACTTGAAACAATAATCTGAGGCTCTGTCATGTAAATAATTGTCCATCTTATTCTTCTACTTGAAAGCCAGTGGTGGGCTGTCAGGACCATCAGGGCCTTCTCTGCTGGCACTGTCAAAATCAAAACCACAATTTGTTTTTTAAAAATTAAATAGAAATGTGTCTGTATGTAATTACTTGTTCAGTGTGCTACTTATCCACAAAACAAATATGTTTTTTTTTCTCTTATGGTGATGAGCTAGGATTTCCTATGTCACCTAAATGCATCACAGCTCCTCAGACCAGCTGTTGTGGTAGTACTAGCCTTTAACTGGAGCCCCCTTTACTATAATACATCCACAGAGCCCAGACCTGCAAAATGATTACAACTTTGAGTGACAGTACCATCAACCAATCAGACATGTAGTGACAGAGCGACCCGGGGCAATGTTTGGCTGCGCGAGTCTTTGGCGTCGTCATCAGCTTTGAGCTTGACCTCGCGGGTTTTGACGTTAGCAAACGAGCTACCTACATATTGATGGGGAAACACACCAAAAAAGAAATAATTACAAGAGGAAGACCTTCACCTAAACTGGACGGACTTACTAAGGCAAGCCAAGGTTTTGTGCGTCATTTCACTCAGAGAAACTATGACCGCTATGAGTGGCTAACAGCTAGCACTGAGCCGCACAAGCTATTTTTCCGGCCATGTTTACTGTTTTACACCGCTGAGGGGAGGAGGAGTAGCTCTGGTTTTAGCCGCCTGAACGGCTTCACCGGGGCAGCTATCAAAGAGTTGAAAAAGAGTTGTTACATTTTAAAACGGCTTATTGATTGTGCAGTTTTTTGGGCGGACAGCAATAATTATCTTTCAGAGGACAGGAGGAGGAGAAAGAGTCGCTGAATCGAGGTTATTACTTGGAATTACTAACCTTGCTATCAGACTATGATGCTGACTTGCGACACCACCTTGCCACCACTACAGTTTTTACTGGGAAATCAGGAAAAATTCAAAATGACCTCATAAATGCTGTTGCTGAGGTGCTTCATGATGCTATCAAGAAGAGCGCCACCCTCGCACACACTACAGAGAGCTGCACACATCAAGGTTTCATCACGAAGGATCCAAGGATGGATTTTGTTCACAAGTGACGGGTGAGTGCTGCTTTTTTCTCAGATAAAGTTATTGTATTGTTGTGGTTTATACTGTACATCAGTGTGCATTGTTAAGGCTGTACGTTATAAGTATTGTTGGGTGTAACTTACACATTTAATTTTTCGTATTGAACTGAAGGCCGTGCAGGGATAATATTGTGGTAAAAGTTATTGTATGGAAACTTTTTTTTCTGTCATGTGGTGTTGGTGATGTTTATTCTAGTGCACTAGGATGATCTGATGGTGGTGCTGCAGTCGCTGTTAGTCGTGTTGCAGTTGTTAAAGATCAGTTTTAGTGTTGGTGTTGATGCATTGGTGCAAATAGCGTGATTATGTGTTTTGTATGTGGCAGTGTTGGCAGTCACTGCCGTGAAGGGGTGTGTGCGTGGGCAGCGGCGGAGGAGGTTGCAGGTCATTACCGCTGGCCCTGGCTGAAACCCCACGGTACACTACTGTTGAAAGCTATTACATAAACAGCCCATCTGGGACCTCTGTCACACAGGAAGTGCTGCGTTTTATGTGTCAAACAGCAGTGTTGGCCGCAGAGGCTAAACAGAGAAAAGAGCTCAAACTACAGAAAGATATTCTTCATCAACTAAACAATACAATAAAGAAGATGTCACGGCAGTGGACACACTGTCAGTGTAACAAAGTACCCTTACTTAAATACTGTACTTACCGTATGTAGAGTTTTTGAGTATCTGTACTTTACTTGAGTATTGATTTTTGGGAAACTTAAAACTTTGACTCCACTACATTTCTATGAAGGCTCTCATTGGTTGTTACATCTATTATTACATCAGTGGATGATTTTTGTTTTTTTCTTCTAAAATGCAAAAGTCCATAAACTGTGATAATGGGTTTTATGTGCAGTTTGTTGATCTTCCTCCACCTCATGCAAACATCACTCAGATTGAGCTGCTCAACAGAGACAGACAGGGCGGAGAGGTCAGGTTGTTTGATTTGACTTTCTTTCTTTATTATTTTATTTAATGTATTATTTTTTTAAGAACCTGCATCTTCAGTAATTCCACTTTTGCCAGACAAATTGTTGGCCTAAGGATGAAAATACTTTTGTTTTGAGCTAGCAGTTAGTTGAAAGAGAGAGTTTCTTTTCTCTCGTCTTTTTAGTTTCAGTTGTTTTACAGTCCTTAGGTTCTGTAAATGTATTGTGATAATATGCAACAATGCTTTGAGATCATTTAAAAAAAAGTACTTTGAATACTTAAGTGTTTTTTCAAAGCAAGTACTCTTACTTAAACTAAAGTAATAACTTCACATAGCAACTTTCACTTGTGTTACAGTGATATTTGACCAGGAGTATCTATACTTTGACTCAAGTAATAAAAATTGTGTACTTTGTCCACCACTGAAAATGTTTGACCAACATGTCGGCAGAAAAAAGGATAAGTTTTGTTTTTCATACTTGTGGGATCGAGGAGCTAATTGTTTGGAGCAGTGGTTAAAGGAATGGGTTTTAGGGCCCAGCTGAGAAAGAGAGGAATTAAGTTGGATTCAAAAAGGGAAATTTACTTTGACTTTACAGCCACACTTATCATTTAGCACGCTTATTTCCATAGGTGATGAAAAGCAGCTAATTCAAACTGCAGATGCCACATAAATGCCGTGTTTTAATTGGGTGAGATCCCTGTAACATTCCTTTTTCACTTTGCCCGTACAGGCGCAGCGGTCACGTTGCTGGCCTTGTGACTAAGCACATTTTGAAGCATACAGTTCATTTAACAGGAGTTGGAATGCAAATAGCTTCGCGCCCACTTTATTTGAATGACTCATGTTGGTTCTCAGGCCTGTCATATATGGGGGAATTGCATCAAATCCCTGAGAAAGTTTACTGAAGATGCTCTCACAGTTGCTGTGCAAATTACTCTGCTGACAACCGGCAATTAATGAGCGAGAGAGACACAGAGAGAGAGGAATGGAAAGAGAAAGAGGGAGAAAATAGTGAGTACAGTTCACTCGTGATGCTGTTTGTGGTATGCGTGACTATTGTGAATGGAGTCCGGCAGACAGGATCAAAGATCAGTGGCCATCCTAAGACCAGAGCTGCAGTCCTGATATTACCTGCTGAATGACTCTACTGCTCTGTTTCTGAGGGATTTATTAAGATTCCCAAACTGATAAAGTAAAGAGAAGGACTTTAAAATTATACAATGGCTATGCATTAGCAATCTGCATAGTGGGCTGGGCGATATGGCGTTAAAATAATATCACAATATTTATATCGCGATACAAGATATATTTCAAGATATTTTGAAATCTCCTCTAAATTACTGTAAACTACTAAAATACAAAATTAATACATGAACCACAGTTAAAAATAAATTAGCTACTGCTATAAAATAAAGT
Source organism: Plectropomus leopardus (assembly GCF_008729295.1). Lineage (NCBI taxonomy): Eukaryota > Metazoa > Chordata > Actinopteri > Perciformes > Serranidae > Plectropomus > Plectropomus leopardus. The sequence goes on from NC_056478.1 coordinate 19,442,769, forward strand.
TTTATGAACTAAAGAAAGTGTAGTGTTAACAGAAGTCAAAAATAATCTGTCTCCACCCGCGATTCAGATCTGCTCCAAAGTTTAATAGGTCCTTTCTTGGCCCATGCTACACACTGCAGCAGCATCTCTCAGTGTGAGGTTCAACACGCAGTGCGGAGGGTTTGGTGATAGACCTGATGGATAAGGAACTTGCTAGAGAAATCTAAAGGAGCATTAGATAACTTTTCATGCTTGCAGCTGCAGATTTCAGAGAATAAAATATATTTGCTTAGCACTCTTTGAAAACTTTGGGATGCTTTTATGTCCCGTATAAAATTTTCAGCATTTTGTTATGTAATTTTATTGCATCACATTACATTTAATGATCCTGTACCAGCCCTAAATCTGCAGCCTCTAATGAGTTCTGGATTAATGATATCCTTGTTTGAGGTTTTCTGTTGCTAGAGCATAAAAATGACAACAATGTGTGTTATGCCTGGAGATGCCACAGTTCATCACGACTTCCTGCACCACAAACTGAACTAATCTATCAGACAGTCAGCGGCAGAACTACACCAACACAACATGTTTTCTTAAACTTGGTATGCTACTGAGATTTTATTTCATTTGGCGAGTTTAGGGTTTCAAATTTGTTTTGCATTTTTCTTGAATTTTTCTTGCTCATTCTTTCTTCAAGGCCCAGGATGTTGGGGATGATTAGCTTACTGAAACCATAGCAGGCCCAAACAGTCTCCCAGACTCACATGAGACAACTCTGCGACTACAACTCATTGTGGAGCAATGTAATGTCAGCTGCACACAGGGCAGCGCCTGCTGCTGTCTTTCAGACTCCCACCACTAATGATAGTGGAGGATCCCACTTTTATAATTGTGTTTGCATTAAAATTACAGCTTGCGTGCCGCTACAGCATTGGATCATCGTTTCTAACTTGCTCCAGGCAGCAGCGGGAAACCACAACTTCTGGGGAAATTTTATACACAAACATATCAATTTGGGATTAAATATAAATATTTGGATACACATTTTCCTTTTACTTTTCACTTAATTTTTGTGCGGCGTGTATCATTTTTTATTTAAGTCGTCAGCCACAGATTACCAGCTGCAGGAAATGTTGGAGTCTGAGCTTATTTTGGTTGCATTGTTTGGAGTTCAGTACCAGACCATGATGCAGTTATTTCCATGAACAAGAGATGAGATTTTTTTTTTTTTCAAAGTATCGCCCTAAGACTCTATGTCACAGAAACATCAAAACTCAGTGTGTTAAAGAGAAGCATCCTAGCGTCTACACATGTAGTATGATAGTAGAGTCTCTAAAGTCAAGCTTAGTATCATTATACGCTGCATTGAATGACTGTGCATTTTGTTGTAAGTAAGAGCAGGAGAGTTACAGAACTTTGTTGATTTCAGGGGGGTTTTACAAAAGTGTATACGTGTCTCTTTAGTTACTTTGCATATTACAGTTTGTCATGCACTTCCTATCCCTAACAACCCAGCCTAGCTGCCAGAAAGAAAGTTTGGCAGTGTATATTTGATGTTAATATGTATCACATCAACATTTCCAAAGTAATCTAGTTCAGATTGCATTTGAGACGAGCTTCTCATCAGGGGGAGGAGGGGACGGCGGATGGTGTGACATCCTAAAGGCAGTCGAGCAGCAGTCCACTGTTTGAGACTGCTTGAAGATTAGGAGAGCAGCATTGTCACAAAGCTGAAAACAGGGCTGTTTCTGAGCTCATGAAAAGTTGAGTTGATACAGAATGACTATGTTTACTTTTGAAATCTTAAGTATATTTTGCTGCCAATACTTCAAGTTTTGACGGACGTTTTCAGCCGTACGTTCTGATTGAAGTCGATAAGGCCTATCGACAACAAAGTTTTAACGTCATTCAGACTTTCCTCAGGTCAGACTGAATTAATGAATCTTTCATCTCTGCATCTCCCTCCCCTGTTGCTTTTCTTATTTTTTACTCTCTCCCCTTCACCGACATACCCATCAATCCCTTTGTCCCTCGTTCTTGCAGAACTGGCAGTGTGTTTGACTGTTTCTCAGTAGATCAAAGCGACAGTTGCCCAGTCAGAGGAAACATTGTTAATGTCGCTGATACCGTGCCGTCAGCCTATTTGCAGCATGTTCTCAATAACAGGAAGCCAGGAGAAATGAGTTCTCCCATAATTACGTCGGGCTTGTTTTCCCTTCTTCCACATATAGTATTCTGGGGTAAACTACCAACAAGATCAAAGGCTGGAATGTCGAATCTCCATCTTCTATCAGAGGGGGCTTCCAGAGCTCAGCAGCACCAGTTTAATAAACCCTAATACCAGTTCATAAAGGGGCCATACACTCTTTATGTATCCAGAGCGGAGCCAGAGACGGGTTGACTGCGTGATGTTTGATCCCTGCAGGGCGGGTCAGAGGAGGATGCAGTGTTCTGCATTCACTGCTGCAGGCTTGTGTGTGTGTGTGTGTTGATGCTGATACTGATGCTGGTATCATTTTAGAAAGAGGATTTCATTATGATGTAACACAGAGCCAAATGTTTTAGGTTCTTCCAGAAAAATTCTATCACAGCACAATATCACCAGTCAGTTTATTTTAGCTGCCGCTGGCTCCTAAACATTATCAGTATTACTTCAGTACTACTTTACTCCTTTATCCTCCACCCCATTAATCTTTGTTTTTTTTTCTATTATATGGGCTGTGGAGTTTCGGTAATTTTGGCAATCAGCAGCAAATGTTTGTACTTCGGCTGTGAAGTTGATGCTGAGCAAGATTTTTTTTTTTTTTTTTTACTTTGTAAAAATGGCTAAAATCTTATTATGTTATGTTTTCACCCAGATCGGCACACTGCAGCTGCTACACCTCAACTACAACTAATGTCTGTTTGGTAGGTGTGCTGTGGGTGTCATTTGGTGTGTATCAAATGACGCCACACAGTTTGCAGTACTGGGAGAAAGGCTGTTTTATAAATGCTGTCCTGTTGGAGACAGCTGAACTTGACTATTTCATTTCTTACGACTTGTTGTTAGTGTTGTAGTGCTGGCCAATGAACATTTATTGGACACACAGCCAACACTGCAGAAATGTTGGATATCAGTGCCTCAACTGAAACAACTTTATGAAGGAGACCAGTTGGGCCACACTGACTCTTGTTAGGGACTGGAACATCAGGGGAGTACAGGCAACGCTGGGCAAAAGTCGAAGTTCTGGATAATTAAATGGAAATAGCTGTGGAGCTGCAGAGTGATCATATTCTGATGGTGAGTTCAGACATAACTGGACGTTGTCAGACCTAAATGTGTTAATCGCTCCTACTTACGCCTCAGTTTTCACGTCCGAGCGAACTTGGCTTGTGTTGTAAAGGGAGGTTGGGGATACAACGTCAGAATGGACCCTGTTCAAAACCTCCATCATGAAAACAGCTGCACAGATCTGTGGCCAGAGGGTGGTCACTGCTTGTCATGGTGACAACCAGAGAGCCCCGGGGTGGACTCAAGCAGTGAGGAAAGCTGCCATGCTGAAGAAAGAGACGTCCCAAACCATAGCTGGAATGAGTTGAGGCTGAGTACAGCTTTGGCGCTCGCAGACGTGAAAGCTTCAGAGTTGGAGGAATTTAGAGGCTCCTGAATGAGGGATGGCTTATAATGTCTTATGTGGACAAAGGTTAACACAGAATATCTTGTTGCACTGAGCTTATCTGCAGATATTGTTGGAATGTGGAAACTTGATGAACTCCTAAATTTGATAGAAATGTCCTTTATACAGGAAACACGGCTGAAATATTTGGAGATAAGAGCTTGTTTCCATGTCAGAGGTTACTGTCGAGGTTAGGAACCCTCTCAGTGGTGAGACTGACACTGATGCTGGGTGATTCATTGTGATATAACAACGGCTTTTCTCACTTAAAATGACTCAAGAGGCAGACGTTATCAGACAAAGCTAATTATTAATAGTTACTGGAATGTTTTTCTTTTTTTTGGTGGGAAATATCCTCTTTGATTTGCAGAAAGAGATGGTGGTACCTATTTTAATAAGAGAGAAAACAAGGTCATGTCATTGCAGAAATGCAAAGGTATGCCAGATTGAGCGTAAATATTTCATTCTGGTCACAAACTTTGCACAAACTGAATCCCTGATGTATTGCTTACACTGAGACTGTCTGTGTTTATGTTCTTTGAGAAGCGGGCTCTCGGGGTTTGTCCAATCTTAAGCAGCAATGGGAGAAACTTGCTTGTTGTTGTTAGGAGGAGGTCATGGTTGATGGCTAAGGGCGTACAAAGGGTGTGACTTTGACACAGGCAGTTTGCAGCCTACCAACGTTCAATGTTGATTTCTTTCAACCATGATGGCAATATTTTTTTCTAATCTTAATGATGATTATGAACTTCCCATAACTGTTCCTGAGTATTTCATTAGTTTACTAAAGTTTAAAATAAAAGTAAAGATTAGAAACTGACTTTGACATGGTCAAAGTCACAAACACTTTAATGGATATTTCACACGTATTTTGAACTCAACTTATGAACTTTTTCTGTGCTTTTAACTAAAGATCAGTGCCTAACACACTTCAGAAGTTGAGTTAAAAATATAAGTAAAATATCCAGTAAAAACATCTATTTTAACTGTACATCAAGGGCTCCACAGTTACAGCGGTTAGCAGAGTTGTGTCATAGGATTCGGGCCTTAATCCGCCTGCCTTGCGATGATACGCTACCAGTCAGCCAGACGTCACCTGTCACAGCAGTATGATAAGCGGACGGGCATACCTGGACAGTGTGAAATACTAATCACCAAGGAGTTGGTAATGCAGTCGTATAGATCATATAAATATTCAAATATATCAATAACACACTCACACTCAATCCGAGGCCTTTCTAACAAACACTGTTCCAACTTTAACTTTAACGCTCTCACACACGCACACACACACGCACGCACACACTTAACATCATCATAATACTCAAGGTTTGCTGTCCTTGCCACGTCTGCTCTCCATCATGTGTGTGTTTTCCCCTCTCTCACATCTGAGTCTTTATGCTGATTACATAATACAGGATAAGCGGCTCATTAGGACTATGATTACCAGTCTCTAAACGGGCATCCTGTACTGCCAACTTCAGACAGACCACAAAGTATGAAGCCAACGTGTCTGCCAACAGGCCAATGTGTCAAACAGGAAGTTGTTTTTCTTTGCAGCATTATTAGTGACTTACGAAGGATAAATGGGACTGATACTGGACATTATTAAAACTTGGATATCAGCCACTGAGATTCATCTACTGTAATTTGATTCAGTTGAACTGATTTGAAAATCAGTGGGTATACATCGTGGGTATCAATTTGGTTGTTTTTTTTTTTTGGTCTCCATGCTGGCTATAGCTGTGTGCGGATACTTTATGTTTTTGGGATTTCTGCGTGTCTGTAATCCCACACAATATCTCAAGGATGCCTTGATGAAATTTCTTAAAATTTGGTGCAGATATTAACTTGGTATCAATCATGAACTGATTGGATTTGGTCAAAGGTCAAATGTCAAGGTCACCATGACCTTTTCTGTTTCATTCTTGTGAATGTGATATATTCAGAACACCGCAAGAGAATTTCTGTAAATTTGGCACAAACATCCACTTGGACTTAAGATGTAGTGATTAGATTTTGGTAGTCAAAGTTCAAGGTCACTGTGACCTTGCACTTGTCTCGTTCTTGTGAACTTACTTGTGAACTTACTTACTTACTTACTTGTGAACTGTTAGGGAATTTCTTAAAATTTGGCATAAACATTCACACGGACTCAAAGATGAACTGATTAGATTTTGGTGGTCAAAGGTCAATGTCATTTTCACAGACATGATTGTAAACTGTAACTGCAGCTCAACTTTCTTGGAGGCATACAACAACAATTTCTGGGATACAACTTGTATTTATTAGTTTACATAAAACACACATAATCTGAAGAAACAGAAAGTGAATTTATAAGTGTTGTTAAGTAAAAAGTGGCAAACATTTATTTTAAAAACACTATTTGCAGTGCAAACACTCCAAAGTTTGCCTACTTATTGTTTTCTCCTCTAATGCATAATCAGCAATATTTGACCATTTTTCACTGCATTTCCTGTAGCCCTTCAATTATTATTTTTTTCAGCCATCTGAGTTACTCGTTTACAATATAACAAATTGTTTCTTCCTGCACCTCAAGACACAAAAGCTTTTAAGTGCAGCATAGAACCAGAACATCTGTGTGAAAGTTGGTATAAACTAATCTGCTCCTTTAAAAATACATATTTCTTTGTAAAACTGGTAAAAAAAAAAACAACAACCCATCAGTATTGTGTATTTGCATGTCTTCTGCATGCTACTGTATGTTAAAGTATGGGAACAATCCACTCCGCCAGTATGTCTCTGGCTGAATGTGCAGCGTGAATGTCTGTGCAGCACGTGTGTTTGTATGTTTATGTGTTTCCAGCTGAGAGTGGAGGGTTATTAGGAGCTCCTGCAGGAAGTCATTAACAGGTGCCACAGGCTTGACAAGTGCTGCAGGCTGAGTGCTTGACATTACTGTGTCTGAATTTGGAGACAGTTCAGTCTTGTCCGTCTTTGGCGATGAGGAGTTTGTCCCAGGGCTGCACGTGGTGTGTCGGTCCTTGAGGAGAAAAGGGGAGCTGACAGGCTAATCAGAGCCTCTTCACCTCCTGACCTCATACTGAGAGGCTCCTGTGATGGATGCGTGTGTGTGTGTGTGTGTGTGTAATTGCCTGTGCTTACAGTGTGGAGATAAGGTTAATCCAAAAATGTCAACTGTAAGTAGTAAAGGTGCAATGCTGACCTGAAAACAGTTGTCTGTACAAGCTTGTGTGTGACTGAGTCCTCCACTGACAGGAGCTGACCTGACCTTGTTTCCACTCTGCTGTGAGAAACCCAACATGCAGTTTCTACCAGGAGACACTAAACAGATCCTTCAGACTACTCTCATATCGACATATCGTCCCTCATGTTGTCAACTCATTTGAAATAGCCACCGTTAGTCCTTATCCATCCATGAATAACTGACTGATTTGTTATCTTGGTCAGGCGTAAGCCTGGAAGGAATCATGCATGTGATTGTGTATGTGTGAGTGTATCAGTCTGTCTGTCTGCAGCCAATCTGGCCAAACTACTGGACCAATCAGCCTCATATTTTGTACACATTTATGACTGTTTGCTCTGAAAGGGGCTGCAAGTTTTCCGAAATCAGCTCAGCTGAAAAGAACATATCTTACCAGTCTGTTGCAGATCACAACTGGAACTTTATTGTGGCTCAAAAACAGACATCCATAGAAAAATTTGGTCTCAGATTAATGCCATACTTCATATGTTATGATCCACTAAACTTAGGCATGGTACGAGATGATTAAATTAGTTTTTGTAATCTTCGCCGTGATTTTGACTGTTAGGGAGCTCTGCTTTTGCCTGCCTGATTTTGTAGACTTAGCGGTTGATATGTTTTTTTTTTTTTCTTCAGATTTGTGCTTCTGTCATAAGTTAGTGAGTTTGAGTGGTAACCTGTAACCGTGCTGCTGATCCACTCTGGTTCCCATGTGTTGGTTATCATGCAGCCCCACTACTTGCTGGTCATGCTTTACAAAGAATTCCTCCATATGTTTGTTTTCCATGTCTCATGGCATTGCAATAACAGAAACAGAAGCCCTGGAAGGAGATCAGAGCGTTGATAAAACATTTATTTTTACTCCCACGGCTGCATGCTTTTGATCTCACTAAGAGTTTTATGTAAGAATACAGTTTACCTTTGATTCAACTTTAATATTGTCATCAGAGGGATTTCTCAACCTTAAATCTGTGATTAAACACAGTCACAAGTCTCAAAGGTGACATTGCTTCTCTTTGAAATCATTCACGCCTCCATGCGCCATTAAAGCACTTAATGGCCTATCCGAGCATTTAACTGGGAGAGGGACAGGGAGGAGAATGGACCTGTTGTGCAGCTGACCGGCATGGGAGAGAGAACAGACGGAAATAAAAGAAAGTGAGGAGAAGTGAGAGGAGTGATGGATGGTGAGAAGATCCACTGAGCTGTCTCTCTCGCAGATATGAGAATAGGGATTAGAAAGTGAATAGCGATTACCTCGACGTTGACCTGCCAGCCACTGTAATCAAGGACAGTGTGAGTGATGCCATGATTGGCCAAAAGGAAGAGGCCAGTGACAGTAATCCTTGGGAAAATGTCGACCACAATGACAGGTTGTGCTTAGAGACGACGGCAGCGGCTCCATCACTTTTCAGGGCTGAGAAAAAAACAACGGAGTAGATGTCGGAGAGCAACTTCCTCTTTCTTTCAACACTCTTAAACCTTTTTGGGAATTTTCAAAAGAGGCCACGCGGTCCTGTCAGCCACTGCGAAGCAGAAAAAGAGAGAAAATACTCACAATAAACAAAACTTACAAAGGTCACTTCATTGCAGGCTGTGTGATGAAATACCTCCGTATAATGTTATCCTAATGGGATCAGGCCATGCAGCTGCTAATTCCTCCGACCACCCACATGATTAACTTATTTCTATTGTGGTAATGCCAACACGACCACCTGCTGCCGTACGCTTTTCTTCCTGGACCAGTCTTTGCAAAGTTACTGTTACAGCCTTTTTCTGCAGGAGAGATTCCAAAATATTTAATCCAATACAAAATACTGAACATTTGTGTTAGGATTCAGGAGTCATGTGACTAGAGATTTGACTCACACTAGCTTTGAAAAAGACAATATTTTGCTGCAGCATCTGCTAGTGATACTCAATTTGGCCCACGGGCCAAATCTGGCCCCTGATAGGGTGCAGAGTGGCCCCCAACCATTTTCTAATTTACATTAAAAATAAAGGGATTTACACTGGGAATTGTTTTTGTACTTTTATTATACATAAGGTGACAGAGTGGATAAAACTGCACCATAATTGATGTTGTTTATCAAAAGAACAAAAGGCACCAGTGGAGGATCCCCCCACACCCCCAGACAGAGGTCCAAGCTAAGCTCCCAGTGTCCCCAAATCCTAGAAACGTCTCAAAATCCTAGCAATGTCCTAAAATCCAAGAAATATCTTAAAATCTAAGAAATGTCCTAAAATCCAATAATTGTCCTAAAATGCTAGAAATGTCACCAAACCCAACTCTTAGAAATGTCCTAAAGTCCTAGTACCATGCATGGGGCCGCTGTGACTGGCCCCTGGCCTCCTTTCAAAGTGTCCCCTAAGCAAAGCAAGCTGAGTATACCTGATCTATGCATTTCAGCAGAGCAGCAGATTCACTTGTGAGGGTAAAATCATGCAAATCTTTTGCATCAAGTTAAACTTTAGCTCACCAGTTACAGCGGTTTTGCAACTAGCCCTGCATGTACTCACTACGTCACCAGTCTTCTGACAAGACATTCAAGAGGTGTTTCACCAATATAAAGAAGACCCTCACATAAAACTAGGCCATCTATGTGAATTTGGTGCTATATGACCAAAGAGAAAAAAAGGCTGCTTTTGCACAAGAGATACAAAACCTACAACTACCAGAATCCCATGCGTGTGATGTAATGTCAGATCATATCTCGTTTTCCATTTAAATGTCAAGCTAAGACATGTTTCTGAAAACATTTTAGGCAAGAAATATGCAAGTCAGTAACAGAATCTTGGTTTATATTTGATCAGCACTGCTTAGTTTTACTGCTGGAGCTCTGCTTTGTTAGCCGCCGTTTTCACTATACAGGAAGAAGTGGTGCCAACTTCCTGTTTACAAACTCTCACCATTAAGGAGAAAGAGGGCATTTACAAACATTTATGAAAACATTTTGGGCAAGAAATGGGCAGTGTAGTAACGTGTTCGAGTAGCACTGCCGAGTTTTACTGTTTGATTGGACTTCGGTCCGAGTTTGAGAGACAGAGGAGGTCTGTTTTTTGATCAGCTGTATGCTCTTTGAGTACGTGGTGGCCATAGACATACATGGAGGTGGCTGCAGCAGGCAGCGAAGACACAACAAAAGAAAATCCTAGTTATCAAACGACCATCCGATCCGTCTGACTGAAGTGTTTTCTGTGCAGAAAACAGTTAAGAGGCAGGGATCACTGCGTGGGTTTTAAAGCAACCTTGACAGCCAAGTGAACTTTGTCACAAAATGTTGTGGCAGCAGGGGCACTGTTGCATAACCGTACGTGTTTAAAGAATTAGAGTCTTTGTGGGGGGTCAAGTTATCAATTAACAAACCCACACCGATACCCAGCCACCCACACACTGCCTCAAAATCGCTCCACACCTCTCACTCTGCGCAGTGCAGCTCTGCTGGCTCCTCTGTCATTTAGGAGCTTTGATAGGGAGATTACAAAGGACCAACTTTTACGCTCGATGTCCACTGCGTTACACAAAGAACACAACTTTGTCCAGTTAAGTGGACTAAAGAGGGACATTGTTCTCCTGTAATCCAGCTTCAGGATAAAATCACAAGCAAACACGAAGAAAGAGACTTCTGTTTGTTCAAAATCCCCCAACACGTAATTAGTTGTCCTTTATTGTATTAGATCCATCATGCATTTGAGAAGTTACACAGCTGGCGAGACAAACTTTACATCTCCTTCCCTCTGGAAGTCTGCGGTGCTTCGGCTGTAATCTTAGATCTTGAAGCTGGAAGGGATGAGACTGAGCCAGACGTCCAGATTCCTGCAAAGAATGAGGAACAAAGAAAAGCGGAAGAGACACAGAGTGATGGAGTGATGTTTTATGTGTGTGTTTGTGTGTTTGTGTGTGTGTGTGTGTGTGTCCATATTTTTTGTGGTGGCTCTGCCATTTCCTTCTCTGTTATTACGAGCATTAGCCCACCGCAGTGGCCACATACTGAAAGGAAGGCCCCGACAGTTTACAGTGGAGTTTGACAGAAGACGAACATTTGTTGTTTAATAGTTGTTTAGTGACATCACAGTGCGGTCCAGAGATTTAGTCTGGAGAGGCCATTACATTTTTGTGTAGAATCAAAGAGAAAAAAGTAACCATTTAAACGTTTGTGAGCACTGGGATTCTTGTACGTGTTTACAAAGAATTTTTTAAAACATGCTAAGATATCTGTGAGCTTCATCGCCACGTCAAAGGCAACAAACAAGAAACAGCCTCCCTCCACATCATCAGAGGCTCTGGATAACTCGGAGGGAAATAGTCATCATTCAGCATAATAAAAGCCAACAGGGATAAAGTTATAACAGAAAAGCACACATTATGTTGACTAACAGCAGCTTTTGTTCCTTTTTTTTTAAATTAACACTCTTACTCACACAATGCAAAAGTAAAAAAGTAATCGTTGAGAACAATGACTTTTTTAGCAATTTTAGAAAACATAAAAACATTTGAGAGAATGTGGTGAGACAATTATATAATATCTTCCAGTAAATCAAACACAAAGCACTTCAATTATGCCTCATCAAGCATTCACTTATTTTTTTCAGCCACTTTATTTACTTAGTCAATAAAATGAAAACTATTAAATATTGCCTATTTCACGGGGCCAAAAAAATAATCTTCAGGGGATAAAACAAAACAATGTCCACAGATTTCTGTTCCATCTTTATCACTTTCTATCACCACAATGATCTCATTTCCCCGCAGCAACACTTTAATGTGTTTTCATATTAAAAGCGTTTGCATCTCTTCAGTGTGAACACACTGGCTGAATTGAGTCAACAGAGCCAATCTGACATCAGATTAACTGAAGACGGTTTAGCGAAGCCAGATGCCCCAAAATAGCCTGACAAAGTAAAAGTTGCTTTGTCATCCCGGCCTGACTGTTTTAACAGCTCAAATGAGGCGGCGCCCTCACAGTGCCTGATCACAAACTGCATTTCTTGCATGCTTCAGGGATCCCAGGTGCTAGCTTACATAAGAGCAGCGACTGACACTGCTCTCCAAACCCAGTTATGCCTGGAATGGACTTTTTAATTAACTTGTTCAGTCTGTGTTAATCTGAGTTCCTCTGCCTCCCTCTATCTGTCACTGTCTCAGATGTACAGTGTGGCACATGAACATTTCTCGACTGGATGTGGTCATCTATGCACAGAAGGATGTTGGTGCCACAACACTTTAGGACCTATTAAAACGTGGCAAATCGGACAAACTCGCTAAAAGGTTGTGAGAACTTGAATTAGTAAAATGTTTCAAAAATGTTATAAAATTATATGAAAAATGTTGGTAAAATGTCTGAAAAGTTTCCTGAATAAATATCGATTAGATGGATCAGTAAAATGACAGGAAAAAAATAAAATGTCTGAAAATTTTGACAAAAAGTTTGGCAAACTGTTCAAAATGTTTAAATAAAATGTCTGGGTAGTGTGTAAAAAAATTGTTGGTATCCAAAAATATTGTTAAAAGGTCTGGGTTGTTATAATTTTTCTTAAAAGGGCTTAGTACAATGTCTAGAGTATTTGAAAAATGTGCCAAGATATTTGTAAAATATCTCACAAATTTCAGTAAAATGTCAGGAAAATAGTTAAAATTTCCCTTTTTTTTGCCAAAAAACATGTAAGTAAATTGTTCAAAAAGTGTAGATAAAATGTCTGGCTAAAGTGCAAGTTACAAAAAAATACTGGTAAAATGCCTTAAAAAGGAAAATAAAGTAAGCTGCCTAAAAATTTTTGGTTATTAAAAAAAATAAAATAAAGTTTCTACAGGACTTTTGGTAAAATGTCTGAAAATGTTGCCAAAACAACATTAGTAAAATGCCAAAAAAGTATTGGTAAAATGTCTGAGAAAAATGTCAAAAAATGTTTGTAATATATCTATAAAAAATGTTGCTCAAAATGGTCTAAATATAAGTATATTGTTAGAAAAATGACTGAAAATGGGACACTCATCTAATTGGCTTTCAGCCAACAAATGAATCGGGTGGTTACATCTCACCATATTTATCAACTTAAACAAAAATGTAAGTAACTATTTCCAGTAAACATGCTCACAGAAGTGGGCTACACGTTGCCCAGCACAAAAATGCAGAGAGCCAAAGTTAACAGGTGAGTGGCGAAGAAAATCATTTATCTATCAAGCTAGAGTCTCAGATCATCCCGATTTTTTCTGGAGTAGATGGATCATGCGGTAGAGAAAACTGATGTCTGCTAGTTGTGTAAATAAGGAACTGTTTGCATAACTTGGTGCTGCATCAGGGCTGTGTTTCAGTAACATATGTAGTGTTTGTGTGCATTTTTAATGTCCACAGTTCCCCGTAACTCAATCCTGTTGTTTTCCTGTTAGAAAGTCTTCTTGTCCATGCATGAAAACAGAAATGCTTCCCCTACAAGCTACCTATAATAAGACGCTGAGCCAATGGTGGCACACTGTCATGACCATAAATTTTAACGTCCTCTCATTTCAAGCCAGCATTCACACTGTGCTTGCATAAGTAGGCAGGAGTAGTATATTAAAGTATAAAAGATAATTATTTTCTCCCCGTTGGGCTGCAGGGTGTGTTTTAATGGCCCAAATCCTTCATATTAGTGTTTTTGTGAGACAGTTTTATTTCCGAGAGTGTCTTCTGGGCACCTCTACCTCCACCTCCGGCCTCAGGTCGCCTCTCCCCGCAGTGTCTTAGTTTACACTCACTGTGGTGGGTCCCACAGCAGAGTGAAGCAGTTTTTTTAGTTTAGCTGCACAGTTCTTTTACATTTACACATGCACTCAGTGGGGAATGGTGCTGATTTAAAGCAACTTGAAAGCATGTTTGGCCCCTCGTGAGCAGCTGCATGACTATTTTTCTGCTTCCACCAAGACAAAGTGTCGGGCTCTTGGATTAAACATATGTTATCTCACTTTTGTTTGATTTACTATATTCAAGGGATTTTGCACCATCTATTTTCCCCAGCTGACAGGTTGAATTACATAATATACAAAACAGCAGAGGACCTGTGACCCCCGCTCGCATGAAGAGTTGTTTGGCTTTCCCGAACTACGTCGATTGCAGTGGAAACATCCACACATCAAAGACTTGCTTTGCCAAAAAAAAAAAAAAATTTAGATTGACTTTTCAAGAAAGGGGCTGTGGTGGACAAAGGTGGGTTTTGTGCGATGAAAATGGTCCATAAAGGCCCATTGAGGAGCAGAGGAGGGGAATAGATGTGAGCTGATTGAAGAAGGCGTGTTTTGACGGGACAGAGGATGTGTTTGGAACAGGGGCTCAGCTGTGAGATGGTCGTATGAAAGTGTCTGCCATCCCAACAGACCTGTGACAGGAGACGTAGCTATGCCAAAAATGTCTGAATATGTGTGTGTCTGTGTGTGTCTGTGTGCACACCGTAGATGTTTGTGTGTACACTGAATGTTTCCATTTTTGTCCAAACTCATTCCATCATTGATACCGTAGAGTGTGTTAGTGAACGCTGGTTTGAACATGAAAACTTCAGTTGTTTTCTTGAAGATCTTCCTCCAATCAATAGAGGTTAAAACCTCCCACATTTGAAGGTAAATTCTCAAGTTTTCTTGCAAACAAATAACTTTTACCGAAGATTACCTTGACATTTACACAGAGATGCAGACGAGAAGTCTGAATTTTGAGGAAAAAGGATGCGCAAGGATGCTGAGACGAAATGAGTATCAGGTGTAATAATCTACTTTTTATGAATACAGCTGTCATCCTAGTAAAATGTGTTAATATCTGTTCTTGTGATGACGTAAAATCCTCATTTAGGTAGCTGTGTGCAATCTCTTACTCGGCTCAAGTTTTAAGCTGTTTTGTAGCTATTTTTCTAATAAATATTTTGCAGCTGGATTGTTCATTAGGAGCATTAAGCACTAGCACTAGGAATATATATATATATATATATATATATATATATATATATATATATATATATATATATATATATATATACACACACACACAAAATGTGAAAGTCTGTTAAGCTAATGTTAACCGCAGATCTTATTTCAGGCATCTAACCAAAAACCCATTAACAGTAACAGTAATAAATTACATTTTTTGGTTGTTATAATTCTTAATCCAAAAAGCAGCCAAAGCAATGAAGATTAAGGTCAGTTTCAAGTAAATATCCAACCAGCTGTGGCATTATGATATGAAATTTATTGCTGCATTCATTTTGCCCTCCCAAGAGTTTCCCCTAAACATTATAATCTGGGTTGTTATCAGCTCTTGTCATTCTCCTGCTCTTCAAAAATGTGTAAGTGAGGAGGAGTAACATCATGTCAAAAAGCAAAACCCCGCAGATGTGATTTAGAGCATGAGGACAGCGTAGTATGTTTTCCATCAGAAGTTATCGACATACGCCGCACTCAACTACACACATAAATGCTGCATGGACGGAAAATCCATCCTCTGCTCGCTGACTGATAAAACAATATATCTGAGGCTCATTCCTGTCAGCCTGAGGCACCACAGACCGAACAGCTCAACGCCTCAGTCGGATCCCTTCATTCACAAGAACCAGTAGCAGGAAATCAAGTGCTTTCCAACAGTTTTATTAGCCATGTGAGAGTATCTGTCATCCTCCCGCTGCTGCTTTCTGATGAGAAATAGGAGACGCTGAGGCGAGCTGCTGCCCTCCATCATCTCAGCGGGCTTCAGCCAAACTATACAGAACAGAAACCTGACCGAGTCCGACAACACTGGCAGGAAATTAATGACATTCCCAAACCCTAAGTGGCTGTGTTTCACTCAGATTGAAATGTATACAATTGGCTTGCTCCCTCACTCAGTCCTTAGATGAAATATATTGTTTTACATTTATTTCACAATTTAATTAAACGCTGCATGATATCCAGTGATAAAGGTGGATAAAAGAGGAACACATTTTTGTATATGGTTCCAGACAAGATATGTCCACGTGTCGGTATTAACAGCCAGCCGCCCAACCAGCTGTGTACATCAAGTGAAAAGAGGGGGAGGAAGAGCTCCACGGCCATGTTTGAGGTCAAAGGGCCGAGTCATGCAGAGGGCCAGCAGACGGAGCGTGACCTTTTTGGCTGGAAGGGAAAACATTTGACAGGAGACACAACTTGGGGCTGAAGACGCATCACATCAGGAATAGCACAGACATTGTTCCAAAAGGCCAATACATGATCTCAGCTCAAAAGGCCATTTATCTTCTATCTACAGAACAGTTTAGTGTTACATTTTTCGAATTGCAGAAAGTTCCCATGCAGCTGGTGGAATGTCTGCTGATCACAACCAACATAAAATGCGCAAAACTTTGTCGGTCTGTGTATTGGTTAACTGATCAACCGCTTTGATCCCAACAAGAGATGCACTAATATGGAATAGAGCACCCCAGAATTGAGTCCTAAAACCCGGTAATGTGTAAGCACTTTAGCACCCCCGATTTCTTTGTCTTGAAGTTAACAGGTTTTGGAATGGGTCAGGAATGCCTGAGATAAGGTCTGTGGTTAACACAAGCTTAAGGGGCTTTTGAGCTTAAAGATGTCCTTTAAAAGGGAGTTTTAACAAGTAACAAGTGGCTAAATGAGACTACAGAACTTCATCATGCCGAGCTGTGCCGAACACACCTTTACAGCCTCATTGTCGTGGCAACGTTAGGTTATGCAGCGCTAGTATAATTCATTTATAGCCTAATAATAGCTTTTTACTTCTGCCGATTGCATTTAGGCTTCAAAAATCCTGAAAGTGGTGTGAATATTGTCTTGCTGAACAATTATTTACCACAGAACATATTTTCTGCAAAAATCTAAAATCCGATTAGAAAATCCCATAAGCTTTCTGCTGAGGGAACCAGGCCTTGTAATTTCAGTGTTGGCCTATACAGAAAAACATCATCTCTTGTGCACTCAATTTCAGGCGTATCCATGTGGACGCTGGATGTTGATACAATAACCAATTATATGAATCTTGAAAATGCAAAAATCTGAAAAAAGTTTCTTTTACAGCGCCAATGTTTGAAGTTCCTTCACCATCATTGGACTTAAGAATACATTAATCAGGGTTTATCACACAGTGATTTATTGGCAGCCTGCCACCTGCTACATCTGTCGGCTTTTCTCGATTTTTTATTTATGGAGCTGGACTTTTAGTTAGGAACACTATTGGAATATATATTCTGTTTGATTATACATTTCACCACGTTATGGAGCACATAACCAACTGTGGGGAACAGATGGAGCAAAAGACTGTCTAAAAGTTTGCATTCACTCACCTCTACAACAGCTGCTCATCCATCCAGGAAGAAAAGAAATGATGAAAAACTCTTCAAATTTAGAGAAGACACAGAACGACACACGAGGAAAAGAGCAAAAGAAAAACATAAGCTACCTCTACACATAGATTCTAATTCTGTGGGAAACAATTTTAATTTATTGTTAACATGTTTATAATAATCCTAGTCTAGTCTAATGTATCCATATTATGTAAAGTGATTAATGCCAGACCTTTTCTCATTTTTTTGTGGTTTTCCTCTCATTTACCTCAGTTTAAGTCCTCCTAGCCTCTGATTCGTTAGTTCAGTTACATGTGAGCTCGGAACAAGGAATTGTTGACAAAGAGTGCTAAAGAACATTTTCTCTTTCTTGCTGTTTCTTTTCGTTACGAGTGATCCAACCACATAACAAACCCAAGATAGTTTTGACGTACCGTGACAGTCTTTAATTATCAGCACCACCGCTTTATTCATGTTGTCAAGATAAACAGACCGTCTGCATTGCATTGCTGTGCTGCAACATATTTTCTGCCTTTCAGTATCATATCATAGCTGCCCTTTAGCCAGAAAGCTTTGCAATCATTGCCCACACTTAATAAATTCCACAACAGCTAAGCAAAGACTCCTTTGTTCTCGCTTGCTGTAACTAAAATATCCACCATCCAAATTATAATTTTTGTCTTGCATAGATTAACCATTGCGGAGTATGACTCATCATCTTAATAGCTGTAATGAAAAACACGTCCCAAAGCAGCCAAGTGATCAGCAGAGTCATCAAATTGGGAATTCCTGTGGTGGCTGCTTTAATGTGGTTAAAAAGGGAGAAAAAAACAAACAAAAAAACATTGATGTTAGTGTTGGATGTTGCACCTGTGTGAGAAAACCTGCTACCTGAACTGCTGTGCTTGTTCAGGTGCATACTGGCAAAGTTATTTTTATGCAAAATATACAATGTGCAACAAAACTCTTCCTCCTGATGAAGGCCATGACAGACAGCTCTCCTGCTTATGCTTTGTGTCTCACACTAACTGTAATTGAAAGCACTTTGCTGTGACAACCTCCCATGATTCCCTGGCGGTTGCACCAGTGCAGAACACAAATACTTCTGGCCACATCAAAATAATTCTCCCTGCCATTCTTGTAACCCTTTCATCTGACTTTTAACAGCGGCTCATCAAAGGCTGTGCACAGAACATACTGTAGGCTCGAGGCTGGAGGTTTGCATGCGACACAAAATGTGATTCATGGTGTCAAAAACCAAAAACAAAAGATCATTAAAACATTTTACCCCCAAATAAACATCTGTTAA
Organism: Plectropomus leopardus; assembly: GCF_008729295.1. Taxonomy (NCBI): domain Eukaryota; kingdom Metazoa; phylum Chordata; class Actinopteri; order Perciformes; family Serranidae; genus Plectropomus; species Plectropomus leopardus. The sequence continues at coordinate 19,461,232 of NC_056478.1, forward strand.
CCAGACAAGTGTTTTGCGACTTTCAGTAAATGCGCGGTGAGGTAGCTTGAAAAGATTATCTGGATTGGGAGGTCAAAGTGCTGCTGGAGGTTTGTTGTGCAACAGTCTCTTTGGCCTGAACAGCATCTCCAGCAGTTTAATACAGTTTAAGGCCTCTGGGAGCTGCTGTTTGTGTGAGCTGAAGTAACAGGCCGGAGAGCGGTCCAGCAAGCAAACCAGCCGTCAGAGCATTTAAATAAACCACCTGTAACTTCATTGCGCTATAAATGTATTCATAGTCCTTCATTTCATACCATTATACGCTTTACTGACGGACTTCCCTCATCTACAACTGTAGAAGAAATCCAGGGCACCTTATAAAAGGCTTTACGACAGCCAGCGGGCTCTTATGTAATTGTCCAGCAGTGAAAATGATCCCATCCCTAATAGGGGTGGGCATGAGTAGCCTCAGGGGCAAAACACCCAATTCTTGGCCTTATGCATAAGCAGTCTGTGTTGGCCCCCCACCCCTCCTCTCTTGATCCATGTCTCTCACACACCTTTTTTAAAAAATATTCCATAATTTATAAAAAGGGAAACACCATAACATACATATATATTTTTTAAATATTGAGTGGAGACATACATTGATGCTCCAGAAGCATAAGCATTTACTCATTCAGCTTTGACAGCGTTTAGAGACAAACCCCGTTAATCCTTTGGTCAGTCCAGGTTTCAGAGGCTTAAGAATAAATCAAGGTTTTCCCGGATAAGTAACCAAGCAAGTAAAATAACTAGTAAAACCCAAACTTCATTGCCAGTACTTCATGCCAAAGCAGCTGAAATGAAAGCTAATAACATTACAAAAGACCCCAGTCACCCTCTGCATAAGTCTGTTCAGCAACTACTGTCAAGTCCCCTTGGCCAAGAAAAACACTTAAAAAAAACTCCTTCATTTATTGTTAACAGTGGTTAATCTGGCTTGAACTGGTATTGATAATAACACCTTGGTTTTCTGATTTTTGAACTGGAATGCGATTGGGCAGTCGTTGAACTGACTGGAAGGAGAGCAACTCTGGACTTAAGAGGCTGTCTCTGCGTTTAACCTTTGTAACAGAAAGTTTTCTGATTTTTCTTGTTAACTTTGACCGTATGGTTTAATAGGCTAATTGAAACCTGGTTGTTCCATAAATTAATTTCAAATTTTACTTTATTTTTATTGTTGGTTATGTTACGTTAGGCTATACTCTTTTATAATTTAGTGTGAGTGCTCAAATTTGGAAGTTAATTAAAAAAGCAAACCCTAGTCCCCAGATAGTCTGGCATTAGCCTCAAATGACCTTTTGCTGGTATGATGCTCAAGCTATAGACGCAAGGTTAAGTTAGTCTCGATTGTATCTCTAAATGACGTCTCGGAAGCACCGAGGAGCAGCATACTTCAGTGGCAGGCCGGCTGCAGATAAAGCTAATAACACCCGGCGCAGAACAAATCACAGCAGCCCCCCGATTAGGCTGCAGACGAGGAAATGTGATGGAATGTGTGCTTTTCAACACTCCCAGTGTGATTCCATCAAAACCCAAACAGCTACCAGCGTTGAAGCTGTTACCGAGCAGTGTTCGCTCTCTCCCTTGTTGTTTGCCCCCAAGTTCACGGCATAATTTAAAAAAAGAAAAAAATCTGATTATTAATTTAGATCAGACGATAATGGAAGAAACAAGGAGGAATGATAAGATTTTCAAGAATCCTCACGAACACCATTGGGGAGGTGCTTTTTTTCTTAAATCAGATATGCAGTAAAAGAAGAGAAGAAGAAATCTGCTTTAAATCTGTCAGCCTTCACTTCTCCGTCTGCTGAATTGCAGCTGGTCTCGCTCTCACTCCTGAGGGATTTACACTCAGTAGCAAAAGAATTTTTCTTACAGTCACACCAAGTTCAAGTTCAGGATTTTATTGTATATTTCAGCAGTGCAGATAAAAAGGAGAATTTAACAGAGAACTACAGAGTGACAGATATTGAGTCGAAGATATATTTGGTTGAATCATAAAACATGTCGTGGCAGTCCGTGAGGTCAGCTCTGGTTTCAGGTGTTCAGACTAATTTCCTTTTCGGAAACAGATGGCGTTAAATTACTTACCTTTCCTTTAAATACAGTGAATGAAGGATTTTTTTTCTGTAATTAGTTTAAGCTGTGGAGATACATTTTGACTTAAACATAATTCATTAGAGCACTCTGTGTCGAGCTGTAGATGTAATGGCATAGTGGGGACATTTTTTGCAGTGTTTATTTTCAGGAGCAGTATGTCTAAAAGCCCTATCACACTTTTGCCTTCATGAAAGGAAAAGAGGAAACTTCATGAATTCCTCAGAAATATTATTCAGGATAAACTTCAGTTTGTTTACGGTTTATTGCAATTAATACTTGCAAAATTCACTGCTTCATCACATGCTGTCAATAATCAGCAATATATATATATATATATATATATATATACACTCATTTTCCCTTTCCCCATAGTCTGTGAACAATTATACTCAGCGTAATTCGCTTACACACCGTGTGTCCGCCTCGCGTTTCTGTCAGCCCAATTTTTGTGTCCCACAGCGTGGGCGCTAGTAGGCCCTCATTAGCTGTTTTTTGACCTGTTCAGCATGTTGAACCTTGTGTGTTTTTACTTCATTTACCATTCAGTTTAAATTCATTTGATTCAGTTGATAAAGCCCAATATCACAAATCACAATTTGCCTCAGAGGGCTCCCTCTGTCCCTGGATCCTCATGGGGGATTTGGAAAAACTCCCCACAGAAATCCCATTAATGGCGATGTTGTAACATTAGGTCCGAGTTTTTTTTAATATTTTTTTGAAATTCAGCTCTTTAGCAGAAACAGTTCATAACTGTTTGTGTCATTGTCTTTGACACACTGTAAATATACTTTTTCTTTTAACATGGGGTTAAGTTAACTTTAATCTTTAATTTGTCATGTTGGTGTTCTTGTTTCTCTTTTTGAATGATATAGTAGTATAGACAGGTATTTCTTCACACGCAGGCGCAGAATTTTTATGTGCTAGTTGGCCATTTAGTACAGCCTTTGCTTTGTGTTGAAGGGCAGGAGATGTGAGGTGACACAACAGTTGTCCTATGTCACCACTATTTCTTGGATGTCATTTTGGTGAGTCTGGGCCTTTACAGCAAAAGGATCCAATCTGACTCTGTTTGTATGTCTGTTCTGAGTCTCCAAAAAGTCATTACTAACTCTCAGTGATGATGACCTGATGAGTTTTCCACTCGCCTTTCTTCATTAGCATTAAGGAAACGTGGTCTTTTGCATCTTCTTAGTATGTTTTTGTAGAATTTGTTACATAAACCCAGTTTTTAAACAGTGGCAGAGGATCCCTCATAGGAAGATTTTCTCTGTTAATTAATTGGCACATTTATTTCACTCTCACAGTTTCCATAGGCACTGCAGCCCTGAGTTAGTGTCCAGCTGTATTATTATACCATTAGGAATCACAGAATAACTGTTCACCTCAGATTTTTTCATGCTGGCAGAAACAGAACCCAATGATAACTTTCAACAGCCGAGGAATGCCAGTGATTGAAAAAATAGATAAAAACTGATTTCACTTTTTAATGAATGACTTGCGTAACTGTGATCGTGTTATATCATCCTCCTGGAGTAACCATGATCCCCAAACTACAGACAAGACCTACAACTTGCATAACGTCTGGCCTGTTTTGATTTTTAAAGCGGCGTGTGTGCCATCTTATAACATCATTAAATCTCCTCTTCCATATCTGTCGACAGGGCACAAGTCATTTCCAAACCAGCCTGCAAATTGCTTAAATCCTGATGTTGGAGAATTGACTTATACAGTCATTCATAATTAGACCCGGGCCTATAGTTTAAAAGCCACCGAATGAGTAAGATTAATTTGTCCGGTATCTATAACGAATGATCCAATGCCAGGTGTAACAACTTAGCCAAGTCATCCATTAAATGATTTGTTTAATCCTCTGCCAGTAATTCAAAGGTTTCAAAGCGTCGTATAAATCAGGTTTAGAGTGTCCACATGCTACCGTGTGCATACATTTGCACACTGGATAATAAACAAACCATTTAGCCAAAAAACATCTTCATTCATCTGCGGTTAGAAGGTGATTGTTATGTAATCTATCATGGTGTGTAAATATTACATAAGGGGGAATGGGTCGAGGTTTGGTGGACACACTCCACTCCTGAGATGAACCAGATGCCGTCTCGTTTAGTTTTGGAAACACACTGGATTCATTGAGCACCAAGGAGGTTCCGCACATCCTGTCTATGTATACTGTGTGTGTGTGTGTGGATGTGTGTGTGTGTGTGTGTGTGTGTGTGTGTGTGTGTGTGTGTGTGTGTGTGTGTGTGTGTAGTTTACATCTCCACAGAGTGCTAAAGAGATCTCTCAAATCTACCAACTGAGTACACTTTGTAGTGTGGTTTTCTGAGATCATCTTGCCCTGATGGAGTTCGAATCAACCTCTCCTGTACACTCTCAACTACAACTAGGTATTGTATAGACTCATAATTTTAAAGTTGTTCTTCACTCGCATAATAAACCCCAAATAATCCCACAGATTTGAGATTAAAGCTCCATATTTACACATGAGTAATAGTGAGAAGTCAGTGCCACTTACAGCAGGTCACTTATAGCATTTTACCAGTATAACTGTAAAACTGTTGGAAAGACACCTTGAACTGAAATAAAGGTCAACTTTTAAACCACAAAATTTTTAGATCTGTAAACCATTCCCATACTCTAGTAAAGACTCTAGTCAAGTCAAGTCAATTTTACTTATAAAGTCCATTATCACAAATCACAATTTGCCTCAGAGGGCTTTACAGCATACAACTTCAATCTGTCCTGAGACTCTCACATTAGCTCAGGAAAAACTCACCCCAAAACACCCTATGACGAGAAAAAAACATGGTAGCAACCTCAGGAGAATGACCGAGGAGGGAGGAAATAAAGGTCAACAGTGACCTGTGGTTCTGAGCTAATGAAGTAGGCTGTTTTGTTTTTCTGACAACAAATCCGGCCTGATTTCCAGTCAGTTTTGCACTTCTACTTGCAAAAGACCCTGTTAATATATTTGTACCAATATAATAGATTAGTCTGTATTCATGTTATTCATATACAAGTCACAAGTGTGATGCCAAAATGCCAAAAACCGTGTCCACGTGCAACGTGCATGGACGTGTCAGATGATAACGCGGTCGGACAGAACTGGTGGCCATGTTAGCATATGCTGGTGGACAGCGGCCACATGCAACGCGCACAGATGACGTCACTTGAGTATGTTGACGGATGAAACCGGTAGGGGGTGCCAAAGGATTTAATAAAGCCACCCCCTGCACAATAAAAAGCAATAGTGACAAATTCACTGTGAACAACAGAGTAGACTATACAATGAAACGTGATGATCAGGGGTCCGTGCATGCTGGCACAGTTGCATAACTACAGAATGAATTGTTGCCTCTGCATTGCTTATTTTACCCCAGAAGTTCCCAGGTTGTTTCCCAGCTGCACGTGCAGGGCAGGCGGCCAACGAGGAGAGTTAATTGCAGATATAAACAGAAGTCAGCTGACGATGATGCCGAACACGTGGAGAAACACACTCTGAGCAAAGATACGCTGTGATGTACTTGTGGATGTGTTAGAAAAACTAGATAATGGACTCAGATGTTGCTTGGTCACTTATGAAAATTGACAAAAAAAAATCCAGGTTGAAGGTGGGAAGATGTTTTTAGGACATCTATTGCACCTGTGTTCGTCCTGGAAGAGGGCTCCCTCCTCGGTCATTCTCCTCAGGTTGCTACCATGTTTTTTTTCTCGTCATAGGGTGTTTTGGGGTGAGTTTTTCCTGAGCTGATGTGAGAGTCTAAGGACAGATTGAAGTCGTATGCTGTAAAGCCCTCTGAGGCAAATTGTGATTTGTGATAATGGACTTTATAAGTAAAATTGACTTGACTTGACTAGAGTCTTTACTAGAGTATGGGAATGGTTTACAGATCTAAAAATTTTGTGGTTTAAAAGTTGACCTTTATTTCAGTTCAAGGTGTCTTTCCAACAGTTTTACAGTTATACTGGTAAAATGCTATAAGTGACCTGCTGTAAGTGGCCACTGGGACAAAGTCTCTTCACTGCGTCCAGCTATCTAAATACATGCGTGGTGTTGGTACAGTAAACAAGTGGAGAAAAGAGTGAGACAATTTGGCGAAATGCTTCTTTGTGCCTTAAACATTAAAAATAAACATACTGATTATATCAAGTCTTGACTTTTTGATATCAGTTTTATGGTAAAGTGACTTATCTGTTTGCTGATGGTTTGGTACCCAGCATGATGCATTTTTGTCCAGAGCAGCACAAAAATATAATATATATTATGAGACATACCAATGCCAAACACAAGGGCAATACTACAACATACTTCCTGGTAAATCCTGCTGTTCCTTCATGGTTTATGCTCAGTCTGGCACAAAGCCATCTTCAGACTAGAAGCTTTCACATTTTGTTGCTCTGGGCAGAATGTCATCTGTTTCAATCTGCTGCAGGACCAACATCAATGATCAGCATAAATCTGCTGAGCTTCCCTGCGTTCTGTTTTCTGCCCTTTTCAAAGTTATATCTCTGTAAAGCCTCTTGCTCCGAGACAGGCTCACATATAACGTGACTCTCCCTCCCACTGAGAGGCCCTGTGCTTTGGGGTGTTGGGAATGGGGAGCAGATGCTGGAGGAAACATCAGGTACTGGACGACCTGCGGGTGGAGGAGAGGATGTCTCCTCAGTGCCCTCAGACTGACAGCACTTCCTCAAGACCACATCCTGTCTGCTTTGCTGTATTTTACGCTAAGATATTTATTTTTTTTGGTGACAAAGTTACATAATAATTATTTTGAATGACCACAATGAGAAGGGGTCACAGACAGTATTCCCCCTAGTCTGCAGCTCTGTAGAGCAATAAGCTACTTTCAGCTCACCATTTCTCTCATCAAACTCTTTAACCCTATTTTAAGTAGCAATAGACAGCTGTTTTCAGCAATCCAGCTGTGATAAACCCGCTGACCCCTTTCTGCTCAGCACCAGACAGCAGACAGACGAAGTTATCGACTGACGAGCAAGCTTAAGACAAAAATTTTTCTTTTGAGGACGACCAAACTAAAAGCAAAAGAGAAAGCAAATATTGACTTCTGTCAGTCTGGAAACACAACTTATAAGAAAGCTGATGTTCAAAGTCTGCTGGATGTTTTAGCAAATGCATCAGATCAGGTGATAACTGTGCTTCAGGATTTTAGGTTGTTGTGGAGTTGCCACAATATTGACCTATTTAACTGATGCTAACATGACATCATTACAGTTTGTGTAGTGGTTTTCATAGTCCATTGTCGCTTCCATTTACATTGTTGTGACTCAGAACCCCTTCAACCATTGTTTTATGTCCAGTCCCAAACACTTGCTACGTTAGGATTCATCACTGCAGAATTTTAGTGCCTTTTCAAATTCAGTGATTCTTACCAAAATGTGTGTATCACTGAAGTTTCCTTAATGCATGTTTTTTTCCCCCTCAGGAATCATTTGTAAAGCTAATTTAAATATATATAGTGTTATATATATTAAAATCCTAAAATTTTATGTTTTATGTTTACTTGCTAGCAGTCTTCTTCACTGCCTTTGCAGGCACGTTGATGCAAACAAAATTTTTCTTGTATAAAGTTCTCCATGCAGTAGCGCTGTAGTCTTAAACTCCACAGGGTAGCTACCTTTAACTACATCTATTATATGATGTGTGCTATGTGTGTGTCAAATGACCTCAGTATGTGTAGGATGTATGAGACACATTGTAATTCATTTTAAGGTCCAGTGTGTGGAGTTTAGGGGATGTATTGGCAGAAATAGTACATATTGTTCATAACTATGTTTCATTACTGTATAATTACCTCAATCTGAGAATAGTTTTCATTTTTCAACAGAATCAGCTGTTTATATCTACATATGGAGCAGTCCTCTTCATAGATGTAGTAGATATCAGATGCCAAGGTGGTGCCTATCCAGTCCAATGGAACTGCTTGCTTGTGCTGTGGTGTCGCCCACCTGCAAGTTCACACTTGGCTCAAAGACTTTACATTGTGACAAATTTGTAATTTGTTTTTCTCAACTTGAGGCTTAAAAATGTATAAAAGAAAGTGTGCATGTTTGCAGTTCCAGATGCCCTGTCAGCAGTTACACAGACATGTCTTTTACAGCGTTGGTCTATGGGAAATGCATTTTGGGCCACAGAATTTGTGTTGTTGTTTTTGCTGCAATACTATGAGTGGCCACTGGGAAAAATCAGGAGCAAGGTTGAGCTGCTTTCCTGGAGGTCTAGTCTTCTGTCACGTTGTTTCTACAGTAGCCCTGAACAGACAAATCAAACAGTGGCTCTAGATGGAGCCAGTCCGATGTTTTGCATTGGCCACTATAGTTCTCCTACACGGTCGGCACATGGGAGAAGTTTCAGTCGGTTACATTCTGCAAACCGTACTGTTAGATGCCACTAAATCCCACACAGGGACCTTTAATGCTAGCTGAGTTACGTTTTACCCGCCATGCATCTTCGTGCATGGCAAAGATTTTCTCAAGAGAATTGCTGTAAAGTCGTTTTGAACTTTGACCACTCATTGCTGTTTTACTTCAACAAAAAAATCTGGTCTTCAAACATGTTATTTCACATACACAAAAAAAAAATCCCTCGGAGCACTGAGAGAGTCCTTGTAAGCCACTTTAGGTAACGTGATCCATGTTTGTATTTGCATTGTTGGCATACCTCTGTTACTTTCACTTATGCCTCACACCAATGGTCACATTGTAAACCACCCCAGTCTGAAGCAAGAACAGCTTCTGTGTATGTCAACACTGATGATTTATATTTTGACTCATCAGAGGAGGATAGAAAGTTTGTTTTAGCTGTTGGAGTTTTCAGTACTTGAGTAAACTAGTCAGTGAAATTTTGTCTTCTTTTGGTGGAAGTCACTCCTTGAGTTTCGTCTGCAGAGATGCAGTTATCCAAATATTTGTGTGTCAATGTGTTTTTCAAACATTTGAGATTAGATACACTCAAATCTGCTGCTCATCTGCAGTTTTTCCTGAGTCTAACGCCAAGATGTTACACAATGGCTTTCCCGTAGAGATTGTCACACTTTAGAGGCTTACTCAGATATTCCATTAAAACATCAGACAATCTGCATATCCGCAGGCACCTGCGGTATGACCACATGCACTGCACTGAGTGAATTTAAACACAGATTTAAAGAAAAACAGAGGGAAACCTTGGCTTGTTTTTCACGTTGTGTTTTCCAAGCCACTGGGGTTTCTGATCTGGACCCAGAAACCTAAAAGCAGTGAGGTCATTTTTTTAAATCTGCAGAGCGGCCAAAAGGTCAATTCATCCGCCATTCAGCAGCCTCAGTCAAACCAGAAGTAGGACAACCTTAGGTCCCATCCTTGATGTATTTAAAATAGATCTTCCTTTTCAGTAGTCGTTATACAAGACTGATCTGGTACTTTGCTTTTTTTTTTGTTCAAATTCAAAGTGCAGCTGTTTTACAAGCGGAGTGCAAAGAGATCTTGAAAGGTTAAGAGGAGAATTACATCACTGATTATTATGCAACTCAAGAGTTTGGCACCAACCTACTAGCTTGCTAATTAGCATCAGCTACATAACAAGAGATAACATTTTCAGTGTTATTGTAAAAGAAAAATATGATGGTGCATTTTATGATAAATTCCAAGAGCTTTCCATTTAAGCTTTATTGATCCTAGGCAGAGTAATAGAGGTATTACAGCAGAAATACAAGATCAGATGCATAGATGAGGAACTTTTTGGAAAGTATTTTTGGAAATATGCTTATTTTCTTTCTTGATGCGATTAAGATAAAAAGATTGATACCACTCCCAAATCTGTCATTAGAAGCTTCAGCTCGCAGTCTGTTTTTTAGCTTGAGCATAAAGACTGAAAGCAGATGGAAGCAGGTTCTCTCCAAAGGTAATGAAGAGTAAAAACGACAAGTTGAGGTTTTACAAAACGTTATGTGCAGGACTGTGTCTGTGCCAGGAGCAGTGACTTGTCATCTTTATCTTCACTTGTGCATCAAATAATGCAAGATATAGCGCGTTAATGAGGCTTAAGGTGAGCTGCAGGCAGCTTTTGTCACCTTTGGATTGATCTCGAACCTTTTGCCTATTGTCTGAAGATGATAAACCCTCTTGGGGCCAATATTTTGGGCCGATCTGGTGTAGCCAGTGGATATCCCAGCCTGTTATCATTCTGAAGTCATCTTCTTTCAGTGATTTTGGCATCAGACACTGGCGCCAAAAGCCACCTTTTGTGGCATTATGATATGTCACCATTGGACGGCACCTGTCACAATATGATACAATAGGATATGATATACCACTGGACTGGGTCAGGTTGAAACACTGCTGGTAATGAAGTAATATGTTACTGGAAAGACCCTGGAGAGTGAGACAGAGGGGAGATGGATGGGTCCAACAAACCCTGGACTTTCACGTGGGATCCTGGTGCTTCCCGTATAAATGCAATACCAAATCATGATGGTTTTCTCTGAACCTAACCATGTGCTTTTGTTGACATCACGGCATTGGCTGCAGCAACCTGAAACGTCAGCAGCAGACCTAGGAGGATACCTAGCATGTCACATGTAGATGTGAAAGTCCACTGACAAAGCAGCAATATGTGACAGCGTGGGATAAGAACGTGTTGGATATTCCGACTGAGACCTCCTCCTCCGTGTGCCACTCATTTAGGCTAATTTAGGCTAATCTAATCTAATCTAATCTAATTTAAGATACATGTTTTTAAAATGTAAGTATGACGCTAACTTAATAGTCAATGGTTTCCAAGACTGCATTTCGGCCAAGGCGTTCTGCCTCTCCACACAGATAACATGATTGGTCAATACTACTGGGGCCACAATCGGATTACTAACAGATATGAAACTAAGTCTTGGCAAATCAGCATATTTACCAAAATGTTAAATTATTCATTGAAAAAAACAACCTGGATTTCAATTTAGATCATGACAAATTACTATAGAAAAAAAATTCAGTGCGAAAAAAATACATCAGAGACACCTCTAACCAAAAACTCCAAACATAAATTAATTGCTGTTTAATTTGCTGAGAATAAAAAAAAGTCACAAATAATATAAGGAGGTCAGCAAGTTGCCATTAAAAATGAAATCACAATGAAATCGCACTTGAGTGAACTATATCAGGGTGGTGTGTGTGGTGTTTGCAGTCCCCCTTTCTTTTTTCAGTTTCAAGAACTTTGTTCACGTTATGTAACAAGCAAATTCTTAAAACTTGGCCTGAGATGCTTCAGATTCAAAGTGCAGCTGTGGTGGACAGTTTAAAGGACATAAATGTGTGCTGTGATCATATTAGAAATAACCAACAAAACAGGTGCATGCATGTTTAAGAAAAGACCCGTTAGAGATGCTGTGAAGATGCACAGATTTGGAAATGTTTTCAGATGAATACTCAGCAACTTCAGCACTTAAGTCTTGTCCTGTTTGACTCCTTTCGTTCGTCATTGTAAGTGAAACTTTCATGTTGAGAGTACATGATTGGATGCTCACACTTCTCCCTTCATGACTGGAACTTTTAAGAGGCCAAATGTCAGTATGTGTTGGGTTGAAACCGAAATCCCATTATCATAAATTTTACAATCACGCCTCGTTATTGTGGGTTTTCCAATGTAAATCAGCAGGCTTTCACTGGCTGGGCACAGGAGCTAAAACTAAGTCATGCATCATAATAGGGTGCCATTTTCTCTGTCCTCTCTTTATATTTTATGACGGATGAGTGCAGTGCAGTTTTTGACAGCATGATGATGGCCGCGGTGTGCCAGGGTAATGAGATGCCGGGTGGTCCACGCCCTCTGCCGTCCCTTGGTAGCTCATTAGTGATGATTTTCCAATGACTGTAGAAGATTTGATAATATAACTTCACTGGATGTTTTAATGAAACAAAACTTTCAGCCAAACAGTGACATGATACAAAGAACAGCCAGACTGACTTTCTCCTCTTGGTGGCTGTAAAACACATGAATGAGTTCTTGTTAGCGCAGTTTGTACATGTGAACAGAAACATACATTAGTTGTTACTGTGGGAAAGTTTTTTAATGGTTGCTCTTGTAAACTTCCCTTATTTGTCACTCTTTCATCTTTTCTTGCAATCTTAATGATGTCCTGGAAAAATACTGTTTATTGTTTGTAGTTTGGGTTTAGATTAGGATGCTGAGGCATTCAGTGACTCACAAGCACGTTCTTAAAGTGTTTGCGTGGTCCCAGCATGTGTGTGCGGCGTGTGATGGGATCTCCTCAGACTGTGGGGGCAGTAAGGCGCGGCCATTGACAGAAGATGAGTGGGCCTCCAAATATTGACTGTGTTGAGTCAGAGTTTCTCAGAGGTCAGACCTCACAAAACCCCGGTGCTCCTTTAAAAACTCAAAATAGCCCACAACTGCATTCCCGTCTCTCTCCTGAGACACACAGGCCAGACATAACAGTGTTTTGACTGTGCATTGAAAGAAAAGGGCTGTTGGCACCTTATCAGTGATATGATTGTGTCAGATGTGGGTGGAAAAGCAGTGTGTGTTTGCGCCCAAAATCTTCACATCATTGGTTACCAAGAAACGTAAGCAGGCCTAATCATTACAACGAAAGGTTTGTTAAAATAAAAATATAGAAAAAGGTGCTGTTTAACTGTACTCTCTTTTCAGCTTTTGAGTCTGCAATTCTGGATATTTTACATAACAAAAAGTCACGCTCAAGTACTCTGATACTTTGTTGCTGTGTTTTAACATTATGTAATTACATTTTTACCAAAGGGGAAATCCCATTCACATTTTGTGGGATTTTTACAGGCTGAAATATCTCCAACTTCACATCACAAATTGATGAACTCTGTCAACAAATCTTGTAAAAACAGCAGCAAAATCACCAATGCCAGCAGACTTAAGATATCAGATACACTTCCTTATTTTGCTTTAGAGACAGAAATTGAGCTCCAAAATCCCCCAATTTTTCCCCATCTCATGTTGAAGATATCAAAGCTCAGTGTAAAAAAAAAAAAACAAAACAAAAAAAAAGATTTTGGACTTTTTCTGATGAGTAAAGCATATAAATAACCATAAGCACTGCCTGTGTGAACAATGCTAATACTAAACCGTCTACATGAAATAATGGATGATATTTAATTGGAGCTATTTAAAGACATTTAACTTAAGTGTTGCAATTATTGTGTTCAAAGCTGCATTTCCAGAAAACTGGCAGAACATATTGCACAACAATGAACTATGTGTAATTACTAAGTAGTGACAATAATAAAGATGTTTTTTTCACTTCCAGTTGAGCAACATATTGTGGGAGAGCAGAAATTTTCAGTCACAATACCAGAGTTACAGAAAATATCTTTTGACATCAACATAAACCAGGGTTTTCCACACATTCATTTACTTGTGGCGGCCTGCTACAATCAAAACATCTGCCACCATATTTTGACATATACTGAGCTGGACAGATAAATAATCCGTCCTGCAACTCAAACTCCTCAAACTGCTGCTAAGGAAAAATGAAAATGAATGAAGAGTTCTGCTTGCACTGCTTTCAGGTCCCACAAAAACTCTGGAAATTAGAGTGATTAAAAAAAGGACACAGGTTTGACACAGTGCAGAAGGACCACCTCCAAAAATGCTCTCCTCCCCCTGTGAACAGTTAGTTATACACCCCAAATGTCCATTGCTCAAAAAACACAAACAAACAAAAAAAAAACTGTCCCAAGAAGATCATTGGACCATTTTGTTAGCACATTTTATTTTTTTATTCCCTCTAAGGTGAAGGCATGACCTGCACATTTCTCCCTCTGATTGACTACTTGGTGTCCTCGTTGGGTAAGAGACAAGAGGAGAGACACTGGTTTGGGTTAGCGTGAGGGTAAGAATATCAGGGCAGGCCAATCAGAGCCGTAATAGGATGGGTCATGCCTTCACTATAGTAAAATAAAAAATATTACTGACAAGTGATGACAGGCTATAAATCTTCATACTACAGTGAGAGTGTGTACTTTCAGACAAAATGAGTCAAACAACACCAAAACAGCTGTAGGTGTGATGCATGCTTAAAATCCTCAAGGCTGTGTCACTGAAGCAGGGTTGTTATCCAAAATATACCAAAACATTGTTTTCTTTTTAACTCACAGTTATCCCGACTGTCAGCACATCATTATGTCTCATTGCTGTGAACTAATCAAAACACTGCAACAAAGCACTGACGAGCAGCAGCAAAAAAAAAATCATTAGTCAGGAAGATAAAACAGCCACAGAGTGACTGACAAATCTGAGCCCAGGCTTGTCAGATCATGTCCATTGACAGCTTCACTCTCTCTCAGATGAAGTACGCCGTCACAAACACGTCCTTAACTCGTTTTCACCCAAAAATCATTGGACACTCTCCCTGTCTTTGCTTGTCTTTGGTTTCCTCTTGCTTTGGGGTGTGTGCGAAGGTTGTCACACGATGATGTTCCTTGTTTGAGTTAAGACTCAGAGAAGTATCTGCGCCTGCGGGGGTTGAAATATTTCTCAGATTTAATATCTCCCCCGGCATCTGCGAGATAAAAGGCTTTAATGAGGGTGAAGCAGCTGGGAGCTAATCTCCATCACCATCTCTTTGCACGCTGTTTATCACAGAGGGCATCACATTCTGGCTGTCATTGAACATACTGTACAAATTAGCATCCAAAGGCACACTCACTCGGGCATTTTGTGCTACTAATGTTTCTTTGTACGTTACATTAGTGCACGAGTGCCTCCGAAGAGCAGCAGGAGCACTTTACTCTCTCTGCACTAAAAGCAGAGTTGGAAATCCATTTGATTTTTTTCTTTTTGGTGAAATCAAATGTGTTCCAGTGTTTTACATTACTTACACTAAAGCCTAGTTTGCATGGGACTAGTATTACCAGGGGACCTCATGTGAACCCCATGCAGACTGTGAAACTGGGGCCTCATAATCCCTTTGAAATTTGGGAGTTTTAAGCTGGAGGTGTTAGGGATAACTTACTTGTGGCGGCTAATCCTTATACATATGTCAGCTTTTCTTATCTCTGTGCCGCAGAGTTCACCGAGTGTTAAATTGTTCACCACTAATGGGGAACGTGAGCTTGGTTTAGACCCTGTGAGACAGGTTAGTTTTACCCTTCTGATTCACGTTGTTACAACAGTTATCTACTCTCAGCTTTCTCATGCAAATGCAACACAAAGTCTGCATTCAATTGAAATTATTGGCATCACACAGTCTAAAATTGATACCCACTAAGCGCCAAATTTGGGTAGATTTTAAGTTTGGCGAGTCATGTAATGAACTATGCTGAAAGTCTCTGCCGTGTTTTGGTGTCATTTAGGGTCACACAGCTCTCTTGCCTCTCTGTGCTTCTAGTTTTGTTTCTTTTTTTACCGTGCAGGACATCAACTGATCCGCTAAATTATTACTTGTCGCCAGTCTGCTGCACGCTAACGTTATGACCTTTTTGTGATGGTTATGAGATATTAAGACAGAGGCCCTGTAGTTTGAACCAAGACCACAAGCTCTCTCTCACCTTGACAGCAACAGCCCTTTAGCTCCACTTCCTCCATTGTTACATTTCTCAATAAAAGCCCTGTACATATACACACACCTTACAAGAGGGAACTTACTCATGTGCTGCGACTGTGGTGATGAGTTGTTTAGTATATTTGAATAGCATTGCTTCAGATTTTGATCTTCTTTAAGTTTGTAATCATTAAAACTATTATCTCAATGAAATGTACTGAAGCAAATGTATATGTGAAACAAAAAGGCAATTTATCAGTTTGGCCAATAAAAAAAAAAAAAGCTTGGCAGGTGAATTTTTTCATCTACCTTGGCCAGTGAGTCAGAAAGTTTATTTCTGACACTTGCTGTAATAATAATTGTTCAGAGCTCTCCTTTTCCATTGTCCAGTGCACTCAGTTATGAAATTCCCATTGTTTTCCAAAGATGATGAAGTCAGCCACTCATTATTAAGTTTATCAGGGTATTTTGTTGATGAAGCACCTCTGTCAAGGTTGAAAAAATGAATTGTTGGTTCTTGTGAGGTTTTTAAAGTACTGATTGTCTTCATAGGATATACAGTTATCTTAATTATCATCCCATTTGTTGTTGCTATGATATTTAGAGCAATTGTGCCAAGTTATGAACTTCCCTCTCTTGAACAGGAGTCAGACAGTACCCAGCTGTAACAAAAAGACCTAAACACGTTCTGTCTTTTGTTATGCTCAGTTGTAAAACCCATGATGTGTGTGTGTTTCACTACAGTAGCTCACTTCGAAGATGATAAAAAGTTTTGCCCCCCAAGTCACATTGATGGTTACACAGTCGTGTCATCTGAAGATTGATTGATTCGACGTCAGGACTGCGATTCTTAGAAGTTAAAGGATCCGTTCCGGCCTGGTTCACTTTTATCACTTGAATGTCCTTGGCAATCCTCCGTTCGTTTCCAGCATCTCTCGGCGGAGGTCTGTGAATGAGCAGCTTTGAAAGCATGCCAACAGAAGATGGAAAATACAGTTACGTAACATCTTGTTTTGCCTTGACCCCTAAAAAAAAAATTCTCTCTGCATTTTTGAACACACACGCTCCATTCGAGCTTATCTGTGTCTTGAGCCCAAATCTACACGAAGTCACAATAAACAAATGAGCTCAAACACAGATGTCATGATGTCACCTCCCTGTTTAAAGGTTTTGTTTTGAGCCAAAACCACACGTGCGCTCATCATGAAGCTTCGTTTTATGATTAACAGTAAAAAAAGACAACAGCTGACCAACACCTGTTCACCTTAAAAGACATTTCTTGCCATAAATAATATGTGGTGCACCAGATTTTTCATACATCAGTGCGTGTACAGTATGAGTGCTTTTTTTTTTAGGTTTTCTGATCTTTTCTTTTTTGCCCATTTGAGGGGTTATCTTCTTGAATTTCTGCTTCACCGCCTGTGAGCCTGATACTCATGGGAATATCCGAGAATCTCCAGCAGATGAAAAGCGTCATGCCCCCGTGGCGATGCTCAGACTGTCTGGCTCTGTCTTTGTCCCTCTGACTCACTGTCATCACAGTCATCCAGCCTTTCCCCGTCCACCGTCCCACTCCAAGCTTCTGTCTGGAGCCGTGCACAGCTAAGCCGTACTTGGTTTTGACTGCATCTGGGTTGTCACCACCCGCCAAAGTGAAATTCAGTGGAATTTGAGCGCCGACTTCCAGTTAACAGTCCTCAAAGCTTTCCCACTACGCGAGCCAATAAACAAACAACAACATGATCAAGTTTCGCACACGCTGCCAACAGTTTTCTCTCAAACTGAAATATCATGCAGGATATGCTGGAGCTTTAACACGTCACGTTTTCGAACCCGCGCCCACAAATCCAGAGGAAACATGAAGTGTAGACAGTGTATAATCTGGGATGTCATGCTTCACGGAAATCTAAGTGAAATCTTGACATTTCCCGAACATTTTTTCCATGAATACTCTTCATTTTGACGCAGCTCTCCTCCATCATCCTGCCGTAATGTTTTGAAGTGGAACTAACTGCCGACCCGGCGGCTGAAGCAGCAGTGGAAAAGCAGTGATGCTGTTGCAGAAGGACCGTCTCCTTTCTGGTTACAATTAAGTGATTTATAATCTGGCTGCTCCTCTGCTGGGTGTCTGGGTTTCTTCCTCCTTTTCCCCTTTCCTCTCATTCTTTCCTTCACAGACCACCGTAAAGTAGATGAGAGTGGATCTGTGTTGCTGCCAGTTCACAGACGTGTTTGTCAACTACATTGGGTCAGTTTTCACTTCCAGAATGGTACACTGGAGCGCTGTGCACTTTTTTTTTTAAAGACCAGCTTTTTAAAGTAAATATATAAATAACCCTTTGAAACCTGCGCAAATTGGCTTGACTCCTTTCAAACGCATGGGAAGAAGTTACAAGTTACATATATATATATATTTGTATCCTGACTTACATAATTCTGAGTTCATTGCTTGCATTAACCTTGAAAGGCTACATTTGCTTGAACAGTGCTCCGAGTGTACCCATTTCACACATTCAACGTTTGAGTTCCCAGTAATTATTAAGTCAAAATCAGAGCTGTATCACAAACCACATTACTGGTTCTTACATTTTCTTTAGCAGGTTTACAGCTTTTATGTTAGTGTGCATTAGCAGTTTGTGGCAAAAGAAAAGAACAGTAAAGACAGTCCAGTGTTTGAACTTGCACAAATATAGTGAGGAGTAGCTTAAAAGCCACCTTATTCCAGTTGAATTTTATTAGAGCTATTAAATTAACTCCTTGAAAAAGTGCAATGACGATGGCTCCACACAAGTAAGTTATCTGTTTTTTTGCAGTGACTTCAAAGTATCTGTGAGCTGTGAAAAGTCCTTTACCTACACTTCCCTGGCAATTTACAGCACTACCTGCTAATGAAAAACCCCGTATTTCTGGAGTAGAGAACAGCAAGATAATTTGCAAGATAGTATCATTTTGATAATTTCATGTTCACATCCTCTTTGTTGATTTTCTGAATAGAGTGAAAACCTGTCAATCGCCAACAGTGTTTGAGCTTATCAGCAGGAAAAGGACTCAAATAGACATCCTGTTGTCTCCTGGAGGAGTCTGGCTTCCATTCACTTTTTCCGTAGGCCACAGTCGAGTTGTTTTGCACAGCAGCTCTGCCGTTAAGTCGTAACGGAAGCTCTTTTCCTTGATTGTGACCTGAGTACAGGGCACGTACAGACTGATAAGACGTTCTTGCTATCAGATGCAGCCTAATTGCTCTGAGGTTATTATTGAGTCTGAGGGAGAACTTCTTCATCAAGGCATACCAACGCTGATTTACCCGAGCAGCATTGCCCCAAATATGTGGTCAGTAGATTTTCTACTTTGATGGACTTTGATGATGGGATAGAAATTCAGCCGTGTGTCCTGATATTTTTCAAAGTGGGTTGATGTCTAATTTTCATGTCTAAATGTCATGAAAATTGGCTAAATCTCACATTCTTTTACCTTAATGTCTCTTCCATGATTCTAATATTTGGTCGTCAGGATGTCCAAATCCACCTTGGCCTAATTCTGTCAATTAGGATTAAAGTGATGAGGAACACAGTCTCCAGGGAGGTAAGGATGCTGTGGCTGAAAACTGGGTGAACCTCTCTTCAGCAGACTTAAGTGTTGTTACATAATATGCCTAATGCATCACAGCCAGGAGCTGGAGAAAATCACTGTATTACTGCCCAGATTGGACAAGTATGCCTTTGATCCGCAGAGAAAAACAGAGGCTGCAGGCACAGTCAGCACTTTAACTGACCCGCCTGCTACAGTTTCATAAAACTTCCTCAGCGGAGGTCTCCACTTTCTTTCTCAATACTGTCTCTGAGGTATTCGTATTTGTTTTATAACAATAGAGGACCTCTGTATGAGGACACGTTGCTTTACATTGCTTGCTTTGTCTAAAAACAACTTTCAGAACCCAAAGATATTTTGTTTCTTATAACAAAGACAAAGAAAAGCAGCAATTCCCTCACACTGATCCAGTGAGGAGAAGCTGGGAGCAGAGATTTTTTGGGGGCATTTTTATTATACCATTGTGCCGGGGATAGTCGTGTCCAAAGGCGTTACATTTTTGGGTTGTCCTCCGTCCAATTCTCTTGAGCTCAATATATCAATTTCCTCAAATTTGGCACAAATGTCTACTTGAACTTAACAATGACTTCTTTAGATTTTGGTGGCCAAGGTCAAAGTTCACTGTGATCTTATGTCCATTTCATTCTTGCCAATGCCATATCTCAAGAAAGCTTTGAGGAAATTTCATAAAATTTGGCAATAAAAGGTTCACTTGGAATTGAGAACAAACTGATAAGAATGGAGTGGTCAAAGGTCACTGTGACCTCACTTATCAGTTTTTTGGCCATAACTCAAGAATTTATATGCCAATTCACACATCGTCTATAAGGATAAAAGGATGAAGTGTTCCTGTTTGAATGTGATGTTTTTTCTACACCTTACCATGTACCTCCTTCCCCTAATCCTAACCATCCATGACCTTGTTGCCTATTCCTAACTACGTGCAGCATCTCACCATGTGCATTTGTTGATATCACAGTAACGGCATCCCAGAACTTAGAGAGCAGATGCAGAAGGATACCTAAAACGTAATACTTAGACATGGAAGCCCACTGTTAATGCAATATGTGACAACTTGGATGAGAACCTGTTGGCTGATTATATAGATTTTCTGTGCTGGCAGGGGGAAAATGTTTATGAAGCATTTCATTTTTGGAACTGTATCTTTACAGCAACATCCATATATAAAGCATTTTATATTATGCATTATGCATTATAAAGCAAAAATCTTAACGCCATTCCAGCTGAAATGATTTTGAGTTACCTCCTGCTGGGCAAGCGTTTCCTTTTTGCACTACAAATATGCAAACACAGAATAGCATGCACTTCTTCAGCATCCGGCGACTAAACAAGGACTGCACATACTGTTTGTGCAGTTTGAATTGTGCAGACTGAGTAATTATAAGTATATTTTTAATTAAACATTTAAGTTTTAGCCATCTAATGTGATGGTGATGTTGGCTCCAGAAACTGGATCACAGTTAGTAGTTTGAATCACTGGTGGCTAAATGGATTACAAACATACCATTTTTGCTCCCAGTAGTCTCCCAGAAAGCTCACCCACTATTTTTCTGTCTCACCAGTAGACTGAAACATGGCTACTGGTGTTTTATCATGGCCTTGCTGATAAAACGCCAGTCGTAACATCAATAACACACTGTTGTGGTACTCTCTGTTCTCTCTGCACAGAACACAAGAAAGGAACGAGTAAACGTGATGCAGCTGGCTTGTAAATTACATTGTACCTGGTTACGTAAAGGTGATTTTAACGAGAATGCTGCAGCTGGGTGTAGTCATACTAAGAAAGTGATGTTGATCTTTTTTCTGCAATACATCTTTGGTTTCTGTTATATATGTATGTGTGTGTGTGTGTGTGTGTGTGTGTGTTTATTTTTTCTTGGCAAGTTTGTTTTGTATTTATTTTACTTGATATCATAATCTATGTACTTTTATTGCAAGCCAAGCCCCCAAGCAATGGTTCAATATTAGGAACTGACCCAACCCTCACCCTTCATAACACATGGAGTTAAGGTCTTTAAAGGGTCAGTATGTGAATAATTACAGTATATCTGGTTTTAAAGGGTTGTTAACTTAATAGTTGCCCTCAGCCTGCTGCCAACTATTACTCATATTCGTAAATAACTTATTATTGTTTCAGAATGTATTTAATAATTACGACATTACTTTATACATTAGACAATTTCAAACAAACATGCCAATTATGGACTGATATTTACAACATCTCATTATCCCATAATAAAACACGGGGTTATGTGTGTGTGCATTCACTTGCAGCTCTGTGTGTGTGAATTTCAAAATGGATCAAATTGACAATAATTCTTCCCCACATGGCTCCAAAATGTCAGGGTCACCACAATGGAAGTGAGCTTGCCTGTCAGCTCTCTGATTGTGGCCACAAAGTGTCCATGTCCCCAGCTGAGCAGAGGCCAGAGTCAGCTGCAGTGTGGAAACACAATCCTCATTATGTGTTCAGTTATTTTTCAGGACAGTCCAAGCCAACAGCTAACATCTGTACAAAACCGAGGTCTACACAGAGCTCTACAACCGCCAGCACGATAGTTACACTATTGAACCCCCTTTGACAAGAAGGTCAAAGGTCAAAATCTGATAAAGCAGAGCAGCAACCCTGGAGCTGCTACCGATTTAACGTCATGCTCAGAAACTCTTGGCTTGAATTTTACATGTTTACAAAATAATTCTGTTACAGATTTTCTCCCAAAACTCCCAATTTGTTGGGTTGCATTAATGCTTCGAAACCTGAGCGGATCGGCTTGATTTGTTTCAAAAACATTTTAGGGTAATGAGCAACTTCACAAAAAAAGGCACTAAAAACAAACCAAAAATGAGTAAAAAGAAAGTTACAAGAAAATTACTGGAAAAGGGGGGGGGTGCTAAAAATGTTTTTTTTTTTTAATTATATATAGAATTATAAGAATTTTAAATATCGTTTACAGGACTTTTTTTAGGCTACTTTTCAGATTAATTCCTCGTCACCTTTACACAGTTTGCATATGGCAGGACATTTCTTGCCAAGTTGCTCATTTTGCTTTTCCCGTGTTTTTGAAAGACATCAAACCAATTTTCTAGTAAAAGACGTCTGACTTGCACAAGAGAACTGATGATGATTCAGATGTTAAAGTGTTAAACAGTTTATTATATAAACACAAGAAAAAAAAGTTTTGTGTTTGCTGCATTTCACAGCAGCCATTTTGACTTGTCATAACAGGAAAAGCACGGGTGCAATTAATAACAATAGCAATATTTCACTGACATTACGTGTCCCAGTAAACTATTCCAGTGAGTCAGCATGCACAATACCAGCGGCAACTGGTCATAACTCTTTTCATTTCATTAGTTTCAAGAAACACCCTCTCCTTCGTTGTGTCCACAGTCTATAGATGGAAATGTTTAGAGCAGGGATACTTAACTGGCTTTGCTTAGGGGCCAGGTTTGCAAAATGACAGGAGGCCAGGGGCCCGACGCAGCAGCCCAATACATGTTTTTATTTCAGGACATGCGATTTGTTTTAGGATGTTTCTAGGATTTTAGGACATTTCCAGAATTTGTGGACAGTTATAGGATTTCAGGATGTTTCTAGAATTTTAGGACATTTCCAGAATTTGTGGACAGTTATAGGATTTCAGGACGTTTCTAGAATTTTAGGACATTTCCAGGATTTGTGGACAGTTATAGGATTTCAGGATGTTTCTACGATTTTACGACATTTTCAGGATTTTTGGACTGTTAAAGGATTTTCGGACATTTCCAGGATTTTAAGACATTTCCAGGATTTGTGGACGTGTCTAGGATTTCAAGGACGTTAGGGGCTTAAAGGACCTTGGTTGGGGAGGTGCGGGTCATCTTCCACTGGCACTTTTTTTGAAAAACAAGCTTTTAAGCACTCTGGCGCCTTATGTATACTAGAAGTACAAAAACAAATCCCGGTGTGAATCACTTTATTTCTACTGTGAATTAGAAAACGATTGGTGGGCCGTACGTTGAGTATCACTGGTTTAAAGGGAATCAGAGGGCTTTTTGTGACTTTAAAAACATATTTTTCATAACTTTTTGGAAGCCTTTCTCCTCAGCTCCGAGCTTTGTCCCACCTTGGTCAGATCACCCACTTCTATTACTCCAGTTTCTGACTAGACAAGGGAATGTGCAGGCCCCTGGAGCAACACCGGGCCCCTCTCGTTTTCACTTTAGAGAGGTGGACATGTTACATAATTTTTTCCATAAGGAAACTTATTTCTGGCAAATTTGCAGATCATCAGCTTTTTTTTCTTTCAAGTCCACCTCCCACTGCATCCAAAGGTTGGACAGTTTTAATGGGATTTTCCTTCGTAAAGTTCTGGACCATTTGCTCCTAATTTGATGGTTTCTAGCACCTCCTGTTCCCACTCTCTGCACTCTTCAGACTGTTTATGGTGCATGGTAAAAGTCACTTTCCTCTAGACTGTGGAGAAAAACCCTGGAGAGGAGGCATGACTTTATTGTTTAAAGAAACAAAGATATTTAGTTGAATGGAATTAAGCTGCACTAAAATAAACCTATGTGTTTATTGTTACCATGCCATTGCTGTAAATACCCCGCGGAGGACACGACTTTCTGTTAAATGCCCTTTATTACATCCGTTACTAAGTATCAAGCTCAAGACATACCTTCATGCAGGGTTTTATTTACATTTTCTTCAACAAAAATACAGCTGTTGTGTACAAACGTTCTTCCACAGATGTCATAAAGAGTCTGAGGAAAAAGGAACAATCTTATTTTAGTTTGAGACTCACATACCATATGTTATTTAGCCTTTCTTTTCCAAAAGTGTTTGTTGTTTGAGCGGATCACACGCGATGTGCCTGCACATCTGGCTCTTGTGTGTGCCACTGTTGTGCTGCCTGTTGGCGACTGGAGCTTTTGTTTTATGACTAAACCACTACACTTTGTAGTTCTGCCATCACACTGTTATGAAGTGATAATGAGATGGGTAAACCTTTTTTTCAGATTGGGGTTAATTGCCACACTAATTATATGCTGATTTCCCCAATCTGTAACACTTGTTCTTCATACATCTTCACAGGAGAAGTTGTAATTGTTGACAAATGCTTTAAAGTAATAAACAAAATGTGTATATTCCTTAAATGTGGAATTAACACAGAGCTGTTTAGGTAATCGTGATCAGCAGTTTCCTCCTGTGACTATTGAAGTTTAACAGACTCAAAACACTTGAGTCACTCAAAAAATAAAAACGTACAACTGCATGTCTTGATGTGAAACTGACATAAGTAAAAGCTAATTAAATGTAGCTATTCTAACTTAAGAACCCTAACTCACCAAGCTGATGATGGGTTTTGGTGGTGTGTCCTGCACCTTTGGCACTAGTCAGCCTTTGTTGGCCCTTGTTGGCTTTTTTTGGTCATATTTAGTTGTATTGATATTGGCTAACTGGCTCATTTGAATCTGTCTTTTTGAACAATGAATACAGACGACCACTGCCTGCTGGTATGGAGAGTTATTTCCTCTCAGGTGCAGAACATGCAGGACGTGCTAGTTGGCTGTTGGTTGTAGTCTTTGTGGTGTGTACAGGTGCAGCCTTTTCGCCGAGTCACACGTCATCAGTTGGCCTTTATCACAACTAGCTCTTTTGTGTCTGTTGGGTTTGTCTGACTTTAAATCACTAAATCTCACAATTTCT
Organism: Plectropomus leopardus; assembly: GCF_008729295.1. Lineage (NCBI taxonomy): Eukaryota > Metazoa > Chordata > Actinopteri > Perciformes > Serranidae > Plectropomus > Plectropomus leopardus. The sequence continues at coordinate 19,486,195 of NC_056478.1, forward strand.
TGCATTGTAATCAGAGGAAATTTACTATCATTTTATAATTTTTTATACATTTTTATAAACATTTTTGGAGATCTTGGAGACGTATGTCTATATTTGCAACACATAACAGGTTCTACAAAATCTCCCCCACACGTCACTCAAGCGCTAGTGGCGCTTGCAAAATTAAAATTGTTTATTTTGCTTAAACAGGGTGTTCACAAATCAAAAAGGAACACGTAATCCTTTCATTTGTCTGAAAAATTCCAAATCAACAAATTTTAAGATACATGGTTTTCATTGGACAGTAACAGTATAGTGTGTATGAAAGGCTGAATGCCTAATCGCTGTTGTGAGTAGTCTTATAAGATATGCTATAGTTGACATGATGCACCAACATCAAGTCAAAACTTTTTTATCTTTAAAAATCATGGATGAAGACAAAAGACATTTTAAATACCACGTAACACAGTGCTCCCAGTCTTCTGCAACCCTCCAACCAAAATCCCTCATTTCTTCATGTCATCACTCTCTCCATCTGGTAGATTCAATCTCCTGAAAAACAGCCTCAGGTAAAATGGCTCACAGCTTATGTGCCAGACGAGGATACCTTGGATTACAGACAGCTGCTGCGTAAAGTCTCCTGAGTGTCTGATGTGGACCGAGCAGAGGGAAGCAGGAGCAAAACAAAGGGCATTAAATGAAGGAACAGCAAAAATCCTCTTTTGTAATGGACGTCTGGGTTGAGATCAAGTGTGACTGAAGAGCATCTTTAAAAGATTTGAGATTTATGGCTTATAAATGTTGAGCGTTCGAATGTTCGGCAGAATCTGACTGTTATTCTTGTTGTGTGGGCAGCAACCATACAGTGCAGAGGAGGGCTGTTGTCTTTAATGTCCTGATAAAAAGCCAACAGGAATGCTATAAAATCAATTTGAATAACCTCTTTGGATGTAAAAGCTCCATTTTTTCCATATATAATGGATCGATGACTATGTAGGAATTAACCCTTCAAAGAAAACACCGCTCTGCCGCCCCCCGAGCTCTGCTGAGCTTGCTCGTGTTTTTTAGCTTTTTGTTTCGTTTTCTTTTGCTTACTACTGTTTCCAGCAGTAGCAGGTAGTTTTTTCCAGAAAACACAGTTTGACAGATTAACTGCATGCTAACAGACAAAGAAAATTAGTTAGCGGCGAGTGAGGAGCAGGTACAGGTTAAAGAAACATATTTTGCTTTTGAGTTGATAGAGACTAAGCTAAAAGGAGAGTAAACATTAAATTTACATTCAACATGTGGACAGAAACACCGCTTAAATGATTACTAATGGAGCTCCGCATCTGCTAAATGTAAATCTTTATAATAATTATCCACAACTATATATTCAGTATTTTCATACTGTAAGCATATCCTCAGAAAATGCTAAAACCAACAACTTCATTATCTGTCTCTTTCAGACTTGCCAGACCAAGAAAGAATCCTGCTGAAAACGACACCCTTAAAAAACTCAAATATGACTACTACTCATTGGTACAGGTGGCTTAAGCCAACCCATATTTACATTATTGTTAGGCTGAGCCCTCTAGTGGCCGCAGTAACTTTGACAGTAGCAAAGAAGGAAGTCAGCTGACGAAATCTGAGTTTGGAAGATGTTTGATGGTTGAAACAAACACAGGATATTCACCCAAGAGACAGCTGTTTGTGTCCCTTGTCAAATCAAAAGTCAAATTTGTTATTTTAACTACTTAACCTCTAATATTATGTTAGCTACAGATATGCTTGGGTCACAAATATATAGTTTTGTTTCAGTAATTTCTTGGAGACAGTGTCGGTGCTAAGGAGTATTTATGGCAACAGGATAGTTTATGTGAGATTGACTCTATAAGATACAGTACTCATGTTAATAACGGGAAGGGAACGTGTCACCCAGTGCATCAGTGTGTCTCATTTATGTGCGTTTAGTAGTTTTGTAACAAGAATGGAGCTCCACGGCACTGAAGAATAGGATCAGGCAGCACAGTCTGTACTTATTAGTGGGATCAATTCATTGCTGGTTTTGGCCTTTTCATGGGATTTGTAGACAATAACAAAAGGATCACTAGAATAAAGGCTACACTCATGGAATTGGCACCATTAGCCGTGTCAGGACCAAACTACCAAAACACCACTGCAGTCCCACAGCTCCCTTTCCTTTTGATCCAAGAGTAAACTAAGATATTTTTCAGGAAAATACACAGTACTCATTACTTTTAAAACCAGGCAAACACATCTATTCCCCATGCAGAGATAATTGGCTGTGGGCTCTCTGTATGAAGCCCAAAGCAGGAAACTGCCACGCTGCTACCAGCATCTGACAGAGTTGGGTTTGTTTGGTGGTGTGGTGGGTGGCCCAAGCAGGTCGCTGTGAAGGATTAAACGTGCTGAGCTCTGAGGCATGTGTGCAGGATGAGAGAACTGCCAACCACCACAGGCAGGAGATAAGAGCGTATGTCCAGACAAACAGTGTGTGCGAGGTCACAAAGAGTACTTAAACCTGCAAAGTGCCACTTGTGGTGCACATTAGAGCTTGCCAGTGTGTGTCTGCTTGTGTACACACTGTACCTGCATCTATCTCTTCTGCTTTACAGTTTGATTTCAGATGGTCAGTGGTGACTTGGTTATGGCTATTAAGCTGAGGCAAGCAGCCAACGACATGATGCAAGCATGGAAGAATTAGATTACAGCAATGCTTAACATGCAGCAAACAAAATCTGCCCCACAATACTACAATTGCTTAAAGCCAGAGAGCTCTGCACCATGGTAGAAAACTCAGCAACAGCAGTAAGAGTTGAGGTGGGATTTTGACCAAAAGAGTGAAAGGCACGTTGGCTTAAAAAAAAAGAAGAAAATGCAACTTTCTGTGTTAAAGGAATACGCCACAGCATATCCATCTTTTTAGCATAGCATTTAGCACCAGTCCAGTATTTCATTAAACTATTTTGTGGCAAAACTGCAAGAGTTAGACACCCAATGAACATGTAAGTGAAAACACTTAACACATAACATTTTTTTAATATCTTACAAATTAGCGATCTGACTATTCTGGTTAGGTTTTTAAAAAAAGGATCATGGTTAGGCCTCTTCACATTACAGATTTAATGTGATGTGGTGTGACAATGTAATGTGATAATGTAACGTGATGATGTGACATTATGTTCATAAATTAAAACAGTTCAATATTGGCTTTAGGTTTCACACAAGACCCAAACCCTGGTCTCCAGGGTCAAAGTCCTGTGTTTGTTTGACCCATTCTCCATCCGGTCCACCTCTGAACACAGACATTGATGCTCCTTGTGCTATGTCACATGAATTCCTCTTTTACTCCTGATGTTGTATGACAGTTTGTGGGGAATAGGTGGTTGTAGCTTCCTGGTTAGTGAATTAGTAGGCACATTCAAATTATGGTGCATTACTTTTCGTAGGTTTAAGAACAGACAGTGAAGGATTAAAGCCTGATCAAAGTCAGGGCAGTAGATTATGGTGCATGTGGTGTGAGAAGTTTCTTTGGATGTTGTGTGCCCCTTGAAAGTCTGAAATTCAAATCATCAGTCGGAGACACCACAGTCGATTGAGATAGCTTCATGTCGAGCAGCTGTTTTTATTGCTGTTGCTGTTGTTTTTTTCTCTCTCAGAGGCTGCGTGGTATATTTTGGTCCCCAGACTTTGCTGCAGAGTGAGTGCTCTTTGCTTTCATGCTGCTCCACGGTAGAGGCTGGAGTGGCACAGAGGAAGAGACATTGCAAAGCTGAGACATAACAATATCTTCTCTTTTCTGCTTAAAAGTGGTGAATATACAGCTTAACACACCCAGTCTCTGACTTTTGTTTGATATCGAGTGTCGGCAAAAAATGTTGGCATATGCGATCAGTTGTTTGCTCAGTTTGCTAGTTTACTATTATAACACGAATGCTGTTGTCATAATGAATGTCCGCTGACCCTGTTCAAACTTAAAAACTTTATATGGAAGATCACCAAAAAGGCCGTATCTGTTTTGACTCATTTTTTATACAAAAAGTTAAAAGCTTAAAAGAAAAAAAAGCTTAAGAACCTTGACAGCAGGAGCTGTTTGTCTTTTTTTTTTACTTTGCCTTTTTTAATTATTGTAGCCAGACAGTAGGTCAAACTTTCTCCTGCAGTGGAGGTTTAATTCTGGGTCAGTAGTGTGTGTGAATGTGTGTGTGCTCATTGTTCTTGAATTGTGTGAATGTTAGTTTTCTCTCTACATTTTTCCGACCACCACATATATGAAAACTTTCATCGCCCTGTTTTGTACATTCTGTATGAGTTTCCTCACATGCTCTTCCAGTGCTAAACTCGGGCCTTGTCTCGTGAGAAAGTTAAGGCCCTTTTTTGCGAAGGTCCGGCAAGGCCACGCAGAAGTTGGCAGGACCCTTAATGTTCTCTCCTCGTTTGGTCCGGTTTCCACTCGCTGCACTTGGCTGCCCCTTGCTGACGAGGCGATGGAAAGGTCCAAACTCTTGAGATTGTCAGCGTCTGTCGGAGAGAAAGGAAACAAGCGCTGTTTCATATGTCTCTGGCCCAAACGTGGCTCCACTTACTGTCAGGAGAATTTCCTCGCTGCGCGTGATGAATTCAAGGAGGATCAGTCGTCTCACTCGCAGGGACGGAGGAGGCCATCTGACTGCTGCTACCAAAACAGTTTTCCTCACCCGGAGAAGAGAGAGATCAAAGACATGAGGAGAGAGGAGGAGCAGACTTCCCTCCCGCTCACTGAGTAAATGCAGGGAGCTCTATCTCTCTGAAGGGATGATTAGATTGCGCAGGACTCCGTCATCTGAGTAAACACCAGTTACTATAGTGACCTGTGTGGAATCTTCAGACTGGAGCTGTTTTTCAGATGGTTCAGGGATGGGGATCTTGTAGGCATTTAGCAGCTTTTTGAGTTAACCTTTGTTCACGATAAGATGGCCATCAACAAAGTCTCTCCACATAGCTTTGCTTAACTATTTTTGGTTTTAACTGTGATCAGTGGCAAGCCAGTCATTTCTCAATTGGGAGGTAAGAATGGGACCAGTGGTCATTGTGGGGTCACAGAAATTGATATTATATGAAGATAAAAATGTTTCTAACTAGAAATATATAAAAAAAATAAGGGACAATTTAAACAACCTTTAATAGGGGTTTGACTGTGTGTTATGATACACATCGCTTGGCTATGTGTATCTGGTGAATTACTACTAAGTAAAAGTCAAGTCAAGTCAAGTCAGTTTTATATTTATATAGCCCATTATCACAAAACATGGTTTGCCTCAGAGGGCTTTACAGTGTACGACATCCCTCTGCCCTTAGACCCTCACATCACCCAAGGAAAAACTCCCCAAAAAGAACCCCTGTAACGGGGAAAAAAAAGAGGAAGAAACCTCAGGAAGAGCGGTAGAGGATGGTGAGGGATCCCTCTTCCAGGACGGACAGACGAGCAATAGATGTCGTAATAGCAAATGAAATACAATCATGGCAAAAAAGGAAAGAGAAAGAGAGGGGGGGGGGGGGGGGGGGGGGGGGGGGGGCACAGCAATAATAGAAACAGATGCATGTCATATTACAATAATGGTAGGTGTGAAATAAGTAATTGCTCTCTATGATGATGTTGAGGGAGATGATAAGAGTCTCATGCATATGTTGAAAGGGAGTTGTCCAAAGGCAAGATCAAAGCATCGGCGCAACCAGGACCAGACCACGATCAGGGCGAGCGGGGGGCACAGAATCAGTACAGCCACAGCACGAGCACAACCACAACGGCTTGCATTTAACAGTAAGCAGCACATATTCACTCAAATTAGGTCAGCATGGTGCATGACCACAAATATAGAAGAAATATTCAAAATATGATCTGATTGAAATTTGTATGACTCAAAATCTAACAGTTCTGCCTTCTGAATTGTTTACTTATGGAAAATAACTTTACCTTAGGTTTGTTTGATATGTTTTCCTTCAAACTCTGCTAAATAGGGTTTCACGGTTGAAATAGTTAAAAGTGTCAAAATGCAGTCTTTCTTCTGATGCTGTTAACTTCACAGTAGTCATTTGTGGGTTCACTAGACTAACACTTGCCAGTTGTAAAGTCTCTAAAACACTCCTGGGTGCACACCTAAATGTAAGTGTTGCAGCTCTACAGAAATGGTTCAACTTTTATCTAAAATCCCATTCTGCCCAAAAGAATGGACAATATAGGCATTTATGACAAGCGTGGCCATGATGGCCATGGCCACCCCACAAATTCCCAGCTGGATATGATATGAAACACTGAAGAAAAACAACTGTAAGCTTTTGCTAATTTTAACCACCTTGACATAGCCTGGCCTCAGAGTGTCTTTCTGCAGGAAAACATAAAGGATTTGACTGTACTTAGTAATGCAGAAATGCACCAACAAAGGCAGGGAGGAAGAGGACTGCAAACGTGTGAAAATGGGCATAAATACTGATATGAATAATTCCAAAAGATCAGCTTTGCTTTGCTTGTTTTATGAGGGGGGAAATGCATGCAACACATTTGTTAGACCTCAAGGATACATTCAGTGCAATTTGGTGAGTAACACCGATAAAACTCCACAGGGCATCTTTAACTTTCCATCTGAAACCACCATCAGCTCATGAATTTCTTCTGTCCAATACTTGGTTAATGATCAACTACGTGCAAAAGACTCAACGCCTTGTTAATTTCTCAACAAACTAATTTCACTACCAAAACCACAAGGCTTGAAAAAAAAACCTTTACTGACTGAGTTGTTTCATGGTTTTATCCAGTTTGGGCTTAGTTTTATGGGTATGAATAACGTGTGTGCTCGTGTTTGTGTAGGAGTATGCGTTTGTTCAAAGTTTCAAGGACATGATTAAAACAGTTATTTATCACATTTAAAAGACCAAATGGAATTTTATCGCCGCTGTTCTAATCGCACATGTTTTTCTTTATTACAGTCACGCTCCCAGAATGCAATTAACACAAAACACAGTTTCACTTGAAGTCAAAACCGGGAAACTATTTGGCACCAACCATTAAAAGCAGCCAAAACATTCATCTTGCCTTCTGATTCTCATATGTATGAAACCCTCAGTCATTATCTGAACTTTGTCTTCTAACAGCATGATTAGAAGATTGACATGTGCGTGTGCTTGTGGCACGTTTTAATGTAAAACAGCATAAACAGGAAATGTTGGTTTCCTGCCACATGGAGATGATTGGCAGAGGAAGTTATCCTTCACAGGCTGACAAGAGCTGCAAACGTTTAGCTGACAGAGAGATACAAAATACTGGAGATACGAACGGCAGTGATGCAACCAAAAGGCCATATCCAAAGTCGCTAAAAGACTGTAAGCCTCCTCACTTATTATGGAGTTATTTCACAGCTATATGGCATACATATCAGCCCATCACCCACTTATGAAAATCCTGCATTATCATTAAATTTCTTTATGATAGAAGTTTAAAAATGCTCACAAGACTGTTTATGAAACAAAATTAAGTGAGATGTGAAAATGTGAATGTCATGCAGCAGTTAATTGAATAGGTTATTGATGCAACATACGTTATTTTCTGTGAATAAGCTTTTATCTGGGAAAATTTGTTGTTATACAAAATGAGGACGTAATTCACAATTCTGGTTTGTTTGAAATACAGAGAGTAACTGAGTAATCATCATTAAGCACTAATTCCTCCCACAGCTAAACAAAGCAAATTGCTCAATCTCGAAAAGTCAAACATCATCAACAGAAATTCAATAAGAAAATATGTAAAACTGCGTTACTAATGCGCCGTCGAATGTTCTGTCAACAGAAGGTTGTTTCAGCTGATCTGTTACTATAGCAACCACTGCTGCCAGAGTTCCACAGCAGTCTAAGGGGCCGTACACATGCTGCGTCTTTAACCGCTTGAGGTCAGCGCTGGGTGCTACTCTCGTGTCCACTGTGTCAACTTTCATGAGTGCAAAGGCAGGTTGCATCTCAGGTTGCTAAGCAACCATAACTAGCAAAGAGTCTCAATCCTGAGTGCAGAGCTGATCTTCTTCCAGGTGTTTATTAAGTGTGTTTTGGGCCTAAAATATAGTCCAGGGGACAGATGTAAAGCTCTGGGTCGACCTGCATTAAAATAAACTTCAATAAATAAATTCACATTTTCTCCGTATTTATCAGAGACTGATATTGACGTGAGAAAGGAAATATATCTGCTGGCTGGGAATGGTTGTTAGTGTCCGCTGCTGTGTTCCCAAAGTTGAACTCCGGCTTTTACACGGAGATTGCACCATAGGGCCACAACCAACAACCCCTTTATACCACCTCTGTGATTATACACTGCACTGCAGCATCCTGCAATCAAAAGTGGCGTGACATGTAACACAACAGCGTCAGCCTCTATTGTGACGTATAATGTTTGCGTCGGCTGAGCTTTCTGATCAATAACAATGGCATGATATGTCAATCCCAATCATTTACCTTTTCTGTTATATGGCAGCTGATCTTGTCCTCTACTCGGAGTGTAAGGAGTTCCCGAGTCTGTTTTCCCAGTCACACACATCTACAATCGCTGTTTTTCTTCCCTTAAATCAACCGCTAATTGCTAACAGCTGCTTTTTAAATCTCCCACTATGGTCGCACACATAAACACGTTGTCAAAATGTCACACCTCTGTACCCACGGTCACATCAAACCACAGTTTGTGAAGTTTTAGTCGCCGGATGGTAATTTATCAGTTGAGCTGGTCAGAGCTTATCAGATCACATCAGTGGATGAGAGGAGCAGCAGAGACGGTGAATGCAAACTCTTAGACCCAGCGCAGTTATGAATAAGTTTTACACAACTACAAATAAGATTTGTTGCTGTCTTACTGTGCCCAGAGCACACTCTGGTGCATTTCATAACAAAATGTCTGTTATGGGCCAAGCAGGAACTCGAATTGGAGGCCAGCAGGTGAAACATTACTGCACATATTCTATGGGCTACTGTTTAAAGTCGCAGCAGGCAGTTTTTTTTTTTTTAGCAAAAGGCTCGGATAAATCTGTTATATACAACGTGCTCAGCATCAAATATTAGACAAATGAGTGCCAACATAGTTGACCATTTAACAGCTAAAGAGACAAGTATGTCCCGCAGCAGTTTGTTGGGACACAGCAGAGTGGTGCAGATGTATGTTCATAAAATGCTATTTCTGCAACAATACTTGCTTATGTACAAATTGATCATTCTGGTGTCTAACACCATATGTGTGGTTTGAAATTAGGAGGGATTTAGAAAGACAAATGTTTTGTTGAAGATTTTTCCTCTGACCTGTAAAAACACACCAGCTGACGTCAGTTATTGCTCCGAGCTAGTTAGCCGGCTGGCTTTTGTTGCTTTAATCATTAATTTGATCACCATTCACACCTCTGCCAATTGTAAAATGGGCTTTGACTGTATTTTTCATACCGAGCTCATCTGTGGCTTTCCTTTATTAAGACCTTGGCATTTATTTGACATGTGGGGGTTTTGTGTGGAAATGTGTTGCAATAGTTCTGCAGTAGTGATTATAGGATCTGGAGAAACCATGGCATTTCTTACATTTTCTATGTGGAACCGTAAACTAATACAATTGTGTTTTTTAAACTGTGGTTAAGTTGTATAAATTATATTGAGTCAAAGAAATAAGCCAAAGGGACCTTTTTCCAGGATCTTATTGCATTATTTTTAAATGTCATTTTATTTGAGTCAGGCAGGAATGGAAATGGTTTCCTCTTTTATTATGTGTGTTTTCCTTCCATTCGCTTTCTCAAAACATATCAGGGGACCCAGTGTGTGAAGCCAAGTTTTTGCATAAGTTCCTCGATAAAACAATGATGCCGTAAAAGTGCTTATGAAAATTGTGTGCGTTCGTGTGACAACAGAAGCTCTTAACACAGACGTTGTTTTTATTCCCTTGTGTATTTCCTGGAATGTATGGCTGGCTCCGACATACATGCTGTCACTGATTAGACTGTTATCAGTATTCAGACCATTTGATCCTCCTGTGCGGTGAAATTCCAAAGTGCAGATTGGAGGTTTTTGTATTTCATCGCACAGGCTTTTCGTGGACTCCCTGATAGGAGACCCCAGAGATGCTGTGCTGTTATTCTGTTTTGTTTTTTAATGTATTACCTTTTTTTTTTAGCACCTTTGCCAAGGAGTTTGTTTTTTGTACCAGTGTACACATACATACATACATACATACATACATACATACATACATACATACATACATATAAACACAATATATTTAGGCAAGTCTTACATAAAAATTTAGATTCCATGTCCAAAGAGGAGTAAGAAGAAGCCTAACCTTATATAACTGTACTCCATATCCTATATTCCCCACTCCAAATTAACAGAATTTATCTATATATATATTAACTTTCTATACAATTTATACATATGAAAGTATATCATAGTTGTCTACACATACACAGCACGTTCCTATTTTCTTATATGAAAATTTTTCTTATATTTTCTTATATAACAACTGTTGCCTTCTAAAGTACAGTTTGTATCATATCCTGCGAATTAGCTTCCCAGGAATCAAGCTAAGTCATTTACGTACAGTTACAGTTTATTGACATCTACAACTATTTGCAAGTATTTGTTTAAAGTCCTTCCTGTGTCAGAAGATGGGCTAAGTATCTATTAGAAAAACTAAAACAAATCCAAGTGTAAACACTGCTCATCAATATCAAAACAGTCCTGGACATTTATGTATTGTGGTGTGAGCATTGCAGTAATATTGACTCATTTTAAGGTCTATGAAAACAACGTTTAAAGTTGGAAAAAATGGTCCGTACGTCTGCCAGTGCCTCTGCATTACCCTGCAGCTGGACCCACAAAAACAAGCCGAGGAGAGTCTTATTCTGTGCAGTAGTAAACACAATGCAGGATCATATTTTGATTTGGCATTGAGGAAAGGTCAGATTCCAGGCCCACTGACCTGTGAGTCCCCGCTGCCAGCTGCTAATCAGCCTCGACCAAACCGACTCACGGCAGCTAGCAGCGCCAGCACATCAGCAGCGATGGGAAGCGAGGTTTCCACCACGTTTTGTCTAAACGCTTTCAGATGAGAAAGCCCCTGACGTAGGCACACTCGAGCTAATTAGACTGCGTTCATGCCTCATGAGCGTTTTCCATCTGCCGAGAACACCACTCAATTCCTTTATTTTCTGTCAGGCGTGTTTGAGGCAGATTCCCACCCGCGGTGAGTTTGAGGTTTTCTGTTGAACCTGTGTGAAATGTAGTTTATGTTTTGGACTGAATTTGTGTGCTGTAAGCATAGAAATGGCAAAAGAATAAATGATCTATGGTCCCTTTTATTCCACAAATGAATTATGTCTTGAATATGTTTTGAGTTGTTGCTCTGCGTTCAACAGGCTTGAGAACATCTTGTGTCTGTTTTTTTAATAAAGTCGATCAGACTGTGATCGATTACAGCAGGAGGAAGTGTGGTGGGAAGCTTGGACAGATTATTTGTGTTTGTTGTGACTCAGCATGGCGCTCAGAGCCTAACAATGTATGCAAATTGTCCGTTTTGTATGGTAATTTTGCATGTCTGTGGTAAGTGCTGACATGATAATTAATAATAATTGGGATCATCATTCGGGGCGCCCTTTTTTCTAAACAAAAACACTCTGTTCCAAAACAACACGGGGAGTGTGGAAGGCAGCAGCTGGGATCGCTGCCAGAGGGAACAATAGTCACTTTGTGGTCCTGGTTTAGCTGGACCAGCCTCACTGTGATCACCTCCTGCAGCTCCCGTCTGAGGGCATTCCTAGCATTCAAGTTTGGATGGTACATCTTTTGTTTTAATTTTAACATTGAATATAACACTCCACATTTCTTGCACGTAAGAAAGTCTCATAAACAAGCGTGTTGGATCATTAAGCGCATGGTGCTGGAAACTTGGTCCTACTGATTGACAGTTGCCATAACAGTGAAAAACCCCAACAAGAGTCAAATACCCACATTCTCTCATCATTACTATTACTTATCATCATTTATTATTCTTATTCTTTGTCATTTCTCATTAGCCGTCTTCATTACAAAAACACCTTTCCTAATCTTACATGTCATGTCACAAACACATGTTCTCATAGATATATGTAAATGCATACCAAAATACTGATGGATGCCCCCTAATCTATATAAACGCGACCTCAAATGTATTGTTCTACCCACCGTGACAAAGTGGAGCTGAAATTAAGCCACAGAATTACATAACCATAACCATATTTGTCAAACTTAAGCCTGAAGAAACAAACAAACATTGTGCCGGCTTTTGTGCCTCTGATGGCTTTGCATCTTCAAACAAATAAAGCCCCCTGCCTTTGTTTCTGTGGTTAGGGAGGAAGCTCATCATATCCGAAAAGACATGTCTGACTGACATCCATCATGTAATTACAAGGGTCTGATACTGTATATCTGTCTGAAGACAGATCACACACGCTGTGCAGCCTCCCTCTCCACCAGCTGAGACATAATTGGTGTCTTCCTCTCCGCACTGTCTGCCTGTTTCTTTGATGACAATGACACAGGACAAAATCCTCCGCGCCATTTAAGGGCACACCCAGCCGCCAGAGAAGGAGCTTTCTATTTCCCTGTTGAGGTCACTCAGCTGCGGTGTCGTTTATCCAGAGGGACAAACCCACTGTCTCCCTCTTAGTCGTGTTAGAAAGAATGACAGTGCAGTGTTGTTTACTTCTGTAATACAGACTAGTGCTAGTCTTACAGTGATTGTTCTGTTATTTAGATTTGCAGTTTGCAGACACATTAGGTGACCGGACAGAAATAATATTTTTACATTATTTCCTATTTTTCCTCTTTATTTCTCTCCATGCCTGCTTCTAGATCTTTATGATGTCATTTAGCATGAGATCAGCATTGGAAATTAGCACTCACCAACAGCCAAAGGTGGGTGAAATTGACCAGTGACAGGTGAATTTGATTAATTTGCCAGCACAGCGGCAGGTAAACAAAGGGAGCATTTAATAAATAATGGAAATGCCGCTTGAGGAAGTAATATGTTGGGCTTCGCTTTGTGTTTTTTCCTCATCACAGTGTTCGGCACACTGGGTGACCCATCCACTTTCACCCCCTCCTGCCCCACTCATGCATCCGTGCTGTTTATACTTTGTCATTGTCGTGGATGGGTTTACACTGAGGTCAGATAAAAGCCCTGTGCGACTCAAACAGACGCTAAAGGATGCCTTGTGCATAGCAATCAGACACCGACTGCTGCTCACCAAGCTGCCATATTTGACCAATTGGAAATGAAACCGAGTGGTTCATAGAAATTGTAAGATTCAAGAGCACTGCCCATCAGCAAGGGAGATTCATTTATAGCCATGCAATGCTACTGATTAGTGGCCTAATTGTAACTGGAAGGAGACAGTGATTTATTAACAATTAATAAAGCTTTCACTTACAACCTTTTATAAAAGCTCCCTTGTGAGAAAGTTTTGCCAAAACTCCCAGCCTGCCTGCATCTGCATTAATAATGCACTAAAACTTAAATTGCTTTCATATTAAAGAAGAAATCTAGTGGCTTTTGCATGTTGTGAAAATTGAAAGCTCAATAAAGATCTAACTTTCCAAAGTATTTAACTTGAAGTTAGAGTTATAATGACAGTAACAATGAGGGATTTTCTCTCTAATGATCTTACAAACCTTTTGACTGCCCTCAGTGATTCACTTTACCCAGTTTCTGCGTAACACAAACCCCTGTGTATTTACTGTTTAAGCGATACCTGCCAAATTGAATATATACAAACACTGACTTTAAACTCAACTGGAATCAGACTAAAACCAAAAATAATGTAATCATTGTGTACTGCCAGATTTTTTTAAAATTATCAATAAGTGTGTTTAGTCACATTAATCGCCTGCTTCTTTGGTAACCTATAAAATGTGCACGTTTCTTATATGGAGGCACTCTCTCAGGTTATGTGGGTTTATACTAACGGCAGGATCAAGATAACGAGAATGAGGAAAAAAAACACGCCGTCGCAGGTAAAGCCCACGCAGCATTTAGCCGTCGTTTCACCGTGTCTGCTCCAGCAGGGTTTCACATTCCTGACAGCTGATTCAGACACAAAAGCTGATTCACTGAACAGTAATTTCCATCATATTTGGCTTGAGTCAGTACTTTCCCTGTAGGACAGCAGTCAAACAATGCTACCTCAAGCATGTAACCAGCTTAACTCTTAGGAAATAATTACACTGACGGCTGTCTGGAGCTTTTTTTTTTTACTGTTGTATATGAGAGTCTGTAGGTTAAATGATTTATACAATTAAATGCTTAGGTTGAAGGGACACATTCAACATGCAGCCAAATCAAAATCTAAATAGATCATATTTTCAACTCTAGATAATAGCTTAGCTAATCTCATTTTCTTGAAATATTCAGATGGTTGGACTGAGGTAAACCCGAATGAAATCATGGTTTGCTTTCCTGGAATAGCATATTATTATAATTCTGGGAAGAAGCTCTTCATCATTCATGGTCAGATCACATCAAATCCAAATTATTCAATCAGCACTCAGGATTCAAGTTTTAGGATTGACTTGGCTAAAATCTGAAACTCAACTTTTGACAGTGTCTCAATTTCCAGGCCACTCAGCTTAGAATAAAAAGTTCAATTCAGAAACTAAAAGGTCACTATCCTTGAAATTCCCAGAGAAAGTTGTTGAATGCTTTTTCTTTCCCTTCTCAACATTTGGTAAGCTGATTCGAACCCACATTGTTAACATCCATGTTTACACCAGCTAGAAGTCTAATTCTTCTCCCATTGCCACATTTCTCGGCATGTTACCGACACAACTGTTGATCGGTAGCATGAGTACAAACGATTAAGTTGAAAACCCCCACAAAGTACGTTAAAGACGAGCTCCGTGAACCTTACCCCGTAAGCTGTGAAAGGACCAAACACTTTAAAGGAACAGCGTGTAGAGACGTAGCGTAGTGACATCCATAGACTGTATATACAGATGGACGACATGACAGCTCCCCCAAAGTGAGGTTATTGAATCTCGATCGCCCCCTGGTGTCTGACTGCAGTACAGGTCATAAGGCCCGCCCCTCATTTGCAGCCTGTGTTTGGTTTGTCCGTTCTGGGCTACTGTTGGAAACATGGCAGTGCAACATGGCAATTTCCCAATGGCCTGCTCCCAATGTAGATAAAAAACATTCATTCTAAGTTTAGGAAAGACACTGAAATAAGTTTTATATTTCCGCCAAAGTATGCCCATAAATTTTTAGTTTGTCAGCAGTTGAAAAATGACAAAAAAAGGAAGAAAAAAAACTTTAAAAAGCCACGTGGCATGCTCCTGTACATGTAGATAAAAACATGCATGATTTACAGCCTCCCTGCGGCTATTACTAGCCTAGTCTGTGTTTGCCTGGAGGTCCACCTACTGCAGGTAAATTCCAGGAACCAGGACTATGAGCTCCATATTGTTTTTTATTAGCAGTAAATCCTTGAACAGTCCTCCCAGACAGACCTCTGCTTTAGCAGACCCTCCATGCTATTTAAATTTGGAAATAATATGCTGAACTGATGGCGGGGATATTCAGCATGATTCTGATGATGCAGTCATGGATTTCTCAGAGGGTAAAGGGTTCAGCTTGGTTGCATTATATAATGACTGCCAGGCAAACAAATAATACGTGCCTGTGAGATGAGATTATGTTCGTGAGCTAATGTCATCTTCACTACGTGGCCTTCTTTTGAATGCCAGAATGGTTTACGAGAAAGGTTCAACTTATCTAACAGCGAGAAGTAGTTTTAGTGTGCCATCAGCATTAATTACACCATGTGAGAAACAGCCAAGCCACTTTGACATATTCCATGAAAAACCACCGAACTTGCAGAATCTAATGCCAACATAATGACTTAAAGGCCACTTTTGAGGGCATTTTATTAGGAAGATTAGAGCTGCCAAGCAGGATTTCTGGATGAATACTTTCACGCCTTCCTACCTCACATCACTAGTTTCTGGCATTCAAAACTCCACAGAGAAGTGCACCTCAGCCCTGCTAAGTGATCCTTCATCTCATTTATAAGTCAAAGTCAGTATTTTTGGTCATAAAGGGACACTGTATGCAGTTGAAGCTTGCCTACTTGGCCCCACCCGGCCCCTCTTTGACAGTCTTTTTCCCTCCCTACTGGGACAGGGTCACCTACAGTGCCTCCCGTGTTCTCTCCCCTTTGAAGCACTATTTTGATGAGGAACGGTGTTTTCCGTGTGTTAAACATATCAAAGCTGGGTGGCAAAGGGCGATCAAAGCGAGTTTGTGGGCACATGAAGTCCCGCTGCGTCCGATCTCTCTCCTACAGCCTCGTAAACCTGAGAGGAGGGTGATTCTGTCAGATGCTTAAGACCTTTCTTTCCTCCTTGTTTCTCAGGGGCTGATCCGATGTTGATGAGACAATGGTGATGATACTCACCCCGCTGCTGTCGTTTGATAGTAAAGTCTGGGCTTTCCTGAGGAATCTGCACAGGCAGGGCTCTCTATCCTCGTCTTTGAACGTGCAGCAGGTTTCCATTAGTAAGACTTGGAGGGAAACGACTGGGGGGGATGAGCCCTTAACTTTATGAGACCCACTCCCCATCCTATTGTTTTAAGAGAAAGACAAAGAGTTGCGGGGTATCAATGAGGAGATGCAGAGATGCAGCAGATGCATGTGAATCCTGCACATGTGGCGAAAAAGGGAAAGGGTTGGAAGGATTTATTATTCAAAGAGAGATACAGGAGGATCTCTGCAGAGTGGCTGTCGAGGAAGAGCCACACCTCATAAATTCTCCATGAAGATAAAATATTTGAAGCAGCGCAGCATTTATCTCCATCTACAAGTCCAGAGTGTCTTTTGTCTAGAAATATGTGAAAGATTAACGTGCTTAAAGAAGTGTAGAAGTCATTTATCCAAGAGATTTATGCATATGGGCCTGGACTGTAAATTTAAGCAGCTGTTAGCTTAGCATAAAGACCGCAAACAGGGAGACAGCTAGCCTGGCACTGTGCAAAGGTCACAAAACCTGCCTAACTCCGAAGCTCACTGACTATAAAATATTCTGTTTTAACACTAAGCTGTTTATGTAAATAATGTAAATGGGAATAATAATAATTAGGGGTGGGGGAAACAATGGATATAGCATCGTATCAGGTTATTTTGTGTGTGTGGCAATATTGTATTGATACATAGAAGCCAATTATCTTTTTCTTATTATATAATTCATTAATAATTTGCAAATACAAATTCAACTTTTGGCAGCCTAATTTTTTTTTTATTTCAGTCCACTAGATACATTCTGCTGCAATAAAAATGACTGAAATGAGAAACTTAAAAAAAACTCAACTTTTTTTAAACTTAAACAACTTTAAAACTTTAAAACAATCCTATTTTATAAAACTGATTTGACTTTTTTTTTTTTTCATCTTTTGGGGCCTTGATAAAATGTAAATCGGTGAGTTCAAAAAAGTTCACCCCAGTACAGGTCATGGATGTTGAAATTAGCTGTAGCCCAACACTGTTTTGTATACCAGTCTGTAAACAAATTTAATTCTGCTATGAAGCATTTCAAAAGTCCATGGAGATATATTGTTTTGGAGCCAACCTCAAGTGGCCATTAGATCAACTGCAGTTTTCTGCACTTTGGCACTAGCTTCATTTTTCAGCCTCGGAGATTGCAGCTTGATTAACACGTTATACATCTTTCTTTGTCATGACTGTTTCTTGGCCTGGAGCAGTGACTTCCCATTGTCTCTGCTGGTTGCCTGGCAACCACATAGCAACCACAAGACTTCCAGTAAAAATGCAAATAAGCATAATTTCCAAAAATGGATGGCAATTATCTATGTTCTCACTACAATCAGCTCATTTCACATTACACAGTCATTTGATCAATTGTTGACAGAAAAACATTGATCCGTTCAGCTTTAAGTCTTTTATTGTTCTTTTTGACACTTTGAAACCTGGAACAACATCACTTTTCTTTTTCATCATCTTTCACAAGTGCGGGCCTTTTTCAAACTGAAACCCAATGAACTGCCTCACCAGTGTGCTCAGCCCTCACGTGTCACCTTTGACCCTGCAAGCGCGATAAAAATGAGAGAAATTCTGCCCTCCCCCTGCTGTTGGACATCAACTAAATCCCTCAAGAACAGGCAGAGAATGTTCTCCCAAAAAGAAAAAGCCTTCGGGACAACCAAAGTCTCCTCACACAAAAACACTTTTGAGTGTGAGAGTGAAAACAACTGGTGAAAAGAAGGCTTAGCTCTGTGTGCATATGATAGAGGTTACGCACCGTTCCTCCCACAGCAATAATTACCATCAATACGAAATTGATGAATAGACTCCAGATGTCGAATTAAACATTCCCAGCCTTCCCTTTGTGTTCGATCCACATGCAGGATCTGCCGTTTTGCAACCCCTCGTTGTCATCCCCATTCACGTCTCCTCCCCACAGGGACAGCGGTGCTCCTGCTCAGTCATAACAGAAGATCAGATGATGCTGCACGAGTTGGACGGATAACACATGGAGTCTGGAATTTACTGAAATTAGATGTCGTGGTGAAATCAACACTTTTACTGCCTGAACAGTCTCAGCTGCAGAAGATGAGTGTAGAAAATGTACAAACCGGTCATTTATTTGCTGTCACGGTGTGTCAATTTCTGTGTGATTGTCTGTGACAGTCGGCTGAACAATAGGCATTAGGGGATGACCATGTTAAACACCATCATGCTGTCAGCTGCAATCTCCCAAGCTGTCATGAGAACAAGCACGCCGAGTTTGTGGACCGTCTCACACTGACTGCATTAAGTAGCTAAACTCTGAAGCAGCCGCAGTGCTGTGACTTTCAGCTGGATCTCATGAAGTCCAAGTTAGTTAAATCAGTGATTCCCAACCCGGGGGTCGGACTCTCTATGGGGTCGCAACATAATTCTGAAGGATTCAGATATGATCAAAGAGACAGGCAATACAAAAAAGAAGCATTTCTGCAAAACAGATTATAACTTTTCTGTAATCTTGCATTTTTGTTGTGAAATACAGAATCATTTCACCACCTCGGGCTTCCAAAATAGGTTCAAGTGAAACATCTGAGATGAAAACATTTTTTTGGTTGAACTGCTCACGACTCGTGGCTTTTTTTTTTTTTTTTTTTTTTTAGCAGTGTGACCACAAACGTTCTCTAACCTTAACCATGTGTTTATTATCGTAAAGAGGGTAACGGAGGTCCCCTAACCTAAATACAGTGGTCATTTTAACCCAAACGTTAGAACTAATCTAAACTTAAACACAGCGTTGTCACATCAGAAACTGGGATTTGTAACTCCTTTGGAAGTCAGACAGATACGGGTATCAGATCTGAAAATACTTGTGTCTTTTTTTGAGGGCAGAGACAAGAAACATATTTTGTTGTTTGATTTTGGGGACTTGTAAAAAATACTTTTCCTCGTTGTGTCTGTGTTTAGGCTACAGACATTTACACCTGCGACAAATACCACAAGTATTGTGACTACACTAAGGTTGCAACAATCTCAGTACATTGTGCACCTGCTCTACTAGGTGAGCTTCTGGGCACTCCAGCACTGTTGCTATTATTAGCACCGTTTGCACTGTTAGCATCGTTAGCTGCTAGCTGCTGGCTCTGCCACCATGTAGAGAGCCGTGTGCAGACAACCTTTGAATCATGGATACGCTTTAAATATATAGAAGCTCTTCAGTATAGAAAGCCTTTCAATAAACACATTAAATAATTTATCTATCATAAAACATCTGATAATCTCAGCTAATTCAATTAGAGTGTACAGTGATGACATATAAGGGGTCAAAAACCAAAAGCTTGCCCAAAAATAAGTTGGGAAGCACTGACTAAAATCACTGTTGTAAACTTACATTTACAGTAGCCCATGAATGAATGAAATATCGAGCTTTACCACGAGCACTTGATGTGTCTTCTTTGCTTACTCATTCATCTTCAGCAGGCTTAAAAATCCAGACAGTATACGTTCACTCAAATGACTCCAAACCACCTGAGTGAAATATACGAAGTCTGAAATGTGTATTTGTATTTGTCATCCTGTCGATAAGGACAGAACCATCGTTGTGAAATGGTGAAAACCTGCTTTGCAATCTTGACTGGAAATAGATGTTTACTTAAAAAGTTGCCGAAGGTTAGCTAAATAGTTTCCATGAGCGGCAAAGAGAGGCGCCTGTGCATCTGACCGGGAACGAGAGTCAGTCTGGGAGAGTGGATTTACCTGCCCGACGTCAGGCATGTGGAGGACAGACTTGATAGTGTGTGAATGAGGTTACTGCTGAATAACATCTCACAGACATCTCCCTCTGGTCTTAGATGCTATTGAATAATCAGGCATTCATAGACATACCTGAGTTTATGAATTAACTCCTGGCAACATGTAAAATTAGCTTCTAATTTCAAATTACTATAAATCAACCCTTCACCTGTGCCTGAGGGGAGATTGTCTTGTTGTGTATATGGAAGGGATAATCTAAGAGCCAGGTACATATTGAAAGGTAATGCATGATGTGAAGGCCAAGGGCAGCTTAATATTATTTTATGACAGAGTAGATTATGCGAGGGCAACCTGCCAACATTCGAACACAGTGCATATTATATATATATTAGTATATTGGGGCAATGGATTCTTCATACTTGAAATATTGTCAGAGAAAACTTTGCTCTAATACCAGTAACAGCAGACATGAGTAGCCCTCCAGCTATAAGTATTACTTTACAACAGTAATCTGAAAATAATGAACATCCTCCAACAAATCAGAATCAAGTCTTGGCCACTCATTTCCCTGCTCCGGGGAAATAAGGGCTCCATGCAGTATGTGCATGGCTTTATGATTTATTACGTAAGTTTCTTTGTTTGGTTAATCCCAGTCATCTGCTATCATTCAACGTACTGTAGCGTGCGTCAGAATCAGGGCTGTTACACACAAATGATTTGGGCATCTTTTTATGTCACTTACTGTACAGGAAGACCTTTGGATTTTTCTTAATTCTCTGAGGCTATTTTTGCTCAGGTAGAGGTACAGAATACCCCCACAAATGGGTGTGTTTCTCCACTCAATTACAGGCATGCGTACAAGGGGTCGATAGATTAATCGGCCTGGCCGATTATTGGGGCCGTGACTTGGCATTTTGCTGATCTGAATCAGCGTTTTATTTTAATGACCGCCGATAATATTACTTAACTAAAAAGTGCAAAGAAAAGTGTCAGCATTGTAGGGACTTTTACTTTGTAAAACCTCAGGGAGCTGTTTATTAATTTTAAATTTTCAGTTGCTGAATTTGCAGTTTATGATGTTGAAAGTCTCAGTTAGGATGAAACATTCGCTAAAGGCATTTAAACAAGATTTGATTTAGAGTTATATATTCCAAAGTCTAAATTTGACAGAAAGTTTTTCATTTTCATCGTAGATGCATATTGGTTCCAAATATTGGTTATTGGCCTTATTAACTACTAATAATCGGTATCAGTATCGGCCCTGAAAAAAAACCAATATCGGTCGACCCCTAATGTGCACTGTTCCTTAAAAAAGAGCAAGAGAGGTGACCAGGAGACAGAATGGCAGAACAGATAAAGCAGGGCTCATCAACAGCAATTGCTTTGTTGCCAAATAAATTGCCATGCTGGCCAGTAAATCGAGCAACTCACATGCCCCAATGGACAAGTGTCACAAAAGAATAAAACACAGTTCTGGAGCTGATGATGGAAGAAGGTAAGAAGTGAGCCATCTCGCGTCTTTCTCAAACAGTTTGTTTCGGGGCAAGTAAAAACTGACTTTGAGCAAGTAGATTTCTGGCCCACCTGCCCAATGGGACGAGTAAGAAAAAATCTTGAAGCTTGCAATAATGACGGAGAGGAGAGGGGCACTGAAGCAACCTCTGTGTTATTGATAGAATAATAGCTCTTTTTGACTAAAAAGTTCCAGGAATTAAACTATATTTTTTGGGCTTAGAGCACATCTGAAGAATCATGACAAGTGGGGAAATAAGCTTTTGTCTCTTCCCCCCTCTGGCAGTGAGAGTAATTACATAAACATTGTTGAATCGTGCTTATGACGTATGCCTGCAGGTGAGCTCACCCGCCTTTAATCCTTCCTCTGAACAGCACGTTTCTCTGTTTTTCTGGAGCATCCACACTCAAAACTTTTCTTGGACGTCTCTTAGGATTTTCTGCCATAATCTAGCTGCTGCTCAGTCTCGATGGTCTTTCCCCCTTTTGCTGAGAATGCTTGTACATTTAGCTTGTTTACACTTTGGTCAAGCAGAAAATACTATCACCCTGTTTTGGCACCAAAGATTAAATCTGGTTTGGTTGGTTTGTTCAGTCGAAATGCAGGTAAAGTTGCAGGTTTTCTGAAATGGTCCCTGCTCCCCTTGAAAAGTTTCTGTAATCAGTGTGTGGTCAGGGAGCCAGTGTGAAAGGTAAAAATGATATGAATATTTGGGTTTTTAGTTTGTTCTTTTGCTCAGTTTCAGGCTGCTTAACTGTCACTCTTGTAAAAAAGGAGGGTAGAAAGAAACAGACTGAGAAGGCAAGAGTCAGTGTGAGATGAAAGTGGAACAGACGAGTGAAAAAGAAAATGATAAAGACAGAAAGAAGGTAGGGTAAACTATTTTTTATTTCATGAGCGAGCTGTCAGTCCAGCGTTTTGGCTGCCGCAGCCAGCAGCGTATGTTTGCCTTTACACAAAGTATCTCTCCAGCTGATAAATCAATCACGCGCTTTCACACTCTTGTTTTGATACATCACGGCTCCGGGTACAGCGAGTGTGCGGCTTTTCTGTTAAAGCGAACCAAAACAAACACAGCCTCCATGTATTCAGGTTTCTTTGGCCTTCACTGCATCGACTCTGCGCTCACATCCAGCGCCAGTTCCTGTACGCTCTGCCAGAGACGTGTATTCGTACGGTAGATCCGGACCTCCGGCTCGGGCCTGAAAACCCCTCTGTGTCAAGTCAAACTTCCAACCCACCAGAATTGGATCAGAACCTCTCTGTGTAGCCTTACAGGTAGCGTCTGCGATGTTACCTGTGGGAGGTCCTCCTTGGTGTAGGACCGGCGCTGGGGAAACAACGGACAAATTGAATTTCCATATGGATATGTGAGGTTTGACCTGCTTCCTGCGAGGGTCTCACAGAAGTTCTCATTCACCATTTTTGAGCGTCGCATGAAGTTCAGCTGGGGTAAATAGTCTCAAACAGATCCATTCTACAAAACAAATTACTCCTCCTGCCTTCTCCTGTTATCATCCCATGATACTTAAAGCAAATTGGCTTGTTCTCATCTGAAAGCTATTGGATTTTTATTGGCTGAAATCTGGCTTACTGTCCGCTATATCCTTTCTTTATTTCCTGCCCCCTGACAGAGGTCTTTTTTTTTGTTTTCAAGGATAGCAGTCATTTTTTTGGCTACCTGTTTCATATTTATTTCTTGCCACTGTAAAGGCAGCGGCCAGCCTTACAGATAACTGATGTGGTCTGTATTTACAGCTGGGGCATGCTGAAGCTATTGAGTGGTTTTTCCAGGCAGGAAAATCAATAAAAGATGATAATGTTATGATACAAAGAGATGCAACCGTTAGATCCTGCAGCCTGAAAGAGAACGAATCACATGTTGGGACACGTTTAATGTACACTGGTGTTGGTGTGTGTGTGTGTGTGTGTGTGTGTGTGTGTGTGTGTGTGTTTGTCTATATGAGCAATGCAATCTAGTTGATTTGCAAAATTGAAACAAAAACAGAATTATATGTGTGAATGTATGTTCCATGCAAAAGTCGTTCTTATGTATATAAATTATGGGCGACACTTTGGTCCAAACATGATGGCACAAGCCGCACATTATTGGACAATTTTAACCCCAATTTGTCACCAACGCATTCTGGGAAATCATGCAGTCTGAACCAAGTAATGCAAACAAAAATATAGAGACATAGATGTCTCATTGGCCGCTGGATCATTAGCGTTGCTACCATATTGGAATAAGCAAGACTTTCCTGTAAACAGTTACAAGTAAATGGGGCAGCTGCAGTTTTTATGGCAGCAGTGTTGATCTATTGCTGTGAAGGGCTTACATAGCCAACGTGCCGTCCATGTATAGCCTATATATCCATGATGCAAGGTGAGGAAAGGTGTGGGACAAAAGTTTAATCTACATCATGCTAATAGACATGATGCTCACAATGCATGAGCCAAGTTGATTCTTTTTTTTTTGTAAATTTTAGTCGAACAGTAGTCTCACCAGATTGTGGCAAGGCTATAAGCCTGCCATTAACCAGCTAATATAGACTGGTATTCTTCTCCCCTTTCACCATCTGCATCTTACTGTTCTCAAAATACCCTTTGCTACAACATCAACCTCCAAGCTAACAACTTACATGCTGAAAATGCAAAGTTTTGACGAAGATTTGAATCGTGCAATAAGGCATGCCTGCTTTGTTCTATTAATTGTTGTAAAAATCTACAACGATACAAAAACATCTTGTGAATGCTGCTCATAAAAGCCCAGACTCAATTTGTAGGACTCTCATGCTCAATTTGAAGTTGTTATGATGTTATGTTAAATTGGAGTTGATTCGCTACATCTTTTTACCCAGGAAGTGACGGTCACAAATGCACTCATCTGTTTCACCTCACATTGGCCTCTGTGATATCGTTGTAGTAATGTACTGCAAGAACCACATGCAGCCATTATGAAATCATGTTCGTCTTTTCTTATCGGTTCAAGTTGGATCACACAGTTGACATGCATCAGTTAATGTCTATTTCTGTCTTTTGTGGAAAATTGCCCATTTTAACGACAGTGCTCGCTTTCTCGTGTACAAATGTTCCACCAAAAACCAATTCCCTCCCAACACTGTTTTGCAAGATCACAGTCGCTGCATCCTCAGCGTACCGCCACCGAAGAAGATTATAATTGGTTTAAAGAATTATAAACCATCCAGAGCTTTTTTTTCTCACTAATAGCAGAATGATAACATGTGCTTCCAGACCTTTCTCTCGAGGTGAGAAAGCACTGCATCGATAGGTTCGACTTAGCAAGACCAATCAAACAATAGCTGTTAGTACACTGCTTGAGACTTTTAAATCCATCAACCATATCCGCTCATCCTCGATGATCATAGCACTTAACATGTTGCCTAATTTAATGGTGTGGTACATCAATGTGTTTTTAATATTGCTCTGACAACATCAAAGGTCTGTGGCAAAGAGGCTTGATATTAGAGTCAATTTATGGTTGGTTTTGGTCTCTGTGGGATTTTCTTATAACAAGAGAAATGGGATTAGAGCCAGTGTTATTCTTTGTGCAGAGCTTGTTATCTTGTTACCACATCCTCACTTTAGCTGCAAATTAATTATTTCAGTGTCAGAAGACTGAGCTGACAAATGCTGCCGGGAGAAATGGCGATACTATTAACTTCCTCCACATTTTAGCTGTGAATATATCATCCTAATTTCTTTCCGGGCCATTTGACCTGGAGTTTCTCCATCTCTAGATTTCTAAATTCTCCAGATTCAACATGTTGGACAGAGTTAAATGTCACGAGCCCATAACCTCCAGCGGGTTTTGACTTTTGTTCCAATACAGGAGAAAGCCTGGAAAATCAGTTTGAAAAGCCACAAATCTTATGACCTGGTAAAGTACTTGTTGAGTCACTGATAGTGATCAACAACCCCATTAACCATCCACAGAAATATTGCGGTCACTTGGAGTTATGGGACAAGTATTTTTTCCAAATAATCCACAAATGAAATCAGCATCATTACAATCACATCTGTCAAAAAAGATCAGTATCTACTAAATAGATTTTTAAAAGAGCTGTTTTGAGTGATAACCTAATTACTTGATCTTTTTTAAAATGTATGTGTGTTTAAGACATTTTATCATCTGACTTATTTTTTATTATACATAAAGTGAAGAGGATTTACAGCTGAGAGGACTTGGAGAAAGTGACTTCATGCGAGTTGATGTTTGCCAGATCAAATAAATCATAATAATTTTAGATTTAGTTTTTGAAGTTGCTCCGATGAAGATGCATTAATCTCTAGAGGATGATTCTGGGAGGAGATGCAGATAAGTCTTCTTTAGTGATAAATGACTTTCTGGCAGACGAGGAGAGTCTTCACTCGGCCAGCAGACGTTTTTTAAAATCATATCACTACGAACACAAGCACTCACACACTTGTGCTAGTCCGTTGAAGGCTTTATGAGAAATTTGAAAACAAAAAACAAGTGGAGGTCTATCTGTGATAACGTCTTGTGTTGATGCTTTAAAGGAGATTCAGCAGAATTGACAGTTTGGTTAAGCTTTTAGTGCCAAGCCCTCTGTTCTCACAATCGTTACAATAGCAGATTTAACTTGAATCTCTTTTGGGAATTTTCAAAACAAAAGCGCTTGATTTCAGACAGAGGTGACCAAAAGCAGACCTCTCATTATTCGATGATTTTGCCGGCTGAAATGACAACCATGGAGAGCAGATTTTATCAGCTGTACCAATGTTAGCTCCATTACTTGGTTGTTTACACCATCTATGGCTGACTTTTTACATTTAGAATCTTAAAAATGTACTCAATAGCTACAAAAAAGTTTTTGTGTTAAAAGCTTGAAACTCAAGTTGTCTGTCCTTGGCCTAAGTCAGCATCCTTGATGATTAATATACAGTACAAGGAAATAAAAAGGCAGTAATGGGCCTCATCCACCAGCATCTTCAGTTTTTCATCTTCAGTCCTACAAAAAGTCTTTTTCAGATTTACAATGTTTTCTTAAACTGCAGTATTGCTCACATCTATCTTCTCATTATGATGAATCCGATTGTCCTCGTAAATAGAAAGCACTTGCCAGTAGGTCTTAATATAGTGCTGCTAGAATGAGTCCTTAACTCAGAAATGAGTTTTGACACTCCCGGTTCCCACGTCTTAAAGCCAGTGGATTTTTGGTTAGAAGCCAGAAATAAATATGTATCAGATCAGGTCAGGTTACTTTATTTGTACCTGTAAGTAGATTTTGTTTGCAGTATAAAGTGCAAAGCATCCATGAACACAGACACCACAGACAACATACAGGATAAAACATGACAAGAAGAAGAAAAAGATTAAAGATAAAACATTTAAAGTGCCTCAGTGCTGATCAAAATGTTAAATATGTAATAAACACCAATAAAAACACTGAACTACGAAACCAAACCTTAAAATAAAAAATAAAAAAATAAAAAAACTACGAATAAAGAAATCATGAATAAAGGTTTCTAAAGACAAATACATGTAAATGTCTAAAGACAAACAGAAGTATAATAGACATTAATTAAATGTTTTTTCAGTGTTAAATTGCTCAGTGGGAACAGTCTTGATTTTACTGCATTCCCGTTCACACCACTTCAGTGTAGCGAAACTTGGAGATTTGCAGGCCTGCTGGGCTTACTTTTGGTTGCTAAGCTGTCGTTGTTTGAGTGAACGGTCGCTTCACCTCATAAAGTGATCGAGTGTCGCCCATCACTGAGCAGCACCTGGGCCTGAACGTACAGTAGCCGCCCCTGTGTCCTGCAAAGAGGGGGAATACAGGTCCACTGTGGCGGGATGTTGACCCCAGTCTCCTCCACCCACTTCCCCTGATGGACAGTACGTCTCCTCTGCAGGTGTGCATCAGCCTCATAAAGAGATGTCTGTGTGCGTCATGTTTGCCCTCTGCCCGTTTCATCATTAACGTATCGGAATGAGAAAAAAAGCGCTGTGGGGGGAAAGCGACCGGCCTTCTAGGTTTACCAATTTATGAAGCAGCTTTCATGAGTGAGGGGGGCCCCCGCTGCAGTTCCTGTCAAACACACGGCTGTCTGTTTGCGAAGGGAGCGCTCGCGGTCTGCCCATGCTGGCTTGTTGCCCCATGTCTGTGCACTCCCCCCCCGTTTGCAACCCCGTATACACACCACTAACTGCACATTCGCTCTTTTTTTGTCTCTCACGCCTCCCCACAGCCCTACAATCCCTTTAATTCTCCCTCGTTCCCAATCTTTCGTCCGCCTTCACCCTCGCCTGGAATGTTTTTACACAGAGGGAAAATAAACCGCCATATATACCAACGCCCGGCACTCAAATCTCCTCTATTTAGAGCGTGATTCAGAGCATTAGGGATGAAGAGGAGAGGCGAGGAAGAGTGCAGGGCAGCCGACATGCAATTGTAAACTTAGCTGCCTTGGAAATGTTTACCTGGACGTCCAGTGTCATACTTTCCTTGGGTGTTGCTGTTCCTCTCTCTGCGCCCGCAGAATGGTGCCTTTGTGAGTGAGAGTTCAGCACCTTGCTGGCCCCTCGGCTAGTCTTTCAAGAAAAATGCTTCATCATATCCCTGCACGAGAGGAACGGCTCTTACCTGGGCCCCCAAAACTCCATGTGACAATCACTGCCGCTGTACTTATTTGTCTAAACCCTTAGGAAATGTGTTTTTAAATCATGCTAATCCACCCCTTTCTTGCCTGATGTGTTTTCATGTGTTAAATTAGGAGGAAGTGCACTTCAATTGCATTTACCTGCTCGGGCCACTCAGAGCAGATTTGCTTTGGCACCCGCTGAGCCGGGTGTTTCTTTTTACAGGACCAACTTTCGTGTGTTACATAATGAAATGACTGATGAAGGAGTGAAAGCATAGTCAGAAATGGAAAAAGAATTTATCCTTGCCAAAATAATTTCCACACCATATCCATCGAGTTGAAGTCACAAACGGTTCCAGAGGGATTTCAGTATTTTCGTCACAAGCCTTTGGCTGCACCGCGCTCTGTGGTTCACTTTGGCTTCGTTCTCATCTCTGTTCTGCTTCCAGTTCTTGGATTGGCATATGTAAATGTAAAATGTCATATAAATTTATCTGTGATTTTTGTTTTACATCTAATGTCACCATGTAATCAACAAAGGAACATGTGCAGTGTTTCTGCTATGAGTTTGTAGCAGAGGTTGTGAGGTATCCGTAAAGATGCTCAGCTGGCTGTTGACTTTTTGTCTTTGATAACGTATGAGTCTGCAAACTGAAGAAATAACAACTTGAAAATGTTCATGTGCAAGTGTTAAGCAAATACCCAAACCATGCATCTTCCTTCTCATTCCAGCTTTAGAGCTACTTAGTGTAGAATGAAGGGAAGTCAATGGTTAATCTTTAATCAGTTAACCATCCAGAATATTTTTGACCTGCCGCGCATGTCGGTCTATAGGTTCAAATTAATCGACAGACTGACATGCATAACCGATAAGAGTTTTCTGCTACTCTTTGGTTTTCTGCACACCATCTGGATCTGGTGGGAGACATCCAAAATAAAAAGCCCTCTGCTCACCGTCCAGTCTCCACTGGTTGGTTAGCCGCTCTGCACTGTGCATTGTGCATCAACTGTATCCAGTGGTAGCCAGCTAGTGGTCAATCGACAATTACTGGCGGTAACGCTGTCCTGACCCAACAGCATTGCTGTGAAAACATTGTGTCCACCACCCGGTCTCCTCCCAGGTCTCCCTGGTGAGTAAGTGGCTCAATTTTGGGCCCAAACCCCTTTTTCGCATCACTGTCAGCACCACTGGCAGTGTCAGCATGGGTAGTGGTGGTAACATGGTTAACAATGTAAAAGAGGTTTTGTGGCTCAAAATGAAGCCATTTACTCACCGGGGCGACCCAGGGGGAAGCCAGAGGGTGAGCACAACGTTTCCACAACGTTTCCACAACACTTTGCAACGGCGTTACAGCAGTAATCACAATTGAGCTGTTTTACTAGCTGACTTAGCTCCCACCTTGAGCAACACATTCACATCCCAAAGTGTGGGACCTCTGCGCCTACATATTATGCTCATTTAGGTTATGGGATGGCACTACGGTGATGTCAACACAAGCATATAGTGGGATGGCGCTGCCTGTGGTTATGTTTAGACAACACAGGAACGGGCTATCAAAAGCCAAAATTAGCCAAAACTGACATTCTTAGTAAAATGGGTTTTTTATAGCATGTTTAATATTGTTCTGAAGGTTTAGGTTTTAGTTGTAATCCAAGTCATTAATTGGTAATAAAAATAGTTTCAGTTCTTGTTCACATGCAGCCGCAGAGATTACGGCGCCCCTGATATCCTGAGAAGCTCCCAGTTACGTAACAAGGAGAGCGGACACACAGGAGCCACCTCTGCAGACGGGAGTTCTCGATCTGAATCGTTAAAGTCGTTGAGATCCTCTGACTGATTTTGGGAGTGGGGGCCTCAGGGTCGCTGAGTCTTCAGGGGCCTTCGGGGGGCACAGAGCGTCCCTCAGGCCAAGGCCAACTGGGGTCAGTTTACCATGCACCAGTGCAACAGACCCAGGGCCCATCAGATAAGATGTCCCAGGACATTCCTGAGTGTCGGGCCCCCTCCTCCAGGGCCCGAGCAGGGATTCCACCGGAGCGTTGGGGAAACGGCTCCCTCTGGAATGCCGGGATTTGATTGATCCATCGGAGGATCAGAATGAACCTACAGAGCTGATCTAGACTCTGGTCCTTTTCTGCAGATACAGAGGAAAAACCTTAGCTAATATTATGAGGAATTAGTTGTTCTGTGTTTTCAGCGCTGTCACACTTAAGAATACTCTTTGTTTTTGTTCCAGCAATAGAAAACTGTTGGGCATGCTCTGATTCATATAAACATAGACAAACTCACATGAGAGAACATTTCTCTAACAATCGTCTGGAGCGTTCAGGTTTGTTTTCTTGAATGAGCTTTGCATTAGCTGCACTTCCCAGAGATCGTGGGTCAACCGGTGCACTGATGTCTATTTCTGTAGCTTTTCTCTTGATGTGGTTTGAGTATTTGACTGTAGCAATATTCATTTGTCAATTCGTGGTAGTTACTTGTCGCTGCTCTTGCTGACAAATCAGTCCAACTGCTTGTTTCCTGCATGTTTTTGTTTCAACAACCCACTGTTGCTGCAGTTGAATATCAAATGCATTACGAGGATGATCCTCAGTATACGAGTGTCAGTCTGCAGCCCGACGTTGTGTTTTCTTTCAGCATGTTGTGTGTGTGTGTGTGTGTGTGTAATGGTATTGTTTAGTGTAGTCTGAACTTGCTCACTATATTTTTATTTTTTCATCTTTTCACTCTTCGTTCTGTTTCTATCTTAATTTTTTTACTTTTTTTGCCTTTTATACTTCTTGGCAGTTTTTTGCTGCATAGAGGACAGAGTGCCTTTAAAGCTCCCATTGGTCCTGCCAATCAAACTCTAAACCCACAAATTTTGTGTGCTGAAAAAGGTATTTTAGCTCGGCATGCTTCAACAGTCTGAATCCCAGAGGCAGATGATGGGCATGCAAATTTGCATTGGGGTTTTCTCCATCACATTTACTGGAAAACCTGTAATTCATGTAACAAAGTGGATACATGTAAATATTAGTGCTACCCAAAGCAGTGACATCCATCTCCATCCCTCCACAAATGGTCCCCTGCATGTCGGCGTACCCTCTAACACCTGGAAGCTCTTTCTCTTTCTTCATCCAATACATGAAAAAAACAAAAAAACAAAAGGGTCACAAATGTTCAAATAGATATCCTTCATTTACACCATTTTGTGGTTCAAGACCAGGCAACATTGTTTAGGTTCCAGAGAGACTGGGTCTGTGGCCAGTGATAATCATTCATTCATTCAGTCTTTTGTAGGAATGATAGAAACGTGACTCATCAATTAATCATTTACTTTTTACTACATTTATGGGTTCACTGCCATCACTTATATCAGTGGTTGGTCAGCTTCAGATACCAAAGCAATGAGGCACTCTGTAGCAGCAGTATACGCACTAGGTAGTGGAAAATTTTTTAAAAAGCTTCAAGCAGCTGCCATAGTATGCCTATAAAGAGCATGAAAGTCCGCATAACTCCGGACTTTCAGCCAGGAGACCACTGTTTGTGTCCCAAAAGTCAACCAAGTTATTTCAACAATGTAGTGTGTGTGTGTGTGTGTGTGTGTGTGTGTGTGTGTGTTTAGCATAGTACGCTAGTGCCTTACTGTATATAGGGTGACATATGTCATGTAATGTTACATTATATTGGAAACAAATGGTATTGTATATTGTTTTTTCCGAAACGTAACTGCATGCATTTATTGCCATTAGCTTTAGGAAGTTAAACTTAAAATGAAGTTATTGTTTTTTTTTAACCTACATTCTAAGCTATTGAAGAGATTTGTTTTTCAGTTTTTATTCGTTTATTTCAAACATATAAAAGAAAATAAAGAAATATTATACAAAAAAAGACACACAAAAAAAGTTATATTTACAGACAATGAAAAACATAAAGCAAAAGAAATGGGACAACTTATTAAATCCCAACCCTTCTCCATAAATCATTGATTTTGATTAACAGCTTCCTTATTAATTTAAACCTACACTCTAATTAACTAAACATATATGCATACACCCACATACCCAAAATATCCACATTTTTACATTATTTTTTACAGAAAAAAGAGGAAGATAACTCAGGAAAAAATAAATAATAGGTAACCAAATAAATAAACAGTAACCCCTGTGATTGTCAAACCCCCTCTTCATCCCTGTGCCCTGTGAAAATCATGTTTTTATGCATTATTTTAAACTGATTTATGTTTGGACATTGTTTTAGCATATAACAATTGCAAATTGACACAATGTCCCTGAACTGAAAAATGCCATAGCTTGACGTATAGGGCCACCGACCAAGCATTAAAATTTGAGACTTTGGGAATGAGAATGTGTTGTCTGTGAAAAACACTCATTTTAAGTTTAGAGAACTCAAGGGAACATCATTAAGCTGTTTGTTCTGTTAGACCAAGGGTCAAAATCCTTAAAATAATTCAATTTAAAATAACATAAAAGAGCAAATATCAAATTCCCCAAATAGCAGAGAGCAAATAGCAGAGAAAATATCAGCACGTATTTGGTTTTACTTAAACAGTATCTCAACAGTTATTAAAAAGTTGCATTTTCTGCCAGTCAGCTCATTGATTCATTGATATTTATGGCTGACCAGAGGAGATCTGAGGAGCTCTTATGTTTTGCCTTGAAACCAAACAAAACAAACTAACAAACCAGGACAGTCAAAGCTGCTGGAAATGATTCTTAAAAGCATTGAATGGAATAAAGTTCAAAGTTTTCAGCACCTCAAAAACAGACAGCTGTTGAGGATTTTTGAATGCATATTTTTAGGCCCCAGCTGGTAGAAATCTTGTAATACTTCACATAAGACTCTGTGAAAACCCGTCTGAGGTGGTTTATTTTCTTTGCCCACCAGTTGGCTCAAAACGCCTGTAGACATATTCTTTGTGTGTAAAGATTAGCATACTTGCATAAGACAGCATTTTGGTCATTAGAGGTTATTTTAAGTCAAGGGAAGTGATATTGTTTATTTTTGAACACATGCTTGTGATATTTCTAGAAAATCTCAAACTGAGCTAAAACAGCCTGGTCCTGTTTGGTGAAACCGTGGTATGAGATGTGAAATTCAGATCAGCAGCGTCTCACCACAAATTAACTTCACCTTGGATTTTATGCCATGACTGCAAGCTTTTTGTTTGTTTGTCTGAAAACCCACATTTAAAGTAAAACATTAACAAATGTTCATTTTAAACAAAATCGGGCTCCAAATGGGCATCAACATTTGTCTGTTTTACTTTAGTAATAAAGAAGAGAGAAATAATGGAATCAATAAAGTAGGACACAAACAAAATGTCTGCTTGTTTTTGTTTGGTAGTGGAGTTGGGTAGATTTCCTTTTCTGCTGATCTGATCCAGTGTACAAGCTTAAACCGGTTTAATTTCATGCGAAACAGCTGAACCGACATTTGTTTTATGACACATGGCAAATAAAAAAGCAGCTTACACAAGCAACTGATGGCGTCGCAGCGCTAAATTCAACTTGCATTGGTGATCAGCAATATGACAACGTGATTAACGTACTCTCGTACAATCAAAAAAGCCACTAGTGTTTGACCGGCTGTGTCCAATTTACTGTTGAGCCAAAGCCGCCAGCATGAATGAGATCAAATTTCAATTGCAGTGGGAGGGGAGAGGAGTGGTGCCTAATGTGGTTGTTTACTAGAAAGTTTGTATGTTTTTTGGGGTGACAAGACAAGACATGGCAGAGCTGAAAATACACTAATGCTGCAGCAGCATGGCGTAGGCTGTGCCAATATGGCAATATTTCATAGCTGAAGCTGACGAAAGAGATGAGCCCAAACACATTATGTGTCCGGCTGATTGTGGTGCTCACACTCTCTGCTCCTTCTTTTATTTATGGTGTGTCCCATTTGTACTGGGAAGATGAAATTTAAAGTCCCTAGTTGAAAATTTCAACTGGCACGGCCCCTGAAGTCAGGTTTCTAACTCGGAAAGTCAGAGGAACCTCACCAACCCCGACCTCAGAATCCAATACAGCTGCTCCGTGCATTAACAGCAGTGAAAGCTGCAGTAATATTGTGTTTATTGACTATTAAATCAGTCATGCACACAGTACTGTCAAATGCCTATCTGTGGATATTTTGCTATGGTGTTTGTATGTGCAAAATGCAGCATAATCCACTGTTATCAACTGGCATTGCTTACAAAACTGGCACCAACTGGCATTGCGAACAACATCTTGGGTTTTCTGACTTGTTGTAGGCTTCTGGAATGCAGTCAACTCTAGTGAAACTCTAGTGAAACTATAGCGAGTATTACTTTCACTACAGCTCTGTGTTTTTATTACAAGCACCAATCTTCAGCATGTGGAGCTTGACAGATCTAAGCTATGATTGGATAATCACAGTTTGTGGGAGGGGTTTAGATAGTGATTATTTTGTCACTTTCTGGGAGTAAAATCAGCAGCACCTGAATAGGAAACCACACAGGGCAAATCAGTGTTTTAGTTAACACCCCCTTTATTAAAACAGGCAGGTAACACCTGCATTATACCATTGTTCTCCCGCAGTGACACCTTTCCCTCTCGCTCACCAGGTGTCAAATATTGCATAAGCGCTGTTGCTCAACGGGCACGCCATATCTGCAAAAAAAAAAGCCATAACGAACATTTACATAATGAAGACATGAAACCATTACACTAACAATTTCAGATATTCCATTTCTGAAAAGGTCTTGTATAAGTGCTGCAGATTTCCATCAGATAAGCAACATGGCAGCACTGAGCCTCATGCCTCATCCTAAGAGACAAGTTTGCCTGCTGCTTGTTTGAAGCTGCAGTCAAAATGTCTCTCGTTTACTCCACTTAAAAGACGGCAGAGGACGGAGGGAGCGTGATCTTCTGTGTCTCCAAGTGCAGAGACCGAGAAAGTGCCAAAAACACTGGAGTTGCCAAAATACTTGCTCTATGTCATCATAATCACTAATATCCATTCATGTGTTGGATGGTAGGACATTACTTTGAACAGACGCTGATATAATTTAAGAGCAAATCCCCTCTCTGTATCCAACGGGGAAATGGGGAACTAGTCATGCATTGCTTGAAATTACTTTGATGGAAGATTTTCCACATTAATGCAAAAGATACAGAATAGGACTGGATAGTGTAATATGAATACAGAGACCTTTTATATAAACCTGCAGGATGTCTCTGTGGATGGCTGCAAAAGGAGAATACATGTATTTTCTCCAGCACCTGGAATCTCTACAGTAAAAATTAAATCTAGAAATCAAACGGCAGTAAGAGAAGACAGAGCTCGGCATTCTCCTCCGGCCAAACATCCGTCTGTGCCAGTGACGTCTGGCCCTCGTGCATCAACAGCAGCTTTGTGTAGTAAAACTCGCTGGCCCTTTGATTTTGCCTATTTCATGTGCAGCGGCCTGTAGTCTGCAGGTAGATGTTCCAGAGTCCATCAGCCTCTGGTATGACGTGTGGCGCTGCAGGACCTCCTGGGCTGTCTGTGAAAGGTCAGAGTTCCTGTGAACAAGCTGCGCAATTGTCAAACAGCAGCAGCTGCTTGCAGCGCGACACGCCAGCATCAGCTGAGGCCAAGTCTCAGAGGGGGTCAGATAACTTCGGCAGGAGGAGGAGGAGGAGGGTGGTGAGTCTTCTGTTAGATGTGCGGAAAAGCAAAGTGAGCTTTCACTTTATGGGGAACTTCAACAAAGCTGCTACGACCCAAACATTGGCCCTCAGTTAAAGATTTTGTCTCTGTTCTTCCAGATGTTAATGAGCGATGAATAATGCATGTTTGGGCCTCTTGCATGGTGTAATCTCACAAAATAATTAACCAATTAACACGTGGGGGACTGTTGAGTGGATGCTCACAGTATTTGTCACTTTAGTCGGTGTTAACAGGAACCACAGTGTTTT
The DNA here is from genome assembly GCF_008729295.1 of Plectropomus leopardus. NCBI lineage: Eukaryota > Metazoa > Chordata > Actinopteri > Perciformes > Serranidae > Plectropomus > Plectropomus leopardus. Next base: position 19,522,537 of record NC_056478.1, read on the forward strand.
CTACTACATCACATTGAAGGCAATTACTACTTTAAGTGACCTGATATTTATCTTTATATTCTAGCTCCTGTGTTTTCCTTTAGAGGCTTTACTCTTTGTTTTTTTTCATCTTACTCTGATGCAGTGAAATTCATGTTACCGTATGAGGGAGACAACAAAATATGTGTAAGTGTTTCCTGATTGGTCCACTTGTATATGGTTTCTCCTTGTGGGGCGAGGTGTTTATAGACTGGTGACCAGTGACGACTGGTCACCTTCATGTCCACAGTCAGCTGTTGACATTTTTATATTTCAACCAGAGTTAACATAAATACAGAAGCAACTGTCTGCATCATGTGAGTGTATCTTTACATAAATATGAACTGACTCCTGCTGGTATGAAATGTAGGCTCAGGCTGTGGTGGCATGGCTTAAAAATGATATTTCCATATTTTTAGAGTGTATGTTGAACTTCTGTAGACTATAACAGTAAAAGAAAAAACATTAGATAAACTACAGTTATAGTAAAGTTAACTAAAGCAGCCCCTAACATACAGTAAAGGGAAAGTATTGTAATAATAGAGCTCAATAAACTTACATGAAATCATCCACCCCTAATGTAGGTCAGTGGTTACCAACTTTTTTAGCTTGTGACCCCTTTAAAGAAATCAATGTCTACTTGCAGCAACTCGTCACTTGTTGCCTACCAGTTATCTCAGGTTCAACCTATGATTTCTTCTGCCAAGGAGGTCATTAATTCGACTCAGGTTGTGTGTTTGTGTGTCTGTCAGCAGAATTACAGGAAAAACAACTGTACTGATTTTCATGAAACTTGGTGAAAGGGTGTTGCATGGGCCAAGAAATAACCCATTCAATATTAAAGCAAGTCCAAATCATGATGTAGATGCACAAATTATATTTTACTTTGCAGTATTCAATATTTATGATCTAGGCCCAGAACATGTGCGACTCTCACCTCGGACGTGTGAAACCGAAGTGGCAGCAGCTAGAATTGCAGTTCAAACCACAACAACAGTGCTGACAGAGCTAACAGTGTGCTACAGTCCTGCATAAGCACAGCTCTCCCGTGCTCCTTAAGCCAAGGTAGTGCACAGTGCAGAATGACAGCTATTACCCAGCTAGTGGGGACAAAAAGCATTGCAGTTTGCTGTTAAATTAATGTTCTGAATGTCAGATCTTGCTCCTTCAATCTTGCGAGATAAGGCATTCAGCCTTGGTGGAGGTCTGTGCTCTCCTAGTTCACCTTGTTTTAGGGGAATTTTTAATGTAAAATGATCTGGTATTCTGCGAGAACAAAAGTAAAAAGTAAAATGTGTGCATCAGAAAGTTCCTTGTACAGCTCTTTGTGGGGAACCAGTGATCTAGGCTCCCAGCAATATGATTTTTTTTTTTAGATCTATGTTCAGAAAGAAATGAGCAATGCATGAAAAAGTCGCTTATTCAACTGAATAGAACCATTAACATGGTACTGCCAGGGTGCAGGTGCTGGTGATGGCTCCAGCAAAAAAAAAAAAAAAAAAAGCAGGATTATCCAGCAAAAGCCATATTTCTACTCTTTTATATGACATAAAACATGGATAAAATTATTGTTTCTGTTGCTTTCCAGAGTTTTTTTTACTGGTACATAAAACAAAATGCCTCTGCCTCCATTTGTTTTATTGATGCACAACTGGCTTCTGAATGAACATAGTGTAGCACTTACATTTTTAAACTGTAGACATTGCTTATTTTAATACATTTTCAAGTTTGGCCATTTTTCTGCCCGAATATTGTCAGAAAACCTTCGAGTGAACCGAGTGAAATAGCCTCCGAAGTTCAGATGATTCTTAGAAAATAAAACTTAAATCAGATTATTGAATTTGGAATTTCCCCCAATGGGGGATCAATAAAGGAATATTCTATTCTATTCTATTCTATTCTGAATTCTTTTATTTTGGTCACTGGTTCCTTGAGGCAGGCTGATACATGATCACCACATGGTTATCAAACAATCAGAATTACATTTCACAGATTCTTTTTTGACACTGTGGTTTCAGAGGAATTTCCATCAAAGGTGAGCCACATTGACTAATGGCCAGAACACACAAAGACCATTAAATTCAGTGTTTTACCTCTTTGGCTAAAATGAAGAGACCCATTTGATTTGAGTCTGGTTTGAGCAGTCGATCACATCGTTGTGGTGTGGCACCGACCCAGTCCTTCACATCCTCCTCCTGCATTCGGCGTGAACAGCATATAAATTAGAGTCAATGCTTGTGAGGCTTTCTGTCTTTGGATTTGGGTCAGCAACACCGTTACTGTGTCTCTGTCAACTGGTACTAGGCCAGGGCACATGTACACACTAAAACCCTAAAATACACCCACAGTCCTCTTCTCCAACCTCAGCAAGGGCCAGTGTGAAGTTTGGATCACTGGGTCTGTAGGTATTGGTGGCACTAATACCACTGGTTCAAAGCGAACACCCAGTGGTATCTGTTATCTGCTAAAAATCTGCGGCAAATATTTGTGTGTCTTTGTATCGCAGCGGACGAAGCAGGGCAGCGAATGTTACTAAACCCTCTCTGCTCCGTACAGACACACTCAGAGAGTCGTTCATTCGCTCACTCACACCCTGCCACTGTTTGGCAAACGTCCCTCTGCCTGCTGACAACCGCAGGCCTGTCTCACAGATCTCCCCAGTAGCCCTCTCCACCTCCTCCCTCCAAATTTGTTGACTTTACCCACTTTGTTTGGGAAGGAGGAAAGAGAGCAGTGGGCCAGGGGCCTCCAGAGAGACGCGACCCAGCCAAAGAGCTCAGTGAGGCAGCCTGAAGGCCGGCCTCTGTTCCCCTGAACCCTCACCTGACAGGAGAGCTACTGAGGGACAGCGGATAAAAGAGATGGAATGTAATGGGAAAATGTTCATTTAACTTTCCAATGATGGGCACAAACGCTGATACTGCTGATACAGAGTCGCTTTGTCATCTACTTTTTGATTCAGTGCATTTGGTGCATTTCAAGTTCTGATTTAATGCAGCCTGCTTTCTTTTTAAAGTTGTTTATTTTTTGTCTTTACTTAGAGGCAAGACATGTAAATACAACATGGACATATTATTAACATATAAACATGTAATGCCAGCATTCACTGTAGTTATATCTCTGTTTTAGTCTCCATCAGCTGCTGAAAGCTCCACTGCCGAATTCTTTTATAATGTTTAAATTTCACACTCAGAAATCTGACATGCATATGTAATGGAAGAGGCCAAAAAATTGCAATAAAGCTATGTTCATACCACACAACTTTCAAAGTCATCTGATTGCTGTATTGTTCACACAACACTACTTGCTGTCTTGTAATCAGAAATCTTAGGGCCATGACACACCAAGCCGACAGGTGGCATTTTTGAATTGGTGGCAGCATTGGCTTTGTGTTGTGTTGTTAATGTGTTAACTGGCTGAATAGCATCATAGCGGTCTTACTTTCCCATTTGGAATGATTATTACACACGACTGCCGTCTGATAGTATGGAGGGGTATTTCCTATCACGCAGGAAGATACTTGCTTGGTGGTTGTCGGTTTGGTGTGTTCCTGTGCAACTTTTTGGCCGAGACATGGCGACGTGAGAGCAACATAGCGGGGGTCTTTCACTGCCACTAGTTCTCTGATGTCAGTTTAGTGTCTTGGCCCCTAGAGTGGTTGTGGTTTTCATACTACATAACTGACCAGCAACAGGGTCACACAGTACAAGATCTGTCATCAGGAGGAATCTCTGATGAGTATTTCACATGATGTATGGATGGACCCACAACTCAGGGGTTAAATATCAAAGTCCAAAAGTGGCAAAGCTCTATTCCAAGTCATTAGGATAATAACTTACAGAAACATTGCCTGCAATAGTCTACCTTCCACCTTCTCTTCCTCTCTCTGTAACTTCCTTTGTCTCCCTCTCAAACACACACATACACACACACAAACCTCAGAGGGCACTGTAGCAACACTTGTCTCTGTTCTCAATCTGTGTCTTGTGCTCTCATCGGCTGTAACTTGCTGAAAAGTCCCTGACAGGTTCAGGTAGCCTGCTAGATATTTGGGCAGCGTCAGTTCACACAAAGTGCTCCATGGATCCATCGCATGGATATGTGAGCAGTTAGCCAATGCCAGGTTGCCCTTGATTTGGGTTTTTTTGTCATGGAGCTCTAAAAACTTTTGCAAGCAGCAGTCAGGGAAAAATTTCTGTAAGATGAACCAGGCATAAGCAGCATATAGAGCAATTTTGGATGCAGTCAAGGTCACCACTCTGAGGAGCATTGCTGAACTGAGGAAAGGTCGAGTTGCAAATCACCTCAATCTGTTTCTTAGAGATGATTTCATCAGCTTCTTGTTCAGCTCCTTTTGTGCATTTAGAGAAACTGTTTCAAACGTATCTCACTTCTTAGTCAGGTGACACGTCTCTTTTATTCTCTTTCCACCCCTACACAATAACGGTGGAACCATTTAGCAACCAGGCGATTTTACACTTTAACTCAGCACTGACCCCGTCACCTCTTACAACACTGTTGGTGCTGCCCCCTGCACACGAGTCTCTCTGTATAGTGGCGCAAGCACGGACATTTTTCCCTCAGCTGATCAAAAAAGTAGCGGAGAAAAAGATTGGTATACGTGAATTACAAAAATAAGTTCTTTCTTTGGTGCCACCCAGTGGTGTTATCAGGGATGGCAATGTGGTAGACGGCAGTAGAGACAGCCTCACTTTAAAAAAAAAAGGCAATAATTACATTTACATTCTACACATTTTTCAGCTTTCCCAGCACTGATCCTTCATTATATCCAGTCCAGTGTTTTGGTCTGTCATGTTTGTTTTTCTACTCTCAGACGGCCTCTAGGCTGACCACCTCCAGAGTCTGTTTTCAAAGCCGCAGGGGTTGAGTGCACATGTGACATACACACACTAACGCACACTGGAGGGGTCTGTGTTTTGGAGGTGTAAATTAGGAGAGTACAGATGAGTGAAGTGAGTGGTCTTTAGTGTGTCTGTATGTTGTTAGTGGACATTATTCAGCAGCTTACTGCACCCTGGTGTAAAGACGTCTCCTCTGTCTTCTACCATGAACGTAAATAGTACATGTGCACATGAACACACACTTCTTTAACAAAGTCTATACACACATCACAGTGCAGAGCGTGATACTTTGCTAACCAAAGCTGTTTGCAATAAATCCACACAGTTGTATGTTACATTTTACACGGTGGTGACAGCTGTGGCGTCCTCACACAGTGAGGTATGTGGTCGCAGTCTGGATACATTGTTTGCTGGCAAATGACTTCTTTAAAGCAGAATGCAAAAAAATGATAGGAATAAGATCCTCGCTGTAAAGGTGGACACAAAATATTGAAAATCTTTCACTTCAGTGTTACAGAAATTATTCTGAAAGCAAAGTCTTTTTACTGCAGTTTATCTTCATTTAGATGAAGCAGGAGACAATTTCCACCTTCCCCCATATATAAAACCATATCATATTTTTTCACAGTTTCCTTCAGGATTTCTTATGTGCATATGTGAAAAACAACTGGATGAAAATATGTTATCATGGTCCTTCCTGACTATCAACTAATTTGTCAATTTTCACTTGTCTCTGCAATTTGATTGTAAAAAAAAAAAACAAAAAAAAAACACCTGAAAACATTGATGCCATTGAGGCCGCAACATTCCCCAAAAGAGCCAGCGAAATCCTGAGCGGGGCTGTGTGCTTCATGTGCACGCTACCGCCCAGACAATACAAAAACACACGCAAAGCCCTCAAACATTTACAACAGCGGTCCTTCAGTAGCCACATGGTGTCTCACTGCGTTGGAACAGGGCGAGGCTCCTCCCACTGACTTGGGAGGGCTGTTTGCTGATGACAGCACCCCAGGGAACTGAGATCTGAACCCACCAGACGCACTGTTATCAGTCAGTCTCCCCTTCGTGGATGAGACCGTCCTAAAACAAACAGGAAGTCTGTCAACACTCAGAGAGGAGGAGAGAGTTGTAAAAGGGGAAGATAAAACAATAATAAAACAGTGAGAGAGGAGCTGAGAGACGAATGATTCAATGTTTTGGTATCGTATTTTGGCATATGTGAAAATAGCATGTGCGTGTAAAAGTGTGCACATCTTTCACAGAGAGCTACAGAGGCAGGTATGACAGGCCAGCACTCCTCCTCCATCCTCAGCACAGCACTGCTCTGTCAGGAGACCAAACCCGAAAAACCACAGCCTCATTAAAAAGTTACATAACAGCTCAACAGATGCTCACTGTGACAGTCCTTTCACCGAGCGCTACTGCCTCTCTAATAGACACTGATGGATGTCCCTGGAACGGCCCGATCACATGATCCCCTCAGGATCGAGCACATGTGGGGAATTCACCAACAACCTGGTGCGTCACCTATGTCTTTTCCACTAAACTGCCTTTATGTGGACAAATCTGTACTTTAAACTCCTGGGGATTACAATATCTTTAGTATATATATCAGCGTAATTACCAGATGGCATGCCAGGCGATACCTGATACTGAGCAGCAGAGGTGCGTCCAGCTCTGCCTGCTGCACTGAGGGAAATGAGCCTTTTTGTCATCCAGCAGCAGCTGTAGATACCATCCCAGTCTGCAGCAAAAAAGTGGCAGGTGAGGAGGAGTGGTAGGAGCTCCCTGAGTTTGCACACCTGCAGATGTTGCCCATTAATAGCTATTGCGGCTTACACCTTCATTCAAACCCTAAATATATAGCCCAAATAAAGTTGGAGGTTGTTTGAAAACACTACTTGCATTATTTTCTTAAATAAAGCTTGAAATAGCTTTGTGATATTGAAACAGTTCCTACGGCTGTTTAAATTAAAATTTGTTTCAGGTTGCAACCACCAAAGATGGGAAGTGAATGTGAAAGCTGCTGTTTGTTTAATGGCCACTTAAAGAAGTATTTCAGTGATATAAATAGGATCCTTACATAAAACTAGCAGAAAGATGTAATACAGACACGACTTCTGGCAGCGCTGCCATGCTGGCGACTCAAACTCATGCTGCTGCTTTTTTTGACCAACCCACACAGAATACCAGCTCCTGCCCTCTGGCAGGTAATACAATGAAGTATATCGTGTCATATTGTATCGTAAATACTGTTGAAATTTGAGCTACATGACCAAAGAAAACAGAAAAAAGGGATTGTGGCATTTGCTTTTGCTCAAGAGGTGGAAAACCTACAAGTACCAGAATGCATTGCACCGCACCAGACCAATAAACACTCCTGTTGGTGGGTGATGTAATGTGATCTGGTATTACAGTTAAACAGTTACTGAAACTAAGAAATATGCAGTTCAGTAACAGAATCTTGATTTATATTTGATCAGCACTGTTTAGTTTCACTGTTTGCGGAAAGTTTTTTTTGGCTTTGACATTCTCACGAGAAACATTTTGACTGAGATATACAGAAACACAGCAGTCAACCTGCATCATCACTAGGTGTTCGATGACAGTTTAGTGTGTCTGGGCCTAATTAGTCAATTTCACTGCAAATAGAAGAGTCTTCCCTGCACAAATTAAAGAATATTTATTGACCATGTTACCGAGGCTGGGGTACAGATCCTGGGAGAGCACTCTGCAGGAGGGTGGGACAGAAAATGAGGAAAAGGGATAGTTTATTTATAAGGGGAGGCACAACACTGGCTGACTGAGCAGTAGGAGAGAGTGGTGAGAATTAACATGCCTCAGTCTCATCATTGAACTCCAGTAAATCTCCAATTCTTCTAATGTGTGAATGTGAGAACTGTTGTTACCGAAAGTTCATTCTAAGGCTGTTTAGAGAAGCATATTTGGGGGATTTGTTTGCTTGATTAACAGCAGGAGTGTGTAAAGTCACAAAACACAAATTACTCTGATAGCAGAGGTGGACGCTGCGCCAAATTTGAGAAAATCATCTGATATGTTCTGGTCCTTTTGAAAAGCTAAGCTCATGATTTGTTGTATAACAGCCTTGGATCAGTGCTGTTTCCATAACTCTGGGTGGTTAGTTTCTGCACCTCATGTCCACTTCTTAAATTTATACAAGAGCATGGTGAGCAATAACATAAAAGAGAGACTAAAAATGTCCATATGACCTGAGCTTGTGACATGTGTCCAAGTGAGCATCCATGTGCACCACATGTGATCCTGTGCACCGAGCACAGGTGGATAATGTTCATTCTTGGGAGGATATAGCTGTGATTGCCAGAGCAGGAAAGGATAGATTTGACCACAAGGTCACCAGACAGGCCTTTTCTCTGAGGAGACCAACTCCAGCTTGAAAAAAGAAATATGCGGAGGCCCGGGCCCCCCTGTTTCTGTAGCCCTGGAGCATATCTGGTGGTAAAGGGGGTGGTGACGGGGTGTGTGAGGCGGTATCGGACCATAGCTGACTGAGCGGTCCAGACAGAGAGGGGCATTGTATGAGTGGACTCACACAAACCCACACTACCCGACACCCTCCTGCCCCCCCCCCCACCCCCCGTACTGTACCTCAATGTCTGGCTTCTCTTTATTACACAAGATAACATTAATTCCATATTAAATAAACTTGGAAATAGAGTCTCGTTTGAAGCCGTTTTCCTTCTTCATTTTCTTTCATATTGAACCCTGTCTGCTCAACACCCTCCCTGCATCCTGTCTTTAAATGGACTGTTCACACTAAAACCTAACACACAGATTTTTACTCTGTTGTCTTACTCAGTGTTCTTTATTCATTTAAATTTGGTGTGGGTTGCTGAGTGTTGGAGATATCGGCTGTAGAAATGTCTGGTTTCTGTCTGTTATAAATAAACTAAATGGCTTGTGGTGCTCAAAGTGCAAAAAAATACATTTGAAAAACAACAATAACTGGGTTTTCATCCAAATGTAGTGAAAATTTTAACTAAATTTCCCAAAACATATATTACAGTTCCGTACTTGGAAGTGGTCTGGTAACAACGTGTTATGCATAAGCGTATTAAAAGCCTCTATTGAGTGTGCAGTGGCCTCTAAAATGACAGTATATTATTATTTGCTAAATCTGTTTCCGTTGCACTTTTTTCAATACGCAATATTTTGCACATCCCCCACGTGTTACTTTTTTTGTTTCCAGTCAGGGTTGTTTGAATGCACTTATTGACAATGTGCATAACAAGAGATGGACGTAAATGCAATTAATTTGTCTCTCTAGAAATCATGATCCAGTTATTCAAGATAATCCACAGACCTTGGTGTGAGCAGTTTCATTCTTTCTGCTGAACTACCTACCAACTGTATCACAAGCAGACAGCAGATACATCACACGCAAAAAGAAGCACGCATCACCTGCTAGCTCAGCGGGCATCACTGAGCTACCTCATGTTACAGCTCCGCCGAGGAGGACGCCATTAATGTTTACATCTCGTGCTGTCAAGAGCACAAACCTTTTGTACATTATTGAATGCAGGCTTCCTTCTGTGTGGTGATACAGATGGCGGATGTAGTTCAGTAGATACAAGTGATGCAGACAGACTCACAGTGAGGCAGAAAATAGTGAAAATAGTTCATGAAACTTCTCTCAACAAACTCTGTGGATTATCTGGGGTAACCGGGTCATGATTTCAGAAAAGACATTGCTGTTGAGTTTTTCAAATGTATTATTTCTGGCGCTTTGAACACCAAAATCTGAGTGCCATCCAGTTCCATTATATTGGAGAGAACGCAGACGTCTCTATGTCTCCAACACTCAACAACTCATGGTAAGGTAAGGTGAGGTAAAACTTTAACTAAACTTTAATGTCCCAGAAGGACAATTTAAGATGAAGACAGTAGTCAGTACAAATTCATTAACAGAGAGTACCCATAATCACACACAGTCAGGGGTGAATCGTGGACATGAGGGGTCAGTGCTTGTAAAGATACGTAAGTAATAGCAGATGGGACAGAAGACAATTAGTAACACTTTGTGCTGCATTTAGGGGGCTAAACCTCTGCCCTGATGGAAACATCTAAAACTCAGCGTGGAGGGGATGCTGAAAGTCTGAGAAAATCTACCGAGCTTTAGCGATGACCTTCTCCTCACACAGATGCTGGCGGTCTTTATAAGTAACACCAGTAAACTTGTAGCACAATGTGATCACATTTTCCAACTTCTTGTTCTTGTTTTTAAGTTTAAGATTACAAAACTAACAGACGATGATGAAAGAAAGAAAGGACTCAAAAAAAGCAGAATAGAACATTTTTATAATAGTCATCTCTACATCAAAACTCCTCGGGTTCCTTAAAAAGAATAAACATTGGTTTGCCCTTTTAAAGATGCCTTCAGTGTTCATATCAAAGTTCGACTTGTCATCTAAGACAGAGCACAGGGACTTATTCTTTGGAACGACCTGCCTGAGGAGATAAGGCTGGCAGAATCAGTAACATCTTTTAAATCACTTCTAAAAACTCATTTTTACCGACTTGCTTTTATGTGATCTCACCTCTATTTATTTATTTATTTAGTCTTTTTTAATCTCTCTTCCTTCATTTCTATCCATTTTCACTCTTTTTATCCACACCTTATCCTTCTTATGTCCTGTTCTTACCATATTTTTATGTTTTAGGTTATTCGTCTTCTTATATTATTTCTTATATTATTTTTATCTTCTTTTATTGCTTTTGTTCTTGTATTTCCTGAAGCTTTGTTCATTTAGGACTTTGGCTGCCTTTCGTAAGCTGCCTGTTTTATCACTTTCATTCCTTTTAAATGCGTTATTTTTGTTGACCTTTTGTAAACGCATTTAATTCTTGCCTTTTTGTTTGTCTGCTCTATACCTTTCTCTGTTTGTTGATGTTTATTTTATTATTCCCTGAGTTCCTGACTTTGCTTTGTCTGTCAGAGCACTTTGTAAACAACTGTTTTTAAAGGCGCCATATAAAAAATTATTATTATTGTCAAAAGTGGTATATAGCACTACAGGTAAAAGGAAAAATATGTATTTCTGAATTTGGGGTGAACTGTCCCTTTCACGTTCCCCTTCAGGTCCTCCTTGTATCTGCCTCTCGGTGAGTTTGTCTGTATCACCTAACTCACCCTCCTCCATTTAAATAAACAGCTGCTTCCCCAGACCACTGACCTGACTGGGTGACACTACGCTTTGACTGTAACTGATCACTTTAATAGGTTTTGGAAAGATTTCCTTTCCTGTTTTGGAACACCTGAGAGAGCGATCCACAGTTCAGACAGACCTCTTAAGTGTTCATTTCCATCAGGGAGCCGTCACTGAATTTGGACAGTTAAACTTTGATCCTTGGAAATTCAATATTTAGAAGTTACGCAGCCCTTTACAACACTTGGACTTAGACGGAGAGCCTTGCCTGCAGATTTTATATACAGGAGCTCCACTGCCAGATGATGCAAGAAGGCGACCGCAAGCCAGCGACACAACCGTCTGAATGATCCCGACAGGATTACATCACGTTGACTGGCAATCTGTGGACAAGCTCGTGATGCTTGGTGAATCAAAAAGCAGCTATGTAAAATCTCACTGCAAAGCTCTGAGCCATGAGTTCGGCTTTTCTAGGAATTAGTCATTTAAATCAACCAATATTGAAATTATCACCAGAGCTTGGCCTTCGCTGTTTGTTTTCCACAGCTGTTACCGACCGTCTCTTACATCTGGAGGTCTAGGTATAAAAAGTACAAAATTCAATAAAAACAATAGCTCCAACAGAAACCATACACATGTGCAGAGTAACAAGATATTTCTTTCATTTCATTCCGATGCAAATGACAAATATTTTCCAACCTGTCAAATGTGTTGAGGTTTTGGCAGATTAAGACAAGATGTTTATTGTGCAATTGCATAAAAAAATATCAAGAACTGCGATTGACCTTTTCAAGCTCTTTCATCTAATCAATTTGCTTTTTCTCTCTCACACATTGCTCTTATTTTGCTCAACTTTGTCACCCTTTTTTCAAAAAAATGAGCTTTTCATTCCAGAAAGAAAGCAACAAATGATCAAAACCACATTTGATCTTGAAGGCAGAAGTGTTAGATGCTGAAGTCGTCTCAGCTGGATGTCTGACTTTAGTTTTGGTGCGGCGGGGTAACAGTATGAACCATAATTACTGCAGTGAGGCTGCAAAATCAACACCGAGTGAGAAATTCCATCAAGAATCCAAGAACACTTTTGAAATCTGAAATCACTCTGTGCGTGCCAGAAGGAAAACTTTTTATACTTTTAATAATCAACAAAATGCCTTAATTTTATTAAGCTTTTTTAATTAGTTTGAATGAAAGGACTATACATAGAACTACTGATCTAAATTAATACTTTTTGGGTGTTTCTGTGGAGATGAAACTGTAAACATTGCGGCCTGACCACCATGACTCAGTCTGAATAGTCGCTGCTCTCATTTCCCTCGTGAAAAATGGACTGTGAACATCTTCTGTAAACTTTGTCGAGTCGAGGGGGTGAAAATATGTCAGATTTTCCACAATATTCTCTTTCTCAGTCTTCTTTGGTGTGCTCTGAGACTGAAACAAGCTGTTGGATTCAGTGAGGAGGAATGCTGGTTCCTTCCCGGCAGTCTCTCTGATGCCATTTGCATTTACATAAAACAATATTTGAATTACAAATATCAAATGAGGCGTATGAATGATGCATGCTAATTCAGCATAAATCGCCTTAGCTATTAATTTATGACCAAGCGTTGGCTTTAGGAAGTTGCTCTAATTAATTCAGGAGGAGGGTTATGTAATGTGTGGTCTCCAGAGGCGCAAAGAAAAATACCTGCAGGTGTGTGCAATTTTTGATTGATATGTGAAAAGTGAAACTTTACTGCTATGAAGTGACAAGAAAAATATGGATACTGGAGGCGAGACAACATCTTAACCTTAATGGAGCAAGAAAACTAACTTAACAGCTCTGGATGATATAAGAGTGGCTTTATTTCCAGAATGGGTTCATACAAGCTGTGGTGGTTGGTACAAAATGCTGTATATTTGGATAAGTTGTATGTGGGATCTTCAGGGTTGTTTTTAGCTATAGCAGCTGCACGGATGTACAGATGGTCATGATGGTCGGTCCGCCACTTTGATCCTGATGAATTGCCATAATATTTAGCACAGACATCCTACCAACTTTGGAGAAGCCCCAATATTTTATCTAGTGCCACCAGCAGGTTGAAACATTTCACATTTCATCTACCCTGAAATGTTTATGCCTCTGTGGTGGCAATTACAGAAGCATTATCTTATCAGACTGTCCATCCATTCCAGTCTCTTTAACACAATATCTCAAGAATGCCATTAGAGAATTTCTTTAAATTTGGCATAAACGTTCACTTGGACTCAACAATGAACTGAGTTGATTTCATTGTGGTCTTGTATGTCTCATTCTTGTGAAGACCATATCTCAAAAATGTCTTGTTTGTCAAATTTGGCACAAACATTCACCTGGACTCAATGATTAAGTGATGAGATTTTGATGATCGTAGGTCAAAGGTCACTGTGACCTTTCATCCATCTTATTTTCTGAATGAGATCTCAAGAAGGCCTTTAGGGAATTTCTTCAAATTTGGTACAAATGCCCACTTGGACTCAAGAATGAACTGTGCAAAATTTAGTGGTCAAAGGTCACTATGACCTCACAAAACATGTTTTTGACTATAACTCAAGAATTCATATGCTTATTCTGACAAAATGTTGCACAAATAATAAGTGGAATTAAATGATAAAGTGATGACATCTTATATCCAAAAGGTCAATTTCACTTTGACATCATGATGTTTTGGAAGAACACTTTTCTGCTGTTAGTCAACACCATATCTCAGAAACAGAGGGGGAGACGTTAAGTCAGATACCGAATTGATGACAATAATCTTGGGTGTCCACCTTAAAACTGTGCTGGTTGTATAAATCTTCTGTGCTGCCGGGGAAAGGTGTGTGTGAAGCATCCATGTTTTCACAGACCATGGATGTAATTTGTTAGTGCAACATAACGGCTTTGCTGAGGCATACATCCACGAGGCAGAAATTCTAGTTTAGATGATTTTTGCTGCTGTGCTTTGTTTACTGTGATAATGTGAAAGCGAGACACCAATGGCTACTGTTGTTGGACTTACAGCCCCACGATACAAGTCAGTATGGTCAAAGTCAGATATTTTAGGTGACATAAACATTTTAAAAAAAACATTTTTGAGTGGACTTTAAACATGCAAACAGTGGAAAAACGGGTAATACCGATAGCAACCTAGTTCATGTGTGTTTCTTTGCTTATGTTCCTTTACCAGAGTGGTCAAGAGTGACAAAATAATGTATTTTCAGTACATGAGTTTTCAGCTTTATGAACGGCTGCAGTCACTGGAGAGTTGTGTAAATCTCTAAACACTAATGTTTACACAAGAAAACCCCCTTTAAAAAGCATCGTGTCTGTGTGATCGCCGAGAAGCTTCATGTGACTCTTTGATGAATCAGTTGTGCAACTTTTGCGGACGCAGGTTGAATCTTGGGTGGAGGGTAAACAGCTGAAGCTTTGAGTTGATTGAGACACAGACAGAGAAGATTAGACGTCCAGACAAAATAAGATGAGGGGAGGTGTCCTCTCAAAAGGCCTCCTCAGTATCACAGGAGCCTGGGTTCTTTCATGTGCTCCCAATAAGGATCAGTCAGTGTTTGGCTGAGAGGGTAACTGAAAAACAAAATGTAACACAGGGTGAGTAGTTGATAAAGAATTTGTCAAATGAGGGCTGAAGCTCAAACAAGTTTTAAAAAATAAAAATCACAATTAAAATGTACACGCTAACAGGTTTGGAGACAGTTCTGAATTTATGCTAGTGAAATAGTACCTTATCTTTCATCAGCATCAAATTTTTTATATACGCTATAAACCTGAATTGTATTTTACACTTTAACAGCACAAAACCCTTCATGTTTGTAGTTTGCAGTCAACATCACAGTAAAAGTGAATTACCTTTTTTTTCACTTTAATTATTCAAGCTGACATTGTGCTCATGTTACCAGACCTCTTGTTGGGCAACCTAATCACCAGAGTGAATGCTGGCATTGTACATTTCTGCAAACCACAAATATGTAACTTTTGTACATTGCTATGCAGTAGAAACTTAACCTTTCTTTACATTTCAACAATGCTATGGTTAATGTTAGGTTATGTTTAGGCACAAATGCACAATAAACATTTAAATTACGTTGTTTTGGTGGCACAGCTGGACATGCTCCACAAACAAACAGCCAACTTTTGGTGCCACAATAGTTTTTGGTCTTGAGTCGGGGTCTGCAGCATGGCAGTCGTCTCGCCTTGGTGTTTTGAAATCATTCATTCTCTCCGCTTCTGAATGACAGTCAGCTCATACACATGTAATCAGAACCACATAACTTAAAAAAAATGTTGATATGATACATACAAAACATACAAATGTAATGTATCCTTGGCTTGCAGAAATGTAGTGCTTACATTTTCTGTCCTGAGGCCATTTAGCACTAACAAACTAGTAGAGTCTGACATACCAACCACTAATGCCGTTATTAGTAAAGATGGAAGCTACGATGGTGACGGCTTGGATCACTTAACATTTTTCTGCAATAGAGTTTAGCAAGGATGTTTTGGGTTTTTTTTTGTAAGCCTATAGGTTAATGTCACCCTGGTTCCCTAGTCAAAAAGCCAATGAGATTTTTCCATTGGATTTCAGCTTATTGCAGAAAATAAGCTCTGTAGCAGACAGACATTTATGATACTTACACATTTTGTTCAGCAAGTTAATCTTCAACAAACTGCGCTACAAGAATTAACTTAATGTTTCCACACCAAGAGGTTGTAAAGCTGTGTTTGGCACAGTTACATTCTGTAGCCTCATTTAGCCACTTTGTAGCAATCACCTTTTTAAGACATGTAAAAGCTTCAAAATTCAGGAGTGGGGTATCATGTTGAAGGGGTTCTTCAGCTTGTGTTAACAACAGACCTTATATCAGGCTTCTGACCAAAAACCCATTCAAAATAACATTTAACTTGCTAAATTGATAACTCAGTTCCACTATTTAGGACTCATTCCTAAAGTATACTATTTCTGTACTCGAACTGCAACTGCAAAACTCAGAGATGTGTGCAATGGTTCAGGGGTTTGGAGAACCAGAATAGTTCCCACTTTGTCTTGTAACAAACTCTTCCTGATAACCTCTAGTCCTCATGTTCTTTAGCTGCCAGGTGGCTTCACATTTCCAGCATCACATGGCCTCTGGACCGTCACCGTCGTCAGTTACATCATGTTTAATCATCAAAAAGGTCGACCTTTCATCGGTTCCTGGTCATGAGTTGATAACATGTACAGTATATGCCACATTCCTGTGGGCCTTACCTGGGTAATGTGATCCCCTGACTCCAAAGATCTCCATGAATGTCACTGATTAAGTCATGTGTGTTTTCAGGGCGAAGAGCGTAACATGAGATCTGCGACTCACTATGAGCCCTGTTCCCCACTATTTTAAGAGCTTATCAGCAGAGCGCTGTCACCTTTATTAGCAGGAAAGTAACTGTTTGTCTGTAGTGCTGTTATTATGCAGTTTGTCTGATTTTAGTGACAACTGTGGTCTTGTATGTGCATGTTTGTTTGGGGTTTTTTTTCTGTTTTGTTTTGGTTTGGGGGTTTTCGGCATGTGTAGTGGCAAGTCTGTAGCATCTGGCAGGGGAAACAAAAAGTAACTGTCAGCATGCTCAATCATGCTGTCAGTCAATCTTAGGCCAGTTAATTATGATTACTGTAATTAAGGGATGGACTCACAAGGATAGAAGATTGCACAGAGAGGAATTTGGAGGCTGTAAACAAGCTATTAGACATGTTTACTGTTGAAAAAAGACACCAAAATATGGTGCAGGTGTAACAACTGTATGAGATCTAAATTCACTTTAGTTGTTGATTGTATTCGTGGCGCATTTTCATACTACATCTTCCAGAAAAAGTCAAACATCAAGGAAACTGCAAATAACTGATCAAGAAAATATGAATATCACAGCAAAATTAATCCCATGTTGTTCAAACTAAACCACTAAGCGTTCCACCAAGCTGCAAAAAACATGTTACTTATCATGTTTATTTTATCATTTATTTGCAGCCTGTAAACCACAGAGCAGGAACTTTTCAACAAGCTCACGTCCGGACGTTCATTCTTCTCATAGCTCTGTAATTCACTGCTCTAACATAGAGAACCTAACGGGGGGACGAGGGGACGAGGGGACAAGGGGTACCAGAGGGCAGGAATTTGCTGGTGTTTAAGTCTCATGACCTGAGATACTCTTGCAGTAATAACAGAGTGAAAAGCTTAGCGGCTAATCAGGGCCAGCAGGAATGTAGGACAGCTACAGTGTAAGGAGAAGAGGAAAGTGAGAAGAAGTGAATGTGTTTACTTCAAGATGGAGGCAGTGATGATTGTATAGGATGGCTCATTAATCTATGATTTCAGCAGAATATCGTCACCATCAAAATCTATACTGTATGCTTAAGACGCGTTATGTTATTACAGCCGCATTTTATTATTAGTAAATGGTGAATTTCTTTTTTTTTTTTAAGATAATGAACGAATAAATAAAGGTTTTTAAACCTCTTAATTCTACCTGGGTAGCACTGTTAGGTTGCAGGCTGTGATTTGATGTGAATTGTCACTCAGGGTGTGATGGAATAGAAGAAAACAACTTTTTTCGAATGTGATCTGATTAGACATGAAAATCTATTCTGACTGTCAAAGTTGGATTTACAAAAAAATCTGATTTGAAACATTTAAACTGGACCTTCACACTAAAGATCTTTACATGCTTGGGGCGTGATGAATCAAAAACACGAAATGCAAAATACTTGAGCATGAATATTTTATATGAAAACAAGCAACAATGCATGACATCCATTCTGCACATGATTGGTCGATGGTTTTACTTATGGTGCAATAGCTCTGAAAACTATATCTGATTATGAAAAAAAATTGCTTTTTTTTCTGTGTAATATTTTACATTGTGTGACGTAGAACTAAGACTAATGACAAAAACAACAGTTCAAAAACATACTGTTGCTGCAAATTAATTGCACATGAAAACTGGCCTGATGTGAAAAGGCCTTAAAGGGATTCATAGAATGAATTCCTTGTGATGTGTTAACTTTTTGATTTCTAACTTTGTTTGTTAAGGCAGCATTAATTGACTTTTTGGCCACATGGGGGCAGCACAACAAGCTTTACACACAACATTTACGTATTTTTACCTAATAAAGTTTCCATGTAAATCATGTTTGCAAACCGTTTCCTATTGCACATCCAGCAGAAACAGAGCAACAAAAGTTTACTGCTAGCATATTATCATTTTACTGGCCATCAGTAGAATGTAAGTAATGTTTACTCACTTTTTAGCTCTGTTTTGGTCCACCTCTGCTTATGGTAACATCTGTCTCTTTAATTGCACTGCTTTATTCACCAGATAGTCATTAACTTTGTCTGTCTGTTGTTTGGTGCAGAGCAAGTAGCATGCAGTCTGTTGATAACACTGGTGATAGCAGGCTGGAAATCCAAAACAATGAGCTAAAAGACTCTAAAATGCTCCTTAAAGCTGAAGAGAACTGCATAGTTGGGAAATAATTGTCTGTGGGTGGATGAAGTCTTGAAATCTAAAATGGTAGGATTCCACTTTTATCACAACCGTCTGAAATATTAAAAAAGTGTTCAAATTATTATAAGAAGAAATGTTATCAGTATAGTTCCAGTTTGACTGGTTGAGACAACGTGCTTCCTGTGCTTCCTGGCAGGATTGTGTTACTGACTAATTGTTGGGCAGGTGTGTTGTTGTGTCTGGACAGGAGGAGAGCGGTTACATACTCTGTATTGTATTGAGGATAACCCTCCAGAAATACACACACTGACAGTCTGTTTCCCTGCTCGGGTTTCTGGTGCTGAGAGATTAACTTGTGCAACAGTTCAAAGAGTCGGATGTTTGTTATTCTACACTGGGTCACAAACAGTGTGAAAACATTTCTCAGTAACTGAGACATGACAGAGTCTTCAGCCAGCAGGGCTGGAGGTCTTTTCCACTGGCTGATTCACTTTGTGCAGCAACAGAAATCTGGCTTTTTACAAATTGTGATTTTTAGCAGACTGTTTCGCACTATACCCGCTACCTTTAAATTCCAGCGAACAGTCCCTGTCAGGACAAAATGGACAAAATCTGTCTATCTATCTGTCTAATGATGTATTTTATGTCATTTGGCAGTGTTTGCTTTTGAGGCTGTTGCTCAAACTTCTGGCTGAACTTCAGCATTTTCGTATTGCCAACCACCGGCGCCAACATCAACACAGACACAAAGAGTATACAGCTGATCAGGAGAGTTACCCACCACTTAAACCATCTCTCTCTCTCAACACATTAAGTGTTGTGTTTAGCTGTAGTAGTGAAAGATTGTGAACAGGAAGTGGGCACCATACTGCTTCCTGCACAGTGAAAACAGAGGCTAAAAAAAAACGGAGATCGAAGGGTATGAAATATAAACCACGATTCTGTGGCTGCGTTGCATATTTCTCGCCTCAGATGTTTTCAAACATGTTTTAGCTAAACTGTAACACAAGACCACCAGCCGCCGTTGTTTCGCTAGGACCAGTCCACATTACGTCAGCCAGCAGCGGGAGCGTCTGGTAAGGCGTGATGCATTCTGGTAGTTGTACGTTTTCTGTCTCTTGAGCAAAAGCATCCTTTTTCTCTGTTTTCTCTGATTATGTAGCTACACTTGAAAAAGTATTCGCATCTTTCTAATGTAAAGACGTCTTGATTTTATGTAAGGTATTGGTGAAATACGTCTTAAAGGATGGTTGGTAAATGAGACCCAATGACTGTTAATGGCTTCCCTGTCAAAACGGGCTGTCTGACGGAGGAAAGGTAAAGCAGTCTCTCAACATAGCAAACACTGATATTGATTTTTTTTTTTTTTTTCGGTGGCTGAAATATGCTTTGTTACTGACCCCCATCAGCGGCAGTATATTGCTTAGTTTCTGTGTGGGACTCCAGCCTGCTTCTTCAGACTGGGATGTTCGAACTGACGTCTGTAGCTAATAAACTGACCATAGATAAAGACCTCATACTACCCCACACAAAAATATCTGAAGTATCCCTCTAAATTCTTCCTAGAGGTCCCCTTTTATCTCCTGCTTCTTTTTCCGATTCAGCGTCGGCCAAATGGCTTTGTGTGATCACTACTGCCCTGAAGGATCAGCTTGAAATGTGTCCTCATATGAATGTGTTGATGGTGCATGAAACCACCAGAATTTACCACAAACCAGTTTGTTCTTAAATGTTAATGGGGTCTGTTATCACTCAACATAGCTGGTGAAACAGTCCACTCTTGTTATTGCAACTTCTGGGAGCATCAAACTGGCCCAAAGAGCGTTTTTCCTATATATGATTATTGGAAAATAATCAGCTGTGAAATACAGAAAATATTTTTTTCATCACCACAAATAACCCGAAATGACTCTTTCTATTATCAGAATTTGCTCCACTTAGTCCATTAATATATGGAAAATCTGGGAAAGCATTTTGATGAAATTATTTTATCCCAATTTATGAGGAAAGGGAACAAACAGCCGGCTCGGCCAGAGGAAGTCTCAGACACGCAGGAAACCTGCTGAGCCATTTTTTTTATAAACCCAGTCCTCCGTAATAAATCCCTGGTGTGCAGTCTGGTGCCTTTTATGACAAGAAGTGTACTATCTGCCTGGCAAGCTCATGTGATTGTGGTGTCTGTGTCCTCATCAGTTCAGGACAATCCAGCAGAAACTCTGCTTATAAGGAATCAGGCTTTAACCCTTTGAAACCTGAGCAAATTGGTTTGATTTCTTTAAAAAAAAAACATGAGGAGACAAGTAGCTTAACAAGACATGGGCCCAAAAAATGGCCTAAAAACTAGTTTAAAAAGTTACAAGAAAACTACCTGAAAACAAGCCGAAAAAACCAACAAAACACAAAACAAACAAAACAAAAACAAAGTAAAAACACAAGCAAACAAAAAAAAATGAACTACACTGACCCACATATAAAACGACCTGTACTGATTTTATATTTAAATGTTTATATATTTACATATTTTTTTTTAGTTATTGTTCTGTCACATAATTTTAAATCATTAGTTATAAATATAGTTCTTGTCATTTTCCCCTATTTTTGGAATTTTTTTTTTTTTTTTTTTTGCATTTTTGCAACTAATTCTTAGGTTATTTTCAAAAAATACTAAAAAGTTACAAGAAAATTCCCTGAAAACAAAGCAAAAAAGAGTTTAAAAAAGTGCTGAAAAAATAAATAAATAAATTAAAAAAATATATAATATTATATATTTTTTCTTGTATCTAGATAGATAGATTTTCCAGGTTTTAGAATGAAATCAAACCAATTTTCTCTGATTTGTTAGAGTCAGATAGCTTGTGAAAGGCGTCTGAATGCAGCACAAGAAAATTGATGTCGCTCCAGGTTTTAAAAGGTTAAAGGAGCAGCCAGGTGCTTTCATTACCTCAGCCTGACTTTCTCTCAGCCGACCTTTCTACCCTGCGGGACAGAAGCTCTGCATGCTGTGGAGAACGTGAGCGGACTGTTTTTTTTCTCCTTCACATGGCCATGTGTTGATGTGCAGAGTGTTATTCCAGCAGCACGGAGAGCCACGGGCGGTTTCTCACATCTGCTCAGCATGTTGCCGTGTGCTCAGTTCCAGTAGGAGGCTGTCCTCTGACCAGTAGCTGGTAGTGACAGTGCACAGAGGCAGACCAGTGTAATGTGCTGGCGACCTGGTCAGCTGGAGAGGACCCACATGTGTCGGCCCACACATGTACACACAAATACTCAACACACCACCCGACAGAAGTAAAGTTGCAGTCTGTCTCTGATGTTTCCGTGTGGCTCATTGACAGTGCTGTTTAGTTGTGCATGGGAAGTTGTATTCTCTGTGTGCATGTGTGTGTGTGTGTGCGTGCACGCCCCCTCTGCCCTCAGCTGTTTACTCCCTTTATCTCTGCCTTTTGGTTCAAATTGTAGTCAGATATTTTTTGGTTAAGTGGTCTGTGATTCATGCTCTCCAGGTGTGTCCAATTACTCCTCATTGAGAATTTAAGGGTGAGCGAGAGAGCAGTGGAAATATTGTTATAGTCCAGCTGTGGCCGGGTGGTACAGTGGTAAGGAAGCACAGCAGCAAAGAGGAGGAGGGGGATTGAATATTTATGTGTTGTTATCCACCAAACCAATTTGCAGCCTCTAATGACAAACAGATAATGTGCAGAAGGTTAGATTTCGTGCACTGAATAGGTGAATTTTGTCAGTGTGTCATTGACAGGTATTGGAGAAGTTGGTTCCCCTAAAACCACCGAAATCATCTTCGTCATTTGCATTAATTGATCTATGGCTTAAACAATGTGTTGATTTAACTGTTTAACTGGGAAAAAAAAGGGATTTATCCTGGAAAAATGCCAGACACTTGTTAATTTCTGCTCAATATGGGAGAAATTTGCTGGTTTTCTGTGTTTGCTGTGTTCAGCGATGAGACCGATCAAACAGTGAATTTATAGACTGTAAAGTACAAACAACACACTCACTGAGGCTAAAAGGCTACATACACTGTAAATCTGCAGAAAAGGCTGATAACTTCTTTTCTGCAACACATAAATTTCTTTTTTTCCCGATGTATTTAGCTACAGCTTAAATAAAGATGTTACACAAGAAAATTGTGTAACATTACGTCTTGAAGTTATAAAACATTTTTGTGGTTATTCCCCAGATAACAGCATCTCACTCTTTTGCAGTAATATAAGCTGATTAGGAACACTAGGACAGAATATGATACGCACATGTGTGTTTTTCTTGAGTTGAGAAGTGATTTTCCATCAGGTTGAGGAGTTGATAGACTGGTTTCTGACTCGCGGGGCAGTATATCAGCCTTTCCTTGGCTCTGGTTTGTACTTCAGTGTTTTAAATATTCGTGTAGTTTGAGACCAAAGTGTAGCCAAAGAGATTAGCACCCGAACGAGCACATGATGTTTCCTCAGGAGACTCGGTGGAGCTGTCAGGCGAGGCACGAACCACCAGTGAGGGGGGTGTCCATAAAGTAGCCAAATGGAAACTTTTTTTCCAATGTTTTGTGACTGAAACGGTCTTAGACCACATGCAGGGAGTGTAGCGTTTCATGGAGGTGAGACCCCCGACAGTACAAGGCTCTGCTTAAAACGTCTTAAGCTAAACATGAATCTTCTTTATTACTTTTACATACCGCAGCAAACTATCCAGCTGTGCATGGCTGTCATGTACAACATATGCACTTCAAACATTATAGTAAGATGTGTACATGAGTGCGTGACGTATATGCATTTTCATTGCTTTTTATCTGTTATAAGAAGTGCCTTTAAGTAACAGTATTTTCTGTGTGTTTGTGGTGACTGAGTAGCAGTAAGTACATCTCAAATGGGGCTGCAACACACTTATTATAATCAACTTATCTGCTGATTATCTCCTAATTTTTTGTTTCAGTATTTAAATGTAATGGATAGTATAAAACACCAGGTAGAAAAATCTTAATAAACGTATTAGAATTAGGTGGTCGAAGGTCACTTTGACCCAAGAAAAAATATGTTTTTGGCCATAGGCCAACTCAAGAATATGTACATTTATTGAAAAACTTCAAACAAATTTCTAATAGGATAAAAAGATATATATTTATATCCAGGAGGTCAAAAGTCAGCTTCAGTGTGACATCATAATGATCTGTAATTAACTCAACATCATTTCTCAGGATCAGAAGGGGGGATATTTGGTCTGATACTGAATTGATGACACTAAAATTTGGTGTCCACCTTGAAACTGTGCTGATTTTACAGATCGCGTGTGCTGCTGGAGGGAAGACATGTATGAAGCGTCCTTGTTTTCACAGACATGGATGTGAACTGCAACTTTAAAGTTTCTCATGCAGAGGCATAGTTCTAGTTTTTTACTTAAGCAAGTAATCCACCATCAAAGGTGTTGCAGATTCATCGAGTTTTCCCCTCTGTATAAAAATGCACCATAAATATAGTTTTATTATTGCATATTCCAGCACACAGTTAGATACCACCTTGTGAGTCCAATAAGCAGTGAAAGACGGCCTTAAAGAAATATTTGAATTACCTCAAGATTGTTTACAAAAGTCTTGCATTTTGAGGTGAGGCCATAAATGAGCTCTTGTTGTAAGATAATATATGATGATAATAGATGTTGTGAAGTCTGACTGCAGGATGGAACAGAATCAGGCCTCCTGCAGGAACCCAGTACTGCTCTTTTCTCTTGTGTGCAGGACCTCCTTGCCATTGTGCAGTGTTGTTAGTATGCACTGTGTACTACATGTACCCTGATTTGGGTACATTGTGTGCTCTAAGTTTTATGGTTTGTTTCATCTCAGCAGTAAACATAATATTTGTAGCTCAGTGTATTTTTCCGTTGACGGACTCTTCCCATCGTTTTGCTACTTTATACAGTTTGCATGGCTGCATGCATGCATGGCTGCAAACATTGGGATGCCACAGTCATCCAAAGCCACATTTAAAAAGGAAAATCCAGACTGGCAAAGCAAGAGTAACCATCAGTGTCACACAGCCCGACACCCTCTTCCTGTCTTAATTTTAGAATTAAAGACTGTTTAGTGAAGTCAGCGGTGCAGATCACTCTTCTTGGGGACGCTAGTAATGTTTATTCATCCGTACATACAGTCAGTTGTAAATAACTGTGGAATACTGACTTCATCTCTGAGTGCTGGTAATGGGACAACTCACCGTCTGTATGGGGCCACTGTTGCGTGTCTGTACATTGATGACATTACGTTACATTTGAAGACCGTGCCCCTATCAGATGAACTAAAGAACCCGTCACCAAGACCATCTGTCAGGCTCCAAATGTGTTCATTTGAATGTATCATTAACTTGATTATTTAATATTATTCACAGTATTATTTCCTACATTTTACAATATTTTTACAGTATTTTCTCAGAAAATTCATCTATCAATGTTTGGGTTGGTTTGGTCAAGTTTGCAACTATATTGATAGTAGCAGTAGCTAAATGTGTAGCTATTTCATCCATTTTACCATTACTTTTAGCAAATTATTTCAACTATATGTTCATTAATTTCATTTTTTTTCCCAGCCATTTATCCATTGTTTTTGTTTAGTTTATTTGAACTGTAGGGCTCTTTATTACTTTTATTGTCCATTATTTTTTTAGCTAACTTGAAGTTTAGCTGTATTTACCAAATTTTGTGAAGTTGTTGCAAATTAAATATGACAATCGAAATTACCTTGTTCTTTCTAAATGTTAGCAATTTCAGATACACAACGAATTGGGAGATATAAACAAACAAGGTTTTTAAAGAAGTAAACCCTGTGTAAGACCTTATAATGTTTGAGTACAAATCAGGGAGGCACTTAACATTTTGATTTCAAACCCAGCTGTAATAATCCTGCTTGATGAAGAGTCCTGTTGTGCTTCTAAATTTTAACTCGGCTCATCATTTGTATGTAATTGCTGTCGTGAAAACACACAAACTGGTGGTCTTCAGTGCATTTTAAAAAACTTGTTATGGTCTCCTAAAGATTTGCAAATTCTCTTGGGTTAAACACAAAAAAACTTGTTCTTATTTTTACTTTTTATATTTTAATTATTTATGTATTTTTGCTTATTTTAAAGGTAATTTTCTCATATTTTTTCATTTTTTTCCTAATTCCTTGCTAATTTTTAGGCAATGTGCTTGTTGGAGTTTTCCCGTGTTTTTCGGAGAAATCCAACTAATTTGCTCAGGTTTTAAATGGTAAAAATAATGCAGGATTGTGTTTAACTGCACTGTTATCAACTGACCGCTTGTGTTTGTCAACATTATTATTACAGTCTTTCTGTAGCCATTAAAACTGACTATTTAAAATTGAAAGCCAAGCTGTAATACATTTTTTTAATCAAACAGCAATGTCATGCTAAACATCCCATATCCCCTCATCCCGAGTGTTCAAAGCAAGTGTCCGAGCCGAAGGGTCAACCTGCAGTCCAAACAGACCTGCCTTTTCCAGACATTCCCGTCTGAGAGGTGCAGCAAATTAATACATCTATTTCCTGTCAATTTCATGCTCTCCCCTCTGAACGAACAAAGTACAGGACATTTCCAGAGTCCACAAGCCAAGACATACATTCAACAAATTCAATCTATAAATCTCTGGCTGAAAAAATATGAATATCAAGAGAACCTCAGTGCAGACATATGTTCTGTACATGCTTCAGTGTGAGGGCACTTTATCATCATTTGGTCCCTGCACATGCTGGGAAGTTATACATGTGTATTTTTACTGGCGGGGCCCAGAGTTTCACATCCTGAATTCGAATGGTTATTGTGACGAATGTGGATGTTTGATAATGTTATACTCCCCAGTAGCACTCAGGTAAGAGCTCAGAGTAAGATGTATTTATTATAGAATAATAGGCAGATATAGTGGCTCCTAAAAATATGGAACATGTGCAAGTTAAAGAGGCTTCAATGACAGCCCAGGGTCAAAGGTCAAACATGAAGCGGGCAGCTAAGGTTCAGGGTTACTATGTGAGGGGCAGGATGCCTGTGATGGTCTGACGGGGGTTAGGCTCTCAGTTATCCCTGATCGGGAGCTCCTCTCATGTTGTTTTTTGGTGTGATTTTGATTGTTTTGCTGCGATGTAATTCAGTTACTGAAACATTTGGCCTTTGCTCTGGTTTTAAATGATAATGCAAGACAGCCGCATCCTTAAGCACATTTAACACATACCTCAGTAATGGGTTTCTTAGCGTTATGTTACATTATGTTAGTAACAAAAGCAGTTATTTTAAGCCAAGCAATAATGTTTTTTTCTAAATCCAATAGTATGCTTTTCTTGCTTAAACCTAAATACTTAAAATCCAGGTAAAATGAATTCAGAGATTTGTTTCAAAAACACATTATAAATGTTGGAAACTGATTGTTGAAAACATGTTACAAAGACCCTTTACTATATAGTGCTGAACTGTGGAGTTAGACGGTTGACTGTTTTTTCACCATTTTCCTGTTTTAAGATTCTTTGGGCAGGCCTAAAACCATAGCTCAATGACTCACTGGAGCTATACTCAGTATAACCTCGCCCCTGACAATGTAGCAGTATAAAAACCAGAAGCATTATTAACATAGTCCTGCGATCGGGCGTGGCCTCCGCTCCTCCAGCGGACACGCCCCCAGCGTTTCAGATCAGAGAATGCTGAGTATTTTTTCAAGATTTTGAGACCCTCTTTTACATACTTGGCGATTTTGGAAACAAACTCAGAACATATTTTAATTATCACTTTACCCAGACTTTAACAGGTTTTTTACTTTTATTCTAAGTTTATTTTGAAAAAACACCATATTAATTTAACTAGCATAAACTGTAGATTGTGTAGACACAGTGCAAACGTAAATTGACGCCGTCACTGTACATGCAAAACTGACGCTGGGTTATCTAGCTCAACATGTTGTGAGTTGTAGGGCCACTGACCAAGTGTCAGTATTTGACGGGTTGTGTGAGAATGTGTTTAAATTACACCTTTGTTTATGCTTTATGTTCTGTTGTTACTCCATCAAGGAGAAAGACCTCTAAAAGGTTCTTTGTTTGTTGTTAACAGATTCCTACATGGCCATTATTTTTTACAAAATAAAGCCTTTTTAAACTTAGGGGCTGTCAATTAATTACATTTTATTTTCAATTAGGATTTTGACTTCCAATAAGAATGATTTATTATTATTATTATTATTAGTAGTAGTAGTAGTAGTAGTACTGTTCCCTATTTTGTTCTGTAAAATGCAGAGGACTATCGCCATACAGTCATAGATTAAGGACACTGTTAAAAAGACAATATTGTCTTAAAGTTCAATAAATGTGTGATGTTTCCAAAGTCAATGAGTAATCGTGTTAAAAAATCTAGATCTCAACACTGACCAAACTAATTGTGATTATGATTTTTGTCATAATTAAGCAGCCCTAGTCCAGCCACACAGGTGTCACTTATTGTGCCTGAT
Organism: Plectropomus leopardus; assembly: GCF_008729295.1. Lineage (NCBI taxonomy): Eukaryota > Metazoa > Chordata > Actinopteri > Perciformes > Serranidae > Plectropomus > Plectropomus leopardus. Next base: position 19,550,581 of record NC_056478.1, read on the forward strand.
TAGACCTCTTCTCAGGACTCTGCGCACAGACTTGTGCCTCACTGACTTCATCTCTCTCAGGGTTGGGTTGTACTCCAAAAGAAATGGTCCGGACAATGTGTTGTCCGCCCCGTAGAAAACATGTTTATAGCTGTTCTGAACATCTATACTCAAAGGTAAGGAAAAAGCCAACCCATTGTGGGGATGGGTGACGTGATTTTGTTTAAGTATGGGGATAATGGTGCACAGTTCGAACAATTTCTCCTGCAAGGCATCTATAGTGAAGTTTAAACTCTGGCTTCTGTCTCACATCTGCACAGCATGCTGATCACGGCATAAACTGTGTGTGATGTTTTATTTTCAAGTATGGAAATTTACAGAACTTGTCAGAAACAATTCCTTTGTCAGAAAGTTGTGGGGGTTGCCGAAGCTATCCAACCATCTGAAAAGCACCTCTGTTGAAGCATATCGGCAGCTTCATTCTCCAATTTTGTTGCACTGTTAAGGCAGAACCACTGGCACCTTTATCACTGTGGGATAAATGGTTATGTTTTCTCTGTATTTCTTTTTGGCACAAGAAACGTCACATGTAAACAAAATGTAATGTGAAAGCCAACAGAATGGCAAACAGGACAGACAAGTCCACATATCATTTATAACGTTGGAAAACACTTCAGAATTGGGACTGTGCTGTCTTGGGCAACACTTGCAATTTGTCTGAAGATTTTTTTTTTAAACCTGAGGTCACTTGCAAGCAATTCATCAAACTGCAAACACAACATTCATAAATGATGATCTCTTAAGTTTAAATGGTGACTCATAGCAAACAAGGTGCCCAATAACACATCCAGCTGTTGCAGAGGGCCATTATCAATTCTTTGGAGTGGTCTGTCTGACCACCTACCTCATTTTTGCTCTGTTTTTGGTCTCCACCAGCTCTCTGGGGTAATAGCTGATTCTTTAGTTGCATCATTGTGTCCACCAGCCAGCAGATTTTGCTAGCTCGAGGCTTGCAGCTCGAACTCCAGATTGCACTTCTGCACTTTTGTATGACCATCAGCACAGAGACAAAGAGTATAGAAGAGGATTGAGAGAGAAATGCAGTGCATTCTGGTGGTTGTAGGTTTTCTACCTACAGCTTGAGCAAAGCAAATGCCACAGTCCTTTTTTCTCTGTTTTCTTGGGTCATGTAGCACCAGTTCCAAAAGTATTTGCATCTTTCTACCACATATACAGCCCAGTTGTATAAAAAGTACAATCTTTCCAGCAGTGAAAGACCTCTTAAAGCCACACTACCTGCTACGGTTTGATATCAGCTGCTAGACATTCAGCTAAATACCTGCCATCCCATGTGCCACTTGCTCAGCACATCTTATTAATCTTGACATAATAAACCCAAACGTGAACCTGAAAAAGCTCAAAGGCAACACTTGATTTAGCATGACAGTAAAATTGATTGTGTCTGGTGCTATCAGGCGGTCAAATAAAACAACATGTTGCTGTGTCCATGTTGTTTCCACCAGAGGTAGTAGAAGTAGAAGTATGAAGATTGGTAATGATACATTTCCCACTTTTGACTATTTGCCAGTCACAGAACATATGCAAGGCATGTTAAATATTCAACTACTGAAGTTTTTAGACTCCAGGAAAGATATACTGAAACCTCATGGAGAATCTTTAGGGCCTGTGAGAGAACAAACAACACCACCTTTTCCCTGCTATGTCTTGTGAAGCAGTCTTCTTTCACTCTGCACGCTGTGTGATTTTCTTTGCGTAATCTTTGTGGCTTCTGGAGATAGAGACTTTGGCAGCCCTGCGACTGTTAAAATCTTTGTGAGACCATCCGAGGTGGACTGAGTGGCTGCATCCCACAGCCGCTGGCATCAAACCCCCTCTGTCTAGACACCGGACCAGATGTCCGGCAGCTACAGACACACACTGCCATCTAGTGTTGCAGCTGACAGGATGACAGAGTTCATACCTAAAGCATCTGTTTGCTGTAAAGGGCCACCTACATGGAGATCTGTATGTCCTGATTCAGTGCAACAAGGATCTGCCACTCATCCAAACGGGCCTCCTCCACTGACAAGAGGCTCAAATAAATCAGCACTTTGGTCTGAAATTGCAAACAAAATTGGCAGAAAACAGATCCAGACAGGCTGCATGATGAGTCAAGCTCACAGCATGAAATAAACACACGACCTGTACTTTGTGGCTTTATTATGGATGTTTTGAAGCTGAGACGCTCAGTGCATGTGCTGGATTTCTCTTTAAATGATTGTTGCTGGTAGAAGCATGCAGTGCACCAGTGAAGTCCTGGTGAGAGGAGCACAAACTTGTCAGACAACTAGCTTCTTTTTCTTTCCCAAATATTGGGACTCATACAACAATCTTCTCTTAAATTTCTCTAATATTTTCTCTCAATTTTCTGGTAGAGAAGTCAAATCCAGATCCAGTGTCATGTGCAAAGACTCATGGCCAAGACTAGAGACATAAGACCAATAGGTTGTAAGAGGAAGAGGAACTTCTGCAATAGTGAACTTGACATTGGCATTGTTAAATAAACTTAAACAAAATAAATGTGATTTCAGAAAAATGTATTGAAGTATTAAAAGTAAAAGTATTCATGCAAAATGGTTTAAATAAGCAATTGATTTCAGTGGGTTCAATTTATTTTCTAATTAATCGACTGATTGTTTCAGCTGCACTTGTATCCTTGCAATATTTAGATGCAATATAAGATCAAATCGTGGATATGAGCAAACATTAGAGAAAATGTATTCATATATAGTTTCTTGCATCAGGCTCAATGTGTCTTCTTTGCCGTGAGGAAACAAAACTGTGCACCGAGAATGGAGTAATTCTAAAAAAGAGACGCTGCTGCTTGAAATTTGTGAGATAAAATCTGTATCTAAACAATCCCTGAAGTCCTTGATTATTTGACAAAGTATGGAAACATTCCTCCAGTCAGCCATGCAGCTGATGCGTGTTAGACATCATTACTTTACTCAAATTACATCAGCATGTCTCCCGCTGGTCCTCTGTGGACGGCCTGCGAGTAAAGGTCACCTTAGAGGATCTGTGAAGGACGATGATTTCTGTCAAGGCTCAGCTGAGATGCAGTTTTATTGGGTTGTTGGATGCTTCCCCAGTGAACTTCACCTCAGGAATTATGAGCCAAAACGCTTGTATGGTTTGAGAAATCCCGGGCATTTGTCCCTGAGTCATTTGACAAGAATGTTCAAACTGCTGCCACCTCTCCCTTCCTGCGATCCTAGCCATCCTTTTGATTTTATTTGTTTTGTGGTCTGTGCACGAGGACCTCGGGTCGCTCACCGTGGCAAAGAGCCGCTCTGAGAACAGAGATGCTGTGTGTGAATCACCTCAAAAAACAGTCTTACATAATGTCAACACAATTACCCACATTAAGCTTGAGTGGCTACAAGTAAATTCAAGGGCAACAGGCCAGAGCTTTTTCACTCCCTGATCTGAGGGCTTTTATGAAGGGGAAGGGGCATGAGGGACAGGAAAAGACAGATTAGGGAGCAAAGTTGATTGGTCTTCAGTACCGTGTCCTCGGCCTCTCTTGAGGAAAGAGAGTAGCAGATTAGTTTTTTTCTTTGCCGTCGGTCCCAGAGGAAGGAGCTCTGTGCTGCAACTTGTTAATGGCCTCCACTGTTTAACACTTTGTAAAGCACTTTATGTTGACTTTAGATCATAGATGTGGTTGTATGCAGGCAGGACTTCACTCTGGAGGAAACTGAAAGTGTAGAGAAAACAGCCTTAGTGACTGAAGAGTTATTACTTATTAATAAAGCACATAGATGCTTGAATTTGATTAATGACTATCGCTTTTAAAGCTTACTTGAACAGATTGTCAACAGGTGGTGTTTGGAATCACATACTAACATGCTGCCGATCTGTACTGCATGCTAACTACACTGAAAAATGACTGACGAGTTGATTTTACTTTAAAAAGTATAGGAAACCAAATGCCTTGAAAAATGCTAAGAAAATATCAGTCTTAATTTATGTTTACTTTATGTCTGATTGTTCATTTTACTTAAATTTTAGTTATATTTACTTGTTTTTGTGAAGTTGTTGCAACTTGAAATGGCAAGTTTAATTAAATCAATCTTTCGAGGTTAGGGCAACTTTAGTAAACCAAGTTGACTTTGCTACATATCTGTATTCTGCTGGTTGCATACTAGTCGATCATATTTGTTTTATTAAACATGCTAAGAAAACAGAACTTGCAGATCTCCTAACTTTGTCATTGGCAAAATCCTCTTTTTCATGATCACCTAAAGTCAGACAAACTTGGTTTTCTGAAGTTGCTAACATTTAGAAAGAGCAAGGTAATTTCACTTGTCATTTTTAAGTTCCAACAACTTAACAAAGTTTAGTAAATACTACTAAATGTTTAATAGACTTAACAATTAGATATAATGTAAGGATAAATTAAGGTTTATAGTTGTATTTCCTTTCCTTTCAAGGCAATCGTTTGCCAAGATTATTTTAAGTAAGATCAACTCAACAGATTTTCCAGTGTACTACATTAACGACAAAGTATATGCCATTACCAACAGACTGTTCACACTCGAACAACACATATGAATCACACGTCTAAAGGCTGGTCTGACCCTGCCGGCAGCTCTCACATCTCTGAAAACGTTGCAGTAAATTTCCAAACACAGGTGAGTTTGGATAAACTCACCACATATTAGGACATCCGCATGCTGAGCTGACTACTTCTGGTTTTACACTCCAACACCTTTAATGGGTATAAAATCATTTCTAGACTTTCAAAATGTTATCAGACCATGTGAATCAAATCCTGATAGTAAAACAAACCATTTCGCGGGGGTTGCAAGGCTTAAAAAAATCTATCTACTGACTAACATGTATTTTTCCTAATGTAATTCTATGGAAAAATGTCTTTTTTGGACCAATGGTATCACGTGGCAGACCTGCAAATTATTTTTACATGGTTCGGCCATTATGTTGAATTGAATTCAAAGTCTAGCGCACTTCCTGGTGGCCTGGCATCTACCGCTAGCTCACATAGCACCGCTGAGCTAACGTTTCAGCTCAGCCAAGACGATGACATTTATGTTTCGATCTTGCGCTGTAACTAACATGAGCCTCTCATCCATGAGTAGATGCACACTTCCTTCTGCGCGGTACAGTTGGCAGGTGTAGTTCAGTGGAAAGAAGATATTTCAAACAACAACTCACACCAAAACAATCTAGATTGATAAATTGCACCACAAGTAAGAGGAAAATTTATATTTTTGATCTTGTGGTGAACTGTTGCTTTAAGCATGATGTAGGCTAAAGAGTTAACAAGAGATCTTGATGTTCATGCCAGACATGCTGAAAGCTGGACTGGCTCAAAGACTGCATTGTTCTTTATTTTGGTTATAAGCTTGTTAATAAAACAGACAAAGAAACAAAAAAAAATCCAACCAAATAACACATTCACGTTTCGTTCATGTTAATATGCAAACCAAAAGTTTTCGGCCATTACAAGCCAGGCTGCTTCTTAGCAATAAGCACATCCTGCTTACCCGTTTTATGAATATGGAGAGGATTTTCCTTTCTCCTCAGAGTAATTCCAGCTTAAATTTTTAACACCCGTGGACTCTAACAAGCACTTTTTTTATCAGCAGGAAACTTTGTCATATTAATCCTTCCTCAATAATGTAAATCTCTTAATACTCTTACTGACTTTGTGGGTGGTTGCTTTTGTCTGTGAAAATCTGATTTAGCGCTCCGTGTTTATCTCTTAACTCATTTTTAGAAAAGAATATGAATTATAAAAGGGCCAAGTGGACTGAAAAGAACACCACTCTGTGCCTTCTCAAATTATTTTTGTGAGGTGATACACGGATGAATAGTTTCAATTCATCAAACACACTGAATGGTGTAAAATCTGCATAAAAATTAAGATTCTGTACCAGTCTGCAAGTTATCATACTGCACAGAGGGACTGGAGCTGCAGTAAATATTTAAGTGCTGTATTATTTTTTTCAACTTGGACAGATGCGTAAGAAATCCATTTCTAATGGACCATAAAGTATGACTAATGTTTTGGATATGCATATTACAATTTACTGTGGTAAATGGAATTAAGCCCCTTTATTGTCTTGCACATAATATTTTTATTGTCTCAAATACAGAAGGAATACCCTTCTACATTGCTGAGGGTTCAACTGAAATTGCATTACTCAGTTACAATAATTAAATCGGCCTCAATTTTAAGCTAAAACATCTGTATGTGAATTTGTTTCAAAACAAAATGACGGACTCTGTGATGACTAACATGTGGAGACTGCTATATGTTACAGAACCACCACTGTGAAGCATCATGAACACCTGTATCTGATGTAGTGGTGGGGGGGTAGAGATGGGAAGATGATTGCAGTATTAGTGGTGTGGGGTTTAAATACGATGCATTTACAATAAGCATTATATCCATAAAAGTTGGGTTTTATTACCGTGAACGACATAGTATGTGAGACATAAAATGTGTGTTTGTTTACTTTTTCGGGCATATCATACCGTTTGCACATAAATAACTCTGCCTGTTACGTATAGTGTTTTAAGAAAATTTAGTTTTTCTCACATGCTTCTACTGTACAGCTCTTTCTGATGGGGAACTGAATGGAAAGTGAAACATATCTATGTTCTCTTCAAAGCCAGACTACATTGTCCAAAACTGTAATTTCACCTCACTGAACACAGGAGCTGCTGGTCTACCGCCGCCTCGATCCGTTAGCTGGTTTGTGTTATAGTGTGACTTTTGTGTTTTTAAGGGTTCATTCTGATTCACCAGAGTCCCACAATAAGACAAACCAACAACTGATTGAAGTAGAGGTAGTCCAGCAGCTCCTATGTTCAGTGAGGTAAAATGACTGTTTTAGTTAATGAAGAGTGGCTCTGAAGAGAGCATTTCAGTCTCTGTTCAGTTCCCTGTTGGAGAGGGCTGTCTGTTTGGTAAGAACTGAACTGGATAAATGAGATTTTAATGATGCTGCACAAGTTGTGTAAACTGTTTTTGTGTAGTTTGCAGTTGTTAAATGCAGTACCCTTTTACTTAAGTTCATCAAGATTTTCTTTCCCACTTTTATTATCTTCCTCCCCCAGTGAAGGCATGCAAGAAAAATAAAGTTTTCCTCACAAATTCATATATATTATTGATGTACAAATGGTCATTTGGGTGGTTAAGTATTCCTTAAAAAGATACGGGCATTTATCAGGCAGGGGGAGTCTAATGAAAGACATTAGCAAGTTGAATTTTGAGAGGTGTAACATCCAGTGTTTTTTGGATTTTGACACACACTAAGTCCTAAAAGTCAGGATCTGTCTGCCTTTTTTGACTTTGACCAATATTTTTCAATCTGTCTCCACCCCAACTTTATGGAGCTACAAAATAAACTTGGCAGAGTTTTTAAGTTCTCTATACCTACTTGTTGTTGTGATTCTAGGCACGTCTCTGGTCGGTCCTCCACTTTGCTCCAGACTCAAATACCTCAACATCTATTGATGGATTGTCACAAAATTTGACAAGTCTGTTTCCTCTCAGTATGAATTGTAATATCTACAGTGATCCCTTAAGGTTTTATCTAGCATCATCATTAGGTCATTTTTGTCTTAAACCTTAATGACTTAATACCCTCAAAAGCATGACATTCCCATCAGTCTTAGTTGCAGTCTACTGAACTAAGATGGTGAACCTGGTCAACATCATACCTGCTTAGCATCAGCATGTTAGCTTTCTGTCAGCAGGACTGAGCTGAAAGCATGGCTGTAGACTCTGAGTCCTGCTCTGATCTGTATTTAACCTTTACAGCGCTGCGAGTACAACAAAAACAACGTCATTTTTGCTCTGAGAGTTTGAATGTCCACGTGGCCACATCAGATGTTAACGTGACCTCACTCCAGACTGATCTTATCCTTGGAGTCTGAATGATTTATAACATGCCATTGCCTGTAAAAGCAGCGTTGTTTCTCTCCACCAGGTTCGATGGTGGATTAAATGTGATTTCAATTCTCCAGACTGCCGACGAACAACAGAATTTGCCAAAGATTTGCCGAAATCTAATTATGCTTCCATCAAACGACTGAAACATTTTTTTTTTGATGTTGTTCACATTCACCAGAAGCAAAATGATTTGAATTCCCCTTGCTTTGGTTTGTTTTCTTATGTATCTACAAGAATTGGTGTGTTTGGGTTCATGCGTGCAGCTGCTGTCTGGATCTTGGACATGATAAACAAAAACAGCCACCAGGCATTTTCATTTTTGCATCTGTGTGAGGAGAGAGGCAGCCATGATTTTTAACAAAGGTAATTGCAGGAAATAGTCAAAATAAAGGAAACACCATCAATAAGTCTTAAGAGTTGGACCACTATAGGCTCTTTTTTGTGCTCTGGTGCAGATCCTACAAGTTTCATAAATGCATCAACACCAATATACTTTCTAGGAAATCCTATTTTTCAGTGTTTTGCTTGTAATTGTGAAGCATGCTGTTTCCATTGCCACACCAAGAGGCCGAATTGAGTTGAGAAGTGGTGACAGCGCCAACCGCAACCAGTGATTCACATTGTTTTCATTTTCATCCGCCCCCACATTGGCCACTCACTGCCTGAAGAGACAATATCATCCTGAAAATATTCCACCTCCATCAGGATAGAAACACTTCACCATAAGGTGATGAAGGCAATCGCTCAGAATTGCTTTGTATTTTTTGGCATTTACACTACAGTGCCTGCTAAGTGTTTCGGTCTACCTGAAAATATGCCAGGAAATTTTCTCCTTCATAAAATACCAGAGCAGCCAGAAACCACTCACTCAGCCTTGTGAAATCAAAGATATTGTGAAAGGGATCTTAAAAGGAAAAAGTGCAGCATAAAAGTTGTGTAGCAGCCACTCCTTTAAGAACTTGACACAAGATAATATGGGCTGCACAAATGTACTCTAGTTTAGCATCTTCAGAAGAGCAGTTTGTAAGATTTAGGGTGATTTAGCAGCATCCGGTGGTGAGGATTGAAGATTGCAACCAGCTGAAACTTCTGGTTAGAGCTCCTTTCAGTGTTCATTGTTCAGGAGGTTTTTGACAGGAGCCAAATTATCCACAGAGGTCTTTTTCTCACCCAAACAAAAGGACCTGGTGACTCATACCAGCAAAACACTGAATAAAGCAGTTTTACAAATCAGCATTTCTCCTGTGCTCTGTGGCTCATCACAGACGTGTGAAAAAATATGGTGCCACACATCAGTTTAGTATGAGCTGGCTCACACTATTGGACAAAGATTTTGGGTAACATTAAGTGAATTTTTTTTTCTTTCTTTTGATGAAAAGGCCGATTCATCCTTGCTTATAATTTTATTCATGTTCATGTGTATTTTTAGGCATATTTTAATTTGTGAAAAAAAGTAATTTGGCGACCCCCCTCTGAGGAGCCCCTGTTGAAGACTCAGATCCTGAGTTAAGCTAACTGGCTGTCGGCTCCACCTAGTTATTAATCTCACAGGCGTGAGATTAATATCGATCGTCCCCTCCAACCCTCAGCAAGAAAAAGAATAAGCCCATATCCAAAAATGTCAAAACCATTCTGTTAAGATGTTAAGGCCTGTTAAGATATAATCATGCACCTCTTTGTTCATATCTGAAATACTGATCATATAAAAAGAGGAAAGGCCTACAGTGTTCCTGCGAAATATTAATAATACTTTATTTCATCACTTTAGTGTGGCATTTCAGTATAGCATAGATCTTTATCTGGTCTTTTTTTTTTTTTAATTATTATTCTTTCCAATGATTACTGTACACAATGTGTGACTGAGAGGACAGAGAAAAGAAATAATTTCGACACTGGGATTTTTGTTCGTGCTTCAGCATACAAATTGTTAGCAGATTTGCACAAACATTTTTTTCTTAACCAATCCATTTTGAGAGAGTGTGATTAAGTAAGTGTGTCTCGTCGGGAGTCAGAAAGCTGCAAAAAGACTTTCCTAAATATTTCCAAAACAAAATACTGCCTGTAGCAGACTGAACTCACTTTTGAGAAATTGTGCTCAGAGAAATTCATAGGCTCTAAACTGTGAATATCTATCCATGATTTAAACTCTACTCATGGCCCTGCTGTGAAGAGAAGTTGATGACCATAAATAATGTTCAGACTCAGAGCTCCATTCATGACTTTACCATTAATTTACAATAAAACAAAACAAATGAAATTATATTTCTTTTAAAATAAAAAGTACAGTTCAAGCAAAAATATGCTATCCACTAATTTCTTTATGTTTGCCAAAATGTAAAAGTGACCTGAAATAACATATCAGCTGTGTGTATTAGTCTTATAAACAGTCGTTGTGGGGCCACTTCACTGAACAGCTGAGTCTTAAAAACATACCTACAAACAGATAAAGAACCGTATCATAGTGTCCTTTTAAAGATAGCAGGTTTAACCCAATGAGCGATACTGTACTGTGAAGAATGTGACCAATTTTCAGGTCTTTTTTTTTTAAATCATGAACTCAGATACTTTACATAAATGAGTTTCCATGCACAAAGTTTACATATCACCCTGCATTACTCGTGGTCATAGGTCTTGCCTATTTTAAGCCAGAAATGCTGGAAGAGGAAAAACATTATGATATCCTGGCTCCAATTTGATCTATTGTGTAACTTGTGTTTCCTTTTTTTTTAACATTGCTTAGGGTGTTGTATTATGACCAAAAGACTGGATCATTCAATTGTAAGACCTAAAAAATATGAATGATTTGTATGGAAAAACTTTGTCAACAGCAGAAATTCAATTCTGTGTCTCACAATGAACAGATGAGTGCAGGTTAAGAGGGAGGTCGCCTAAGGCAGGTAATTTCAGGCCGACTCTATGTAGAGTGGAGGTAAAGTGAGGTAAAGTGAGGCTGCAATACCGTCACTGTCAAACAATGCTTGTTGCAACCCCAACAGCAGTCACCAAAGCTTCACAGGGCGTCGCAAAGCCTTTTAAATTTTAAGGTGTAAGAAAACTTTTAAAACATGTACAGAAGGCCTATATCTCAGCATTTCATTCATTTCTTTGAAGAAACTAGATGGCATTATTTTATTTTAATTTTTAAAGATTATTAAAGATATAAATTTAGAAGAAATTTCACAGGATGAGGGCACGGTGAAGAATTGGACCAATGGCCAAGCGTCTGAAAACAAAAAAGCCTATTGAGCTGTGGTGGACAGTTATGAAGTACATGTACTGAAGTACAGTTTTTTTTTAGTATCTGTACTTTACTTGAGTTTTGATTTTGTTTTTTGTAAATGTATCACTTTGACTGCACTGCATTTGAAAAACAAATGTTTTACTTTGACTCCACTACATTTCTATGAAGGCTCTTGTTACTTGTTACATTTGCTGTAAGGTCAGTGCATGATTGTTGCAATTGTTGTCTTGTTTTATCTTTATATTTTCACTCACATACTAGTTTTATACTTTGCATTGTAGCATAAGTTTTACATTTTACACACTCGGCACATCATCCATATTATAATGTGCCAAATGTCTAATACTGTGTTTCATACATTTATATTTTTTACATACTCAGGATACTATACATACTTTATTTTAAATGTGTAAACATTTACATACTGTGATAACTGTTTACTCTTACTGTATTTCTATTTTCCTTTCTGTATTTTTTATAATTATTTGTGCTGTAACGAACCACAGTTTCCCCTCAGAGATCAATACAGTATTTCTGACTGTGACATACACGGCAGGTCTGTCTGCATTACCGCCGTGTGGACACTAGATGGCGCCACAGCACACCGGGATATAAATATGTTTCGTAACGTCCAGCAGTCGTCGCTAAAACCTGCAGCTTTTCTTTGCCAAAATCTATCCCACAATCCCCACTCACCGGCGGTGTATTCATTTGAATGGTACAACTGTGAAACGCTAGCGGACCTGCACACAGAGTTGCTTTGGAGTTTAACCCGTTTTTCACGATTTGGATTTTACACACCTGAGGAGACCTCGTGTGTCTCACAACATGAACAGGTTGGTGTTTAATTGTATGGTTTGAATGGTGAAAATAAAGCCTCGTTTATGAAGCCATATGTTGTCTGAGTTGCAATGCTAACTGGCTAGCTCGCATTAGCGGCCCAGCTAGTTACTTTCAACGTCTCCGTGTATCCTTGATAGTTGAGCTAACCTGTAAGCTAACAGTCAAAGCTAACTGTTGCTGTAGTTTGCTAACCAGCTAAGAGCATGAGCTAACTTTAATCTGAGAGACGTAACAAAATACTCTCCTTCAAACTGTCCAGTAAAGTGTAGCAAGACATACTTGCTACTTAAAGTGTAATTAACACAGTGACATTTGTTGCCGCTCACCTAGCTAACGTTGGTGCTTGTATCGCAGCAGCCAACGCCTTTGTAACGCAAATATAGCGTTTTTGTTTTGTATATCTTATTTGAATGTTTGCGTTTAGTCTTTTTTTAAATAAACCTGCTGCGTGTTAGATCGCATGTTATGTATTTGAAGCCACCCTGTGACTTTTTAGGCCACGAAAAGTGGCTTTGACTACTGCAACATGTTTTTTTCATCCTGTTTTCCACAATTGTTTGTCCAACAGAGTGTATTTCTATGGAGGCTGGTGACTTAAGCATGTTTGGCTACGAGAAGTCTTGAAGGTGAACCAGAATACATCCACATGGCTTTCTGCGATCCTGCCTGCATTTTTCTGCTGGAAAGATCATGAAGCAGGTATGGAGATGTGAAAGCAAGTGGCATGTGTTATTGTGTAAATACTTGTGTTTCTTTAATCCTGGTGACTGTGAAGTACAGTTCAGTGGTATTGTAGTAGTAGTTGCCTTATCCCCTATCCTTTTGTTTTAGGTGGATATTATAAATAAGGAAGAATTAGATAAAGAGAGGTGAGTCTCTGATCCACGTTTGTGGGATTCATCTAATAATGATCACCCACTCGCTCTGTGTCCCACAGATCTTTCCTCTCAGTCACTGGACCTTTAAGGCACCTTTCCATTACCATTATCACCATGTCTGTGGCTTTGAAATGTATGGTCTTCCAAACTGTGACAGCTTTGCATCCGGCTCATGTCGACTTTCCTCTTGGCAGATTTCAAGTGCATTACAGAGTACACAGCCCAGGCAAAGAGCAGCGATTGTCATCTTGCAAGAGGAAGGGTTGTCCATTGGTGGAGGTGGGCTTAAAGCTGCACCGCAGAACATCAGATGTAGGCCGTACCCGTAACCTCGGCATGGCCAACAAAGAAAATGAGCTGACGTGCTCCGATGATGTGCGGGGCATGCACTACTATGACAACTGTGGGCTCCCTGTGAACTCTGCAGAGGCCTCCAAGATGGCAGGGGCCAGCTCCAAGTACAGTGACTTTACTGAGGTGAGAGTTAAAAGAATATTTCAAACATTTAATATTTTATTTAAGTGCAAGGTTACCATTTGAACAGTAACTCACTATTTGTTACGTTGAATTCATGAAGAAAATGTTTTTCTTGCATGCCTTCACCATGAATGAAAAATCCAAAATATGTTTGTTATTCTTGAAGCGGGGCCATGATTTACAACAGCAAAACTATATCAAAGCATCAGCTTGCAAATTCTCCACCAACACATGCAATTTAATTCAAGTCTTATTTATCCAGTTGTATGCTCGGTAACTCCCAAACACCTGCATTTTTTGCTAAAACAGTATGATTTTAAGATTTTTTGGGGGGCTTTTTGCCTTTATTTTAATAGGACGGTTCAAGCATAAAGGGGGGAGATAGAGGGGATGACATGCAGCATAGGGCTGACTGCAGAATCAAACCCACGGCTGTTGCAATGATGATGCAGCCTCTGTATGTGGGGTGTCCACTCTACCAACTGAGCTACTGGGCTCCAGAAACAATATGATTTTAAAGACTTCCGTCTACCTGTGCATGCTTATTCCCAGGCACACCACTCGGCTGTGCATGAGACTGTTTGTACTGACATGTTTTCAATCGTACTTTTTAAGCGAAAATGCATCTGTCTGGGAAATCCTGAGCGTACGACTGGATGAATTAGGCTTGAATTATACTGTACGAGTTGTGTGAGTTTACAAATGGATAGTTTGGTATAATTTTGCTGTCCTGTTTACTTCAGTTGAAGAACAATGTTCACCTTTTTTGGATCCTTTGCTCACTGTAGAGACATGCTAGAAAAACAAAGTGTTTCCCCACTAATTTAAGGTAACATGTAGTCAGTAATTGTTGCAAAAATGCCTGCTTGTGAATTAAAAAAAAATCAATTGTGAAATTATTTCATAAGCTTGATACAACTGGAAACAACAACATTTGTAGACTAAATTTCCTTTGTGCATTGTTTGTGTTGACATATAGCTATCAAAGGACCATGAAGCTATGACTCATGTCCTTTTTGGAAGGAACCTACGACTAAAAGTTGCCCAAACACTATGGCGAAGAAACGCCAGTGAATTAGTGGCCTACCTAATAAGGTAAATCAGTAACTAACAGCTAATTCTGCCTTCTCGTAGTTTGTGTTCATTGCTTAATCACATAACATGCTTCACCTTTAATCATTTGTTGGATTCACAGAATTCAAGACACAGGGGTGCTGCTTGACTGTTTACCTGTCCTAACAAACAAGTGAGTCTCATCTGGGTGTTTTGCACTGTTGCTTTTTAGTGATTCAGCTTCATCACTAATGACTGGACTGCCAAATACTGCAAACCTGTATTGAACAAGATCATGTAGCGTCATTAGAGCTGCAACTAATAATTTTTATTATTTATTAATTCATATGTTCTTTTTCTCCAATAAATTTGAAAGTTTGTCAAACGTCAGAAAATGGGCAGTATGTGTTGTTGGAAGCCAAAGGGACATCTCTCTCTGTTTGTTTGTTTGTTCAACATATAGTCAATTTCTAACCACAGACATTTGAGAAAAGCATCATGTCCTTGCTTTTCAGAAACTATAATCATTGAATATTTGGCATTTTTGCTTGATAATCAATTGTTGATAAACTTTTGTCATAATTAAATTATGCTTTATGATGATATCTTTGATTTCAATATTTAGATCACATGGTATACATTTTAACAGCTCAAAAAGTTAAATTTAACATGAAGTTGGAAAATGTATAGTTCATAGAGAGGAAAATTCCTTAGTCCTAAGCGGCCTCTTTTCTCTTATGTTTACTTTGAAGATTCAACAGTTTGTGCCTGCCCACATTACTGGAAATTAGCTCACTTTCTTTCTTTGTTTTTTCTTGTTTCTCATCAGCCTTCAAACTGAAGCACCATGTTTGTCACTTGGCTGCTGCGTTGACCTCATGCCCCTTGTGAAAGTGATTCTTGCCAGTAAATATGAAGAGTGAGTGTCACTGAGGAATTGCATCCATGTTTTTAACAATCCTTTTGACATTATATTTTAAAACTACTGAGCTAAAGGCAATTGGATGTACTGCGTTAGTCTTGAAGGCAGTTCTACAGTCATCCAACGAGCTGAAGTGAGAACTGATGAAGCCTCTTGGATGAGTAATGACTTGTCTTTAACGTAGCACTTTTAACTAATGACCTGAAAAACTTTCATAGACATCTGTGACAGCATTTGACAGACTTCTCTGTGTTTACTGTCTTTTTTACAGAAACATAATGGTGGGTTTACACTGGGTTCAATCCGTCATCAGGAAATGGTGGCCAGAACTTTCTAAGAATGAGAAAGGACTGCGGGACAGTTGTTTGGAAGACAGGTGAGCACCGCACGCCTTAATACAACCTAATAGTCCCTCTATGACACAACCAAGATTTTAAGAGTTAAAACTGTTTTCAAACCTAATGTCACAAGGTTTTGATTGTGCACACATCTATGACAATGACTTAAAGACATACTATGCAAGATTTATCATTAACAAAATGTAGAAACCCACACGCAGATAATCCCTCTCAATCATCTCACCAGAAGGGTGTGGTGGTGTATTTATCTGCAGACCCTGCCCTGTGCCTCCTCTTATTTTCTTCTTATTTTGCTGTGTTCAAGATGCTCCTGGCCACAAAAGAAAACTACAAAAATCGTGGACAAAAAAGAAAATATAGCAACTGAAATGCCAAGCTGACAGAACTCGCTCTAAAATGACACTGAATCTGAGTTGGTTTTCACTTTTGCAGTAACTGACAATTCCTGCATAGAATAACTTAAACTGTGCAACCAGTGAACAATATGCAGGATTTATCACACATCTATTTATTTGTGGCGGGCCACCACAACTAAAACATCTTCTGCCACAAATAGATTTTTGGAGCTGGAATTTTAATTTGGAGGGCTACAGGATTATATATATATATATACACAGTTCAGTTATTTATAGCGCACTTGGGGCAGTAACGGCGCAGCAGAACGTCAGGCACATTGAAAATGTAACGCTGGAAAAGCTGCTAAACTGTACAGTGAGATCTGAGCAGGAGCCAGTTAACCACCAAAGTGTAACACATAAAGATTCAGGTGAGCTGCCCTGATGAAAAGATGTCAGGTTGAAAATAAACAGAACTTTAAGTGTTTCACAGGAATGAGAAATGACGTTGACTTCCAGATAAAATACTGTATTGATTATTAAGACGCAAATTCAGTGTGTGTTATGAAATAATATATGAGTGTTTTGTTATTTATGTTTGTTCTATCCTTTACGAACATTGTTTCTACTTAATATCGCACCATGCCCCCTGTTGCATCCTTTCATTCTCCTAAGCATTTGTCCCCCACTGGAGTCCAGGCAAACATGCTTGCCTTTTTGTTGCATAACTAGAATACACAACTTTGTCAGAGCAGAGTTTACTATCAGCTCTCATCACATTGCTGTGCCTTTTCAAGGGAAATTCAAAATGGCACTAAAGCTTAGGTTTAGTGAATTTCTGCCAGTGTGTTCACAGCCTCCATGATTTGCCTAGTGCTTTGACCTACGTGCACGTGCTTATAAACAAAGGAAGTTTGTCCTCTTGAACATTGAAAACCTTTTTTATGTGCCTCACGTGTGAGCTGAAAAAAGTGTTCTTGTGGTATCATAATGGGTATGAAAAAGTTGTCACAAACCCTGACTCATACAGAAGAATATATTTATGAACTCAAACGGTTGTCTTGAAGGTTTTTCTTTTTTGTTTTTTGTTTTTTTCACGGATAGAGTAGATGGTGTCGTGCTGCAGAGTTTACCATGGGCATATTTTGAGTTAATAAATCAAAATTTTCAAGAAGTTATGTAGAGCTTTGCAAAGGCACTGGCTTCCAGTCAGACAGCCACTACTCAATGAAGTCTAGCCAGCTACTTTTTAACTGTATATGAACTTTCAATTCTGATTAAATAGTTGTGATTAATAAGTTACGACCACAAGCCTCCACTATCGAACAATGCAAGCATGATGATTGAGGAGCATGCTGATGTGTCTGTATCAGTCCCACCCCCACATGCTCTGCATGGATGTGTGTACGCTCAGCTGAGGACTTACATCCTGCAGTAAAAAGTAAAGAACAGAAAATCAACCAATATCAGCAAATTAATTGATGTCAAAATACATTAGGAATTACATTGACTGCACAGACAGGGGACGTCCTCATTAGATGGTCTACTTTGGAAAATAACGGTGGCAGCAACTTGAAGATGGGGCAATTAGCATTAAAAAGGCCACCAGAAGTGCTGCATTTTCCGCATTCGCCTCACAGGCGTCAATGGGTTTAATGAATGAATGAATGAATTATCTTTATTAATTTTTATCAGCAGAGCTTTCACTGAGATGCTTTGCAAACATGCACTAAAAACAGGCAATTTTGTTAAAGTAACAGGTGTGTTTCATGAGGAAAATGTATGCTCAGTCTCACACTGTAATGTTACAAGTTTTTAATTTTTTTGTCCACCGAGTAATTATGCAAACCAATGTTGTGTCCTGCAGTAATCTTTATGATCAAGTATCAGTGTTTTTTCACATTATATATTTTATCCATTCTTTGTATTTTTGGTGATCCTGTCACTGAGTAATTTTCTCCCGCTTTGTGTATAAGGAAGTGAATGCTTATTTATAGACCACACCTGCTCACTGACCATAGGTGTGGAGTGTGTCAGTAGGAGAGAAGGGAGAGGAACGCTGCCCAGAAGGAGGCCTGAGTGTAGTGGAAGTCAGCAGACTGTGACAGGTCTCTAAGAGAAGGAAATTGTCGGTCAGTCGATCGAGTATATTAGACAAAATTCTTAGTTAAAAAGTTCTGAACAGTCAGGACGATGTGTGGTTTTGAATATTAATAGCTGTTTACAGACTGTGTGGGCTAAAACACACAAGAAGCGTAGTTCTGCTTTACAATGATTCACTGCAGGTTGACTATCTGGTAGGCAAACTCTTCATGATATCAGGGTCCCCATGGTCACGAAAAACCAGGAGAAATCTACAATTCTACAGTCTCATTTTTAAGGCCTGTAAAAGTCCCATTTTTAGTAAAAATCATTCAGAGTTTTGGAAAAGTTGTGGAATTTTGTCATGTAATGAAATTAATAGTTACAGTAATCTTCTGAGGAAAATCTTCCATGTGTTGTAACATGATGACATTTTTCTGTAAATTGACTGTTTAGATAACGTAGCTGCTATATCCATCGACTTAGGGCTGCACGATGTACCGTTTCAGTCAACATTGGGTTAATAGTTGTATTGAAGGAAGTGCAACCTCAAGCAAGACAGATAAACTCAAATAATTTGCTGCTAAAGATTATAGTACAGTATATATTTAGGAATAGTGGCATTAGAATGTGTCCAAATTTCAGCTTTTGGGGCTGAAACTTTACTCCGGCGGGACATGCCCCCTTACACCCCTAGCTGGTTGCTTTTCCCCACTGGCTGGCTGCTCCGTGTCCCTGTTGAACGCCCCGGTTACTTAAAAACAATCATTCACATTCCTAACTTCGGGTTTGAACTTGGAGGGCTGGTAGCAGATAGCTGTTGGTGTTTGGGTTTCCACAGTCACTGATCGAGGGGTCCTGTGTGCACTCACCGTATGTTGCAGATAGTAATGTCTGTATGTTTATTGCAGGAATATTGAAGTCATGAAGCAGCGGCTGAAGGACTTGTGGAAGGACGGAGCCCGGTTGTGTTTGATTCCAGGATCTACGGGAGAACTGGCAAAGGTGAGACAGATGAGATCATTGTAGCATTTATGAGGTATGGTGCAGTAGTCAGAAAAGATTTGTTAGGACTAAGAAAGTTATAGAAAATTGTTTTCTTTTCCTTTTTTTTCAAAATATCTTAAATCTTTGCACAGGTTTATACGTATAAAAATCAAAAGCACGTGTGCCCAGGGCCTGTGAGTCGCACACAACCCACCCAACCACACCTTGAATCAGAAAAGCAAAACAAACACTCATAAAACAAATAAAAGCAAAGTTAAAAGTGAATGCACTGAACACTTATGGAGAGGCCACAACTAGCTTAAAAGTCAGTTGTTTGTAGTTTTAACCCCCAACGACTTCATCCTCCTCTCCGTTAATCCACCTGTTTGATAATGGTGATAAATGCAGAGTTCCCAGAGCTTCGCTAAGCTTGTCTATTAGTCGCAAGAGGCATCACTTGAGTTTCTTTTTGTTGGCTAAATTTTGTATTAAATCTCAAACTGAGTAATTTTGGGCTACTCCTGTAGGTACTATATTACTATTGTGTATACACTTTCTTGTATAATATCAAGAGTTAATTATGCTTCTAAAAACACTAATAAAATAAATAATAATTAAATATTTTTTGCATATTCTAATTCCAGTGTCTTAATATTCTTACAAATTTAAAGTTAATTGTTTTGGGGTTTTTTTGAAAGGGTGTACTTTTGTGTTTATGCTATTAAAAACACAAAAAACAAACTAAAAGAAATGAAAAAGCATATCAATCCAGAGACGGCTCAGTGTCTTCTTACAGGTTTTCAAAGAGCCTTTAAGGGAGTCTCATTTTCTGAAGTTTGATACACTGTAGAACATCTTAAATCCCTCTTTCATGTTTCCATTTTAAAAGAGTGAGACAGCAGCAGGTCAGTAAAGTTGTGAAAGCCAGAACTTTATAGCGCTATGAAGAACTTTGGGTAGGACGCCAAATATTGCTCTGAGTGGATTAGGGTGAATGAACATGTTTGCAGGGATCCTGCAGAGTTGAACATAGTTTTGTCCAATAGTGTGGTAGCCTGGGAGAGTAATATTAACATATGCACGAGGTTAGGAGGTGAATGTATATCTGTGCTAATGTCAAATTGGTGTAGTGGATTCTGTTCACGCCATACTTTGCACAAATTGAGGATGAGAGAAAATTGCTGTCAAATGGCATTCAGCAGCCTTCAAATTTAGATTATTCAGATGTTCAGTGTCAACCGTTGTCCGGTTTACCCATGTAAAGATTTCATGAAGTGCTTGTTCTTTCATTATATATATTTTTTTAACTGAAGCGCTCATTTTTTCCTCCCGTTACAGTCAAATTAAATGAAAACAATTCGAACAGAGTTGAATAAACATCCTCCTGTAAATGTTTTCAGATGAACTGTGTCAAAGAGATACAAGCACTCCTGTTCTTTCCAACCTCTGTTGATTTTGGGTGAACACAGCCAACCACTCCCATCCTAAAAAAAACCTCCGGGTCGCAGCTCAGTAGCGCAAGCTTTTGTAACATGAGTTGAGTTTGTATTGTGGTTATGGTTCATTTGTTTCCATTTTCACATCCTGTTTACTTCTGCCACTTGATGTCATGTTTTGAGAGAATTTACTGATTCAAAGCTTCAAGTATTGGTTGCAGGAAGCAAACTTAACATCCCTTTTTACCCGTCGCATTTTATGAAGTGCTACAGTATGTTATGTTTCATTCTAAAATCATGGAAATTTAGCAGCAGAATCTGCGTTTTAACTGTGATGTCTTTGTTGTGGAAAAATTATGTAAAACAAAGATTAGTTTAATATGTGCAGACTGTTTGACTGGCTGTGACGACAACTGACGTTTTATCTCTGCTTCGTGTTACAGGCCATCGAGTCTTATCTATCGCAGCTGCCCTGACAGTCGTCAGCGTAGCACTCTGAGGATGTGACCACTACTGCCGCATCATGGCTGTGTTTTGAACTGATAATGACACCAGAAAAATGGACTGGTTCATTCTGCCACTCAAACCTCTTTCTGGGACTGAACTTGACAATTCAGACAACTCCCTCAGTTCGAGCTGGAGACTCTCAAGGAGGGCTGAGAGAGCCTTTCTGCAAAAAAAGAAGAAACAACACAGCAAATGAGTGCTTCACATTGAAGTGGACCGTCTGGTGAAGGGGCATATTTAGTGGACCTCCATGAGACTGGGTGTAACGTCGCTCTATGAAGTGCCAAGCTCTTTGTCTCTCTCACTACACCACTCTTTGCCATGGAATGCAAATGCACTTGTGGGTGTAATAAATGCTCCGCTGTTTTTAATGTGTTTTTTTGCGCCTGGGTTCTCCGGAATCAGGAACTTGAATCTGCATCGGTCTTAAGTTATTAGAGCTCCTCCTGTTTTCATTTTGCCTCTTCATATGACATTTGACTGTATAATGTAAATTGTAAAAACAAGTGATTCTTTTAAACTTCTTTTAAATAAATTTGATGAAAATCATGAACTGATTCTTTTTTCTTTTGTTGTTCTTATATAGATTAAAGGTACAATATGAATGGCCTGCTCAGTGCTGGAGAAATAAACTTCAATCTGGCTAAGACAGAATTTTTTTAGATATTAGAACAAATTTCAGCAAATGAAAACGGTTACAGCATACCAGATTTATGTAAGTAAATATTCATAAATGGTATTACATTTTGATCTTGCTAAAATTAAGTTGTCCAAAGTGGTCAAACTAGTTTTCCAGCTTTTCTTGTTTTAGTTGGAGCACTTTTTTGTGTTAACCAAAACAGTGTTAAAGCAGGATATACAAACTTATTTAATTGGGGAGGGGCTGAATTAGATATGCCGCTGTCTTACCACTTCAGTCTGAATTTGTTTGCTTGTATATTGTCTTATTATGAAAAGACTGTATTCTGCCTGCATAGTTCCTACTTGGTGCATGTCTACAAACTAGGTTATAGCCCTACCATGAGTGGAAAAAACAGTAAAAATGCAAAGTGATAAAGTGATCTTGCATGATTAACCACTATTGTGTGGCTGGCCACATATAGTATATTTTGAAATACAAGCTGCAGGCCATTTAAAATCGGTCTGAGGGCCACAATGGACCCTGGGCCGGACATTGGTCATGACTGTGTTAAAATATATGGAGGGCATGAGGTGGCACAGGAGACAAATACAATTAAAAGGCAGATCAAGTCATGAGTTTTCAAAGAAAAAATGTATAAAGAAATATATATGCTTTCATAGATGCAACTTATGATAGATAGATAGATAGATAGACAGCGATGTAACTTATATGTAAAATAGTTCTCAAAGGAAAATATTAAATTTGGGTATTGTAGAAAAACTGCTTTTGTGAATAGAAATGGGTCTTAACATTAACATTATAATATGACATATGTAATTTACAGCTTTAATTTGTGGTCATAATGTGAATGAAATAACTAACGTAGCCCCCGAAGACTCAGTCTAAATGTCATTGTCCATTTGTGCAATAAAGTTTTTGAGTGACGTCATTTTCCGCAGCGACAGCTGATGTGCCAGGTCTTCCGCTCCGTCAACTGTTTGCTCTTGAATACATGTTGACGAACATACAGCTGCACGTCGTTTTAATTTGATTCAGACAGCAAACATGTTGCACAGGGACAGAGTACCGCTGTTATGGCTTTTCCTGCAGGCTGCAGTGGTCGTGGCGTGGTGTTTCACCGACATGGAGACGGGGCCTGGCGCTGGTGTACCGACACAGCCTAACGGAGATCGGTTCAAAATCGAGGGCAGAGCGATAGTCCCGGGGGTGAAAACACAAGACTGGGTCTCCACGGCCAGGATCCTCGTGGAAGGTGAAGAATACGTGGGATTTTTGAGGTAAGAAACAGCCGCAGTGAAACCCGAGCTAACCTGTTAGCCTGGCTAGGTAGCATTAGCATAGCTAAGCTAGCCTTAACGTGCTGCTAACCGCACGGCATCTGCGGTCGGCAGATGGCAGGTCCCTAACCGTGCTAACTCACTTACAGCTTAATAATTGTGGATGTAACTCGTGCCAACTGGGACTACAACACAGATATTTCATTATTAGTCGCCTGTCACCAGACTGTGAGCTCAGCCAGGCCTCTCGGTCTCGCAGTTACGTTAGCTGTAACCAAAACAAACCTCAGCCACGAGAGACATGTTTGTTGTTGCTGTTTTTCTAGTAGCACTGATGTTTAGATAGCAATACAATTAAATCCACGGAGACCTGCAAAACATCAGAGGCATTCACCGCATTTCTTATTCCCAAGTAGACAGATTTCCACTGTGAAATGAATGTGTTTATTGGTGAAATAATTCAAATACAGCAATCCTCTGTATTCTTTCAACTCTTGAAAATAGGTCATATACAACATGTCACACACATATCTGATATATATATATATGTGATATATATATATATATATATATATATATATATTTCTTCATCTGCCTTATGTATATATTGTGTTCTACATTGTTGCATCATGCACGTTATATTTCTAACGTTACATACTGGTTTTATACATTGTATTGTAACATAAGACATATAGTTTTATATCTTCACACACTCAGCACATTTTACATATTTTTTAATTTTAATATTCACACACTAGTTCTCATTGGTTCTTATTGTTGCTGCAGTTCCATTGTATATTTTATATTTTTACACACTCAGCTCATTATAAGTATTAAGAGTTTTTAAATATGTGTATATTAGTGCTAATTGATTTTATTGTCATTATTTTTACATTTTTACATACTTGCTGGTGCTTATTTCTTCTTGCTAAAATTCTTTATGCTTGGCATCAGAGCGGCTTAAACGAACCACAACTTCCCCCTGGGGGTCAAAAAAGTATCTCTGATTCAGGTTCGGTATCTGCCACAATGGAGCGTATGTTTCATATTGTAAGTTAAAAAACTGCCATATGGCATATACCATATAGCAAAACTGTTGACAATTCTCAGTAGATGGGCTAACCACATGCATGTAGGTAATTCACCTGAGGGCAGTGGTGGCCCAAGAATTTTTTATAGGGTTAGCCAGAGGGGGCCGCTGATAATCTTGGGATGGCAAACCAAAACCAAAAGTCAGAACTGAATTTCAGGAATTCCATTATGTCGTCGTAGCATATAGGCAAGTTGAAAACAATGTCAATATGAGAGTTAAAGAATTACATACTTAAAGACTTTGATTTCTTATTCTATAGTTATATTTACTATCTGTCTGATGTGCACAGACATATACCTGTATATGTATAATTTTGAGTTGCACAACAATCCTGTTTTAATGTGTCATATATGTTAGCTGATTCATTGTGCTTCAAATAGGCTGCTTGTCCTTTTCCTTAAAAAGACAAATTTACAGCTTTAGTTTGGAGTACATTGATTGTATGGATCGAAACATTTACTGGGAACAAACGTTCTCAACTTTAGCAGACTCGTGGGTACCCGTTAGACCAGTTTTTGTTCAGATATTGTGAGGTGAGAGCCCAAGGGACCCCTTTGAAAATGGCCGTCCCAGGTTTTACTTCCCAAAAACGTAGCCTATGTTTGGCGCTTTATTTAGCTCCTTTTCTCGATAAGCAAAGCCGACATGGTTAACAATGCTCGTCTTATAGGGGTGGAACGGTTCACAAAATCCAAAACAGAGCTTTTCATCTCCCACTCTGGAGTAATGTATTGGGCAGTCAAAGTTTAAAGTTTAGGAAACTTTCGTGGCCCTGGAGATTCATCCATCAGTAGTAAGCACTACGTAGGCTGTGTTGGACAGTTCTTTGACATTTCCTTGTTCTGTCCACCATAAAGTTCAGAAATGACTGTACTGCTGATGTATCGTCAGTAGGGGATATTATACTGCGGCTTGTGTAATTATATCATACGTAGGAGTCCGGCATCCTCCACCATGAGATAAAGCTGCATATCTTTCACTATAAAACCCCCGATGCTTTCGTTAAGGCTTTTCCCTTGTCTCCGTGCTAAATGAAAAGAAAAAAAACCTTCACTGGGTTACTGGTGTAAGCCTTTTTTGCTCATGCCCTGAACCAAACAATACACACATGCCCAGATCTGTGACAAGCGAACCCAACAGGACGTTTTTTTCATGAATTGTTCCATCCCTAATGTCTTAGGTTGTTTAGTTTCACAAGATAATAATACTACCTCAGTGCTAGCTTAAAAAATGAGTGTACCACAGTCTCTTAAAGACAGTAATGTAGACTTCCAATTACTTTTGTTAGGGGGGGCCAAGCCTTCTTAATTATGTACTCCTATCTCAACATAATGCACTTAAATTGTTTTTTACTAAGAGGTAACATTATGTCTGCCATCATTGGTATAAATGAGGTGGATAAAGGGCACACTTCATAGCATAATGCAACTTAATTCAACTGTTACAGCCTCAAAATGTCGATAATGTTTAATCAGTGCGTCTTTCTCTTTAACCCCAATCAGCTGTAAACATGTTAAGTCTTGACAAAATCCAATCCTTGTTACATTCTCTTGCTGCAGAACCGATGGGAGTTTTGCGGTGAATGATGTCCCCTCAGGATCCTACGTTGTGGAAGTTGTCACTCCTACCTTTAGATTTGAACCAGTGCGTGTTGATATCACATCCAAGGGTAAAATGAGGTAAGAGGACATAAAAGACACACACACACACACAGATGTTGCATATGAGTGAACCTTGTATAGCACGGTTAATGAAGGCTGCTCTAAACCTCTGAAGTAACCATGTGTCATTTTACAGGGCACGTCTTGTGAACTACATTAAGACTTCAGAAGTAATTCGCCAGCCATATCCTCTTCAAATCAGGTCTAATGGTCCACACACCTACTTCATGAAGAGAGAAACCTGGGGCTGGACAGACTTCCTCATGAACCCAATGGTAAAAAAAAAAAATGGACGATGTTGCACTGAATATGTCTGATGCACTGTATCCTCAGGGGGTCGAGTTTTCTAACGGGTCACATGAGTTAGACTGACGTTAGTTTAGAGTCATTACGGCGAGGACATACAGAGACATGTTATTTATGTTTTATATTTACCTTTATTTAAGGGAAACTAACCTCTTCTTGAGTTTGTTTCAGTCATCACGTTTGCCTGATTGCCAACTGCCGGGAAATGTTCAATCTGCGTATACACAAGAAATATTATCAAAGTTTAGTCAGTAGTCAGACCAAACTGTTTCTATCTTATACAGCTGTTGTTGCCCAGATGTGATTCTTCTTAGTAGACAGGTTGGTTGTTGATTCATTGAGTGTGGTTTGCCTGTATTCAGCTGTCGGATGTCAGCTTACCTTTCAGAGTTGACAGCACTCCATACACACTGTATGCAAGCGTCAAACATTGTTCTTGTGTTTCTGACTCTCTTGTTTTAGGATATAAAAAGTAACTTTTTCACATTAAATTGTCTAAAAACAATCAGACCAATATATACTGCCCAAGGAATGAGTCCCGAAACCCAGAAACGAGTTAGCATTTCAGCACCTCCTGTTCCCTGGACTCAAAGGCGGTGGGTTATTGAATGGGTTTTTGGTCAGAATCCTGAAGCTGAAGAGACTTCTCACGTTTTGTTTCTATGACAAACGTAAATATCCCTCTTGAATTTTTAAGCTTTTATGCATCTTAAAAACGGCGGTAGCCAACAAGTGGTTTCGTGTGACTACAGAACGTCATTACAGCAAGCATGGCTTTACAGCCACGTTGTGGTGGCGACGTTAACTTGTGACCATTGTGTTGTTTGTTTATAGCTAACAGGAGCTTTTTACTTCAGGAGATTGCATTAAAAAACATAAACAAAGCATGAAAGAATAATAAATGTTTCTTTTTTTTCCATTTTGGAGAGGATGAGACCTGTTCAGATAATTCAGCTCCCGATAAAAACCTTCTGAACCACGAGCGCTGAAGGAATCCTAACAGGAGAAACTGGGAGCAATGACAGCATTGCTCTGTGTTTTATTATTGGTTTGACTGAGAGACCCAAGGGTCAGGAAACTTCGTATTATATGTTTAAATTTGTTGCCTTTGTCTTTCCTGCAGGTGATGATGATGGTTCTGCCTCTTCTGATCATTGTTCTCCTGCCCAAGGTGGTCAACACCAACGACCCAGAGATGAGAAAGGTAAAGACTCCTTCACTGAGTTCATCATGCGGTGTCTTTAAATTGTACTGGATGCATTCTGATCTATGAACCGATATAAGAACATAGTTTGTAATGTCAGCTGTCAAAGGCATACTTGTATTAAATTCATGATACTCTGTCTGCATCTCATCGTGAAGTGTGAGCATATCATAACTGTGATGCCGATTTTGTGATGGTTATTTAAAATCTGAAGATTTCCGGAGTCTGTCCCGCAGCGTCCAGTTGTCCATCCACAGCTGTTTAAATTTCACTGACGTCCTTACAGGAAATGGAGCAGTCCATGAACATGCTGAACCCCAACCCCGAGCTTCCAGATGTTTCTGAGCTCATGACCAAGCTCTTCTCCGGCTCCAAGGGCTCCAGCAAGGCAGGCAGCAGCAGCAAGGGCACCAGGCCGGCTGCCAAGAGGAGGTAGTACTGTAAATGTCCCCCAAAATCTGCCTAAAGAAGCTTGAGTTATGCCATGGAAGCAAGATTTTAAAGTGTCATTTTTTTCTCCCCTCTGGGTCTATTGTACAGTTTTCTTTATTATTAGATGTTTTAAGCACATCTTGATTTCTCATATGCGATTGGATTAAAAAAAAAAAAGATTTCTTTTTTCATACTGCACTGATAAAAATTTCTCAAACCCCGCAAAAGCTGTTACCCTTCATCCGCTCTATAAGCTCTACATGTGGCTCTACTACTCACTAATATTTTCTGTGCTAATTTTTCGGTGTGCATTTTTCCATTGCTGCTAATTCCGCTACCTGAAAGAGATCATATATACAGAGATTTTCTTGTGTTTTTTTTCAATTTTCAGTAATATGACTGTGAATGAAAATGAATTGAATTTTAAGAGTGATAAATTCTTATTTAAAAGCCTGGATAAATAAACTGTAATGGTATATAACAACTGTGTTTTTATTTCAGACCCGCTTATTTGTTTGAGAGTGAACACATGGCCTTTTCAATTTTTTGACTTACGGTGTGGCCAGAATTCCCGTCCTGTAAGCTACGTGCCTAAGGTGTATCAATTAAAATGGTAAAGATTGGCAGCTCCTGACGAAGAGCATGTTGCCTGAAACATCACCTCGGTGTTAATTGAATTAAATATTTATGGGAGCTTTTCTAGTGTGCAGACTTTGTTTTTTTTCTTCTGATGGTCGGAGGTTCGAAGGATAATAGAGCTGTGTGGTTGCTTTCAAGATCTGTAGAGTGTAACTTTTATAAAGGGGACCGTAGAGTCCATATTAAAGTAATAATGAAATATGTTTTAATAAATGTCCTCAGTTAGTTGTGATAGGATGGATATAACGACAAATGACTATTCGGTTATACCATCAGATAAAGAAATCCCAGCTCAAGTTCCAGTTTCTATTTTTTCCAGAGCTTTCATCTGTATCACATGGTCCTCATCCCCAAAGATCATGGAGATAGATCTTTTGCCATGGAAGCCTATCAGCTGTTATTATTTAAGTGTAAAGGTTAAAGGGACAGTTCACTTCAAAATCAAGAGTACATATTTTTCCGCACCACTGAGTTAGCTAATGTTACAGCTCAGCTGAATGATACGGTCGGCGTTTGTAGTTAAGTAGAATGGAAATTTCATGATTTCTACAAAAAGACATTGCTGTTGAGTTTTTCAACTGTTATTTTTGGTGCTTTGACCTCCACAAGCCAAGTGCCATCTTGTCCCATTATATAAGAGGGAAGGCAGACATCTCCCCAAGGTCTGATATCTCAAACAAACCGCAACTCACACCTAAACAATGTAGATTGATAAAAAGCACCACAGGTAAAAGGAAATATATGTATTATTGTTTGGGGTTTGAACTATCCCCTTTAACAGTTCTTTGTCAGTCGCCTAAGGCCATAACCTGTGATGCATCCGGGAACCACTGAAATAAGCTGCAATAAGGCTACAGGTATGATCCCATGAGAAGACCAACAATGTGTCCGTCTGTCTTCTTAGCCACGAGCCTATTTAATAGTTGATGAAGATCTTGAAAATCTTTATGCATATTTATGAAAAATTATTAATTAAAACAGCTGGGGCCTTTAGTGTTTAGCAAACACGACTCAAACATGAGGGAATAATTTATTAATGAATAACTTATGGACTGCAGATTTGGTGCACTGGTTCGTGTTCAGGGCAGCAGGACTGTGTATATGGGATTGACTCAAAAAAATCCATGCTGCTCATCAACAGCGTGGGTTTCCTATCCCTATTAAGGGTGAAACATTTGGAACGGGGGGTCAAAATTTTGACATTTAATGTCCTTTTTGGACATTTTTTTGTCGCACAGGGTTGGTCCCCTGCGTCTCCCCTGAAATCTATACACCTATGCTGCCCTTGTTCATTGTAATAACAGAACGCCGCCCAGAGGAACAATGTGGTTTAATCTTAGGTTTCTAGTAGTTTTTGGACAAAAATGGATGTTTGTTGAGAGGAAGAAACTCTATCAAACTTTGTCTATTCAGATAATTATTGTTGGTTATGGATTTTGGTCATGGTTTTTGTTGACAATCACAAAAATATAGAATATCACCAGACTTATTTAATAATGGAGTTCCATCAAACTGAAGTGGCAGGTCGTCTTGGGACCAGCAGGATCTGTGATCAATTCTCTGCAAAGTCTTTAGCCCTTTTCTGCGCGTAGCAACAGTCATGCTCTTTGTACAGGTTATCCATGGCACGTTAGTTTTATTACTCAACTATTGGAGCAGGTAATGATTCGCATCATGTCTCAACAAAAAAAAAGTACAGGTACAAACCCAATCAGATCAGATTCAAATCATGATGTTGAAAATGTTCGTGACAAAAGTATAATTCTGCCTTTGAGTTTGTATTTCATATCAGTACACAGACTCACCTTCACAAAACTGCACACAGACAACGAGCACAGATTCATTCACAAAGCCTCTGAGCAGAACTAAAGGCACAGAGTTAAGGGAGATAACATCTGACATTACATCATTAAAAGACATAAAAGTGCTATAATTTACAACATCATCACTCATCCATCAGAGAGACATGGTGAAAGTCAGTGCTTCAAATCCCATGTGCCCAAGTTTTTTTTGTTTGTTTTTTTTACAGTAATCTGAATATTGACAAGAATAGAGATGTGATCCATAAACAATCTCATGTTACCACTGTGAAACGAATGCAGCTGTAAATGCACAGAAATGTACAGATTAGCCCTTGAACACGAGATCATATATCGATTGCAAGAGCCACTTTAGAAAACAAAAACATTC
The DNA here is from genome assembly GCF_008729295.1 of Plectropomus leopardus. Classification (NCBI taxonomy): domain Eukaryota; kingdom Metazoa; phylum Chordata; class Actinopteri; order Perciformes; family Serranidae; genus Plectropomus; species Plectropomus leopardus. The sequence continues at coordinate 19,581,112 of NC_056478.1, forward strand.
ACTAAACACTGATATACACTAAGCATTTTACATTTACCATCTGAGAGGTGTGAAATCCAACAGAATCAGTGAAATATATTTTTTATACTATAAATTACTTTGAAACGTGTAAGCCTATGACATGTCCTTTATGTACAGTGCAGGTGAGCAATAGAATAAAGGAGGATTATATGAGGGTTGAAGGACAGGTTCAGGTTCTACTCATGTTAAAGTATGTTGTAACTAGTAATCATTCTCCCTGTTCACACTGGCCCTAAAGTGTAAGAGACTGGGGGGCAAACAATCTTCATTATTATCAATAATTAATTTTAGATTTCAGCAAAAGCCAATACAAGACTGCCTGAGTCAGCCTGATCCCTCCACCGCCACTGAGACAGGATCCTGAAAGTTCAGCTGAAGATTCTGGTCTAAGTGATTATCTGTCAGACAGATGCAACTCTGGTTTTACTTGAAAAACAACTTAGAGATGTAAAATAACCACTGTGCCTCACATCTGAATTTCAGGCAGTAGCCTTACAGTTGACGGTCTGGAAAAGGGACTGTTGTAGTGTAGATAACTGGCTAAAAGAATACAACACTAATAAGAAGTATCCACCCTCCTTTCGAGTTTATAGTGAAAGGAGCTCTCTGGGACATCCAAAGCATATCTATGAAGTGCCGATGAGCTAGCCACTGAGGAACACACACAGGAGCTCACATGCACTAACCTGTATGCATGACCAGACTGTGTAAAACAAAGATAGGAGAAGCTCACACTACAACACACAGAGGTAGTGTGACCCCCATGGATGTATAAAGAGGACTTGATATACTGTCAGATGCATGGACCCGTTCATTCCTGTGAAAGTTGCTCAGTGGTGGATCTTATGCATCGTGGGGTCCATAGAGCAGGTGCACTAGAGAGTTACGCCCGGACTTCCCTGCATGCGTGAGCAGCACTGCTCAGGCGCGGCGCGGCTGCTGCACATCTAGAGAAACAGAGTCTTGCCAATTTTTGTTACTTGCATGCAGTTGTCAGCAGAAAAAGTCAGTGAAAATTGTGTTTTGATAATAGCATGACATACCACCTTTTACTGCAGTTTCAATTTCTCTGTCCCAGACATAAAGAAATGCTGTTTCCATTTCAAAATAAAAGCCCTCTGACAACATTTCAACAGAATCCCTTTTGTTGTTGACACAAGGCTTTTTATTTTGAAATATTTGCAGGACTGCGTTGTTGACAGTGCAGTGGTTTGCATGGCTTCATAATGAGTGGAGGATGTGCTTTTAATTGTGGAAATACTGCAGTAAATGCAGCAAGCAGCTCTGCAGCAGCCCTGCAGCAACATTGCCAGTGTGGACACCACGAGAAGTTTGACGAGGTTTCCATCACATGCTGCTCATGCATGCAGTGTGGTAGAGCAGCTAACTTTACAGTTTAGCGCTCTGCTAACTTAAATGGGGATAAAAATGATTTAATTTTGTGGCTCTTCTAGACCAAATAGATTAAATCCAGACAGTGAAACAGGTAATTTTGGGGGGGCTGTCACGCTCCAGTAAATATATCCACCGATTTACATACAGCTCTTTCACATTTAAGTCCATGGAAAGAAGCCTTTTTCAGCCCAATGGCATCACATTGTAATTCTACGTTTAACCTCTATGGAAAATTGACATCACAGCCCAGTGCTCCTCCCAGAGGCCTGGTGACTTTACTCAGTGCTCAGGACACTGTTATCCCTCCATATCCTTACACAGCAAATCGTTTTTTGGTGTTATATTAATCTCCTTTAATGTGTAAAATCGGTGATGTTATCCTTAAGGTTTAATAATCTGAACCCATTCTTTAACCTTGGTAAGAATGTGTCGCTGCCTTCATGGGGTTTCTTTTCTGTAATAATCTGTAACAACAGTTCAAGTGCTGCATCAGGCTCAGCTCATTTTTCACCGACATGTACTTTCACACAAAAATGACATGCAGCACCTCATGCTGATGATGACCACTGACTATTTATATCAAGAAAATCCACACGTGGGGAAAAAAAGCTGCTCTAATGCTGCAGTCCGCCACATCAAGTCATTTTATTGTTGACGTTTGGGTTTTGTCCACACCAGTACAGCTTGTCCTCGCCTCTTCTCCTCCTCCTCCACTGGCAGAGCAGGAGCATGCGGAAGGTCTTCTGGAAGGTCTTGTTGCAAAGGGCGTAGCACATGGGGTTGATGGTGCTGTTGACGTAGCACAGCCAGTAGCCGAGGTGCCACAGGGACATGGGGATGCACTCGGCACAGAAGGTGGAGATGAGCACCATGATGTTGTATGGCGTCCATGTGAGGATGAAGGCCAGCAGGATGGCGCTGAGAGTCTGCGCCGCCTTCTTCTCTTTCACAAGCACCATCCTCTTCCTCTTGGTGATCTGGTTCTTCAGGACGGGGTCGATGGGTTTGGAGGTGGTGGAGGAGGAGGATGGGGAGGCGTTTTTGGCAGGCTGCTCTGCTTCAGGCAGGCAGGGTGTGGCAGTCGGTTTGCCGTTTTTACCCTTTGAGCCAGGTTTGAACTTATAAGACATGCGTTTTTTGCTGCTCTTCTTTTGAGGGGTGGAAAAATACAGATCTTCCGCGTAATCATTCACCTGCCCGTTCTTATTGCTCTCTCCGCTACCTTGCTCTTTGAAAGATCCCTGTGGGGTTTCTATTGAAACATGCTGCTCCTCCTCTTCGGACGAGGAGTAGCTGTTAAAGGAAGTGATCTGATCTGCTTTCGCCCATGCCTCGTCTGATCTGATGGTAGTTTTAGTGGCATTACTCTGGTTAGAGGAGGACCACGAGGCCTGACTCCGCTCTCTCCTCTCTCTGGTGAAATGAAAGCAAGAATGAATGATAGTTTTCTGCGGTTTAGTCCCCTCTGGAGCATTTTCTGTCGCGAGCCCTTGCAGCTCCGCCAGATCTTTGGTCCGTTTCTGCGTCTCCTTGTAGATCCTGCAGTAAAGGATGGTCATAACAGAGACCGGGATGTAGAAAGCAGCAATGGCTGTCCCGAATGTGATAACAGGCTCTGTTAAAAACTGGATCTGGCACTGGTCAGCGGGCACGTTTCGCTCTCCTACAAAGTACTGCCAGCACAGAATGGGTGGCGCCCAAAGGACAAAAGACACCAGCCACGCAAGGCCGATCATGATGGCGGCTCTCTTTGGAGTCCTTTTAGCCCTGTACGTCAGCGGCCTCGTGATGGAGAAGTACCTGTCGAAGCTGATGACGAGTAAGTTCATGACTGAAGCGTTGCTGGCTACATAATCTACAGCGAGCCAGAGATCACACGCCAGGTTCCCCAAGGACCAGTAACCCATCAGGATATATGTGGTGTATAAGTTCATGGACAGCACTCCGATGATGAGGTCAGCGAACGCTAAGCTCAGTAGGTAGTAGTTGTTGACAGTCTTCAGCTGGCTGTTGACTTTGAAGGATAGCAACACCAGCACGTTACCAACAACAGTGATCAAGCTGACGATGGCCGACACTGTGGCGATGGTTATGACCTCCCAAACGTTGAAGGGCGCACCGTGGACGCGTGTTGCGTTGTCAAAAGTGCTGTTTGGAGGATCTACATTCATGTTGATATCTTTCAGTGTTAACGTTGACAGGTCAGAGAGAGGCGCCTTTTTGTGGATCCATTAAGAGTTTTCCTGAAATAAAAAGAAAAAAACAAATGAAATACATTTGCTGATAATTGTTTTTTTTTTTAATCATAACAGGAATAAACCCTGTAGAAATATTGTCCTCAGGGGGTCACAAAACATGCTCATGCACACTGTTAGTCCTACAGTAGTTGTATTACAGAGATTATTAAAATGGGTTTTAGTCCCAGTTTTGTATTTATTTTAACTATCCCCAGAACCTCTCTTTTATGTTGTAACCCTTGGAAACGTGGGTCAACCTCACTTTTCTTGTTCTGCGTTCACAAGTGTTTAAACCTTTGAGCCCTGAGCAAATTTGGTTTGAATTCTTTTGAAAACATTGGAAAGGGAAAATGAGCAACTCAGTGAGAAATGTCCTGAACAATGTCTAGAAGACTATATTTATGATTATTAATTTTCTTTATTTACAATGCTCCAAAATTATCAGTACCTTTTCCCAAGTCAGTTCCTTTTTTTTTTTAAACTTGCTCCAAAATTATCAGTACCTTTTCCCAAGTCAGTTCCTTTTTTTTTTTTAAACTTTTTTTTTTTAATTTTCCTGGAGTTTTTGGGGTCCTAATTTTGCCTCCAACGTTTTAAAAAAAGAAAAAACAATTTTCTCAGGTTTCAAACAGTTAAACTGCTGTTTGTTTTCCAATAAAACAAATTTCAAATATTGACATAAACTCTAAACTGTAAAATGAGTGTTTGCCTGTTGTCTTATTTTGGTCCGAATGAGACCCGGAACCATCTACGCCGGTTTGTTGTGGGACGCTGTTTAACGCAACACTCATTCCGTTCAACTTTACTGTGACACATGCTAAACTGTCCGGCTACAGTTGAAAGTTATGGAGGGTAGACCGAGCAGAGGCAGAGGAGGCAGCTGGAGAAGAGGCGGCCGGGGTGGAAATGACAGCGACAGTGGTGGCGGTGAACACCGGGGCAGAGGCAGAGGAGGCCACCATCGCGGCCGGGGCAAAAGAGACCATCACCGCGGTCGTGGACGCGGGGGAAGCGGCTATGCAGCGGAGTACCATCACCGGGTGAGACAGCATGAGAGCGGCGTTCCACAGGAGCTGCTCCCGGTATTCCGCTCCGCCAAACCCCATTGAAAAAAATAGTATTTTTATTGTTGCTTCGCCTAGAAAACACACACAGTTCTTGGGCGATGGTGTAAAACCTAACAGGACCTCCTCTTCAACTCGGCATAGGTAGCGTTTATAGGGATGTCCCGATCAAGTTTCTTTGCCCCCGATCTCAGTCCAAGTCATTTCATGTTGAGTATCTGCCGGTACAGAGACCGGATCCGATACTTGTATTTACATGGCTAATACAGCTGCACAATGCACACTTCAAGTACTTTAAAGTTATTAAAATCAATCTTGTGTATTTGATTGACAGTCAAATAGCTCTGCAATGCAATACAAGAAAATGTCTGCATCCAAATAGTTCCTTATTAAGTTGTTTTTTGTTTGTTTTTACAAATAAATAAGGAAAACATTGTAATATTTATTATTTGGCTCTTATCACAATTCCACTCAGTGTAGTATTTGTTTTTTCAAAAATGAAGTGTGTCTTCAGAAATTGCTCTCAAATCCACTTAATGCAGCAGTGTAATAAAAGCATCAGAACACTATTAATGAGTAATATAATCACAGTTCTGCGTCAAAGTAGTCATATAGCTTAACTTTAATGTTCTCATTAACAACAAACAAAAATCGGTCACAGTGCTACTTATTACAGCACTATAATAAAAGCAGTTCACTAAAAATGACACACAAAAAATCCAGTTCTACTTAAAGTGGTGTAACAGCTTAAGTTGAATATTATAAAAGAAATCAACTTAACTGAGTAGTAGCATTACAATAAGACTTGAGTATCTGCCCCAAATCCTGCTTTCCATTTATGACACCTGTGTGACGGAGGACTTAAACAAAGGATGCTCAAAGTTACAGATCCTGATCAATTAAACATTGCTTTGATCGGGCCCGAAACTGATACTTCAGATCCTATCGGGGCATCCCTAGTCTAATTTCAGTGTAATTATCTGCTCATGTACACCAAAATTCCTCTAAATAATGATAGTTTATAAATAAACAAGTGCATTGTTAATCCCATGTTAGGCAAAGTGATATGACGTCAGCACATTTGCCAACATGTGACGTTTTTTTCCATACAGGTAAAGCACAGCCTCTGTCGTGGTCATACAGTTGTGAGTCATGCTCAATATAAATAGCCACAGTACAAATACGCTGGTTGAGTGCAGTGCATTAGATAAGTGGGTTTGTGTCAGCATGATCACAGCCACACTAATCTACTGTACATGCATCATCATGCACATCATGAGATACCGTCAGCACGTATAGATTAAGATAGAGAGAAATTAGTATGTGTCATCGTAGTGATCAACCTATTCACAACACGTCAGCATTATCACTGGGCCCTGGATATGATGTGAGAGAGTTGGGCTTAGTTTACACCGGGATGCTCCGTCAGTTGATGCTCCTGCCATGGTAACTGGAGAATTAGCAGGGAAACAATAGGGGCTCTGTGATTGCAATCATACGAATCTCGTTGGTACATCGGAGCTCCTTGATTGCAATCATAAAATAAATCTTCTTGCATGGATCCATAGCTATCATGGGGTCTTTGATGATACTGTTTGTGAGATAAAATAGCTGTTTGTGTGTGTTTAATTTTTTATAATTTTTTATTTTTATGGTATTTTCAGAAAAACAGGGTTCCCGCGGATCCTTTAAAAGTCTTAAAAGGCAGTGAAATCTAAAAATATGGCCCTATTTGGTGTTAAAATATCTTAAATCAATCTGTCAGAAGTTTGAAAAATGGAAAAAAAGAAGGATTTTATCATTTGTTTTTTCCCTGATGTTGTGTTGTAAAATTTCAAAAATAATTGTGATAAACAACTTTTAAATAATTAAGGAATGCCTCTCACATTACCATCATGCAGAGAAGAATAGAGGAACCAGCAGCACATTTACCAGATCCTTTAATCATTGTTCATTTCCTGTCAGTTAAAATCCCATTTCTTCCTGTGTGTGTTGGAGTTTTAATAGAGCATCTGAAAAACTGAGCGTGCTTTGTCCCTCTGTCACATCTGCATATTTCCATGACAACCTCAGTAAAGGTTTGTGCAGCTATGTGACAGAACAGCAAGAAATCTATGACGCAGTTAAATTTAATTAGTTGAGTTGCTGGACAACTATTCTTTGTCATACAGTGCCATTTACCTTGACCCTTTTGTTAAGCTTAGCTACCAATCATGAATAAGAGCTATGCGTTAATCACCACTTCACAAAACGCTCTTTGAATTAGTTTCGTGGAGCCCCGTCAGAGGAGTGTTATTGCTGTCAGGGAAAATTCTGAGTCGCAGTACCCAGGAAGATGGTTCCACACGACTCAAGTTTGTAAAAACTAAAGTCATTACTTTTTTTTTTACTGCATTTCTATATGTTGTGATGTACACCAGTTGAGTGGTAGACACCCAAGACATCCTTTTGTTTCTCTAAAGACGGAGTATTCAGAGGTTATATAATCGGCCTCAGTTGGTGCACGTACTCCGATGGGAAGATGGTGAAAGAAAAAGATGTAGAAAAATATCTGCACGTTGTCTGCTCATGATTGTGAAAGACCATTTTTCAGTCACAGTTGTGTAGGATAAAATACGATTTTGTAGCTTTAGTCATCTTTTTGTGTAGAACATTTTTTTTGGTTGTGCATGGCTTCCTGATCATTTTAAAAACAGCTGTGGTTTGTGTGTGTGTGTGTGTGTGTGTGTTTGTGTGTGTGTTTGTGTGTGTGTGTGTGTGATGTTCTAGTGCAGAGATACTTAACTTGCTTTGCTCAGGGGTCACTGTTGCAGGGGCCCAGGGGCCGGTTAAGTCGGTTTTATTAGCTAGTACTGTTTTCAAGAATATTGAGTTATTGACACATACTGACCCTGATTATTTTAATCAGGCTTAATAGTCATTCACAACAGTATCGACACAGCGATACCAGCACCTCTTCTGCTCTCTCTCGTTATTAACGTTTAGTACAGTCATTCTGCTGTCTTCTACTACTGAAGAAAAGAAAATGTTGCTGTCATGTTGTAGCCTCGTTATATTTGTTTTTTAATGTAAAATTTAATTTGCATGCCCTCAATGTCACTTTTAACCGTGGCATCGAAAATTGTATTGAATATGGATATTTTGCAGGTTATTGCACCAAAGGTGGGAGTTCCAGTATGTTGTGTTTGGTTCACTGATGCTTTTTGTAAGTTAGTTAAAATAGCTTAATGGAGTGAAGTGGAGTGAGGGTAAAAGACGCTGGAACGGGGAGATGCATTCAGTGACTTTTGTAACTTTGCAAAACTGACAATAATCCCACCTACTTCCTGCAGTGATTGGCGAGATGTAGGCATAAATGGCTTTTGAGAAGAGACTCTAAAAGCGTGCACCATTATTCCCCTCATATCTTATTATGTAACCCACTATGTTCTTATTTATTTAGGATCAAGATGAACGGGACAACTTTCAGGAGGAGGACGACAGGAGGGAGGTGTTCTCCAGGAGAAAACTGGAATCAAACTGGGATCGTTATGAGGCGTCGGAGAAGCAGAAACCCGAGGATGACGACACACCCACACAGAGAGGAACAGACTATCACGTCCTGCTGGAGTCAGCAGGTAAGATGTGACCACAAGCTTTAAGTTTTTTTTGTTTTGCCAACTTGTCCTGTAGATGTTGGTCAGGAGCTGGAGAGACGAGTCAGGCATCTGAGCTTCACTAAAACTTCAAATATTCTTATAATGCTTGTTTGGGCTTATATTTGTGAACTTAAAGGAATAACTTTCAATGCTTGAATTATAGAAGTAAACATAACGACTAAGTTTACATACACACTAACATGCCACTATTATTCCAAATTTGACAATAATCTGAATTCGGGTCATGTGAACGTGTTCCCCGCCTGGTTGTGGTCATCTCTGCGTTGTCGTGGATGTATTGTACACACACCACCTGACCAACAGTTTGCAAGGCTGTGCTACAGATGCCCAAAACAAAAGCCCACATATCTGTTCAAAAGAAGAAACATTATTATTTTAGTTTTGGATATGCATCAATAGAAAGGCCAGTGCACACCTTCAAAACTTATGTGGACAGGTGCGTAGGAGAAAAATCACTGACCGGTGAAAGAGACGTTGAATCTAAAAAAAGAATCTATTTTTGGATATGCACAAATATCATGCCGACCTGGTGGTTGAAAGAATGAAAGGAGGAGGCTGTGTTCACACGGTCCAACAAGTCCGCCACCGGTGGAAAACTTGGAACAAGTGGCCCCAACTGTTCCACTTTTCCTTATTTCGATGTGATAAACGACATGGTGGGGCACATCAGTCCGATGGCTAAATGTAAACGTGTGGACCTGCATCAGTGCTGCGACAGTGGCACGGTCACAGCATTTTTTTAAAAAGCTTAAGCGACAGATTCTCAGTCTATCTCCCGTAGTCTCAGTTGCTGCTCCTCTATCTCTCTTCAGTTTTGCACAAATAAATATTGGCACCTTTTCTTTTCTACAAATAATGATCAAACCAGTGGATTAAAGCGGGGCAGCAGTAGCTCAGGTCATGGGGCTTTGGAGCCGAAGGGTTGGCGGTTCAAATCCAAAGGAACAGTACGACGTTATTATGCTACTGTATTGACTTTTGTGTGTTAGCCTTTTTTGAATAACGACATGAAACATTCATTCTCTGTCAAATACTCCGCTTAGGATAATTATACTTTACTGAAGTTGTCTCTGGATCCTAATTAGTTAAAAGGAAATGTCTGTGTTGACTTTATGGACTTTAATTGCTCCGTATGGACACTGCTGTCGGATGGCTGCATAGAAAATCCTCTTGTTTGCTCATTTCAGAGCTCTGTGTTTCAGCTCCCGAGACTCTCAGTCTCATTCCTGTTTCTGTTGATATTTCTTCCCCCAGAGGAACACCAGCAGAAAATCGGTGCCGTCTTATTAGTGCAGAGCTTCAGATTTCTTCATATTAACGACCAATTCTCACAGCACGTCACATAAAGTGCAGTAATTTAGCAGTATTGCCATGTGTGTTGCCTTCTGGCATTGAGCTTCACTTTATTATTAACTGAAGTTTAAAAATGTAGAAATGTTTGGTTTTAATGTTGACTAGTGTGTGTTAGTTTATTTTATACATCAGCAGGATGTGATATGGGTATTTAGATGCCATTAGTCAAATTAGGGTAACACCAACATGTTGGCCTTTTGTTAATCAACAAACCTCAACCCGTCGTTTTGTGCCGTTTCTTACAACAATGGCATATAAATGAACTGGAAAGCATGTAAATGAGATTTTACCGCCTTTGAACTTTTTTCCATCCATTTATGTTGTGGTAAATTCAAAAGCCTGTTGTGGGTTTCATAAAGCTGCACTGTTAATATTTTAATATGAACAAAAGGTCAAATGACTTTGTGTAATGTGAAAGAGGTTTGTAATATTGACAAATGCAGAGAAATATCAGCCAACTCTGCAGTTCCCTCTGATGTTGTTGTTGCAAGAATATTTCCACACTGATATTTCTGTCGTTATCTGCCTGCCATTATTTGATAGTGACGCACAATTCTTAATTAAAGCGTATCCTAAAGATGATATTATGAAACAACATTTCCACGATTTATCGTTATGCCAGTGGCTGGCTGCAGTATAAGTCACAAACCCAAAAACTCAAAGTACAGGTGAAATAAATGATTATGTAATTTTGGGTAGTTCTTTTCACCCTGATGTTTGTTCAAGTGTTTGTTTTTAGGATAAGTTTGGTTTTAATGAGTTATTTGATGATATTAAAAGGGGATTTGATGACATCATTGACAGCTGTGTGTGCTAACCGCTGTGCTCGTGATCAATGGCGCTGCTCGCGACTTGATTTGACGGGTCTATGGGCGAGATTTCCACCGCAGTGGAGACCACTACTGCGCAGTCTCTGGCTCCAAATGATGTCATCAGAGCTATTTGAAAGAGGCTGTATTCAGGATATTTTGGCTTCATTTAAGCACGTGGAGACGTGTTGTCCACCTTTTTTATAGGTAAAACCCACACGAGCAGAGTGCTCGGCCTTGTTTCTAAACCGTCTCTGATCCCACTCGAGTGGCATTGCTTATCAGAATGCGGATGAGTAGTATCACGTGAGATGAATAAATAAATAAAAATATATATTGGTTTGGAGGTATTGCCAGAAATCAGCATGTTGGCCGATTCCATTATTTCATTTTAAGCCAATATCGGCTGATCCCAATGGCATGCTGATATTATCGTGCATCCCTAAGAAAAATAACTTACTTACCAAATAAAAAATATCAGTTAGCAGAAACTTGCGTAAGTTTTAATTATCAGCATTTAATGAAATCCCACATTTCTCATGCTATTATTTAAGCTTTGCTGATTGATGTTAAAAACTCTAAAATGTTAAATTCAACAAGCTATTAAATTCTAACTGACAAAATAATGTGTATTATTCAGCACAAAGTGTAAGTATAATGGTGTTTTATGGTATAAAATCCAGGAGCTGTTACTTACAGTCTGTGCAGGACTTGTTTTTGTTTTGTAGGAAGTTTTGTGGCCATTTTTAACTCCAGTTGAGTGCTTAGGCAGCTAACTGTTTTTATATGATTTTTGTTTTTTTTTCTCACGCCATTAGAGAGTTAGAGAGTGTTGCAGCGCCGTGTCTCTCTCCTCTTCTCTTGTAGCGTAAATGCCAAAGGTGCTCCTGTGAGTTGTTTGACTTGTATCTCTCGTCTCTGTGTTTTGCCCACATTGTCAGATTAGTCATGCCGTACAGCAAGAGGCTGCCGCTCTCTAGAGGATACTTAATTGTACGTGGGAGGCGATGCTTTCAAGAGTAGTTTTTATGGCCAATTAAGGTAGCCGTGAAATCAGGAATCTGCCACAGAAACCTCCCTTTTCCTCCGAAGCTATTATAGAATTCTTATCATTGTGGAGATTATTTTACCGTCACTTTTTGTATCCGAAGTGCTGAAGTGTCGGAGTATCTGGTTGCTGTGTTGGCATGACTGGGCAGAATTTAAAGGTGAGAAGTATGTGCAAATGTTGTGTATTTTAGGATAGAAATGGCCTGGAGCCACGCTTCTCTAATGCCTTTTTCCACTGTATGAACTTCTTACAAAATCCAAAATCTCAGAGCAGAGAGGTCTAGTGCTGGAGGCGTGAGATGTTAGTGAGATTATGTGTTAAATTTAAAACATTTCAATCAAATAGATACAATAAGCAGGATGTCATAAACTACAGGGATGTATCTTGTCATAAGAGGAGGTTTTATCTGATAATGTTGCCGTCTGTTGTTGTCAGAGCTGAGCACATAACCTAAACAACCTAAAACAAAACTGTATAAATATATATCTGCGTGGGTGGGAATTGTTTTGTTCTACCTGACATTAAAAGGCTGAGGGCATTCAAGTTTGTTATAGTGAGACAAAGATACTTTTAAAAGAAGATGTTTAGACCTTAAAACAATTAGTTGATTCATCAATTGGTCTATCGACAGCAAATCATTCAGCAACTATTGTGATTATCATATCAAATAAATCTTTACTTTTTTAATCGGAGATGGTAAGAATTTGCTGGTTTCAGCCCCTTAAATGTGAGGACTTGCAGGTTTTCTCTGTTTATACAGTTTCACATATCTTTGGTCTTGGACTTTTATTTAAAAAAGTAAAAGTGTCACCTCAAGCTTTGGAAACTATTAATCTGCAACAATTTTGATAATTATTTTTGGCAGAAATTGAATATAATATGACAGGTGTGTTTTCTTAAGTGTATAATCAGCTGAGAATAAGAATCGTTGTGTTTGCTTTACCTTAGAGTGAGCGTGGACAAACCAAACAGTCTACATGAGGCCATTTGCATTTTCGCATCAGCTACCATAGTTAGCAGCTCCTGATGGAACAAGCAGTGTATGAAAACATTATTATTTGTTTTAATTTTTTAAAAATCTGAAACTGCTTTATTCAGTGTTTTTATGGTTTTTATCTCCTAAGACCACTACGGACAATTCGGTTCCCAGTTAAAACCTCTTGAACAATGAACACTGAAGGAATTCTAACCAGCTGGAGTTTCAGCTGGTTGCAGTCTGCAGTCCTCACCACTAGATGCCACCAAATCCCCCTAAATATCACACACTGGACCTTTATTAATAACAACAGTATTGTCAATTGCAATAATCATGACATGAAATTTTACTATCGTCCCATGCCGCCTCTTGTAATTTAGAGATAAATGTAATGAAAAACACCTTTGTCAGATGGATCAGATTTGGAACAAAAACATCGTCACTTTACAGCACAGAGGGAAGTTGCTGTTAGCCAGGAAATCTGTTGTCCTTCCAGCACATATGGAGCTGACTCTTTTAGAGTTTCTGTTTGACAGTGGATGTAGGACTGAATGAAGAATACAAATCACTATCATTATCCTCTCTCTGTCCAGGAAACCGTAAATTCAACTGTCACCACCTTTGAAACAAAGCTGATTAAGATTATTTTTTGGGGCATTTTCCTTTTCAGCCACATGGGGCACACACTCTACCAGGTGAGCTAGAGGTCGCCCCACAACTCTGATCTTTCTGTTATTAAAATTTGAAAACAACAGGGAAGATAAAATCACAATAGAGTGTGTTCTTGTCAGTCCTCTGTGACAGAGAAAACACCATCAAGAGTGCCAGTGCCAGGTGTAACAGATGGAGAGAGGCAGTGGTTGCCTTAATAAAATGGCTCAGTGGGAAGCCAGGCTATTGAGGCTTTAAATACCAATTATAGTAATTTATGAATGGCACTTAGTCAGGGGAAGTCTAATGTGTTAAAAAAACAACACTATGAGCCTGAGTGTATGTGACTGCAAAATAAAATGAAGGAACAACTAAACAAAGCTCATCTAAAATCATGATTTATTGGTCACCACTTTTATTTCAAGGAATAAATAAATTGTGAGTCTAATACAATCAGAAATGGTAACATAGGAACCGTTACTTTAAAGTCTATTATTGTACGTTTAAACGGCATTTAAAACATTTTCAAGAAGTCTTAAAAATACTCAGATAAAATGGAAATTTGGACATCCTTAAGATAAATATCATGCACTGATGAAGATCATGTGATATGACTGAAAGCACCAGAACAGCTACTTAAAATAGCAGTGTGTAACATTCAGAGGGATTAGTGACATCAAGTGGTGAGGATTGCAGATTACAACCAGCTGAAATTTCTCCTGGTTACGTCTTCAGTGTTCATTGTTCAGGAGTTTTTTGGGGGAGCTGACAGACCAGGTGATTAAAACCAGTGAAAACACTGAATAAAGAAGTTTCATGTTACAAAATGTATTTTTTTCTGCACTCTTATTGTGGAGGAGCTAACTACAGTTGCTGATGCGTAAACGTTAGTGGCCCTGTCCTGAGCCAGTTTTCAGCTTGTCCACTCTGAGCTACTGTAGAAACATGGCGGTGCAAAGTGGCGACCTCCGTAGACAAGGACCCGCTCCGTTTGTAGATGTGAACGGCTCACTCTGAGGTAATGAAAACATGATTCTTTTTGTCAAATGATCATACACAAAAAAGACATACTTATTGTATTCAATTTTTGCCAATATCTCCCCCTAAATCCTACACACTGGACCTTTAATGGAAGTTAGGGTGGAATTGTTTTGGCAGGATTTGAAATAATAATAATGCTAAATTGTGAAATGTACATGAATGGGACATATTCAAGATTTTAACAGTTAAAACCTTTTGATAATTTTATCTATAGATAGTTGAATTCAAGCTTATATATATATATGTGCATGTATTCATGTTTTTTAGACTCTGCAGTATTAATAATGATATATAAAGTACAATCAAGAAATAAATTCTGACGTGTAAAAAGTAATTCAAATTAATATAATTGAAGTTAATATTGGCAAGTCATCAGTACTGGCAGATATTGATTTTAAAATGAAACATTTACCCTAAGTTGAGTTTTTGTTATTTTTTTGCACAATAAATAAGTATTTCTTACACTGAAAAACATCATATCTTATGTCTCCATCTGCCATCAGGATAAAAGTATACATAATATGATAATTCTTCTGCAGAAGAGACTTGATGATCATAAAAAAAATAGGAGGGCATAAAAAATATCCATATTAGGATGGAAAAAGTAGATATATATCAATATTAGTATCAGTTATAGACCAAATTAATTGCTATATAACTGCATATTAGATATTGGCAAAAAATCCAATATTGTGCCTCTGCAATTAAAATTTGCTTCACCTTTACCAGCTGCAAAAATGAAAGTGATGTTTACACATTAATCTATCAACAATCACTATCCACTAACATAAAATGTATAATTGTTAAATTGGACATTCTGCATAATGAGTATTTTTGCTTTTGGAATTTTGAGTATATTCTGATGCTAATACTTTAAATGCAAACTTTGACAGAGTATTTCTCTTTTTGGGGTGTTTTTGCTCTTCATGAAGAGAACAGCTAATGATAGGCGGTGGGAGAGAGAGAGGGATGATATGAAGCCAAGGGCTGGAGTTCAGAATCAAACCTGGGCCACTTCAAAGTCCTCAGTCTATATGGGGCGCATCCTGCACCAGGTGAGCTTGAAACAGAGCATTTCTACACTGTAGTATTGCTAGTTTTATGTCAGTAAAAGAACTGAGTGCTTTTTCCCTGGCTGTAATAGTGCTGCAGTCCATACATCCCACTTCTTTCATTCTTACATTTTGTCCAAGATGTTCTAGTGCAGAACCTGTCACTGCTGTTTATATAATCTCCTTTATATAACCTCACTTTGCTTATATTTCAATTTGACTTTTTGTTCTGTTTCCAAATGCATTTGTTGCCACAGTGACTCCCACAGATGGCATTTAAGTTTTTTTTAAATTTTTAAATCTGTATTAATTAATTGATTCGTACAATACAAAGTACCAAACTGAAAATCTGAGCACGGTGTCTATAAAGGCCTTTACCTTTTCAGTCAGTTTGCCTTGAGGATCTATTTAGAAATCTGTAATTGAGTCATCGGGACGTACAGTGGCTGAGTCTCTGTTTGCAAAGTCTCCATTGAAAGCTCTACTGTACTCAGTGTGATTAGGAGAAATGGAGCCTGACAGGGAAATTATGTAAACAGACTGTTTGATTTGAAGTGAAGGTCCTGATGATTTCTGTTGTTTCGTAGCCATCGTGGATGGCTATTATGTGGCCCCACGGCTTGTCCAAACATCCCGAGTGCTTTTAGCATTCATGTGTTTTGATTGATTCTGATACACCTTCTATTATTACACCAAATGATGAGATTCACAGTGTCAGGAGGCAGCAGACCTGCGTCATGGCATCCGGACCGAGGTTACTTTTCAAGGATGAAACATCGGCGCTTTTGCAAGAAATAATTCAGCATCAGGTGGTTTTCAGAAGCTGTTTATGTGCAGACAGCTCTTTGTCAGAGAGGACTTTTGGTGAAAGATGTGTGTATTGATTGAATTAAAACCATCAAGCTGCCTTAAGGAATGAATCACCGTCACTTGTTTTGTAACCTGAAGGTGATTTTATTTTGTCAGGTCTCGTCTTCTGGCATTGTTGGGGGTTGATTGTGCTGTTGCTAGGGGTAATGCACACGTGGTGCCTTGTGTGTGTGTGTGTGTCTGTGTGTGTTTGTGTGTGTGTCCATGTGCCTGTGTGACTACGGGGAATTGCTGGGCAGTTATTTACATCCTAACACGGTCATCTATCTGTACACATTAACACAGGGATCAATCCTGCTCCCCCGCAGCCGTAGTTTACCAAGGCTGCTAATGGGCGCCTATCAAGGCTCAATCATAATGAGACTAAAGGAAATCGCATTAAAGCTTCAGTGATTCAACTAACTAGATTGACAAACACAAGGACGTTTTCCTAACCGAGATGAATAGTCCCAATCATGCCATTAATTTATATGTTCCGGTGTCGTTATGGATACTTGATTAGCCTTCGAGACTGGAGGAGACTGGCGTCAAAGCAGAGGAATGAGGCTGCTCGTGTACCGTCTGCTCGGCAAAAACAAATAGGAAACAAAGCATTACAGGTGGTTCGTTTCCCTGCTAATGCTGATTATGATGAGGCCAGCGGAGGACGGCGTGAGGCCAAATGAAGCAGCAGGTGGATCATAGACACTTGACTGAGATCCTCCCACAGCAACAATGGTCTACCCGCTGTCATCTTTTAATACCTTTTCCAGTGTCACTACATCAATATATGAGGGTTCATTTCATGGCCAATTAATTTCAGTCAACTGCAGTCAACTTCTCAATGAATTTGTCGTAGTTATTGTCAGGAAATAGTAGAAAAACAAACAAACAAACAAACAAAAAACACCCAATACAATCTCCAAGAGGTGTCAGTCATGTCTTCAGATTATGTGTTCTGACTGCACAATCCAACATATCAAATGTACAATCATAAGACAAAAGAGAAATGCAGCAAAATGACTTATAGCAGTCCGTCAAGTATCCAAATGAGTGCTGCAACTAACAATTATTTTCTCAATTAAATATTATTGTTGTTCTATGTAATTCCAGAAAATAGTCACAGATCCCGCCTCATAGCATCCCAACGCTGAAGCTGATGTCTTCAAATTCAAATTCATCCAAATCCAATTATATCCAGTTTACTATGGAATTGCAACTATAATTTAATTATTCAATCGAATTAAAAAAGGAACCTCCATCCATTTGACAATGAATTAATCATTTAAGTAATTTTTAATGCATCATTTGATCTGATGGTTCCAGCTTTTCCAATTTGAGAATTTGCTGCTTTTCATTGTTTTACATTTTTATTTAAATATTTCAAATATATGTTTATATGTATTTTGTTTTTTTCAACAGCTGTTGCACAGACAAGAATCAGTCAATTTAATTTCAGTGCATAGAGTACAAATAATATGAAATGGGTCATTTCCTATTAGAGCTGCAACAATTAGTCATTAAGTCGTCAACTATTGATTTTCTGGTTTCTTTACTCCTCAGTGACATTAAACAGAATGTCTTTGGGTTTTGGACAAAATGAGACATTTGAGGACATTATCTTGGGTTTTGGGAATCTCTGAGCAATATTTTTCACAATTTTCTGACATTTTATTGATCAAATTCAACATTTATTTATTCCTTTTTTACCATTTTTTTTAGACCAAACTAGGGCTTTTGAAAAGACTTTTAGAGATTTTCACAATTTTATAGACCTACAAACAAATTGATTAATCAAAAAATTAATCAACAGAATAATTGACAATTAAAATAATCTTTATTTGCAGCTAATCTCCACCATCTAGGATAGTAATGGACATTTTTCACTGTTTTCCAGTGTTTCACAGATCAGTCAGTTAGTTGTGAAAATAATCTGCCAATCAATCAATCATGAAAACAATCACCGCTTGCAGAAAAGCAGCAAATTTGAAACATTTCACAAGCTCGAGCAAGTTAATTTTCAGCATTTTGTTTTTGAAAAATGACTATATAAATAGTTAATTTTTGAAATAGTTTTTGGGTGATCAACTAATTGCTGGTTGTGTCAGCATCCAAACTTGTTTGGATGAAGCTCGTAGTGTTTACAGCTCTAAGAATATAGTGGTACAAGTGTTTGGATGCCAGTCATGTGACTTGGCATCCCCATGGTTATTAATGATACCTTAAATCAAATCATCCGACTACTCATACCTCCCACTTTTTCGGGGAAAAAGTTAAACACAGAACACCCCTGCACACTGATATCCAACCCTATTAAAGCATATTAACAATTCAGGATGAATTTAACAACATTTGTGGGCGTCAAAAGTGACACGCTGCACAAAATGTACGGCAGAGCTCCGACTCTGAACTATAACAGCTCTGGTGACAACTGATGAAGCCCAGCACTTGTTCCACGATTCACTAATATAATAACCAAGGCTACATTTACTATTTAAGTATTAAAATTTAACAGTGTTAGAATTTATAATGTGATTTTGCTGAATGGTAAGTTGACAGCTGCTCCTGTGCACTGTTTAATTTCCTGCCATAGTAGCCACATCAAACAGAATACTTACTCACCCTGTATGACTCTGACAAAACACGATCCTGCAGCGTTGAACAGGCGTTCAGCCAGCTCTTTGATACGCTGTTTTTGCTTTTACTCCTTCAGTCTGGCAGAGTTGTATCAGTTTCTTCTCCCTGTCTTTCTCAGCTCTGCTCGTCTTCTCTCTGTTTCACAGCGTTGGCTTCACACCTTCGCTTGCTGGCTCGCTCTTCCCCTCCCCTGCTCCCTCTCGCTGACTTTTTTTCCTCTGCGCTCCTCTCTCCAACGAGGTGAAAAACACACTTGCCAAATACAGGTAGGTCATCACACCGTCTCTCATCCTCATCAGTTGCTAAGTACGAGGTGCTTTGATGCGAACAAGTTTTTCAGCATCCTTGTTTTTTGCAGTGCTATATGGCTCCTGAACGGTCCCGTTTCTTTCCGATACAAGATGGTAAAAAGCAACAGCTGTTCAGCGTCAATGTCCATTTGACAGAGCAGCTTAGGCGCCTCGTTGGAGCTTTTTCACAGAAGGGCGAATTACTGGAAACAGCTCCTGGTCCTCAGCAGTGATAATCAAGTGTTGATCAGCAAAGCTTTTTCTTCCTCACCAAAGATAAACTCAACATCTTCTGGGAAATCGATGAAAGCAGCAAAAGTTGCAGTTTCTTGTTCTTTCTGCAAAAATTTTGAGCATCTCCACTGGCAAGGAAAGCGGACTTCTTCAATCCTCAAGGCTGCACAGATTGAATGACTTTTTGTTTCCTAGCACGTCTGAGAAAGCTGCTCGTCTTGTTGAACTAACGTCCTCACCAACGTGCAGATTCAACCGTGAGCCACTATTAGGAGAAATTCCCACATGGCCGGAAACCTCATCCTGTATCTGAGCACTGAGCAACATGTAAGAGGAGGGAGGAAGAGGTGAGGAGGTGGAGGAGTAGGATGAAGCAGAAGGGGGGAGGAGCCAGAGGAGGAGTCGATGTGGGTGTCAGGGCCGACTGTTTGCCTTTGCATCTGCAGTGCTTACAGCTGTACGTCTTCATCAGAGGGGACATGCATTCACACACAACTGCTGTCCTACTTCATGGTGACTGTTAATCCCCAACGTGTGTGTGTCCCCTTTAAAAGCAGAGTGAGTGTAGAAGCAGTCCAGTCAGTGGAGATTTGCAGAGTTTTTAAAAAGCTCTCAGTTTACCAGGTAATCTCAGCTGCCTCTGCTGACCTCATAACGAGTGCGTTTCACTGCGAGCTCTCTGTTTCTGTTGGTATGACCTTCACTGTGCAGATAAGCTTCTTGCAGATGATGCAACAATAGAGGAAGCAAACAAATTAGTTTTTTTTTCTTAGTAAGTAGCTGCACTGAAGTGAGAAATTAATTTTCTCAGTGGCTGAAATGTAAATGTAGTGGGAAGCAGAGAGGAAGAGATGATATCTGTAGTGTAGACAGGCCGATTCAAAAATTCTAAAACAATATATTGATCGATAGAAATTTAGTAAAACATAAATCCATCTTCGCCATGACAAGGGTTTCCCACGGTCATGCAAAACCTGCAGAAGTCATGTAATTTCACAATCACATTTTCCAGGCCTGGAAAAGTCATGGAACTAGTAAAAATCACTGAAAGTTTTGGAAGAATCATGAAAATGTGTGGTATGTATTGAATTAAATTATATTAATGTAACATAACAGTGATATATAAAAAAATGTGGACCTGGATCTGCCTGTGGTGATGACAAGTGACTTATTGGAGATGTGCAAGTCAAGTAATTGACAACCACTTCCACGTGTTCTTTTTTCTCCTCTGCCTGACCTTCAGTGGTAGAGCGGGCTTGTTTTGGTTCCTCCTTGTCATTAGATTCTTCTGCTCTTTCTGGGTTTTGTTCATGTTGTGTTGTGGGTCAACTGGACTATTGACAAGCTTTTTTTCTCTTCTCGAGGCTGCAAGGCCTCTTATAAGACCCTCTGGATTAAGCATCGCCGTTCATTTTTTGAGCCACTTAGATGCCATTAAAGTTTACATCTCGCGCTGTCGCAAGCACGAGACTCTCAGTAATGAGTAGATGCATGCCGACTTCTGCACGGTGATTCGGTTGGCTGGTGTAGTTCGGTAATAAAATTCCTAAATATCTCAAACACTCTGCAACTATCACCAAAACAATCACGATCACGGTTACTCAACTTACTTTACTTGGGGACCACTTTTGCAAAACGACAGGAGGCCAGGGACCAGTTGCAGCAGCCCTATACATTTTTCTAGGATTTTAGGACATTTCTCAGATTTTAGGACGTTTCTATGATTTTAGGACATCATAAAAGACAAACTGGAGACATAATGCCTCCGGCCTTGGCTCTC
The DNA here is from genome assembly GCF_008729295.1 of Plectropomus leopardus. Lineage (NCBI taxonomy): Eukaryota > Metazoa > Chordata > Actinopteri > Perciformes > Serranidae > Plectropomus > Plectropomus leopardus. The sequence goes on from NC_056478.1 coordinate 19,602,211, forward strand.
ACCCGCTCGGAGGCATAAAAATTAAAACCTCTCAGTATCCAGCTTCTTAGATGTGAACATTTCCTGGTTTTTGACAGTAAACTAAATATCTTTGGGTTATGGACAAACAATAGTAACCCTTGGGATTTGGGAAACACTGATCAGCAGTTTTCACCATTTTGAGCATTTTCTAGACCAGACAACCAACGGTTATTTGAGAAAATAATCTACAGATAAATTGACAATGGAAATAATTGTTAGTTGCAGCCCTGCTTCCAATACTTAAGTTCTTACTTACTTTAGTTTTTAACAGCCTCTCATGGCATTGTCAACTGGAATGAAACACGCTGAGGGAATGTCTTCAAATTTCCCTCAAATGTTCGAGTGGACACAAGGATGAAGCGATTAGAATTTGGTGAGGTAAAGGTCAAGGTCACCTCAGGTGACCTCATAAAACATATTTTGTCCATAAATAAAGAATTCATACACTTAAATGTAACATTGTTCAATGTAAAACAGGGATTTCCAATCGCTCTATGTCATAACTCAAAAACAGAAGGGGAGTATTTGGTTAGATACTGAATTGGTGACACTAATCTGAGTCTGTGCTGATTGTTCAAATCTTCTGTGTGTGGGGTAGAAAATGTGTGTGAAGCATTTTTGTTTTCACAGACATGGATGTAAACTGCAAGCGCAACTTGACTGGTACGCAGAGACATACAACCTCCTGGCAGTATATCTACTTTTAAACTATTTTAAGTATCTTTATATCCTGGGACATAGCAGTAGAAACAGCGCTCTTGGTTTTTTTTCTCCGTAAATGATTTAATTTTGTGCATAAAAAACAGTCTTTTCATCGCAGCGAAGGTGTTAGCTTTGAAAAATGGCGCTACTATATGTAATTATTATAATGGATGGTTTGGTGACTGTTGCTCATCATCTTCCTCCCCGATCAGCCTTCAGGAGTTGAAGAGCCACCGTTTTATCTGGCTCCTTCAGAAATCATATCTTGCCTGAGCTTCCTGAAACCACCACAGCTGTTTTTTCCTCCCTTTCTGTGATTGAACAGGTTGAGTAGAGCGGCGTGCATTTCTTTGAAGTGGTTCTCATTTGAATACATCATGTATGTTTCAGTGCACCACAAAGCTGCGGGCGAGCTATTGATTATCAGGAAATTCAATATAAAAGGAAGTGAGGCATGTCTAATGTATCCCAGAGGGAGTTCGTGTAATGAGGCGCACATACTGTATATACGGTGTCTGCTTGATTTTGGTAGATTGGGCGCAACACAGGCCTCCACCCACGCAGTTGACCCCTGTGACACCCACACCGCTGTTAACCACCACTATTATTCTGAATATTAAATGATTGATGGCAGAACAATACAGGAGAGAGCAATTATGAGCTGAATCAATTAACGTAGCTTGAGGAACAAATACTCAGTGTTTTACAAGACTATGGATTTATTTTGCAATTAAAAATGTAATTTGCATTCTATGAATTGATTAGGATAAATAACGTTTTTCGAAAGAGAGAAAGGAAGGAAGCTCTATGTTCTTTTCTATTCCGTCCATACGTACGTACATCTGTCAGGCACGTTCTTGTGAACGCAGTAGCTCAACAATGCCTTGAGGAAATTCCTTCAAATTTGACACAAACATGCACTTGGAGTCAGCTATGAGCTGGTTAGAATTTGGTGCTAAAGTACAAGGTCACTGTGACTTTGCATCCCTGTTATTATCGTGAATGTAGTAACTAAAGATTGCCTTAAGGAGTTTCCTTAAAATTAGCACAAACGTCCACTTGGACTCGAACGAACTGATTAGAATCTGGTGGTTGAAGGTCAAAGGTCATAAAACTTGTTTTTGGCCATAACTCAAGAACCTTACATGCCTGCCCTGAAACTGTGCGGGTGGTATAGATCTTCTGTGCTGAGGGGATGAAGATGTGTTTGAGTCGTCCGTGTTTTCACAGACATAGATGTTAAGTGTAAGTGCAACTTGAATGGTGACATACAGCCTTAACATTACTAAAGGGTCGAACTTAGTAGATCTCTCTCTACCTCCTTGTTGTGGAGTTTTTTGTTAAAATGACACAATGAGATTTTGGGATGGGTCTTGGTTCTGGGGGCTTAGAATGGGGGCAATGGGAAGAACGGCCCGCCTGATCTGAACCCAAATGGTGTTATGTTATTGTTTCTTTGTGCTAATGCTCAGAAAATAATCCTTTATTGATCCCCAGACTTAAAAGTTTGTTGTTGTTTCTGTTTGTTGTTACAGCAGTACAAGGCCAGCAATACAGATAAATAGAGAAGTAAAAGAAAAAAAAAAAATAGCTCGACTGAGCGGATGATACATGTGCTTGTCTGTATTATTATAGAGACGTAATAGATACAGAGAGCAGTGGCTAGAAGGTCATCTGTGTCTGCTCTGGTAGCAGCCTGAGATCATAAAGCACCTGTATAGCACACTGCAAGTCACACTCACTCATTGATACACTGGTGACACTATAGTACAAGGTGTCACCTACAACTCAGTTTTTTAAACATTCACACACTTGCACAGTGATGGAACAGCCATCAGGAGCAAATGGGGGTTCAGTATTTTGCCCAAGGATACATGTGAGTTGGGGATCGAACCGCCAACCTTCTGTTTAGAGGACGGCCTGCTCTACCTCTGAGCCACAGCCGCCCATGGTAGAATGACGGCTTTTTGACGTAGTTTTTTTCCAGGGATCCCAAATGAGCATACGTGTATTAGGAAGCAAGACGGACTGTAGATTCTGTGGTGATTGAAGCAAAAACTGCATTGTGGGATGAGTTTGGGGAGTTTGCGGTGCAGGATGTCCAATTGGCCCAAAAGAAGGTTACAAACACTCAGATATCTCTGGTTGTCTAGACAAGAAGTGCTGATCTTGATTGACATTGTGGTCATTCGGGGGAAGAAACACTTTGAGTAACTCCTAACGCTGAATGGTATTCTCTGTGGAGGAGGATGCAGAATTAAAAGAAGAAGCCTTTCCAATGATCTCCCTCTCTCCTGTACCAGGTGGTCAAGATGTGCTGAAGACTTTCAGTATTTTTTAACTGTAGTCAGCATCAATGTAGTATTACTATTTTTGAATGGTCCAGTACATGTGCATTTATTGACGAGCTGAAGGGTTGGAAACCAGCAAATACGACGTCACACGCCAAAGAACCATAACGACAGCAATATACCCTGTAATATTACAGGGTTTTACACAAATGTGAACCATGTAGATACTCTAGTTTATTTGCCTCCTCTGTCAACATCCTTTTCTGTCTCTTCATCTCTGTCATGATGTCTGTACTGAGAAAAACTGAGCTAGATTCTCTCTCTTTTTTGTGAAAAGCTTTATTATTAACAGCCGACAAAAAAACAAAGTACCAAACAGCAAAGCTAGCTCTTTATAGCTAACAAGTGGTGTGTGACATAGTGCCGTAAAGTGTTTACACACTTCTCCTGGGGGATCCTACCCGCTCACCAAAGTTATGTACTGGAAGAACAGGACTTTGGGGTGTGGAGAGGGAGTGAAAGAGTCCAGGGTTTCCCAAACATTCATTTATTTGTGGCGCCCCGCCATAATTTCATCATCTAGGGCCTCATTGAGATTTTTTAGTTTTGGAGCTGAGTCTCTCTTTTCATTCAAACACAGTACTTTTCATTTATTCATATAGTTTTAGCGTTGTCTATTGTTTTTCCATCCTACTTTAGATGAAACGGGCTGCATTCCCATGGAAACAGCGTGCACAGCACTCTAGCGCTGCGTCTAACCACACAGCAGCAGAGGAGAGAGAGCAGCTGCTGCTCTGATACATCGATGTACTCTGATCAGCTCTGATTGATCCGACCACAAACTGAACAAAAAGAAGTGTGATAATCCAACAGGTAGTCTCTCAATTATCCACCCAGCGTCTCAAACTCAACAAACTGCTGCTGATGAGAAAAAAAAAAAGTCACGGAAAGTTTGGTTTGTGCTGTGGCACACACAAAAAAATAAATACATTCTGAGAATTTGCTGGAAAACTCAGCTGTAACATCAAAATGATTTTGAAAGCTGTTACTTTAAGGTGAAAATGTTGCATAATGTTGCTTTAAACGTCGTGACCAGATGTATCAGTTAACCCATGGCTATTGATTTTTGTCTACAGATGATAATTGTGGCAGTGCTACATTGTCAAATAACCTTTAATTCCCCAGAGCTCAGCCAATTATATAAAAAGACTGCAGTTTAGAAACAAAAACCAAATTAGTCATTTAATGGTGTGATTCTCTGCCTCAAATAAAGATAATTGCTGTGCGTGCTTCACACCTCCCACACTGTGTTGCTTGTCTCGTGGTAAATAACAATAGTGCAGATAATATTGGCACATAAAGCTTTCCACCAGATGCATCCTCGTCCCGCCTCAACATTTTTGCATTTAATGTCAACTCGGGCTGCTCATTAGCTGTGACCAACCAAACGTAACATTTGTCATAAGTCAAACGGTCTTTACTCAAACAAACACAAAACAGTGTGCGCCAGATTCTCTCTCAACAGGCGCTGCTGCCATTAGCAAACCAGGATGACCCTTGATTCAAGCAGCATTTGAATGAGTTATAACTACTTTAGACCTCTGAAGTAATACTCCTTCCAGCATACATAATAAGGGATTATTAGCATTCGATATACAGATTGGTTCCCGTAGTGGTGCCTTCTTGAACTGGTCCCATTACTCACGTTGGAGAGCATCTCTCATTCCTCCAAGGTCCCTAAGAGGCTGCCTTTGAATATGAATGTGACCTTAGTGTGCAGTTGGTGGGAATAAAGATAAACGAGAGTCATTTAAAGCTCCAGTTGAAACACAAGCAGTGCTGACTGCAGGGCATTTTTGCCTCACAGCATCTTGGCAGAATGGTCGTGAGGAAAAAGGTCCTCTAATGGAAAGTGGTCGCCGTTCAATATTGTTAATCTCCTCTAGTTTTTTTTTTTTTCCAGTTTGTTGTTTACCCAAGGATGGAAAGAGTACTGCAATATTATACCCAAGCAAAAGTACTTCTGCTTTAAAGAAAGTTTATTTGAATTCACTATAGACATTATAGATGACAAATAGCATGATGCTAAGGAAAGTACAAGAACCTTAACGTTTGTAAACTCAACTCAAGATTGTGAAAATATTTCGCCCTTGAAAAATCAGTAAACATATCTACAAAAAAAAGGAATGCTTATTCATTTGAAATTAAAAATACATTTACTAAGGTAAAAATGAAAATCAGGTCAGTTAATATCTCCTACAACAATATTGCAATACATTTTTTAAATGGGGTAACAGTGTCATACATGGTGATATATGGAACCTTATTAAAGAAGACCTTTAAATTCCCTCAAGGCGTTCTTGAGATACCGAAAAATATAATGCTATGGCTACTGCGGATGTGAAGTACGGGGAACAAAAACAACTTTGTTACCAAGAAGAGAGTTATGATTCGTTACATCCACCACTGCATTCACAAAATAAGAATCTTACAATACAAAGATCAAATATGAGCAAAGAGGTCATGGAGAATATATAGTCTGAGATGGACACGTTGGATAACTGCCTCTTACTTGCCCTTTTTTTGACCCAAACCTTTTGACCCTTCTGTGCGTCTCTGTGCACCCAGTTTGGCTGTGTAAACGTGTCAATAGTCCATGAATACACTGATGCATGTAGTGATCGCATGAATCAAAATGAAACAGTTCCTCACATCAGTGTTGAAAACCTTTAAGCCAATCGATCAGTGTCTTCTTCTTCTGGTGATCAGATGGTATCTGTTTGTGAGATATGTCAATATCATGCAGGTGCAGCGTGTGTGTTTCTGGTTCTCTATAATATGAAGCTGTGCCTCCCTGTGGATGTATTGACTAAAGTTTTTGATTTTCCAGGATGCAACCTCTATGCATGTGTAATTGAGAGTTGTTTCTTTTTGTAACCGTAATTTTCTATGGTTACAGGGATCAGAGGAGCTGTCTTTGTTAAGAGTCGTTCCTCTTGTGTTATCCACTGCAGTCCTTTGTCCGATTTTAGATCAGATTTAACTTTGTCATTGCATGTGTGAGAACTCAGACACCAAAATGCGTATTTTTAACGTGACCTTTTTGCTCAGCCCACACACACACACACACACACACACACACACAGACTTGCAGGCAGACTGCAAAGTCATCTACCTCTTACACTCATTTGATGGCCAGAGCGGCACTTTCCTGGATGACAATGTGTTGCAGTTTTGCAAAACCTAAGCCAAGTTCAGCTTTTGCCCAAGCCCTAACAGAGACACTTTCAACAGAGTTTCCCCACTATGTTATCTGAACACTTTCATTCAGCTGCATGGAACTGCAATCAGTAACAGCCCAGAGTTTTGGTCTGGCTGGTTTATTTATGGAGGCTGGTACTGAAAAAATCCATGAATCTATCAACAGAAAATTATAACAACAACTTCTATTGATCAATAAATTATTTCAAGTCATTTAAAACAAGCAAATATTTGAAATATTTATAGGTTTGAGCCTCAGAAATATTAGGATTTTCTGATTACAGCATTGTTAAGTAAACATTGTTCAGGGCTCCCACGGTCATGGAAAACCGGAAAATCATGGAATTTTGTTGTTTCCTGAAATTGTTACAGAATCTTTCATGAATAATCTTCCAAGTAATGTAACGTAATGTCAAAATAATTTTTTTAGCTGACGACGTGACGTAGCTCTAATATGGGTCAATGCATGACAACGTTTTTACCATTTCGCATTTTTCTTCCTTTTTCTCCTCACGTTCCGTCTCTCCCTTCATGTATGCCTGCTAGCTGAAATCCTGTTCGAATGAAGTTTGAAACCTTTAAGTTTGAAAAACACTGGGCAAGTGAAAAAATATTATGGGTCCTTGAAAAGTCATGGAAAAGTTATGAAATCTTGAACATGTGTAGGAATCCTGATTGTTTGTCTGCCTATGGTAATTTGGACTGTTGCTCAGACTAACGCAGCAATTGAAAGACGTCACTATGAGTTCTGGGAAATTGCAGTACACCAGGGGACTGAGGGCATGGGCTCATTCACTACAAAGCAGCCAGTGAAAAAACTCTTCCACATTGTCTTTGTGTAGCCACAAGCACAATGAATGATCCTACAAACGGTATCTGTCTTGTAAGTGTGTCTGTACAGAGTGCAGGTGGCGGTGTGTGTTTTGTGTCTTTGAGACGGCAGCATCTCGACTCAGTGAGACTCAGACAGTTATGAGTGTCTCCTGATGAATTTACTACAAGAACAGAGGAACTCGGGATTTCTGCAGTGAATAGATCAAACCGGGGTGGCTGCTTTGGATATCTTGTTATGATTTTAGTGCTGCGGTGTCTGTCACAGTTCATCCGCTCTTCAAAGCATTGAAAAATTCATGCTTTCTGGCAGTTTGGTGCTTATTTAAGGCGATCCACAGGTCTTTATTTAGCTGCCTGTGGGTGCCTTGTTCTTATCTTCCTGTGGCCTTTGAGGCCTTTTGTAAAAAGAGAGAAAACACTGGTAATGCTTCGCCTGTGAAAACAAAATCACCTTTTACCATCAGTTTAACGAATAAAATGCATCAGTTTGTCAGCTGGATTCTTACATTTCTCTTACTTGCAAAATGAATAATGACAATTAGCTAAAGCAGCTTAACTTAAATGCTGTGTATGTTCTCGATGGATCTGTCTGTAGCTAGATTGTTTCACACTGTGTATCATTTTTTAGACAGGTGTGTATCAGTATTAGATGTTTCATAATGTATTTAGCTAACCTAATAGCTGAGGCTCCTTGCATCTTTGTAATGAGGGACCCAGATGTCCCCAGCTGTCTCAAGGCCAATGTTTGTTTCAGCCACAGTGACCAGCGCCGGGAGGCTAAATGTGAACCTAAAGCACACACTCATTCTCACCTCGTCTGCCCTCTGTGTAGCATCTCTTTGCTAGTCTGGAGCGAAATGAAAGCATGAAGAGAACAGCTTAAAAACTATTTGTTTCCTATAAATGAATTACAAAAGGCTCTGAAACTGATGTTTTGTGTGTAAGATTACATTTATTGCATGGTTTGCCTTGATGAATGTGGCTGTCACACACATACCGGTTTTAAGGCGTGCTTTTATAAGAGAGATGACAATTATTAGACCGTGCACATTTGCTTATCTATGGTATTCAAAAAAATGCCACTGGATAGAAAAACCCATTCATTCATTCATTTTCCATAGCTGCTTGTCCTCTCAAGGGTCGTGGGGTGGCTGGAGCCAATCCCAGCTTGGATAGAAAAATCTCAACTTTATTTTAGTTCTTTTCAAAAGGGGTACTTTTTATGCGTACTTCAATCAAGAAATGGTTTTTAAGTCTTACTTATGGTGATAAAACATACATTTGTTAGACCAAAACTAACCCCTCTGTTTTCATTCATTTAATGGTTATTCTGACTGATAATAATATTAATTCTATAATACCTTGATACTGTGAAACCTAGATATTATCTGAGACGGTCTTATACTGTGGAAATCTCATACTGTTGCAACCCTATTACACACTGCCGAGTTTTTGGTCCGATCTGCTCAGTCCCATTTGGTACTTGTGTACAGCCTTACTGGTCTTGCATCCATTCAAAGCACTTTTTACACTACATGTTACACACACACACACACACACACACACACACACACACACACACACACACACACACACACACACACACACACTTGTGACCCAGACTACCATACAAGGTGCAACCTACTACTCAGTTTTTAAACAATCACATTCACACACTGATGGCAGAGCCAATCAGGAGCAATTTGGCATTTAGTATCTTGTGGACATGTGGACTGATTGTTTTAACGTATGTCACACGAGTCAGTTTGTGTTGAAATGACATTTGATTTTCTTGTCACTGTCAGGTCAGGTTTGTTTTATGATCAAATCATTGGCGAGTAACAGTGTTTTTATGTCTTTGCGCCGATAGCTGTGGCAGGAGGCATGTTTTTGGGTTGTCCATCCCTCCATCTCAATCTCGAGAATACAGTATCTCAAGAATGCCCTGATGACATTTCTTTAAATTTGGTACAAACGTCCCATTGGACTAAATGATGCACTGATTAAATGTTAAGTGTTGGGGTTACGAGAATTGATTACATTTTGGTGGTAAGAGTTAGGGTTCATCTAGCTTATTCTCTTGAACGTGATATCTCAAGACTGGTGGATATTAGATATTCGATCACTGAATTTATATATCGATCAAGATCGCTGTAATGTTACACCTCCACTGATGTTTGTGCTTAGCTCAAAGCACCACAGAGCTGCTACAGTAGCTTGTTTTTAAGATTTATCTAATTTTGACCTTTGAAAACAGATCTTTATACATATTTATATAAATACAAAATAATTTACTACAAAACATATTCACACCCTCTAACATCTGTAACATTGTTTGAAATATAACACATAAACAGTCACCACTGGTGCAGGCAGTTTGCTTTTAGAGGTTGCATAATGAGATGAGTATAATCAGGATGTGACACGAGATTCTTAAACTCAAGCAAGAGAGGCCAAGTTTACACATCAGTGCTTTTTATAACAGAGACAATTTCAACAGAGCAAATATGAGTTTTAGTTTATTTAGAAATGTGCAGTTATGCAGCAAAAAAAATAAATGTTTATAAGCAAAAACAAACTTTTATCAACAAACAAGACATTACAACCCTTAACTTCAAATAGCAGCCTAAATAAACTACCAGCTTGCGAGTGAAAAATGAAAAAAATATGATCATAAATTTATATTTATGTGTGGATTTCTGTTTGTGTGCTGTAACATTTTTAGAGTATTCATCAGTTTCAGTTTTTCCTTTTGTCAATGTATATTTCCCTCAGATGCAGGCTTACAGTGATTTTGGATTAACTCTCTAAATAGTTGTGCATCGTCCTCTAACATTAATACATCATATGAAAACATGAATGTACTGAAGCAGTTAGAACACTAATATAGTTCACAGTAAGATTTATGTGTGTTTGCTCCAAATGCAGAATGATAAAGTATACCACGTGTTTCTATTTGGCACCATTGATCTCAGCAGTCCTGAAATTTATATGAAACATGAAGAAAAACATGCATCATGGCCTATAGTGTTCAGCAAAGAGATTAATAGAGGTTTATATCACGTGTTTGAATTTGATTGATTAGTTCCCAGGTAGGTAGAGCCCAAGCTGCAGCCTCTTAACCTCCAAACAAGCTGCACGCCCATAAAACACATGCCTAATGAGAGCGCAGCCTCCAGTGGATTGAAGCTCCTCTGATACGACTTTGTCATAAACACAGCCTCACGCAATCACCATTAAAAGTTAAGAGTAAATAGCTTCAGCCTTCTGTATTGTCTCGCCTGGTTTGCTCAGGATTTTAATTGCAATTAGCGCCGCTGATTTATCGACGCCTAGTGGTTTTCAGCGCCGTGCCGTGTTAGGCTAATTGGTTTGGTTAAAAAAGCATGACAGGGAGCACGCTGCAGCTCTCAGAAAGAGGATCGGCTCCACAAATTGCTGCAAGAAGTTTCCCTGTGCGGTCCTTCTTGCATGTTTACTTAAGTCTGCGTTCATTCCTTCCATCTTCCCTCAATCTTTTCCTCTCTCGCCTTTGTCTTTTTTCTAGCATTTTCCATCCTGCCTCTCCTCTCAGTGCTACCAAACACCTCTCAGATGGGATTTGTCACAGTAGTGATAACACTCGATCAGTTTCCTATGAGCCGCCTTGCTCCATCTCCTCTCTTATCGAGTAAGGGTCTGCCACGACAGCCGCTTTAAAAGAGAAGAAACCCATTCACTGATCACACGCCATTACTCTGCTGCTAAATGGAGGAGGAAAGGAGGGAGCAGGGAATGTGTGTATTCCTCTTCCAGTCAGATAAAATGTCAACATTTCACTGCAGGTGTTAGTGGAGACTGAGCAGCGGTTCTGCTGCTCCTTACATGTCCCTCCTGTGTCTGTTCAACTAGTCGCTGTTCCAAGAGAGACGGCTGAACAAGTTGAGGCTGCAGCTTAACGCACAGAGTCTGTGCAGTGAGCTGTAGACCAAAGGTGTGGCTCACTCAACAAGGGTGTGCATCTGTCTGTACTGCAACCAACAGGGCAACAGCGGCATGCGCTGGCAAACAGGACACAGGGACACATACATTCGTATCGGCAATGAGCAAAAATGAGTCTGAAAATATCAATGGCATATTGAATACGAGCACAAATCCTGAATAATGCATCTCTAAAGTGTTGGGCAGTAAGCTTTCCTAAAATGTTGTATGTGCGGTTTCAGATTCCATCAAAGGATTTTTAAATGTAAATCACTCCAAAAAGAGATCTTTGATTTCTGTGAAAATGGGTTAAAAACCTGAAACAAAAATAAATTCAAACAATTTACTTCTAAAAAATGTGATCAAAAATAAAAAACAAACCCTCACAAGCAAAAAAAAAAAAAAAAAAGAAGATTTTTTTTAGAAAATAACCAAGGGTTTGCTCTTGCACTTTAACCAGAGCTGCCTCTTTCACTCTCCACGTGGACTGTTTGTCATCACTTCTCACACTACAAACCAAAACCAGAGCACTTCCAATACCAAAACCTTGTCCTATTTCCTCCAGGTTCTGCATACATATCTGAGATAATTAATTTGCAGATTACTTTACTCCATGAAGTATTAAAAAAAAACAACAGAGAGAATGTCTCTTTTTGCTTGTATTATTAATTTATTTCAATTGTAGTTTTTAGTTTTCAGTTCAATTTCGAATTGATTGTTTCATCCAAACAGCAGTCCAAATCCCCAGATGTATTTGATTAAAAAAATGAAAGCGGTTATCACATCTAAGAGGCTTGAACCAGCAAATGTTTGACAATTTTGCTTAAAAAACGACAGAAATATTTAATTATCACTATACTAGTTCAAGATTGATTTTTCTGCCAATTATCTGATTGTTTCAGCTCAAATACAGGAATCATACAACAACAACTACAGTGCAAAGTGCATGTTGTATTTAAATAAACAAAAACAGATGTTTTGTTGTTGTTTAGATGCGTTTCTTCGATGCTTTACTGTGTTCATAGCAAAGCGATCCACATCCAGCACGTCTTATCTTCATCCTGACTCAGTGCCAGTGCTCGACAGTCTTACAGAGCAGAACGCGAGCAGAGGGGGTGAAGATGAACAGCGGCGGGGTGAGAGCAGAGTGAAGTTGAGTGGAGCAGGAAAAGAGCAGAGCGGAACAGAAAGGCAGGAGCGAGGCCACAGCACATCCCAAATATAAGGGATGAGTGCGGGACGAGCCATAGATAGCTCAGCGAAGCCAAGGTCGCAGGCAGAAAAGCCACATTTGTTAATGTGGGGTTCAGCCAGCAAGATGTCAAGAGACAGGATACCACATTATACAGAAGTTACACAATGCCAGCCGAGCCACTTAGCACACAGCATGAGTAATGCAGTGTTTATTCACCGCGGAATAACTCACTAAATCCAGCGGCACGACTGACGCACTTAGACAATAATTTGAGCAATGAATTGATCTTAAATCAGTTGTTTACAGTGAAGTCAGGAGTTTTACTGGCATTATAGTAATCACAGTAATATTTACCTAAAGTCCCGCACAGGACGGGGAATGTTTCCAAAGTTAACTTCATCGTTTTCAGGAACTTGAATAATTTACGAATGTCAAACAATGTTTAAAGAATGCTGATGATTCTTAATAAACTCATAACTACATGTTGTTAGTTGCTATGGATCTTTCAGTCCACCTGTCTGAAATTAGTGCTAAAACAGTCAACGTCTTGAGGGAATATCTTAAAGTTTAGCACAAATGTCCACTTGAACTCAAGGATGAGTTGATTAGATTTTGGTGGTCAAAGGTCAAGGTCACTGTAACCTTGTCTGTGTCATTCTTTTCAATACAGTATCTCATGTTTTTGGCCATAACACAAGACTTCACTCGCTCAAATTTCACAAAGATGTCTGATAGGATATAATGATGAAGTTCTTACGATTTCATATCTAAGAGGTCAAAGGTCAACTGTGACATCCTAGTGTTAAGCAAAACCACTTTTCTTGCCATTACTCAACATCATAACTCAAAAGGGGACACATTGGTTCAGATAGTTAGCGAACCTCTGAGGAGGTCAATGCTTTTTTTTGGCTGTATGTTTAGGTTTTCAGAAAACGTGCACGAATATGGATGAAATGAATGTCGAGCACAGACAGGAGGCTCCATCTGTGTCCATAAACATATCTAACAGTGAGCATAAATGAGCCCGAACAGTCCATAACCCAGATATTCAGTTTCCAATGATATAAAATATAGAAGAGCTGCAAATCTTCACATTGGAGAAGCTGAAATATGTTGATGTTGATTTATTTATAATCTGCAAGTCAATTATTCCATTTGATGTTGTAGCTCTTGTATCTGCTACGATCTTCAGATCCCACTGAGAAAGTCGGGTCTTTGGTGTAAACCTAGCCCAAGCACCAGTGTTTATTTAGTTGAGTGCAGTTTGATTCAAAGGTGTTTTTAACACAGCTCAAAAGTGACATATGAGGCTGCGGGTGTAACTATGCACTTAAAACAGTGTCAGCTGAGAGCAGAGAGAATTTATATCTCACAGATCTGTTTGGACGAGCAGGAATGAAGAGTCGGCTTTGCTCTCTTTCATTTTTCTTCACTCCTCTCCTCTTCTTCACTCACACCCCTCCTCCTCTTTCTCTGGAGCGCTGACAGAAGTTTCTCTCATCCTCACCGGCAGCTGTTGCCATGGTTGTGTCAGCGCTCTCCGAACTACCTGGGATGGTATTTCCATGGACACAGATCGGGATGACACTGGGCTGTGAGGTGTAGGAGGGAGGCAGTTCAGCGGTGTCAGCAGTTCTGTGTGTTGGAGACAAACTGAAGGAGACAGAGGAGGAGGAGGAGGAAGAGGAGGATTAGGGTCAGGGAAGATATTAAACAGAAAGGAGCAGGAGTTGGAAAAAAGAGCGAAAATGAGAGTGAGAGGCCGCTGTTGAAGGGTAATTTCTACTTGACGTAGATTTCCCCTTTAAACAGAGTTGTTTCAATTTGGATGTGAGAACAACAATAGCAAAACAAAAGGGGCGAACCTCTGGGGAGGTCTCACACTGAATCCTAAAGCATTTCCTATTTCACTGGAAGGAGAGGACATAATGACATTTGAATGACAAGATTATCAACGTGTTCTGCTTTTCATGAAGAATCACAAATTATGGCCTAAATGAGAGAGTTACCCTTCAATGCATCATTTTCTGTTTGTACCAGAAGAAACTAAACAACTGGATTTTGGACTTTGCTCTTTGATATAGGCATTATGTTTTAGTTGTCCATCTGCAAGCAATATCTCAAGAGCACATTGAGGGAATTTCCTCAAATTTGGCACAAATGTCCACTTGGACTTTTTAATGAACTGATTAGAATTTGGTGGTCAAAGGTCAAGGTCACTGTGACCTTACAAAACATGTTTTGGCCGTAACTCAAGAATTCATAAGCTAAAATTGCACACAAATATCTAATAGGATATAATGATGAAATGATGACATTTTATATCCCAGAGGTCAAAGGTTTACTTCACTCTGACATCAAAATGTTCTGCAAAAACATTTTTCTGGCCATGAATTCAACACCACAAATCAGGAACAAAAGGGAAGACATTTGATCAGATACTGAATAGGAGTCAATAATCTTGAAACTGTGGTGCTTGTATCGATCTTCTGTGCTGCTGGGGAGCTGATGTCTGTGAAGCATCCATGTTTTCGCAAATGAATATATAAACTGAAAGTGTATCTTGACTGGTTTGTGCAGGCATACAACCACAAGCAGGATCTCTAGTTTTAATGTCACTGCGTCTATGATAACTGAGGTTTTAGGCATTATGTTTTCGGGTTGTCCGTCCATCCGTCCCATTCTTGTGAACATGATATCTCGAGAATGTCCTGAGGGAATTTTTTGCACCAATGTTCACTTGGGCTCAAGGATGAACTGGTTACATTTTGGGCAAGATCACTGTGACCTTGCATCCATCTCTTTCTCTTTAATGCAATATATCAAGAATGCTTTGAAGGACTTTCCTCAAATTTGTTACAAATATCCACTTGGTTCGAACAAAGAACAGATTAGAATTTGGAAGGTTGAGGTCACTGTGACCTTATAAAACATGCTTTTTGGCCATAGCTCAATCTTTTATGTGCAAAGTATGACAAAATTTAACATGTCTAATAGGATATAATCATGAAGTATTTTATATTAAAAATGTCAAAGTTCAACTACAATGAGCAGGCAGAGCAGTCATAATTTTCTGTAAAAACACATTTGTGGCAAGATCATAACTCAGGAACAAAAGAGGAGACGTTTGGTCAGGTACTGAATTGATGACACAAACTTCGTTTGGGTGCTGGCCTTGAAACTGTGCTAGTTATATAGATCTGTGCTGCTGGGGGAAGATGTGTGTGAAGCATCTTTTTTTTTTTTAACAAACATGGACGTAAACTGCAAGCATAACTTAACTGGTTCGCAGAGGCACACACCGCGTGGTGATAATTATAGTTTATAATATGTAGTCATAGACACATACAACCTGTAGAGCCAAAGGGATTGGAAACCACTGCTGTAATATAATAGATATTATTGCCTTTGAAGTGTATGTAAACAAGAGATCTTAATAATAAAATAAAATAAAAGCTAATTAACCACTATTTCCACCATTTCTTTACCTAGTAATGGGAGGTGTTAAGTGTCTCATAAATGATTGTGATTATTGTAGGATGTGAGGCAGCACATTGAGTTATTGTGTCCCTCTTATTGGATCTTTCTCACTGAATTAATGATTCTCTGGTTTCTTGCTTGAAGGTGAGGCGCTCTGAATAGTTAGCGATTGTTCTTTGATCTCCTTAAGATAACAACAGTCTTGTGGTTTAAGATTTCGATTTCGCGTCCACCAAATCCAGGTTTTATGTGCCTGTGAGAGTGAAAATCTGTCGATCTCCCTGATAACTGACACCAACGTGGCCCGACATAAAGGCATCCACCCCCGCAGCCGTCACATAAAGCTGACATTCTCATTCCCCTCTCTTATCCTCCTGCCTCGCTGTCATTGTAACCTCGATAATGCTTCTATTCATAAATCATCTTTTCTCGGCCTGTTTGACAGCAGGGACTCTGACCTCCTGCAGACTCTCCTTCTTGACCCCCTTCACCTCTCGTACAACAGAGCAATCAAGGACAGCCGCAGATGGTGCTGAGCGCCTCCACATGAAAGGCTGGGTGTCTTTTAATATAACAAAATGAGAGCCTGCGGCTGACTGCAGCTCCTCTGTCAGGTCTCCCACTGACCGTCCATCTGTGTGTGGCAGACTAACCAGAGTCCGCCGTGCTCGTGACTCTGACACTCCTGCACATTGTTCAGCATCACTGAGAATCACGCATCCGTAAATCCCATATCAGCTGCACACCTAGTTGACTATTTAACTAGTTTATCTCAGTGGTATTTCTGAAGCTTCAGGAAGAAAACTGTCAAGTTCTATACCCTCTCAAGATCCTGCAGGAGATGGCAGACTCATTCATACTGTGTTATTAGTGTTATTATCATTATTATCATACTCTGTTCTCTGTATATATATATATATATATATATATATATATATAAAGAGAAAGAGAGAAAGAGAGAGAGTACAGTGCTCCGGGTGTCTATTACTAATTTACTACCTTGCTGACATAATTCAGCTTATTTATTCAATTCAGTCTTTGTTCTGAGCTCAAACCTTTATGTCTCTTTTCTCGATGTCTGGCACTGATGGAACTGGCTGTAACCTGCTCACAAATGTACATTTTGCAGGATTTTTAAAAAGCGGGAGCTGTTAGTCATGAAGTAGCTTTTCTTTGCATTCACCGTTAGTCAGGACATCGATGTTAACCTGCTGTGTGTGATGTGTTATGGCATACAGAAAGGTTAAAACGTCATGTTTTTTGTTACCGTCGCAAAAAAAAATGCCTTCTTTAAACTACGGATGTCAGCAGTTAACAGTTAATTGGTTAATCGCAGGATTTAGAAATTTAAATATTTGTTGAACTATGATGCCTTTTACAAAGTAAAAGAGCCTTACATTCTGCGCAACACAGAGTGGTGTGTGCCTGATTTGCGTTCATGTTAGCTCACACTGTGTGTGTGACTTGTCACTTGTTGGTTAAGCAGTAATCTAAAAAGTTGTTTACTAAATTTGCCTTAACCCCGTGACCAAATTTGCATCAATCGACACCTCATGCCCAGCTGTAACTTCAAACAGAGATGAATCTGCAATTTTTATGGTCATCTTTTTGCAGAGAAACTCTTAAATTCAGCTCCTTGTATTGCGTGCACGATGGTGGGTCTGTGTATTCTGATATCAGTGTAGTGTCTGGCATTATGTCCAGCCCAAACACAGCAGACTACCAGTTTCCATGGATACAGATGTGAGACCAAATGTAGAAATTACAAGAAAACCTGAATAGTTTATTCTATACACCTTCATATTTGGCATGCATCAGATAAACTGGTCTGAAATTGTATAGTGTGAGTGAATTATTCGGTCTAGTTGGCCCATTTCCAAAGCTTTAGAAATAAAAGGAACCATCTGACACAGTACGACTTCCTTGTTTCCAAAAGAAGCCTGTCAGTGTGAAGTTAGCTTCTTTACAGTTAGATAATGTTAGCTATACAGTAATTTCATCCATTATTTTCATGGCACATGATATGAAGCATCTGTTAGCACATTCTTAGGTTAACATGACTGGACAGAGAAAAAGTTGTTACCTCCATTACTGATGTAATGTAACTGTCCCTCCATCACAAGAAACTCATGAGCTGACACGTTCACTGCCACATCCTGCAAAACCACGCTCATCTGGGCGAAACACCACTTGTTGGTTACAGTGCCACATCAGCCCAGACATGGGAGTGGTATGAAAGGAATGTATTTTATTTTTTCTCCTTTATTTTTCCCGATAGTCCAGTTTAAAAAGATATGTAATTTGATACATTTCAGTTGTTTTTTTCTAACCCTTTTTAAACTTTTTAAAATTGTATTCTTTTTTTTTTGGAGCAAGTGTACAAACTATAACATGACAAGACTGACCCATAAAAAATGCTAATAAAAATGAAGAAATAATGATTTTTTTCAAAAAGGTCAAGATAAACAGGAATAAAAAAAAAATCACTGCACATACATAAGAGACACAATATGGTGGTAAATTAAATGATCTAATTCATCCCCAGTGTCCCAAATTCTCCACAGTGTAATCTAATACCAAATAAGAAACCATTCCTGTTTAAATATGCACTTTTGATACTTCAAAGAAACGCATGTCTAACATCATGCAGCATTCACATAATTCCTCCTCCTGTGTTTGATCAACAATAACATTCAGCCTGTTATTCCACCAGCACTCCGGCTAAAGCTGCATCCACAACATGAGGAGCTCCAATAGTGGTGCTTCACATCTGACCCTGTGCGTCCTCGTCTAGCTGTTTGTATTGGATGTCGTGTTTTGACTCAGCACTCCTCATACACAGTTTCCCTCTGCACCAACACTTGTTTCATCTGGACGGTTTTCTCGTTTGTTCATCTGCGTCCATTGTCCAGTGAAAAACCATTGTTATATAGAGCCATAACCTGTCTGCTGAACATGTGCCTCTGCTGCTGTTTTATTAATAATCCATCATCAGAGCGTTTGTAGAGCCCTCAGCCAGTCGTTGTTTTGCAAGCAAAGCGGCGTCACATGCTCGCCCTGCTTTTGCTCTCATACTGATCAACAGTTTACACAATGCTATTCCAGAGAAACACTGCTTCAGCATTTCAGACATTTGCAGACATTTGTGTAAAGGCCACTCGCTCAGCTTGCATGAGCAACAGGTTCACACACACACACACACACACACACACACACACACACACACACACACACAGTCTTTGTACTTAAAAATAAATAAATAAACTAAGTGTTGTTTTGAGTTGAACTAGGAGAGACAGCAGTCCTGCAGGAAGCTGACTGAAGCAGTTAGGTGTACAACTCTGCTTCTGTGTGTCGTCCTCAGGGGATTCCTTCACTCAATTCCGGTTTTCAGAAGAAAAGGACTGGGAGATGGACTCATTTACAGCCGGTCAGGTAAATCTATTTTCTCCTCAATTTGCAGTGTTCTGCATGGCGTCTTTGTCTTTCATGGCTTTAACCCTCTTTGTCATCTATGGATCCCTCAGTCAGACATTGCATGTGGATTTAAAGTGCACAGGAGGTAGAAAGTTGTTATTGATCCAAAGTGAATCTCACCGTTGATCCCCTGACTTTTCCTCTCCTGCACCACCATGAGGATGTCATTTGCTGGTTTAGGTGAAATGTCTCAATAAGTGAGCTGTACTACATAAGAGCTGCTAGTTTATATTGACGTCCAGGTGCACATATTTTTTTTAACTTTTCAAGCAGTTTAAAGTCTGATCCCAGGCATTGTGTCACCTCATCAGTATAGCTGTTGCCAAAAATTTGAAGTGATAATGATAATTAGGCAGCAAAGTCACATTCAAAATCAGAAAAAGGGATTGATATTATTTAAAGAAAATTCCATGCCAGAACAAAAACTAGTAGCTCTCGCAGCATACTGAACTTACGTATACTGAAATACGCCACACTTTACTTCACCACCTTGTGTTACTATGACATTATATCAACTCACTACTTTTTTTTTTTTTTTACTTTTTCCCTACTTTTTATCATGACATACTGGAATGACTTTTTTTTTTTTTTAGTATATTTTCATTATTATTATTTTAAGATTTCTATGACATTGTTTTGGGTTTATTTTTTGACATGTTCTATTATGACTTACAATATATTTTTATGACATACTATACTGGGACCTTTATTTTAAACATATTACTCTTTTTTTATGACATACTATGACCTTTTTAGTTTTAGTTTTAAATTACATACTATACTATGACTCTGTGCTACATTGCAAATGTTAGCATGTTATGGTGGGATGTTAAACAAAGGAAATGTTAAAGTTTTTAAACAGCATGCTAATGTTTTCATTGAGAGCATCCTAACTTAAGCATTTTGGACAGGCTTTGTTTCCTCTAAAGATTGGATACCAACATTTAGGCCCAAATTAAGGAATTGATAACTAAAACCCACAAAGCCTTTGAATCATCATCTATCCTGACTCTACCAGTATTGTTGTTTTTGTCTGTGGATATAAAGCATCAAACACAGTCAGATTAAAAACAGGTTCCTGAACTCCCTCTCAGTCAGAGCTACAGCGTTTTCTGCAAAGGAGTACTGACCTGCATGAGTAGGCTACTTTAGGGTAAAATGATTATGAAATATTTAATATGTTGCACTGAAGGTTTCACATTTCTGGACAAGAAATGTGAAAACTTACCGGAGACCTTATGCGCAACTCTTGTATTTTAACTTCATGCCAGTCTTTTGATTCCACACTGATGAAGTGGGCTTAAATGTGGCTGTAGATTTGAACTTTTTTTATTGAATTTATTAGAGAAAAAACAAATGTCTAGAATGTGGCTGCAATTACAATTTCACCCTGTTTCCTCCCAAGATGTCTGCAGCGTTTGTGGACCTCCCAGCGCTCTCTCAGAGTCTTGAACAAGTGCCTCTGCATCAGAGACTCAACCTGGATGCTGAGCTGCTTCAGGTAGGCAGGTCAACTGCATCTCCTGCACTGTAAAAGCAGTCTGATTTAGACTATGGTTGCAGGTTTTTAATGGGTTTTTTTACGCTGCTCCTGTTTCAGGTCTCAACACCAGTAGAGTTGCCCACCATGACTCTCACCCATAAACAAGAGATACCCAAAACAGCAAAAATTACTCCTCCGTCTGCAGCTTTTAAAGTCACCAACACCGACCAGAAAGTCCCTGTGGCTGCAAACCCAGCTTCGGGTTCAGACTCAAAGGTTTCCTCGACTGCTGCAGATCTGCCGATAGAAGATGAAGGTGATGAAGAGCTGGACCAGCTGCTCAGTTTACAGAAACCAGTCTCAGGTGTTTCAAGAAACCAGGCCATTAGTGTCTCAGATGAGGAGAGTGCAGTTTCAGAGAAAGGTGAGTCAGCATGTTTTGTTTGCGTTCTCTGCCAAATTTAAGTTTGACAATTTGGGAAATACACTTATTAGGTTTTGCCTTTTTTTTTAAATATTTTTACATACTATTTTTTTTTTACTTTTTGTCAGATTTTTGTGACATTCTATACTATAACTTTTTTCAGTTTTTTTCAAATACTGTACTATGGCTTTTTGTTTTTGCCAAAATGTGCTATGGCACTTCTTTGTATACTGTACTATGGCTTTTTTGACATACTAAGCCAACAAATTTTTTTTCACATACTAAGCTTTTTTGACATACTGTAGTTTCTAGCATCTATTGGAATTTTTTGACAGTCTATACTGTGACTTTTTTTGACATACTATACTAATGCATTGGTTTTGACATAATATAATATTATTTTGACATATTTTACTGTAGCATATTCTCAACACCTTATAATACGGCTTTAATTTTGACAAATTAAACAATCTAGGTTTTCTGACATACTTATTGTGTTTTAACCAATATACTGTGGGTTTTTTTTTGACATAGTACATGATGGCGTTTTTTTGTCCTCAAACCACACTATGGCATTATTTTCTACATACTATACAATGAATTTTGTTTCTGCATACCATACTCTGGCAAACAAACTCTGGCTTTTTATTTTTGCATACTTGTACATGTACTATGACATTTTTTTGGCATACCCTGCTGTGGCATTTTTTTGACAGAATGTATTTTTTTGACATACTATATTGTCATTTTTTGGCTTACTACACTATGGTGTTTTTCAATATAAACTCTTGCTTTTTTTTACATACTATACTTGAGACACTGATTTTTTTTTAAAAAAAACTAATCTATAGCATGTTTTTGACATAGTACACTAAGGCATTTTTTGATATACTATACTATGGTTTATTTTTTAAATACTATGCTCTGGCTTTTTTGGCATAAAAAAAGTCATATTATAACAGGTCATCAAAAATACCACAAAATGTCTTACCATAGCATGTTGTCCAAAATAGTAAAAAAAAAATCATACTATAGCATGTCATTTTAAATGACACAAACAAGTCATATTATGCCATGTTGTTGAAAATCACACCAAAAAAGTCATACTATGACATGTCCAAAATCGCACAAAAAAAAAGTACAGCATCTTGTTCAGAATAGCACAAAAAGGTCATACTGTAGCATGTTTTCCAAAATACCACAAAAAAAGTAATACTATAGCATATTGTTCAAAACCACAAACGAAAGTTATATGTTGTCCAAAATCTCACAATAAAGTCATATTATGACATGTTGTCCAAAATTGCACAAAAAAGTCATACTATAGCATGTTGTCCAAAATCGCAAAAAAGGCATACTATAGCATGTCGTCAAAAAATTGCTAAAAATAAGTCATGCTAAAGCCTGTTGTCCAAAATCGCTCAAAAATGTCATACTATAGCATGTCTTCCACAATCACACAAAATCTTATACCATGGCATGTGGTCTAAAATTGCACAAAAAAAATCATACTATAGAATGATGTTCAAACTTTAGACAAAGCCATATTATACTATGGCAAAAAATGTCAAATTATGACATGTCCAAAAAAACAGCTGAAAACCACCACATAACCTAGCATGTCGAGATGTGTCATAGTAAAGAATAATATAGCATGTCGAAAAAATAACCGAAAAATTTCAAAATATGACATGTCAAAAAAACTGCTGAAAACCACATAGTATAGCATGTTGAGACACGTCATAGACAAGCCTGCACCAACCTGGCCCATTTTGACACCTATCTGCCCCACACATGGATGTATTATAGTGAGGCCTCAGGCACCTGTGAACATATGCGTTGTGAGATGAAGCTGTGGGTGCAAGCATGGCAAGACAACAGTGGGAAATGGTGGTGCCCTACCGCTGCTGCTAGAATGATACAACGAACAACAAAACCAAAAAATATGACCCCGTTATCTCCCATGGAACAACATCCACACTCTGGATAAACTAAAACACTTCATCGATGACTATTTCTACAAGCTTTGCATCATGAGTCCACCACAGAAACAACCAAAATGGAATTCATCCACCGAAACAGATGAGGAAACCACCACAACCACTGAGGTCAGTCTGCTTGCATCAATCAACAATAAATGTTCTATCCTGGAAATACTACAGGCAGACATCAAAGAGCTCAAAGCCTCAAAGTCTTGAATACACACCATCAAAACTGGAAACGCTACAGATTGAAAATAAGGAACTAAAACTCACCGTCAGTGCTCTCACCGCACGAGTTAAAACCATCACAAACGAAAACAAAACGATGGAAGAAACTATACTGGACCTGTAGAACCGCAGCATGTGCAATAGCCTCATCTTCTCAGGAATCCCTGAACAACCCCAGGACAATCCAGAACAAGCCATAAAAGACTTTATGCATTCAGCACTGAAAGTGCCACGACACCGTCAGCATCATTACCTCTCACCGCGTTCACCGCATCGGACCCAAAAACAACACAAACACCAGACCCAGAGCCATTGTCACCAAACAAAAAGAACTCATCAGAAGCTGTGGAAGAGAGCCGAAAGGAACAGACTTTGAAATGAATGATCAATACCCGTGGGAGATTCAGGGCAGATGTAAAAAACTGCTCCCAATGGTGAGGCAGTACCTTGAGAGGTGAAAGAGGGTCGCACTCACGGAAGTGTACACAGACGGCCAGCTGTTCCTCGACCCGAACATCATTACGTGGCTGTAATGTCACGCTCTGGAAAACCAAGTCACAATGAACCGAGCAAAAATAACTATTCCTAAACAGACTTATCAAATCTGTTCATTCAGGAGATTTCTTTCTCTCTTAATCTCTCTTTCTCTCTCTCTCTCTCTCTCTCCGTCTGCTCTCTTTTTTCCTTCTTTCTCCACCTACCAATATATCTGTTCATCCGCTTATCTGTCTGTTCACCTGTCTGTGTTTCTGTTTTTTTTATCTGTTTGTGTACACCTGTATGTACCATCTTTCACTGTATATGTATGAGGGCTTGTGAATGTGGGGGGAGGGGTATATAGGTGTGTATGTATATGTATAGATATGCTTACGTCTATGCACTAAGACAAAGCGCATAAGATGATGTAGCAGTGATGTAATGATACCTGCACATCACATCTAATGCTGTTCAGAAATATTGCAACTGGACTTTTTTGTTTTGTATCGCTTATTAGTTTGTTGATTTGTTTCTTCCTCTTTAAATTGTGAAGTCACTAGTGTATGTGTGTGTGTATGTATGTGGGTGTGTGTGCAGGGATATTTTCCACTTAGATATGTGTATGTGTGCGTTTCTAGATGTGGGGATGCATGTATGTATATTTGTTTCAATAGATAAAATATATGACATTAACCACCCGTCACTGAGAACCATTTATGTAAGTGTGGATATGTGAGTGAGAAAGAAAACAGGTACATATAGGCATGGGTGATCTTTATTGTTATTTCATTTTCCATCCATTCATCCATTTTCATCTGCTTATCAGGCAACAGCTTGCCAGAGCTCCTTCTTCACCACGACAGCCCAACACAACTCTCGCATCACTGCGGATGCTGCACCAAAACCGCCTATCCATCTCAGGCTCTGTTCTACCTTCACTTGTAAACAAGACCCTGAGATACGTGAACTCCTTGGTTCGGGGCAGCAACTTACTCCCCGCCCAGAGGGAACAGTCCACAGTTTTCCGACAGAGAACCACGGCCTCAGATTTGGAGGTGTACAGTCCCCCAGATGAACTATAGAGTCCCTAGTCAACATCCTTTCCAGCCCAGAGACTCTGAGAAGACCGGGTATTCTGAACTGACTTTGGGTGCATACGCACACACGACAGTCAGAGACCTCCTCTCCGCGACACGCAGTTGCATCAAGGTGACCCTCTCATTCCCTGGGGTAAACTCCAACACAGCGGCACTCAGCCTGGGGCTCATGAGTATCCCCACACGCCTCTTACCCTGGGCAACTCCGGAAAAGGCGAGAGTGCAGCCCCTCTCCAGGGGTATCGTTCCAGAACCAGTGCTGTGCTTCGAAGTAGCCAAACTATGTCTAGTTGGTACCGCTCCACTTCCTGTGCAAGCTCCAGCTCCTTTCCCACCAGAGACGTAACATTCCACATCCTTAGAACCAGTTTGCAGAAATAGAAAAGTTTTTGGATGGCATCTCATTACCCTCACTTACCAAAGACCAAGCAGACTTCCTAGACTCCCCATTAACAGCCATAGAAAATGAAAAAGCACTAAACAGATGTCAAAAATAAAAAACCCTTGACTACACGGATTTCCCACTGAATTTTATTAACACTTCTGCAAAATACTATCACCACTTCATCAGAATGGCAGACGAGATTAAAAAGTCTGTTAAAAAAATCCATGCGTTATCATATGAACACAGCACTCAAAGCAGGATTACTTAAATCAAATGACCCAACACACCTCACAAGACCCATCTCCCTAAAAAACACCTGATATCAGAATCATCAGTAAAGCTCTTGCAACCCGAATTGAATTGGTAATCTCAACTCTAATTCACCCAGATCAAACAGGATTTATTAAAGGCAGATATTCATCAAATAACACGCGTTGTCTTTTCAGTCTGATAAATATCACTTACCAGAACAACTCCAAAGCCACCATCCTCTCGCTTGATGCAGAAAAAGCATTTGACAAGGTAAACTGGACATTTCTCACAAAAACTCTGACAAAATTTGGTTTCAGACAGTCATTTATTCAGTTGACTGAAACATTTTATAATAAACCAAAGACATCAGTTATCAACAATCTCATCTCACAAAACTTCACACTCCATAGAGGCACCAGACAAGGATGTTCGCTTTCACCTTCACTATTTGCACTTTTTATTGAACCATTAGCAGCAGCAATAACACAAAACACCAAATACAGATACAGATACAGGTATCTGGACTAATACAGTCATACATAAAATTATCTTATATGCAGATGACATACTCCTAATCCTACAAAACCCACACAGATCAATCAAAGAACTCATCAAAACTGTCAGTACATACTCATATCATCTCTGATTACACAATAAACGGGAATAAAGCCACCATCTTACCAATAAATGCAGACAGGTTTAATACCTCATCGCAAATCCCCCCCATTTACCACCCACTACAGGTAACAGCTGTCAGAGTTATTTCACCTAAACTTCACATCATTACTAAAACAACAGAAGATGACATAAACCATGGATGATACTACCACTCTCTATTATAGGACACATAGCAAAAATAAAAATGATGGTATTACCAAAAATC
Source organism: Plectropomus leopardus (assembly GCF_008729295.1). Classification (NCBI taxonomy): domain Eukaryota; kingdom Metazoa; phylum Chordata; class Actinopteri; order Perciformes; family Serranidae; genus Plectropomus; species Plectropomus leopardus. Next base: position 19,628,643 of record NC_056478.1, read on the forward strand.
AACTACATATTCACAGTGAATCGAATCCAACCCATAGAAAAATGATTTAACGCACTGGACACGTTGATTCCGACATTTTAATGGAAAAACAAAAAATCTAAAATAAAACTATCCACATTACAACAACCAAAACAACAAGGAGGACTACAAACACCAAATTTTCCGATACTACGACTTAGCAAACCAGTTACAATACCTTGGAATGGATTCATGCAACCCGTCACTACTACGTATGGCTCGATATCAACAAACTGCATGCCAAGACATAAGAATTTCAGATATACCATTCATGAGTGACATAATCAAAAAAACACAACTGCTTCAACAACATTGTCAATATCCACGACTCTGACAGCTTGGTTGAAAGTCAATAAAATAAAAAATACCAAATTCTCACCCACAACACAAACACACATATGGCACAATCCAGACTTCATTGCAAACGAATCACCTCTAACAGGCACTAATTGGAAAGGAAAAGGCATCACACATCTCCACCACATCTTGGATCATAACACTCTACTTATATTCCAACAGCTCATTGACATATACGGCATTGATAAACAACAATTCTTACAATACATCTAATTAAAACATTAAATTAAAACAAAACTAGATTTCACACACTAAGGACAACCAGTGCTACTGGACAAGATCAATAAAATAGCAAATTCTAACAAACAACTCCACAACAACAAACAACAACCAAATTATATAAGCTCATATAGCACTCCATGTATTCCAAGAAACAAATGGGGAAACAGACCTCAACATCCACACTGACAATAACTTTTGGAGTAAAATCTGTAATAACATCTTCAGCACATTCAGAGGCACTAACATAAGACAAATACAATACAAGATTATCCATAGAACTCACATCACACAACACAAGATTAACATAATGGGACTAACTGGATCAGATACATGCACTTACTCTACCCTTAACAAAACTGACAACTACCTCAATGCACTCTGGTTCTGTTGACCAATACAGCATTTCTGGCAGCAAGTAACCACCACACTATTCCAACTCCTTGGCTGCACTATTCCATTATCCCCTTCCCTATGCATACTTGATGAATTTCATAAACTCAACACATGTTTAGTCCAAGTCATAAGACCCCTAATTGTAGTTCTAACTATCACCAAGAAAAAATAATACCAATTGGAAAAAAAATGTATATATTTATCTTTCACAATGGTTAGATCTCCTAACACAATGGATATTGCAGGAAAAACAATAAGCTCTACAGTCAAACCAACTTGAACAATTAAAAAAAATATATTCAACAATTCTCAGCTCCATTACAATGCCGGTGAGCTGATGCCACAAAAAAGTTATAAATGTAAACACAACTGTGTAGCTGTGGAAGTGAAAGGAGTGAAAGGAGGGGAAATGGAGGAAAGCAGAAAAAGAGAAAAAGAAAGGGTTGAAAATAAGTGTGTGGGCAGACACGAGTAGAAAGAATTAGTAACGCCATAATAAACTCATCCTGCAAACTCCTTCATGAAATGTTACTAAACCTTAGCGATCAACACTCTAGTTGATTATTTGTTTGCAATGTCTTTTGTTTATCTGTTTGTTTGTCCTCTTTTTTCTTTTGTATTATGTTATTTTATTAGTTTTTTAAGGTTATCTATGTTCATGTTCATATTCAGTTGTTTCTTAATTTACTTCTATCTGTTATTCAACCCCATATTATTGCTTTGTTGACTTTGTATCTGTATCTGTAACATCTGAATATTTAACATTCAAATGATGTAATATTACAAAAATATGAAGGTGATCTCTGATGTCACTTATAAGCAAACCACTTTTTGTTTTATAAGAACCATTGGTGAAAATGTTATCAGTAAGTGCTGCTCTCTTTATCTGTTGCTCTCATGCCCAGACTAAACATTGTGTTAAATAAGTCTGATGTCATGTTATGTCCATTCCATTTTATTAAATCAATATTTAAGTCCCTACACACAAGTAGTAATTTCTTATCACATACCTTTCCCAAAATATCAACAGCAATATTTATGTCTCAATGCTGTGTTGTGTGTTTAAGCAAAAGTACTTGAGACACTTGTTAGTGAACAATTGAAAGATTTTTTAGACACAAATAACGTTCTGTCGCTGCAGTAGTCTGACTTTAGGAGAAAACACAGCACAACTGCTGCTGTTAAAGTGGTGAATGATATTATTGATGCACTAGACTGCAAAAAATATTGTGCTGCTCTTTTTCTTGACCTGTCAAAAGCTTTTGACACAGTCAATCATATCATCCTGGTGGATAGGCTCTGTAATATCGGGCTATCTGGATGTGCTGTAAGTTGGTTCACAAATTACTTGTCTGATAGAACACGGTTTGCTGGGTCTTCTTCTGCCTTCCTCCCTGTATCAAAAGGCGTGCCCCAGGGCTCCATATTAGGTTCACTGTTGTTCACCATATATGTGAATAATCTTGACCTGATCAGTGCCTTAAGAAATTCGACACTGTTTACCATTGTGCTTTACGTTTCATTACTGGCTGTGGGTAACACGTACACTACTGTACATTGTACGCTGCTGCTAATAGGCCTTCTCTGTCTGTCCGCAGGCTCTCATACTGGTCGGTTTTTATATGTATGAGTCTACTTGGGCTGGTTCCCAATTTTGTAATTGTAGGTGAAACTTTATGTGAACTTCCCATAGGGGTTACACGTTATGGGGCACTGTGGAGCCATTTTGCCATGCCGGATTCCTAAAAAGAGCGTCCCAAAACCTTATTGTGAACAGAAAATTTAGTTTTTGCAGTGTGTCAAGAATCGGACTGATAAATGAGTCAGGCCAAAAATGAAATTCTTGGCATGGAAAATTCACTAAATGAAGTCAGTAAAAAATATACGGAATTTTCTGTTTCCTGATCATATGACCCTTATATTAGAAGAGCAGACAGATACTTGGCAGGGAACATTCAGTAAATAAAATCCTATATATCCGATATCGGCTCATTTATTGGCTTCACCAAAAATATAAGTTGTGTGTTTTGACCGTCATCTCTGTCGATGCTGAATTTTGCCTGCCAAGAACTCGGTTTGTCGGTCAGGATTGGCTCTGAGAGTTAAGACGCTTGTTTCATAACTCAGATGACGTGAGTTGGATTCTTACTCGGCACAGGTGTTTTTGTAATGCTATTGTCCTCAGTTCAGAGCCAAAGCAAACTTCGAAAACAAATGTGGTAACAGGAGGATTAGCTCTGAGAGTTAGGGTGTTTGCTTTATGACCAGAAGGTCATGAGATCAAATCTTACTGGGACCAGAAGTTCAGTTTCTGTGTTGTGCGGAAGAATTGTAAAACATCATCCGAAAATATATAAAACTTTGTAATTTAGACAATCCAAACACCTCACCTGATTCATCGGCTAAAGTGATATATCACTCAGCTATATATAATAAATCCTTTTGGCAGATAGATCAGGTGAAGTGTTTAGGTTGTCTTGTTGACAAACTTATATATATTTTAAGGTTAAAGATTGTTTTTAAATGATAATATATAGTTTGGTACTGTGAAGTACTTTGTAATTCTATAAATAAAAGACCAGCTAGTACCTGTCTGCTGTGTCGTATTTTCAACATGCATTATTATGGTGTTTTTGGTTGTTTCCGAAACATATTTTGCTATGGCGTGACTTGGCATTATATTTTAAGCTGTTTTGAGGTGTTTTCAACAGTTTTTGAGACATGTCAAATTTTGACATCTTTGCCTTACTATCGTCTTGGATTTTTGGACATTTTTTCAACACGTATTATCATGGAGTTTTTGGTTGTTTTTGCAAAATATTATGCTATGGTGTGACTTGGCATGTTATTTCATGCCATTTTGAGGTGTTTTCAGCTGTTTTTGAGACATGTCAAATTTTGACATTTTTGCCTTTGTCTTGGATTTTCTGTCACTTTTTCGACATGCCAAATTAAGCTGTTTTTGGCTCTTTTTGCAACTTTCTTTGCTATGGCGTGTCTTGGCTGGCTTTTCTAAACTGTTTACAGCTGTTTTCAACAGTTCTTGGGACATGTCAAATTTTGACATTTTTGCCTTACTATAGTCTTGGATTTTTGTTCATTTTTTCGACATGTCAAATTATGCTGTTTTTGGCTCTTTTTGCAACTTTCTTGACTACGGCGTGTCTTGGCAGGGTATTCTTAGCTGTTTCCAACTGTTTTCAACAGTTTTTAGGACGTCAAATTTTGACATTTTTGCCTTACTATAGTCTTGGATTTTCGGTCATTTTTTCAACAATCCAAATTATGCTGTTTTTGGCTCTTTTTGCAACTTTCTTTGCTATGGCGTGTCTTGGCAGGGTATTCTAAGCTGTTTCCAGCTGTTTTCAACAGTTTTTGGGACATGTCAAATTTTGACATTTTTGCCTTACTATAGTCTTGGATTTTCGTTCATTTTTTCGACATGTCAAATTATGCTGTTTTTGGCTATTTTTGCAACTTCCTTTGCTACGGCGTGTCTTGGCAGGGTATTCTAAGCTGTTTCCAGCTGTTTTCAACAGTTTTTGGGACATGTCAAATTTTGACATTTTTGCCTTACTATAGTCTTGGATTTTCTCGTTCACTTTTTTCGACATGTCAAATTATGCTGTTTTTGGCTCTTTTTGCAACTTTCTTTGCTATGGCGTGTCTTGGCTGGCTTTTCTAAGCTGTTTTACAGCTGTTTTCAACAGTTTTGGGACATGTCAAATTTTGACATTTTTGCCTTACTATAGTCTTGGATTTTTGTTCATTTTTTTCGACATGTCAAATTATGCTGTTTTTGGCTCTTTTTGCAACTTTCTTGCTACAGCGTATCTTGGCAGGGTATTCTAAGCTGTTTACCAGGTGTTTTCAACAGTTTTTGGGACATGTCAAATTTTGACATTTTTGCCTTACTATAGTCTTGGATTTTCGTTCACTTTTTTCGACATATCAAATTATGCTGTTTTTGGCTCTTTTTGCAACTTTCTTTGCTACAGCGTGTCTTGGCAGGGTATTCTAAGCTGTTTCCAGGTGTTTTCAACAGTTTTTGGACATGTCAAATTTTGACATTTTTGCCTTACTATAGTCTTGGATTTTCGTTCATTTTTTTCGACATACCAAATTATGCTGTTTTTGGCTCTTTTTGCAACTTTCTTTGCTACGGCGTGTCTTGGCAGGGTATTCTAAGCTGTTTCCAGGTGTTTTCAACAGTTTTTGGGACATGTCAAATTTTGACATTTTTGCCTTACTATAGTCTTGGATTTTCGTTCATTTTTTCGACATGTCAAATTATGCTGTTTTTGGCTCTTTTTGCAACTTTCTTTGCTACGGCGTGTCTTGGCAGGGTATTCTAAGCTGTTTCCAGGTGTTTTCAACAGTTTTTTGGACATGTCAAATTTTGACATTTTTGCCTTACTATAGTCTTGGATTTTCGGTCATTTTTTCGACACACCAAATTATGCTGTTTTTGGCTCTTTTTGCAACTTTCTTTGCTATGGCGTGTCTTGGCAGGGTTTTCTAAACTGTTTCCAGGTGTTTTCAACAGTTTTTGGGACATGTCAAATTTTGACATTTTTGCCTTACTATAGTCTTGGATTTTCGTTCATTTTTTCGACATGTCAAATTATGCTGTTTTTGGCTCTTTTTGCAACTTTCTTTGCTACGGCATGTCTTGGCAGGGTATTCTAAGCTGTTTCCAGGTGTTTTCAACAGTTTTTGGGACATGTCAAATTTTGACATTTTTGCCTTACTATAGTCTTGGATTTTCGTTCATTTTTTCGACATGTCAAATTATGCTGTTTTTGGCTCTTTTTGCAACTTTCTTTGCTACGGCGTGTCTTGGCAGGGTATTCTAAGCTGTTTCCAGGTGTTTTTCAACAGTTTTTGGGACATGTCAAATTTTGACATTTTTGCCTTACTATAGTCTTGGATTTTCGTTCATTTTTTCGACATACCAAATTATGCTGTTTTTGGCTCTTTTTGCAACTTTCTTTGCTACGGCGTGTCTTGGCAGGGTATTCTAAGCTGTTTCCAGGTGTTTTCAACAGTTTTTGGGACATGTCAAATTTTGACATTTTTGCCTTACTATAGTCTTGGATTTTCGTTCATTTTTTCGACATACCAAATTATGCTGTTTTTGGCTCTTTTTGCAACTTTCTTTGCTACGGCGTGTCTTGGCAGGGTATTCTAAGCTGTTTCCAACTGTTTTCAACAGTTTTTGGGACATGTCAAATTTTGACATTTTTGCCTTACTATAGTCTTGGATTTTCGTTCATTTTTTCGACATGTCAAATTATGCTGTTTTTGGCTCTTTTTGCAACTTTCTTTGCTACGGCGTGTCTTGGCAGGGTATTCTAAGCTGTTTCCAGGTGTTTTCAACAGTTTTGGGACATGTCAAATTTTGACATTTTTGCCTTACTATAGTCTTGGATTTTCGTTCATTTTTTCGACATGTCAAATTATGCTGTTTTTGGCTCTTTTTGCAACTTTCTTTGCTACAGCGTGTCTTGGCAGGGTATTCTAAGCTGTTTCCAGGTGTTTTCAACAGTTTTTGGGACATGTCAAATTTTGACATTTTTGCCTTACTATAGTCTTGAATTTTTGTTCATTTTTTCGACATGTCAAATTATGCTGTTTTTGGCTCTTTTTGCAACTTTCTTTGCTACAGGCGTGTCTTGGCAGGGTATTCTAAGCTGTTTCCAGGTGTTTTCAACAGTTTTTGGGACATGTCAAATTTTGACATTTTTGCCTTACTATAGTCTTGGATTTTCGTTCATTTTTTCGACATGTCAAATTATGCTGTTTTTGGCTCTTTTTGCAACTTTCTTTGCTACGGCGTGTCTTGGCAGGGTATTCTAAGCTGTTTCCAGGTGTTTTCAACAATTTTTTGGGATATGTCAAATTTTGACATTTTTGCCTTACTATAGTCTTGGATTTTCGGTCATTTTTTCGACATGTCAAATTATGCTGTTTTTGGCTATTTTTGCAACTTTCTTTGCTATGGCGTGTCTTGGCAGGGTATTCTAAGCTATTTCCAGGTGTTTTCAACAGTTTTTGGGACATGTCAAATTTTGACATTTTTGCCTTACTATAGTCTTGGATTTTCGGTCATTTTTTCGACATGTCAAATTATGCTGTTTTTGGCTCTTTTTGCAACTTTCTTTGCTACGGCGTGTCTTGGCAGGGTATTCTAAGCTGTTTCCAGGTGTTTTCAACAGTTTTTGGGACATGTCAAATTTTGACATTTTTGCCTTACTATAGTCTTGGATTTTCGTTCATTTTTTCGACATGTCAAATTATGCTGTTTTTTGGCTCTTTTTTGCAACTTTCTTTGCTATGGCGTGTCTTGGCAGGGTATTCTAAGCTGTTTCCAGGTGTTTTCAACAGTTTTTGGGACATGTCAAATTTTGACATTTTTGCCTTACTATAGTCTTGGATTTTCGGTCATTTTTTTCGACATGTCAAATTATGCTGTTTTTGGCTCTTTTTGCAACTTTCTTTGCTATGGCGTGTCTTGGCAGGGTATTCTAAGCTGTTTCCAGGTGTTTTTTCAACAGTTTTTGGGATATGTCAAATTTTGACATTTTTGCCTTACTATAGTCTTGGATTTTCGTTCATTTTTTCGACATGTCAAATTATGCTGTTTTTGGCTCTTTTTGCAACTTTCTTTGCTACAGCGTGTCTTGGCAGGGTATTCTAAGCTGTTTCCAGGTGTTTTCAACAGTTTTTGGGACATGTCAAATTTTGACATTTTTGCCTTACTATAGTCTTGGATTTTCGGTCATTTTTTCGACATGTCAAATTATGCTTGTTTTTGGCTCTTTTGCAAACTTTCTTTGCTACGGCGTGTCTTGGCAGGGTATTCTAAGCTGTTTCCAGGTTTTTCAACAGTTTTTGGGACATGTCAAATTTTGACATTTTTGCCTTACTATAGTCTTGGATTTTCGTTCATTTTTTCGACATGTCAAATTATGCTGTTTTTGGCTCTTTTTGCAACTTTCTTGCTACGGCGTGTCTTGGCAGGGTATTCTAAGCTGTTTCCAGCTGTTTTCAACAGTTTTTGGGACATGTCAAATTTTGACATTTTTGCCTTACTATAGTCTTGGATTTTCGTTCATTTTTTCGACATGTCAAATTATGCTGTTTTTGGCTCTTTTTGCAACTTTCTTTGCTACGGCGTGTCTTGGCAGGGTATTCTAAGCTGTTTCCAGGTGTTTTCAACAGTTTTTGGGACATGTCAAATTTTGACATTTTTGCCTTACTATAGTCTTGGATTTTCGTTCATTTTTTCGACATGTCAAATTATGCTGTTTTTGGCTCTTTTTGCAACTTTCTTTGCTACGGCGTGTCTTGGCAGGGTATTCTAAGCTGTTTCCAGGTGTTTTCAACAGTTTTTGGGACATGTCAAATTTTGACATTTTTGCCTTACTATAGTCTTGGATTTTCGTTCATTTTTTCGACATGCCAAATTATGCTGTTTTTGGCTCTTTTTGCAACTTTCTTTGCTACGGCGTGTCTTGGCAGGGTATTCTAAGCTGTTTCCAGGTGTTTTCAACAGTTTTTGGGATATGTCAAATTTTGACATTTTTGCCTTACTATAGTCTTGGATTTTCGGTCATTTTTTCGACATGCCAAATTATGCTGTTTTTGGCTCTTTTTGCAACTTTCTTTGCTACGGCGTGTCTTGGCAGGGTATTCTAAGCTGTTTCCAGGTGTTTTCAACAGTTTTTGGGACATGTCAAATTTTGACATTTTTGCCTTACTATAGTCTTGGATTTTCGTTCATTTTTTCGACATACCAATTTATGCTGTTTTTGGCTCTTTTTGCAACTTTCTTTGCTACGGCGTGTCTTGGCAGGGTATTCTAAGCTGTTTCCAGGTGTTTTCAACAGTTTTTGGGACATGTCAAATTTTGACATTTTTTTTTTACCTTACTATAGTCTTGGATTTTCGTTCATTTTTTCGACATGTCAAATTATGCTGTTTTTGGCTCTTTTTGCAACTTTCTTTGCTACGGCGTGTCTTGGCAGGGTATTCTAAGCTGTTTCCAGGTGTTTTCAACAGTTTTTGGGACATGTCAAATTTTGACATTTTTGCCTTACTATAGTCTTGGATTTTCGTTCATTTTTTCGACATGTCAAATTATGCTGTTTTTGGCTCTTTTTGCAACTTTCTTTGCTACGGCGTGTCTTGGCAGGGTATTCTAAGCAGTTTCCAGGTGTTTTCAACAATTTTTGGGATATGTCAAATTTTGACATTTTTGCCTTACTATAGTCTTGGATTTTCGTTCATTTTTTCGACATGTCAAATTATGCTGTTTTTGGCTATTTTTGCAACTTTCTTTGCTATGGCGTGTCTTGGCAGGGTATTCTAAGCTATTTCCAGGTGTTTTCAACAGTTTTTGGGATATGTGTCAAATTTTTGACATTTTTGCCTTACTATAGTCTTGGATTTTCGGTCATTTTTTCGACATGTCAAATTATGTTGTTTTTGGCTCTTTTTGCAACTTTCTTTGCTACGGCGTGTCTTGGCAGGGTATTCTAAGCTGTTTCCAGGTGTTTTCAACAGTTTTTGGGATATGTCAAATTTTGACATTTTTGCCTTACTATAGTCTTGGATTTTCGTTCATTTTTTCGACATGTCAAATTATGCTGTTTTTGGCTCTTTTTGCAACTTTCTTTGCTACGGCGTGTCTTGGCAGGGTATTCTAAGCTGTTTCCAGCTGTTTTCAACAGTTTTTGGGACATGTCAAATTTTGACATTTTTGCCTTACTATAGTCTTGGATTTTCGGTCACTTTTTCGACATGTCAAATTATGCTGTTTTTGGCTCTTTTTGCAACTTTCTTTGCTACGGCGTGTCTTGGCAGGGTATTCTAAGCTGTTTCCAGGTGTTTTCAACAGTTTTTGGGATATGTCAAATTTTGACATTTTTGCCTTACTATAGTCTTGGATTTTCGTTCATTTTTTCGACATGTCAAATTATGCTGTTTTTGGCTCTTTTTGCAACTTTCTTTGCTACAGCGTGTCTTGGCAGGGTATTCTAAGCTGTTTCCAGGTGTTTTCAACAGTTTTTGGGACATGTCAAATTTTGACATTTTTGCCTTACTATAGTCTTGGATTTTCGGTCATTTTTTCGACATGTCAAATTATGCTGTTTTTGGCTCTTTTTGCAACTTTCTTTGCTACGGCGTGTCTTGGCAGGGTATTCTAAGCTGTTTCCAGGTGTTTTCAACAGTTTTTGGGACATGTCAAATTTTGACATTTTTGCCTTACTATAGTCTTGGATTTTCGTTCATTTTTTCGACATACCAAATTATGCTGTTTTTGGCTCTTTTTGCAACTTTCTTTGCTACGGCGTGTCTTGGCAGGGTATTCTAAGCTGTTTCCAGGTGTTTTCAACAGTTTTTGGGATATGTCAAATTTTGACATTTTTGCCTTACTATAGTCTTGGATTTTCGTTCATTTTTTTTCGACATGTCAAATTATGCTGTTTTTGGCTCTTTTTGCAACTTTCTTTGCTACGGCGTGTCTTGGCAGGGTATTCTAAGCTGTTTCCAGGTGTTTTCAACAGTTTTTGGGACATGTCAAATTTTGACATTTTTGCCTTACTATAGTCTTGGATTTTCGTTCATTTTTTCGACATGTCAAATTATGCTGTTTTTGGCTCTTTTTGCAACTTTCTTTGCTACAGCGTGTCTTGGCAGGGTATTCTAAGCTGTTTCCAGGTGTTTTCAACAGTTTTTGGGACATGTCAAATTTTGACATTTTTGCCTTACTATGTCTTGGATTTTCGGTCATTTTTTCGACATGTCAAATTATGTGTTTTTGGCTTTTTTGCAACTTTCTTTGCTACGGCGTGTCTTGGCAGGGTATTCTAAGCTGTTTCCAGGTGTTTTCAACAGTTTTTGGGACATGTCAAATTTTGACATTTTTGCCTTACTATAGTCTTGGATTTTCGTTCATTTTTTCGACATGTCAAATTATGCTGTTTTTTGGCTCTTTTTGCAACTTTCTTTGCTACGGCGTGTCTTGGCAGGGTATTCTAAGCTGTTTCCAGGTGTTTTTCAACAGTTTTTGGGATATGTCAAATTTTGACATTTTTGCCTTACTATAGTCTTGGATTTTCGTTCATTTTTTCGACATGTCAAATTATGCTGTTTTTGGCTTTTTTGCAACTTTCTTTGCTACGCGTGTCTTGGCAGGGTATTCTAAGCTGTTTCCAGCTGTTTTGAACAGGCTTTTGGGATATGTCAAATTTTGACATTTTTGCCTTACTATAGTCTTGGATTTTCGTTCATTTTTTCGACATGTCAAATTATGCTGTTTTTGGCTCTTTTTGCAACTTTCTTTGCTACAGGCGTGTCTTGGCAGGGTATTCTAAGCTATTTCCAGGTGTTTTCAACAGTTTTTGGGATATGTCAAATTTTTGACATTTTTGCCTTACTATAGTCTTGGATTTTCGTTCATTTTTTCGACATGTCAAATTATGCTGTTTTTGGCTCTTTTTGCAACTTTCTTTGCTACGGCGTGTCTTGGCAGGGTATTCTAAGCTGTTTCCAGGTGTTTTCAACAGTTTTTGGGACATGTCAAATTTTGACATTTTTGCCTTACTATAGTCTTGGATTTTCGTTCATTTTTTTTTCGACATGTCAAATTATGCTGTTTTTGGCTCTTTTTTGCAACTTTCTTTGCTACGGCGTGTCTTGGCAGGGTATTCTAAGCTGTTTCCAGGTGTTTTCAACAGTTTTTGGGACATGTCAAATTTTGACATTTTTGCCTTACTATAGTCTTGGATTTTCGTTCATTTTTTCGACATACCAAATTATGCTGTTTTTGGCTCTTTTTGCAACTTTCTTTGCTACGGCGTGTCTTGGCAGGGTATTCTAAGCTGTTTCCAGGTGTTTTCAACAGTTTTTGGGACATGTCAAATTTTGACATTTTTGCCTTACTATAGTCTTGGATTTTCGTTCATTTTTTCGACATGTCAAATTATGCTGTTTTTGGCTCTTTTTGCAACTTTCTTTGCTACAGCGTGTCTTGGCAGGGTATTCTAAGCTGTTTCCAGGTGTTTTCAACAGTTTTTGGGACATGTCAAATTTTGACATTTTTGCCTTACTATAGTCTTGGATTTTCGTTCATTTTTTCGACATGTCAAATTATGTTGTTTTTGGCTCTTTTTGCAACTTTCTTTGCTACGGCGTGTCTTGGCAAAGTATTCTAAGCTGTTTCCAGGTGTTTTCAACAGTTTTTGGGACATGTCAAATTTTGACATTTTTGCCTTACTATAGTCTTGGATTTTCGTTCATTTTTTTCGACATGTCAAATTATGCTGTTTTTGGCTCTTTTTGCAACTTTCTTTGCTACGGCGTGTCTTGGCAGGGTATTCTAAGCTGTTTCCAGGTGTTTTCAACAGTTTTTGGGACATGTCAAATTTTGACATTTTTGCCTTACTATAGTCTTGGATTTTCGTTCATTTTTTCGACATGTCAAATTATGCTGTTTTTGGCTCTTTTTGCAACTTTCTTTGCTACAGCGTGTCTTGGCAGGGTATTCTAAGCTGTTTCCCAGGTGTTTTCAACAGTTTTTGGGACATGTCAAATTTTGACATTTTTGCCTTACTATAGTCTTGGATTTTCGGTTCATTTTTTCGACATGTCAAATTATGCTGTTTTTGGTTCTTGTTGCAACTTTCTTTGCTACGGCGTGTCTTGGCAGGGTATTCTAAGCTGTTTCCAGGTGTTTTCAACAGTTTTTGGGACATGTCAAATTTTGACATTTTTGCCTTACTATAGTCTTGGATTTTCGTTCATTTTTTCGACATGTCCAAATTATGCTGTTTTTGGCTCTTTTTGCAACTTTCTTTGCTATGGCGTGTCTTGGCAGGGTATTCTAAGCTGTTTCCAGGTGTTTTCAACAGTTTTTGGGACATGTCAAATTTTGACATTTTTGCCTTACTATAGTCTTGGATTTTCGTTCATTTTTTCGACATGTCAAATTATGCTGTTTTTGGCTCTTTTTGCAACTTTCTTTGCTATGGCGTGTCTTGGCAGGGTATTCTAAGCTGTTTCCAGGTGTTTTCAACAGTTTTTGGGACATGTCAAATTTTGACATTTTTGCCTTACTATAGTCTTGGATTTTCGTTCATTTTTTCGACATGCCAAATTATGCTGTTTTTGGCTCTTTTGCAACTTTCTTTGCTACGGCGTGTCTTGGCAGGGTATTCTAAGCTGTTTCCAGCTGTTTTCAAAGTTTTTGGGATATGTCAAATTTTGACATTTTTGCCTTACTATAGTCTTGGATTTTCGTTCATTTTTTCGACATGTCAAATTATGCTGTTTTTGGCTCTTTTTGCAACTTTCTTTGCTACAGGCGTGTCTTGGCAGGGTATTCTAAGCTGTTTCCAGGTGTTTTCAACAGTTTTTGGGACATGTCAAATTTTGACATTTTTGCCTTACTATAGTCTTGGATTTTCGGTCATTTTTTCGACATGTCAAATTATGCTGTTTTTGGCTCTTTTTGCAACTTTCTTTGCTACGGCGTGTCTTGGCAGGGTATTCTAAGCTGTTTCCAGGTGTTTTCAACAGTTTTTGGGACATGTCAAATTTTGACATTTTTGCCTTACTATAGTCTTGGATTTTCGTTCATTTTTTCGATATGTCAAATTATGCTGTTTTTGGCCATTTTTGCAACTTTCTTTGCGATGGCGTGTCTTGGCAGGGTATTCTAAGCTGTTTCCAGGTGTTTTCAACAGTTTTTGGGATATGTCAAATTTTGACATTTTTGCCTTACTATAGTCTTGGATTTTCGGTCATTTTTTCGACATGTCAAATTATGCTGTTTTTGGCTTTTTTGCAACTTTCTTTGCTATGGCGTGTCTTGGCAGGGTATTCTAAGCTGTTTCCAGGTGTTTTCAACAGTTTTTGGGACATGTCAATATTTTGAATTTTTGCCTTACTATAGTCTTGGATTTTTCGTTCATTTTTTCGACATGTCAAATTATTATGCTGTTTTTGGCATTTTTGCAACTTTCTTTGCTATACGTGTCTTGGCAGGGTATTCTAAGCTGTTTCCAGCTGTTTTCAAATGAGTTTTTGGGACATGTCAAATTTTGACATTTTTGCCTTACTATAGTCTTGAATTTTCGTTATCATTTTTTCGACATGTCAAATTATGCTGTTTTTGGAAGGCTTTGCAACTTTCTTTGCTATGGCGTGTCTTGGCAGGGTATTCTAAGCTGTTTCCAGCTGTTTTCAACAGTTTTTGGGACATGTCAAATTTTGAAGTTTTGCCTTACTATAGTCTTGGATTTTCGTTCATTTTTTCGACATGTCAAATTATGCTGTTTTTGGCTCTTTTTGCAACTTTCTTTGCTATGGCGTGTCTTGGCAGGGTATTCTAAGCTGTTTCCAGCTGTTT